>NC_136061.1:251089004-251689004 GCF_964261635.1 Lissotriton helveticus
TAGCCCCGGACGGAGCTACCGACTCATACAAACTGTGTTTTTCAAGTATTCTTATAAAGTATACCTTTTTAAATACTGTATTGTGGATTTTTATCGTTTTGGTCTTGTTTTAAATATATAAAATATTGGATATTTTTCTAAAACTGGTGTGGTGTGCTTTTGTAGAGTTTTCACTGTATTACTGTTGGTTATGTGCATATGCTTTACACACTGCCTTTAAGATGAGCCTGACTGCTCGTGCCAAGCTACCAAGGGCGTGACCAGGGGTTATTTTAGGAGTGTAACTCCCTTACCCTGACTAGGAAGAAGGGTCCCTACTTAGACAAATGTGCAAGCCCTTGTTAACTAGAAGCCCCATTTCCAACAGTCTCTCGTGTGAACCCTCTACGACTGTGAGAAAATGTGGAGTGTTATTGGATGCAGATCCCTCATTACATTCTCAAATCATATCAGTACCTAAGGTATGCTTTTTAATCTACACAGCCTTCACTAGATTTTTTTCTGATTTTCAGAATATATTTCAGATCAATGGTGGTGCATGCCTTTGTCCATTTAATTATGGACGCTTACATTCTTGTATAGGAAGGGTTAATTGTTAAAACTCTGTCTTGTCTGCAGCACATCCAGTACACTGCTGATAGTGTAATTTTTATCTTGAGCAGGAATACATTCTTACACTTGTTTCCCATCTTCAAGAAAATCTACTTCAAACCACCCTGTTTCATGTTTGGGATTTCTCATCACAACTTTCCAATTTTGTTAATTAAAATTTACAATGATCAATTAAAAGATGCCCGTCAGTATTCCAATCTGTAGGCTGCCCAAAGTGGGAGGCAAGTCCTTTCTGTTTCAAGTCTTCATGTTGTGAAATACTCTTCTGAGTTGACTCAGAAAGGAGCCAATGCGCTTCAGTTTTTTTTTACAGGGACTCCATAGTACGATTTATGACAAAGGAACAGTTTGAGTGCAATCACTGTTGTTGCTCACATTAAACCGTTTCCTACAGCACTAAGAGGCCTTCATCAGAGGGCAAAATCCGGGCTTGATAATTCCCACATAGATGGCCAGGTGATACACATCCTTCTATTATTGCCTAACAGTTGAGGTGATCAACACTTCCTTGTAACATCTTTTAGGCATAATATCATCTATCACCCCTTCGAAGGGAAACAATGGTTTTATTCAAAATCTCATGTACCTTATTGAAAATCAGGCATTTTGCTCAAAAGAGCATATTTTCTTGAGGATTTCAATCCTCATTGGAAAAAGTCTAATAATGCCCTCATGTTCCACTTCAAATCCTTCCCATAGACAACAATTTTCTTCAGCATTATAACATTGGAATGTTAAGACCTCCTTTGAGTAGCTACTCAGGATCAGTAATGCCTGGCATTGGCCTTCTGCTCCAGGTTTGTCTCTCTGTTTCTCCCTTTTTAAATTAGAACATTCTACCCTTAGTGGGTGGACTGTTCTTATAGCCCTTCTACCTTAGGCTTAACCAGTTGTTAAAGTCCCTCTCACTCATTACAAGTGTTTGCCTTTGGCTTAGGCCTGTCAAAGTTTTTGTGCATTTATATTTTGGTGCATCATTAACAACATAAGGAATGTGGAGTTACTCTTAATTATACATGTATACACTGATATAGTGCTATTGTGTTTGAAATGAAATTCCAATGACATATGGAAGTGTTTCCTGAGCTCTGTTAACTAGGCTTCAATTTAGGCCTAATTGCCATTTTTTTTTCGAAATGAATGTCTTTTCCCCTGCTTATTTCACTCTTCTCCATTTCTGTAGCTTACAGTCAAGCAGAGTCATGTTTATGTATTTCCATTGACATTGTTTTGATGTTCTCAATGAAAATTTCACAGTCATACTGTAGTTTTCCCAAGATGTTCTGCTAGCTCGCTGTACCTTATACACTCATAATAGTTTGCTGTTGTTCATGTAACTAGTTTGTCCTGTCATCTCTGGATGACATTAGCAAAGAGTGGGCAGAACTAATTTTCATGTAGTGGGACAATGCTTAGATACTTAGGCAATATGATGTTTAATTCCTACATAAAGCCTGATTTTGGGGATGAGACAGATTCTTTCCACTGCTATAGGGATGCTGTCTGTTTCTGTGTTGATTCGCTGCTCATTTGGCACTTAGAATAATTCTGAATGTACTACTCTGTAATTACTGCGAGCCTTCATGGCAAAGACCTTAAGCTGTCTCTGTACCATATTAAATTTTGTAGTAAATCTCTTACATTTTGTCCCAGATCTAAAATCAATTATTGATTCGGCCCAGGGACATCAAAAACATTTATAGAAGCCTTAGAGTCTTTACTCTCCTCTTTCATACACCCTCTAGATCAAAATTCAGACTCAACTACCTTATTCACACACTATGTTGAAGAATTTTCTTGTATTCTACAAAAACTTGGACTTTCTAATCTCAAAGTTTAAAATTACAAAGAGTAGTAACCATTCATATAATAATCATCTAAATGTAAAAACAAAATACTCCAAAGCTACTAAATGTAAATTAAGTCCACCCACACAGGCCAACCATTTCAACAATTTGGTTTACAAGAAAAGTCTATCAACATGTGGCAAAGAAAAATATATGGAAAAGCCTGCCTTCTTCTAGCTCAAACGTGGTAGAGCAAGAAATAGCCCCAAGGAACTGTTGAACATTTTTCACAGTCCAATGATCCACCATCATATGCCTATGAAGGCTTCTGATGCAACGAATTTGCACATAATTTTTCAAAAACGTATATAAAATCACAATTGAAGTACTTGATTACCTTTTCCGCAGATTGTGAAATAAATTATTCCTTTGAAAAAATCCTCAGTAGTTTTCATATTAAGGAATTCCAATTGCATTTAATGTCCTCATTAAAGAGATTGATGGCAGTAAAGCGGCACTCCATTTACTCTATTGTACTGTATCTTGCCAGAGAACATATAAAAAGGCTCTAGAAAGCACTAACACTGAAACATAATTGCATCCCGTGAACTTGGATCTGTACCGGACTCTATGACAGCAGGTTTCACCTGGGAATACTTTTAAAAAACAGATACTGACACTGAAAGAAACTGGTAATTAATGACCTATTAGTGGTATCAACCTTGAGGCCAAGAGTCTCTAAAGATGTATTGCAAACCATCTTATGGACTACGCTGGTAAAAGCAATATTTAGGACAAATTTAAATTCTGATTCTGCTCTGACCACAGTACTGAAAAATGTCAATTTGACTTCAGCCAATCATACCTGTTAGTACTTGATTTATCTGAAGTGTTTGATACTGACGACCATCACATCCTCTTAAATACCTTATGCTAGAGAAATGTCGATGTAAACACAGTCCCATCTTTTTCAAGTCCCACGTTGCAAACAGGTTACAAGACAAGGGGCCATATGCAGGTAGCCCAATACCGGTCGGTAACGGCCGAAATTACCGAATTTCGGCTGTTACCGACCAGTATTTAGGGTTTGAGATGTAGGAGGCAGGTTTAAGGATTCGGTAATTACCGGTTCCTTAAGGAATCGGTAAAATACCAATTACCGAATCCAAAGAGCTATGTAGGAGTCACTCAAGTGAGTGCCTTCTTGCATTCAGGATTCGTTATTTACCACCAACTGTCATAGTGAATGGCTTCCCATTTATTCCTATGGGCCTCCAGGCCCATAGGAATGAATGGGAATTACCGAATCGGTAAATACCGATTCTTAAATACCGAATCGTGCCGATTCGGTAATATTTATCTAATTGTTTCCTACATACCATTTACCGATTCTGAAATACCGAATCGGTAAAATTCGGTATTTTAAAATCGGTAAATGTAGATTATCTACATATGGCCCAAGGTTGGAAACAGCTCTTCCTGAACCCACCTCTGGATGTCTTCTGTGTTTCTATACTCACTCCATTACTTGTCAATATCATGGTGATATGCTTGCTAAACTTGTGATCTCTCTCCATCAGTATGCTGATTATACTCTATACCTACTTTAGCTGAGGATTGACAGTAGGAAGAATCACCTTACCACCTGCCTCTCTAAGTTTACGTCATGCATATCACTGATGAAAATAAATGGTAATCTACTGAATGGTCCAATGAATTAAATACTATGGGATTTGTTCCTAAAATTGTGGCAATAGCAAAACCACTCACATAGTGAACTGGGCCTTTGGGGTACTAGTGAATGTCCCGAATGTCGAGGAGGCTCACTATCCAGCACCTAACGCAGCCCTACAAGAATAGGAATTTGTGTGTCACTTTATTGTATATATTTTTAAAAATTCATTACGATGAAAACTTCAGCAAAGCCTAAGTACTAAAACAAAGAACAGAATTGCTCCATTTAGTAGTTAAAAAAGTTTAAGAAAAAATATTTAAAAGGAACTGTTTGTACTAAAGTGAAATCAATGCATAGAATTTTATGGGGCATACACCAATGTTGTACAGTATGGTCCAGTGGTCTATTTTTGTTTAAAAGAGTATGTATTTATTAGAAGTACGCTTCTTTAGAGATAGGCCAATTGTAAAGACATTTCAAGGTCTTGGGTTGCCATGTCCCCTGCTGCCCTGCCGACACATTAGAAACGTTGTTCTACCAGCCAGCTTTAAAGGTTCTGAACAGCTGCTTGTATGCAACATCTATGAACTTCAGAAGTTTTCTAATAAATCTGTTTGTTTTGTAAGTTAAATCACATCTCGGTTGATTCTCTTATTGTAAGGAGAGTTAGTTTTCTAAATATTGATGAGAGAAACTTGCTTCGTGTGTCTCTTAAGCTTGGCCAAATGCATAGAATACGTTCTAACGAAGCTACACAGTCTGCAGGTTTTTTAGACCGTTTTACGGTTGTCCCAGAAAGCTTCAAACTGCCTAAGAGAAATGTAAAGAAAACGGATTCATAAGTATTTCTGTCTGCCGCTTGCTTCAAGATTAGTATCAATGTAATATTGTCTCGTTTGAAAATAAGATTCCAGGAGGAGAGGAGCAAGCGGTAGTCTCCTGTTTGGCTCAATGGTTTCTGCTCCCAGCCTCCCCCTCAGGTACAGCCAGCTTTCAGTGCTTTAGGGGCGGAGTGTTCTTAAGGAAAGGGCCTGGTCTGGGCCTAGCCACGCCCACAGTCCTATTTAGCTGCTGCACCATTAGTTGTGAAGGGATTTTTGATGTTTTTTTCAATAATTACCTCATTTATCTTGCATTTTGGTGCTATTTTTCGTTTTCTGTGTAATATTCACGCCTAGTTGTGAATTTAGTCACCTCAAAATGGAAACGAAAAATCCAGTTACTAATAAACGAAAGCAGCAAGTTTCTCCTCCCCCTAATAAATCTAAAGTGGTGGAGTCATCTGAGCCTTCCCTTGCATTAATTTTGAAACAACTTCAAGCATTGCGTCTGAATACTGACACTATTGCCTCAGAAGTTAAAAGTATCCATAAAGATATGGCTTCTATATCGATGAAGGTGTCTGATAATTCTATCAAAATTCAGGATAACAAAAATAAAATTGACGCTTTCACGCCATTAATGGCTCAAATAAATCCTATGCAGGCTCGGCTGTTGGACATGGAAAATCGTAATAGGCAATACAACCTTCGCATTTTTAATTTGCCTGAAGAAGTTGAAGGGTCTGACTGTCGCTTATATTTGGAATCTTTACTTCCTGGCCTTCTGAATATCAAATTTCCAGAAAAATTTGAGGTGGATAAAGCCCATAGAGTCCCCTCTCATCGCAATCCTCGACTTACCAAACCCAGGCAAATGATATTCAAAGTTGTACGTCATCATCATCTGGTGTTAATCAGGAAGGCTGCGAGAGAGATTCCTTCACTTTTAGTGAATGGTCACAAAATTTTTATTCATCAAGATTTTGCTAAGGAAACGGTTGCTATTCGCAAAGAGTTTTCTACTTATTGCCCGCAGCTGAGAAGCCTTGGATTTAAATATGGTCTCTTCGATCCTTCGACGATGCGCATCTAAATATTTTCAACGTCCTGAAGACTTAAGGCAATTTCTTGAACAACAAGCCTCACCATCCATGGATACTCATGACCCTAATACTTGACTCTTTCTCATTTGACTTTGCTTGACACATTCATACATAATATTTTTTGTTCATGGGCTCCAATGGTTTCTGGCCATGCTTGTGGAACGGGTGTGCATTTCCATGTCTCTATTTATGTTTCTTGTTTGTTCCTTTTTCTTTCTTTTTCTTTTCTCCTATTTCTATCTCACATATGGAGTTGCTATCTTTATTAATACTCTAGTCATGTTTTTCTTCATCTCTTCTTGTTTCTATCCTTTTTCTTCCTTACCTCTCCTTTCTAATGGCTAATCTTCACAATATTAAAATTACTTCTCTTAACGTGAAAGGTTTGCGACACCCAGTTAAGCTCACTAAAATTTTAGATTACCTAGGTAGTTGCAAAGCTGACATCTGTTTTGTTCAAGAAACTCATGTTGATGATAAGATATTACAGTATATGAGTAAAAAGTGGGTAGACACTATTATATCTTCTCCTGCCAAGGGACGGAAAAATGGGGTCGCAATTTTCTTTGCTAAAAGATTGCACTGTCAGGTTTTACGTAAAATTCCGGACTCTGAGGGCAGATATATTATAGCCAAAATTAAAATTCACGATTCTACTTTCTTTTTGCTCAATATTTATGGTCCTACAGCAGATGATCCAGCTTTTTGGTCCGCTATCACTACTGAAGTTTTAAAATTGGGTAACGTTCCATTGATTCTTGGGGGAGATTTTAATGTTATTGCAGACCCATTATTGGATAGATTATCTACCACTAAAGTTTGCCCTCCCAAAGTGTTCCACGCATTTAAGGCTTTTCTCCATACCACAAAATTAGCAGATATTTAGCGCTTACATTTCCCCACTGAAAAATGTTTTACCTTCTTTTCCAATCCCCATGTTTCCCACTCCAGGATTGATTATTTTTTAATTTCCCCGTCTCTTCTTCAATCTGCAACTAACTGGTACTATAGATATATCGGATCATGTTTTAATTTCTTATATTTTAAATGTTTCTTCCACTTTCTCTCAAAAAACTAGGTGGCGTATGAATACTGGTATTGTTCTCAATGAAAAACATAAACCTAAATTGTTACAGGCTATTCAAGATTACTTTTTGTTTAAACCAGAAGATTCTACTTCAATTGTTAATTGATGGGATGCTTTTAAAGCTTACATCAGAGGTGCTACAATTTCTATTATGGCTCATGAGAATAAAATGTTCAATGCTAACGTTAAACATCTAGAAAAGCAAATTGCTAAATTTGAACGTTTATTCATTACATCCAATGATCCCCAATACAAAGTCAAGCTACAAAAGCTTCGATACGAATTAAATGCTATCCTTAGTAAAAGAGCTGGGATTCAGCTTGCTAACTCTAATGCTCGGTTCCGTTTTAACTCCAATAGGTCTGGGAAACTCCTTGCAAACTATCTGCATATTAAAAGGAATAAAATGCAGATTACCTCTATTCATGGTCCTCAGGGCAAGATAGCATTGTCCCATAATGATATTGTTGAACAATTCTTACAGTTTTATTCCACCTTATATAATAAGCCAGATTTTTGTGATAGTTCATTAATTGATGACTTTTTAAGTTCTTGTGCTTTACCTCAAATTTCTCCTTCAGACAGACTTGGATTAGATTCACCCATCACTAATGATGAAATCCTAACGGCTATCAAGTCACTTCCCAAAAATAAATCTCCAGGACCTGATGGTATCCCTGCTGAATTTTATAAAGAATTTCAAGTCCACGTTTTTCCCTATTTATTTCAACTTTTTTCATTTTTTGGTACTTCTGGAACCATTTCAGGATCTTTCGCGGAAGCTTTAATTGTTGTCCTTCCTAAACCTGATAAGGACCCTACTTTAGTTTCGAATTACAGACCTATCTCCTTAATAAATCAGGATTGTAAATTGTATGCTAAAATCCTTGCCACCAGATTAGCCCCTGTACTTCATTCTATTATTCATCCTGACCAGTCAGGATTTATGAAGAATAGATATTCTGCTAACAACACACGAACCCTGTTACATGTTATCAAACAGAACTCTAGCCTTTTTGACCCTGCAGGAGTTATGGCTTTAGATGCGGAAAAAGCCTTTGATAAAATTCATTGGCAATTTTTATTTAGTACTTTACTATCATTTAATTTTGGTCCCTCGTTTATTCGTATGATCTCTGCCTTATACTATGCCCCCACTGCTAGTTTATTTATCAATGGCCAAATTTCCCCTCAATTTTCCCTTTTCAGAGGTACACAGCAAGGTTGTCCCCTTCCTCCACTTTTATTTCTATTGGGAATAGAGCCTTTTCTTAATTATATACGTAATTGTGATGATGTTCAAGGTATAGCAATTAATGATGTTATTATTAAAACTTTAGCTTATGCAGATGATGTGTTATTATTTATTAGTAATCCAATTTCCTCTATCCCATCCTTGCTAGACATTATTGCCAAATATTCAATAGTTTCTGGATATAAACTTAATGTTACTAAAACAGAATTTTTCCCTTTAAATGTTTTTTGTACCTCAGATATGTTACCTACATCAGATATTCTTTGGCAAAAAAGTAAATTTAAATATTTGGGCATTTTATTTTCTTCGTCCTTGTCATCAACATTAAAATTGAATAGTAATTTCATACTTGATTATGTTAAAAATAAGACCTCCAGATGGTCCTCTCTTCATCTTACTTGGTGGGGGAGAATGGAATCTATAAAAGTGAACATTGCTCAAAAATTTTTTTACTCCCTTGCCATGATTCCCACTCAATTCCGTCAAAAAATTTATAAAGACATTGATAAATTGTTATGCAAATTTCTCTGGAACAATAAGCCGCCCCGCATTGCATACAAAAAGTTGAAAATCCCCAAATGTCAGGCAGGTTTTGGCCTTCCTGACTTTTACCTTTATCATAAAGCCTTTATACTTAAACAAAGTTCCCTATGGTTTAATGTTTCTCCTCTACTTAAACTCCCTATTTGGTTTGATATAGAAAAATCTATTGTTGATCCTTTCCCTCTCTCCTCCTTGTTAACTATGTCTCATAAGTCTACTATTGTACATCGATCTTCCATCATCAAATCCTCAAGATTGATACTAAATGATTTAGATTTCAGTTTTGCTTTGCCATTAAGTTCTACTATGAAATTGTCACTTTGGCACAGTTCCTTTATTAAATTGAACAGGAAGATAACTTTCTGGTCTTCATGGATTAAGGCAGGTATATTCTTTCTTAAAGATGTATTTTGTGATGCTGCCTTTATCCCCTTTGATCACCGTTAATTAACGTTTAAGTTACCTGATGCTGATTTGCTAAAATATCAATTGTTATGTAACTCAATTTTAGACTCTTTCCCGAATGGTATTCCCTCTACCCTTACAACTGATTTGGTTTGTTATCTCCATGCTGTTTCTGCATCTTCCAAGGCTGTTTCTATTTTGTATAAAAAATGTGCTACTTCTATCGGTACCAATATTGATGGCCTATCAACATTTTGGAATACTGAGCTTTCTACTTCTATCTCTAATGACTCTTGGAAGGTTATTTGGCTCAATAACATTTCTGGTTGGCTGCCAGTGTCTCTTTACCAAACAAATGCATATATTCTGTTTAATTCTTTGTGGTCAGCATTACGTTTGCATAATGCCAAATTATTACCATCAAATCTTTGTTGGCATTGTAATTCACACCCTGGTTCACTGCGTCACATGTTATTTGATTGCCCTATCATATTACAATTTTGGTCTGATGTTTGGAAAATAATATTGAAAATATTACCAATCCATGATGTTCTTTCTTATGAATTGTTAATTTGTAAATCAGTTGTATTAACACATTCTCTTCCTGATTCTCAAGCAAAATTGTTTAATTTTTTGATTTCGGCCGCCCTAAAATCAATCACTTTTTGTTGGAAAGGTGCTAATTCACTTTCTGTTCATGCTTGGTGGTCATGGATCATACTTACAAGAAGAGGTGCTCAACTATCGCTTCAGGGAGTTAACCATAATTTGCTTTCTTTTCAATCTTTTTGGTCACCTATAGATTCTTACATGATGTTGTAATTGTTACTTTCATGATTAGTATGCTTATATAGTTACAACCTGTTTGCAGTTTTCTATTGTTATGTTTATAGTAACTCTACGTTTTATGCCATATGATATAATATGTGCCCTTCCTCTCCCCCTCTTCCCTTCCTTCTTCCTCCCTTGTTCTTATTTTTCTTTCACTCTGATTGATTGTTCTTTTTTGCTGATTTATTGATCCATTATTTCCTCTTCATACTTTGTGATGCTCACTTGATTGGATTTTATTGCTATGTAATGCCATTTTTTTGTAGTGTCTTTTTATGTCATTATATTTTGAAACTTCAATAAAATTATTCTGAACTAAAAAAAAAAAGAAAATAAGATTCCTGCAAATAACCTTTGTGTTTGAAGGAGGATGCATTACTCTGGTCTAATCCTGCAGTGCCTTTCTTATAATCCTTTTGAGATTGAGCATTGTCATTTTCAGCAAGAAGTCCTCTGATGGTGGTTCTTGATCTTACTGTACTACAGCTGTGACATCAGAAAAAAATCTGAGATAGCTCTGTGGGTCAGTTGTGACACGTTGTCAATTATTCTACTCTTGGAGTCTCTTTTTGCCGTAGCACATTACATTTTTTGCATTTACTGTAGAGTTTTAACAGAGGGATGTTTCAGTTAGAAGGAAATCGTTGTTTTGGGGGTTGAAGAAGGTAGATGTAATAATATTATTGTGCTTTATAGGTAAATGGTTTCTAGTTCTACAAGATTTTTTAGGTCGAGCCAGGGCAGCGCATGCACTGCTCTGAGAGGCATGCTGCCTTCGAGTATGGACTTGAAGCTCTGCTCACTCTCTACCCATATTTTTCATTGGCTTCCGTCATTGTACTTTGCAAACGCTGGCTTCTGATTCGTTAATAGGCGTGTTAGTCCTTCCTTAGTACCGCCTTGTCTTCCTTCGTTATCTCCCATGAGGACTGGCCCTTTTTTCCTATTTTAGTCTGTAAGCACTATTTTCTTTAATGAGTTTCTCCTACTGCAGGCACAACATGCTTTCCTTGTGATATTCAGTGCATCATGCCCACTTTCACTTCCCAAGCAGCCCGGGAAAATGGCAGCCGCTTCTTTGAAATCAAATAGGTCTCGCTTTTACAAGATTTTGAGCTATTGGCATTGTAAATGACAATGTCTTTTATTTATGTGTTACTTATCAAAACAAATAAATGAAAGGCATTGTCATTTACACAATGTCAATAGCTTAAAGTCCCACAAATTCAAGATCTATTGCATTGCAAATGCTTGTCTTACTAAAGGAAACAGAAGCGTAAGTTACAATTAAGAGAAGCTTTGTGTTCAGAGCTCAAATTTCTGGATTGATTGTTTTTCCACTATACGCTTGAGTGAGCTTCTATATTGATTTTGTTACTGCCATGACTTTAGCATTTTTGTTTCATGCGTTTTTATTAGTATTAAAAACAATATAACTTTATCGTCACATGGCTTAGGGAAATGATAAACGAAGGCTGAGGCTGAAGCCAAGCCGAGAGACAGTGACAGAGGTCAACAAAGAACATTCCTAACTTACCCATGGGGAAAGGGAAAAAAGACAACAAATGTTGTGGCCTCTTTTTCTGTAGTGCATTACTGACGATTAATGTTAAGGCGGTAATGTAGTCAAGTGTTTCACAGCCAGAAAAATTGACCCTTTTCAGTCAGGAGGTACTTTTCCAAAATTAGGGATATGATGGTATAGTGACTTCAAAAAGCGTCTCTACCGTGATGGGTCCTGTTTTATTACCACTGTTGGAATACCATTAGGACCTGGCGAGCAGTGATTTCTGCACTGGTTGATAAAATGATTTCTTCTTCAGTGATAAGAAATTAATCAAATTAAATCATCACTAGTTGGGGTATAAGCAGCAGTTGCTGTACCGATCACTACCCAAAATTGTTTCATGTTTTTGAGCTGGTTGCACTATGAAGCTCAGCCCACCTTCTATTTTGTTCGGTGATTTGGATATGCTTAATGGTTCTCATGTATGTCAATGTCACTTGCTTTATAGTGCTGTCAGAGGTTCTTGGGAGTTAAAAAATGAGCCTTAACGGCTTTTAACAAAAAAAAATTCTGTCACTATATGTCGGAGTAAGTGCTTGTTTTGGTTTGCTTTAACAAAGTTCTTTTGTCGTCGGGGAAAGAAGCATAAAAAGATGAGTACCATTTTTATCATTATTTCCGATTTATCAATCCAGTTTGAATCGTCGGTCCTTGAGATTTCTAGCTCTGATGTGGCTGCAGTTTTAATTGGGTGGTCTGTTAATTGCAGCAGTTTTGAAGTCAAATTATTTTTCAAGCTTGTTTCTTGTTAAAGTATAATGACTGTTTCTTCGTACCTTAGGACAACTAAAAGAAGAATGCTGGAAATTGAGTGTGATTTGTTGAGGATTAGGATCACTTAACTCTCTTCTGACGATTTCAAAGTTTTTGCAGATGTGATAGCTTTAAAAGTGTATTAGCATGAAATCAATTGTCGGATATTGCTGTGTTTGTGGCACAAGTTTTTTTGCTGGTTGAAACTTTCTTTGGCTAAAGTTTTTGACAAATCTGAGGACAGAATGTGCAGGACTGTCACATGACTGTCTTCATCTAGACAGACTTCAGGAAGTAGTTCCAGTACATTTTCATTTAAGTCACCATTTATTGTGGAAGGCATAATGCTGTTTTGTTCAATAATTGCTTCAAGTTCTTCTAAAATAGCATGAGGGCTGACTGCTCTTTCATGGTTGGAGGTCGATAGAGGTTGATCATTAGTAGTTGACCACTTCCTGTGTTTGCTATAGTGCCTTGCAAATTGTAATTAATATTTATCAAGGTTATTAATCCTCCACTTTGTTGTCGATGCTTGAGTTTCATTGGCTTTTCCTCATAGGATGTATGTTTTATGAATTAAGGGCCAGATGTAGGAGGCCATTTACCGACCGGTAACGGCCGATTTCGGCCGTTACCGACCGGTAAATGGGTATTTGTGATGTAGGGGGCCAATTTTACCGATTCGGTAAATTTACCGAATCAGTAAATTTACCGAATCAGTAAATTTACCGAATCGGTAAAATACAGAATCTGTATTTTTACCGATTCTGTAACTGCCAGATGTAGGTGGGACTCTTCTGAGTCCCAAAGGCCTTACAGATTCGGTATTTTACCACCCAATCCAATTGGGTGGTAAAATACCGAATCCAGGTGTGCATGCACATGTGTGCATGCACACCTATGCCATGTGACAAACAGACGTGCCCTTAGGGCATGTCTGTGTGCCACATGGCACACATGCCTGTATTTGGGGTGCTAGAGGGTGTCAACGTGACACCCCCTGCACCCTTGCAGGATTCTGTATTTACCGATTCTGTAATTACAGAATCGGTATTTCCCATTGATTCCTATTAGCTTCAAACCCCATAGGAATCAATGGGAAATACCGATTCTGTAATTACAGAATCGGTAAATACCGATTTTTACAGAATCGGTATTTCAAATACCGATTTTACCTACATCTCCCATCTTCTATTTTACCGATTTATAAATACCGAATCGGTAAAATTCGGTATTTATGAGTCGGTAAAATAGAATTACCTACATCTGGCCCCAAGTGTGTTATGTTCCCAGGATTCTTGCAAGCAGATCATATGATGATGGTTTAAGATACATTCCAGGTCTTACTTGTTTGTGATAATTTGACGAGTTATATTAGCGGTATTCCATGAGCATATTATAGTGACTTTGTTCAGTTTTGAGCGCTCAATTTTTCTGGTGCTATGAATACGCAGAAGAGAATTTGACCCAGTCCTCACTTGCCTTCCGCTCTCTGTACCTTTTCAAATTGAAATTAATATGGGGGTCGCACCATTGGGAGGACCTTCAATGAGGGACACTGAAGAAGAAATTTTAGTGATGTTATACCTTAGAACTTGGCGAGAGTCCAACGTCACTTTTAAACTTTTCAATATAGGTGGGTATTTAGTTTTTTTAAATTTTAGTATAGTGTTGCCTCATTTAGCTAACTCTTCTATCTTGAGCCAAATTTTGGAAGTAATCGGCTCAAAGGCCCGTATAGTTCTAGTTCATTTCATTGTTGAACAAAGACCTTATGCTTGTCAGTGCTGACAATTACATTTTCTTTGAGTTCAGAGAAAAATCTTAACATTTTTAGAATGTTCTGCCTATTAAGATATCACAAGTCCTTCTTAATTTGTATAGTGGAATAAAGTCTAAAGTGGATTTTTCTGTAAGCTTTTGTTTTCCCATAGCAGAAGTGGTTGTTCTGAAAGGTGCAGCTCCGGGTTGAGTATTGCTGCAAGACAGATTATTGTCCTTTGCTGGAATATTACTGTTGTTATAATATGACTCATAAGATTGTGCCTTGTTTCCGTGCGCAAAATAGTGGCTATAATAGTACCCCCATATTTCTTGATGATTGGTCATATTCAAGTTGATTGGTGTATAAGGTTTTTCTGGGTACTTTCTGGTAATTTGTGTCTCATTGAGGCTTGAATAATTTTTTTTTGCCATTTATAATAGTCAGTCTCCAACATTTTTTAATATTTGTTGGTTACAATTGGGGCTTCTTTTTCTGTTTTGCTCACTACTTATTCGTCGATGACTTGCCCATGAGTTGCAAAGTTCCCCTTTGTCGGGAATGGTTCTACACTGCTGTTATACCACTTGGCTATATGTTGGAATAAGGATGGATTGCGAGTCTGCCTTCGACAGTGCTTGATTGGTTACTTTTCAATATCTTAGTGTGATTGCAACAGACACATGAGATGTGTGGATTATCTGTGAGCAGTGATTTGGTGATTCCTTGTGCTATGATAGTGAATACTGGGCATGTTGTCTGATTCTGAGGTTACAGATAGTGGTGGAAGCTTTTTCTGCCTTTGCTTTTTCTAGGTTCTTCTTCAGCTTATTCAAATGTCTTTTACCTAATATAGGTTTGATAATGTTTTAGATCTATTAAAAGCCCTATGGCATTTTTCTATAATAATGGGGGTGCTATTTTGTTTAAATATGAATTTGGGGATTCGTACTTAATGAGTGATAGTCAATTAGTACTGACTTGTGGTGATATACCCGAATGCAACTGTGAAGTTTGCCCTCCTGCTTCTTTCATCAGGTTTGATAATTTTGTTTGGTTTGGTCGTTAGTCTGGTGAGACTCTGGGAGGTCATTTGCAGAATAATTTGAGATACAAGGTTCCTGGGGGATGTACGATTTGCACAAATGTTGATTGGCAGCAGGCAGGGGCGGTTTCTCCGTAGGCTCTGAGGCAGCACCCCATTGAAATTCCTACACATTTCTGCACAAATAATAAATAGATTGATCTATTTAGAGATGCAATTATTACTATAAACAAATAAATGTATTTAAGGCTGGGCAGTCTGTCCCAGGCTGCCTGCCCTGAGTCGGTCTGAAGGAAGAGACGGAAGCCAGGCAGTAAATTAACTGAACTGGGACGTATGACGCAGGGCTTACCGTTCTAAAGCCTTTAATTGCCATTGTAGTCTATGGTGAAATAGACTGCAGGCTGGTGACACTGTCAGCATCATTGTTTTGGGCATCATAGTCTTTCTCCCTGCATGAAGGCAGCTGTCCATCATTCACAGGCATAGGTTCCATCCTTTCCCAGTCATCAAACATAGGAGGAGATGCAAGCATATTTGCTTTGGTGCTTTGTCTTCAGTAATGGTAAGTGTTATAATGCCAATCTTGTGTTATGTATATTGTGCCTAGACCCTTGATCATGCTAACATCCCCCACTGTGACACCACAGGCCCCGGCTGCAGGTTGCAGACCCTTTAGAAGTGGAGCTGTTGTATTTGTTCCCGCAAAATTGATCTAAAAGGTGAGCAGGGTTTTTGTTCCCCTGCAAAGTTGATCCAAATATGTACTTATAGTAAAGACAGTTATCTGCTGTATGGCAATAAAACGGGCCCTATTTCATGCCCTTATCATTAATTCCAAAAACTTGGATTCATTTATGAACAATGAATGTTTAAAACATTAAGGAACTACCTCTCTTATTTCACGTGTTACTTTATTTATTTGAGAAATGTATATGGCGCTAGCTAGACCCGAAGGTATTAGAGTGCTTTACAACAGTAAATGTTTACATCTAAGATAACAAGTCTATACAGAGCATCTGCGCCACAGTGTTTTACAACAGTAAATGTTCACAGCATAAATAACAAGTATATACAGAGCTGCTAACTCACATCAGATCAACTTAATCGTGCATTCCCCAAGAGTTAGCTATTTTATCATGTTGTGTTTCTGTATGTTTTCCTTGCATGTTTTAAGCCGTGCTAGGTGTTTGAGGGTTTTGATTCAGAGCTCTGAGGCTGAAGCCAAAGCAAAGTGCCCTTCAGTGGGATGGCCTCGCCGATGAGCGCACAGAGCAATGGTCATGTATTCCAGTTGCAATTGAAATTCTGTGGAAATGTATGTGAACAGATGTCAAAATATTTACAAGGCAAAAGCAAAAGGAAACCACTTGCTTAAAGGTGAATGAGGGTAGTGTATGTTTGGAAGTGGTGAAGTGAGTGAGATGTGAGGACGTGCATTCAGGGAAGAATGAAAAAGTGCTGAAGAGGAAAGAGGTGGTTGAAGATGTGTAGATGGAGGAAATATGCAGAGAAAAAGAGCATTGATATCTAACATAAAGAGCATGTAACTGAAAACCGAAACTCCTTCCATGGACCTCAATACTATTTAATTCACTGACTCACTGTTAGACTTGGGGGTCTCTGCTTGGCATAGGTAGGTACCTGTGACAAATAGGTACCCTTGCCTCTAGTCAGGGTAAGGGGTTACACTCCTAAAATAACCCCTACTCACCCCCTTGGTAGCTTGGCACGAGCAGACAGGCTTATCTCAGAGGCAGTGTGTAAAGCATTTGTGAACACACACAGTAATCAAGTGACAACACTACAGATGGACACAACACAAGTTGTATATTAAAAATAAGAATCTTTTATATATCTTTAACACAAGACGATAAACAACACAAATCCACAATACTGTACTTAAAATAGTAGGATTAGCTTAGTTCTCTTTAGATCTTAAAATGCAACACTTTGAGTCAATGTACCTACAACGAAGGTGTTGCAGGGATGGTGATGCGGTAGTTCCACTAGCAGCATTTGGTTTACAAGCCTTGGGCACACTCACTGTACTAGGGTCTGACAAGTAAACCAAACCAGCCAATCATGGAATAAATAATCCATACACCAATTTACAATAGGGAGAGCATATGTACTTTAGCACTGATCAGCAGTGGTAAAGTGCCCAGAGTCATAAAACAGCCAACAACAGGTCATAACAAATATAGGAGGAAGGCAAAAAAGTTCAGGTATGACCCTGCAAAAAGGGCCAAGTCCAACACTCACAAATTCAGAATTAAAACATTTTCAATGTTAATTGTTTATGGCAAATCATTGCTGTTACTCATTTATCTTAAACTGCTAACAACCACTGTCGAAGTCAATAGTACTGACAGGTTTTAGATGTATGTTAGTTGTGCTTTATATCTGGATGCAGTTACATCTCAGAGAGAAACCAAAATACTGGTCGGGTGACACTATGGGAATCACAGACATTTATTTTGCATGTTCCATTTTAGAGATCCCAACTTTTTTTATTCCACTGAAAGACTTGTCTGCACATACTTCTATATGACTGATTGCAACCAGCAGCTGTGGGTGCTTTCTGAAGCCTGCTTAGGCAATTTTGTCCAAAGTTGATGCCACATGCAGTGCAAGACACTGGGCAAGCACACACTTTAAAGGGCTGAAGTTGTTGTGCTGTACAATTTTCACATTACAGTAACAGTTGAACATATTAATGCAGTAAGATATGGGGCAGTTTTTAATGGGTTTAATATTTCAATACTGTATGTTCCCACTGCATTATAAGCCTTAGTTTATCACTAAACTCATTTGCTTTAAAATGCACCATCTGTCAATCTTGTTTAATTTTTTTCTCTAAAGGGTGACCCACTCTGGACCCTATGTTCATTAAGCTTGCTTGCATCTCTCACTATATAAAAGTCATACTCAATGTTTACGCCTCACCACTTTAAAAATGGCACCAGCTGCCAGTGGCAGCAGGTTTACCAAGTTGATGATATTGGCTATTCTGGACAAGTGGTTAATGATCTGTAATAACATTGTAATTTTTTCCCAATATTAGTTCATATTTCAGTGTTTTGTTGGATTACAGTTCATGGTTTTTAAAAGAGCTACCTGATTTCCAATGAGACCTTGAGAGAGTCAGCTATTTTTTATAGAACTGAATGTATTGCGGTCATGGTGGTTAGAACCACATAAACTGGTGGAGTAGTTTTATCAGCGAAGCCACGGGCATCACACCTTCCCAGGAACTCTGCAACAAGCTTAGCTCCTACTTCCATATAAAGAGCAAGGCCCTCTACGACAACTTCAGCGAACAGACGCCACAGATAAGCTAACCATCATGACCTGGAATCCCGCTACCGTCGAACACATTGCTGCGACCATGAAGAAAACCCACTCAGGAGCCCCAATAGACCTCTGCCCACTGCACATATTCCACAGGGCTGCAGCCACCATCGCACCCAAACTAGGCTGGACCATCAACTCCTCCTTCAGATTCGGCATCTTCCCAGACGAATGGAAGCTGTCGGAGGTTAAACCCCTCCTCAAGAAACCAACGGCCAATCCAACGGACCTGAAAAACTACCGACCCATCTGAGAGACTTTTGAACGCCCAGCTGACAGCCTTCATCAAAGAGAACTCCATCCTAGACGCCTCCCAGTCTGGATTCCGCAGCAACCACAGCACCGAGACCACCCTCCGCGCCGCCACTGATAACATCCGCATGCTACTCGATCAGGGACACACTGCAGCCCTCATCCTTCTAGACCTCTCCGCAGCCTTCGACACCGTTTCACATTGCACGCTCACTGCCAGACTTCATGACCCGGGGATACAAGGGGCCGCCCTCGACCAATCCTTTCTCTCTGGCAGAACCCAGAGGATCAGACACCCTCCCTTTCTCTCCAAACCCACTGATACCAACTGCAGGGTACCCCAAGGATCATCGCTCAGCCCCACGCTCTTCAACATCTGCATGGCCCCCATCGCTGCCATCATCAGACCATGGGCTCAACATAGTATCCCACGCCGACGATACCCAGCTCATCCTCTCACTCACAAAGAATCCCAAAGACACCAGACTCTGCTTCCATGAAGGAATGAAGAATGTCACAGCCTGGATAAAAGACAGCTGCTTGAAGATCAACTCAGAGAAAACCGAGGTCCTCTTCCTTGGATCCTGCACCTCCGCCAGGTACCACACATGGTGGCCTTCTGCCCCCAGAAATATACCCACCCCTACAGACAACGCACAAAACCTCAGCATCATCCTAGACTCCTCCCTCTCCATGAACCACCAGATCAACGCCGTCGCCTCCACCAGCTTCAACTGCCTGCGCATCCTCCGCAAGACCTTCAAATGGATCTCCCCCGACTGAGAAAGACCATCACCCGCGTGCTCATAACCAGCATACTAGACTACGGCAACGCCCTTTATGCTGGAATCAACAGAGCTCTCATACACAAACTCCAAACCAGCCAGAACACAGCAGCCAGACTCATACTCGGGACACCGCGTCACAAACACATGACCCAACACCTTCGAGACCTCCACTGGCTCCCTGTCGAGGAGAGGGTCACCTTCAAACTCCTCACCCATGCCTACAAATCCCTCAACAACATCGAGAGAATCTCTTTCCACATACCCAAGAGGCACCTCCGCTCCACCGACCTCGCCCTGGCAGAGGTCCCCCGCATCTGCAGAACCAGAGCAGGCAGGAGAGCCTTCTCCTACATCACGGCCAAAACCTGGAATGAGCTCCCGGTGAACATCAGACGCTCCCCAACCCTGCACACGTTCAGGAAAGACCTCAAGACCTGGCTCTTCGACTGATCCGAAGCTGCCCCCCCACCCCACGCCTTGAGACATTCGCAGGTGAGTAGCGCGCTTTATAATCCTTTGATTGATTGATTGATTGATTATTGATGTGGATAGGATATGAGTGTGATGCTGATGATTCACTTGGTTCATTATTTTTTACAGGAGATAATGTAGGAGTAGTTGACTTATGAATAATTCCATTTATATCAATCAAGAGGTCTGTGTTGTCCAAAGAGCTCGGCAAGTATTCAGAACCCCATTATGGGATATCTGAGTGGGGGATTTGTAGCAGTGTATCTCTGTTCCTGTTTCTACTAAGGCTCAACAAAGAAATCCTGTATACCGGTTTATATGTCTTCCCCGCCATAAATGGAATCACTCTCTAAGGCAGTAATGTTTAAAACAGTGATCTGTGTTGTTTTATTAATTACAGACTTTGTTGTAATAAGTGGTCTTAGAATTTCAGTAGAGCTGAAAATGTTCCTGAACTTTGGTTAATTTTAATTTCAGAATCAGTTTCAGCTGTTAATAGTGTGCACTGCTGTTATTGCTGTTTTAGAACCACTGAGACAGTGTGGATGCAAAGTCGTAAAAAGCCTTAGTTGTCCTCTAATATTGCTCGACAGTTTTGAGTCCTGTGATCTTGGATTGATCAGTTACTTTTGCTATGTCAGTCTGTGGTCTATCAACTGCTCCTATAGTGGTTAAGGGTGAGCTCCTTGGGATTGATATGTACGTTATGCTCTCTCATGATAGCTATAGTTGGTGAGTCTCAGGTGGAGACGGATGAGTCGACTGTGGAGCCAGTTGATTCCAAGGCTGCTTGGTCTGGTAGGTTGTTAGGTAGTTCAGTCATAGATTCCCTTGTATGTACTGCTGTTTTTTTGTTTTGTCCAGCGAGAGGTTTGCTATTGTGAAAGCTGTTTCAATTGCTGATTTTGTTTCTGTTGCTGTTGATGAGTCTTCATTATAGCTCTCGCAAGTGAAAGCATTGTGTTGAATAGTAATTGAGGAGTGTTTAGGATATGAGAACACGGGAAACATCCATAACAACGCGGTCATTACCCCCCACTGCTATTACAACGCTGCTATTACAACGCAAGTCGTTACAACGACTTGCGCTGGCGGGCGCTGTAGGATAGGGAATAGTTTAATTTTCTATCCAACACCTTCCCTACTGTCAACGTGGGCTGGAGTTGGAATAGAAAATTAAACTATTCCACTATCCAGTGCCCCCCAACGCAAGTCGTTGTAACGACTTGCGTTGTAAAAACTGCGTTGTAATGGCATGCGGGGTAAAAGCCCAAGTTGTAATGCCGTACAACCGAGAACACTTGTTTGACTTGTTTCCTTTGATTGCTGTTTCTAAATAGTCCTTGTCGCTTGCACTTTGTCATAGTCCCACGTGCGAGTATCTTAAATCCTCAAGGTTGTCCTCGAATGGACCAGATTAAGCATGGGCGGATTTTGCGGATTGGCAATCCGCGAACTTGCGTATTTACGGATTCGCAATCCGCGAAGATCCGCGAACTCTAGCGGACTTGCGGATTTTTCCGTTTTTTGTGTTGGCGCGTGTTCGCGCCGATTTTGGGACAAGTTCGCAATTGCGAACTTACTTTTCGGCTTGCAACGGCCGCGACTATGTTGTTTCTACGTCTGGTTTATCATCACAGGTTCACAGCACCCTCTGTTTCACCACTGCCACCCTCTGGGACACCCATGCCACCCTCTAGTACATCCTCACAGGCACCTATTAGGTTTATTTATTACTGTAGATTATGGTGGTTGAAAAAAGCTAGCACACCTGCCCTTCTTCAACTGCCATCAATTAATTTGTGTTTCATTAATGTGTCAGTAATTTTGAAAGTTCCAGTCTGGCTGGCACCTGCTTCCTTCCTTATCTGTAATTTGCTATTTGTTGCAGTGATTTTTTTTTTTTACAGGACCTTTATGGTGCTATTCTATGAGCCTGCTGTTTGGGTCATAGCAGGGTCATAGAATTGTTGCAAACTCTGGAGGGGCCCATCAGGAAGCACTACCTTGAATGTTACTAATGTTAAGTTTGAACTTTTGCACCTGCTCATTGCTTTCATTTTAGCTAAAATCGTTTTTTTTGCAATTTCGCGCGTTATTTGGGGCGCGAATCCGTGCGAGATCGATTTCGGAAGCCGCGAATACGTGCGAATACAAAATTGTTTTTGTTGCGACGTGTATGTTCGCGTGATCTTGCGCGTGTTCGCGAGGCGCTTCTAGCTATTCGTTTGCCAAGTTACCCTATCGGTCGTACACGGGCGCGGCCATCTTGTTGGCGTGACGTAATTCCGTTTCCGCCCGCTATGTGTAATCTCGCAAAGTGTGCTGCTCGCGAGTACAAGTTCGCGCGTACTCGCAAGGAAAATCTCGCGCGAACTTACCCACGCGGTCGTGAACGGGCGCGGCCATCTTGTTTCTCATTCATTGCTATGGTTCTGGGCATGCTTTCTCTATCCTCTCTCAATCTCTGCCATCCTTTGCTTGTTTGAAGTTTTTTTGATCTAATTTTACTTATTATCTAACCCTCTATTTTTCTAGCTCTATATTTTTGTGTTTTCTGCAGCTTTTAGTTACTTTTAAACTACTTTTTTAAACTCTTTTATTTTCTTCTTCACTATTCTATTTCTTCTTTATCATTTAAGTTTATTTCTGCCCAGACCATGGTAAAGGGAGCCGGGAAGCACCCTGAGAAGGGGAAGGGTCCCGCACCCCGTGCCCGGCTCCCGTGCGGGCGTTTAAGGGGGGAGCAAGTGGTCCCGAGGGAGATCTTTAGCGCGGAGGAAGTGGCGGCACTGATCTTCCATGTCCAGCGCCGCCTCCCCAAGACGATCCTGGGAGGCGGCAAGATCGCGACCGGCTATGGCATCCGGGAGCGCCGCCAGCGGTGGGAGAAGGTGTGCCGGGCCATGTACAAGATCTCTGGGGTCCGGCGCACGTATAACCAGGCCACCCACCGCTGGACCGATGTCATGGACCGGGAGCGGGACTTGCTGGACGCGCTCGGCGTAGAGGTCCCCGGGCTTGGTGAGTAGTAGTAGTAGTACATTTACTACTCTGTTTTATCCGGCTCTGTTATTTGCAAATCTTTGTTCTTTACCAAGAGCAATAATGCTGCCGATTACATTGAGGTAAATTATATTTCAAAATCTTCTATGCATTTCATTTTCAGGTGCACTGCTCTCCTTCTCAGTAGCCTTGCTTGCTACTATGCTTCTTTGTTTTGTATGTTGTGTTCAGAAGCATTTCATTGGCCTGAGAAATTATGTATCAGTGTACTGTAAAGAAAAGAACTGCGTAATGCTAGACAGTAAGGGTCATATTTTCAATTACCGGCGCATCCCTGCAAAGTAGCAGGGATGCGGCAGTAATTGTGTGCCATGCCACCACCACCCATTGGCCCAAAACGTCACAGAAGCCTTACGCATCTGTGCCGTAAAGGCAGCGCATTGCTGGAGTTGCGTGCCAACGATGGCGCAGCTCCAGCAATGCTCTGGGGTACCCTATCTCCCCAATGCTGCATCAAGCCGTACGTCGGCTTCAAGCGCGCAGGGTTTGAGTCATGCATCATTGTCATAAAAATGACTGATTGACATCTTGTAGATTTCCCTCAGCCACTTTTAGGATTCGTTCCTGCGCAGGTACGCCCTCCCTTGCGCCGGAACGCCCCCTGATGGCGCAGGGCTTTACAACGTGATGCATCGCCCATATGCCCATATGTGTTTTTTTTTTAATATATACGCCGCACCAACACCATGGCGAGTCTTTTGTTCTGCCGCTGCGTCAGAAAAGGCACGCAACAATGGAGGAAAATCAGCCGCAACTTCCGCAAGGGACTTATAAATCAGCCCCAACAGACTGAAGTCCAGTGTCCTTCCTTTAGACAGTCACATGGCTATCAGAAGAAATAGTGGCGGTGGTGGCGGGTGGATTGATAGTTTGAGTATTCACTGATCTGCAAGCAGGATGGACTTTGTCTGTCACGTGTTGTGCACTACTGCCTGCAGTGCCAGGCCTAGGCAAACCTCTTTAGTAGTCTGTTTATTGAGTTACATAGGAACTTTCTAAGTCAACGTTCCGCAAATCAGGCAATACGAATAACGTAGTATACCACATGAGATAGATCCCGTGGAATAGTTGTCTATCTATTTGCTATTTTTCCAAAATATGTTGTTATTGTTCTTTTGAAATGTTTGATTTGGTTGAAAAATCTCATCCATGTTTTATGGTTTTTCTTTCTTTCATGTTGTACATCAGCTCCCCCCAAGGGCAAGAGGACACAGGAGGAGGGTGCTGAGGATGCAGGCCAGGATCGGGCAGGCGAGGGCTCCTTTGCTGGCCCCAGTAAGTTTACATTTTACTAAACAGTACCTATTTTTTCCTAGCGTTCCTCATTCGATTTTTTCTAAATCGTCTTTGATCTTCTTGTAGACTGAATATAAATTCTTATCCTGCCTCGAATATGATGACTCCCTGTGGTATTACTAGACTATTTTTATTAGTCTGTCTGTGTAGCTAACTAAGATTGGACATTTGGCAATTCCATTGGACTCCCATTATATTCAGCAATACCTCTATGCACTGTCTCCTTACTGACTAGATAGTGTGGCAGAGTCATTCAGCTCCCGAAGTCACCGATTATAGATCCCCAATCATCTCTAGATTATCGTACGCAGGACAAGAGAGTAGTACGGAGTCACAGCACAGTCAAGAAGTGTCAGAGGCACTCATGCTTGCAAAAATTCCAAAACCTTTAGCTCATCCACTCTAGTCTAGAGGAACAAAAACCACAGAGTCTATTTAAGTGTAAAAGCTTTATTAAAAGTAAACACATTTATTGAAATCTACTTTGTCATAAAACTATTTAACTGTAAACGGAAAAGTGGTTAGTGCTGACGATTAATTGGACACATTTCTTGTGGTCGAGCCGAACTCTCACCTACTTTGAACTTGATCCTGGTCGTGTTCTTAGGACTCAGGAGTCAAGCTTCTGTCTGTTAGGAGAAAAAGTGGTGCGTGTTAAAAATCAAAAGCAAGCATTCATCAGTTGTGCATAAAAGTGCAGCAAGACAACAGCCTTCCCTGGAAAATGGGACATTTTTACTATGGAGTAGACAGTCACAAATTATTACATTGTATTCTGTTTTTTTAACATTTCTCCTAGACCAAATATTATATAGTAGTGAGTGGTGTATTCTAACTTTCTTAAATGTACTTTGTAGGTGTAACATCTGGTGACGGGGCCAGCGCGGAGGTGGCTGATGTGTTGGACTTGGACTCGGAGGCCTCTGGGGAGGATGCGGCGGTAGAAGAGCTGGTGGCCGTTCCTGTGGGGGATCAAACGGTGGTGGCGGAAACAGGTAAGCTATATATTCCTTACTTATTGAGATTGAAGACTGCATAGTGTGCTTTCTGCACGGGTGTATTACAATTACAAATCAACCAGGTAGTAGCCTCCTCGAAATGTACTTCGACTTAGCTGTGAAGTTTTTGGTGAGAAGAATCCCAATAAGTTCTTAGACGAACGTGATGGATGGGATGAACGAAAAGCGAAAGAAGGGTGTAAGTAAGTGGGACGCGAACTTGTATGATGGCTGGCAAAGAAGAACGATATGTGTTTGCTTGGACCCAGAGGTGGCTGGGAAGGAAAGAATATGGTATGGTGCATGGCTGGGTCAATGATGAAGCAAGGATGGGTGGAAGGACAGCAGCCTGGGTGGGTGAAACAGAAACTGTATGTGTGCGTATACTTTGAATGAATGGATGCCTGGAGCATGGTATTCTCTGACTCTTACATAGCAAATGTGTATCTAGAGAGAGTAGATGGTCGCCAGGTGAAGTAAGTGTTACCTTGAAGAGCATGTACCACCGCACCCGCACGTCCGTCCCAGTGCAGGGAAGGCAAGGAAAAGAAATTGTAAATGTGTCCAATACTTCCATGAATAGTAGCAGTACTTTGTATTGCGTTTGCATTCACAGCATATATCTGGTTATTACGGTGGACACTCCGTACCTCTCTTAATAACTTTAGTTTACTTGTAGTACGTCATTCATGTGTGGGTGTATCACTGTGTTCACTCAATATTAAGCAAAGCACCTAAAGTCATCTCATCTGTCATTAAATACGTCCCATGTGAAGTGATAGATAATCAAATTAGTTAGCTTCTTCAGTTTCCTTTTCTAGTACTCATTTGCACTGTAGGGTGAAAGGTAAATTAATTAAGCAGTAGCCCTTGTAACAGAGTATTCTCAGTGCCACCCGTAATAGAAAAGTAATAGCTTCACCACCTGCATGTACTGGACCGGTACAGTAACGCAAGTCTGTCTCCATCATCATGGTGTGCAACTTTTTTTCTCGGGTGCAACTTCACTGTGCTGTGTCCATGTCATTCTGCCGGCTTGCATAAGATAACGTACCCATTTCCCTAAACAAGAGAGAAGAAGAAGAATAAGACTGGTGTACTGTCATAGTCGACTGTAATGGAAGTCCATAGTGGTCGTAGAATTAGTTCATTAAACTACCACTACTGTTAGAGCAAGGATGCAGAAGTGGGAGGGTTACATAGATACTGTCCTCAATAGTTATGTACTGTGCTTTCAATTTGCTACTTGTACTCTGTGACCCAACTTTCGGCTCAATCACTTTGTGTTATTAATAAGGAGCATTGGTTACAGACTATGTCTTTCTTTCTTCATATAGTTGCTCCTTCTTCCAAATCAACAACAAGGAGGGAGCAGGCTAGATTGGCCCGGCAACGGAGGCTGGAGGCCACAGTCGCCGAGTATCGGCGGCTGGTGGCCCTGGAGGAGGAGGAGGACACGCAGTCGAGCGGGGCAACATCTTCGACTGCATCCTCCTCCGTGACTAAACCAGCGGGACCGAGCCGGGCTAAGAAAGCCGACCGCCACCGCCAAGCACCGGAAACACCAGCTGCCCCCCACAGGAGCTGCAAGGAACGCCAACACCGCCTCCGAGTCCGCATGTCCAACCTGGAGCAGGAGGTCCTGAGGTATAAGACCTTGGTTAAGGGCCTCCGCTCCGAGCTTGCCACCCTCCGCAAGGAGTATGATGCCCATGCCGCATCATGCACCAGCACCAGCACCCTCCAGTAGTGGAGTGTCCCTTGCCCTTTTTTTATAGACTTTTGGGGGGTGGGATTTGGGAGTTGGGATCGTTTTGGGACGTTTCAGAGACAATCGTTGGGGTTAGGGTGGGTGAGGGAGATTATTTTGTTAGGGATAAATAAATATATTTTTCAACTACTTTATCTGACCATACCTGTTTTTTACTGCTTTTCAGTCTGGTGGGTGGGGGGCGGGGGTGTAACAGTAACTTTGTTTTCCTGAACAGTCGTAGGACTTTAGTAGTACAACCGTCAAACTCTTGTCTACTCCGAAATAATACTCCATTATACTACCTCCCACCAAACGCTTATCTTACCTGTAATTTGTGTTAGAAATTAGGGCTAGGCCCAGGGCTGGCTCCAGGTGAAATGGGGATTAACGTTGTCATTCCTGGGCGGGTGACATTTCCTCATTGCGGTGTTACTAGTGGTGTGACACAGTGGCAGTTGCATGCCTATGGAAAAAAAGAAAACGAAACCTTGTTTGTACTCCTTACTGTAGCATTACAACGGTTACGGTACGATCGAGAAAATAGCAGGTGACAGTACACTAGAACAGTGCCATAATGTAGCCTAACAAATGGTAAAGTATTGCAAGTATAACTAGTACTTGCGTTGAATTTATTTGACATTGGCTACTACTACTAGAAGATATAGTACTGAAGCTGAGTAAGTCTAGAAGATATCCTCGTATTCCTTCACCAGCCTGTTGCTGCTATCACCTTATCCTCCCCAGCAAGTGTGTGGAATTATTGATGTCATTTTAGTCAGACATCAAGCAAAACAACACAGCCCGGGGGAAGAGGGTTAGGGTTTGTAAAATGGATGGGAATGGGGGTTTCTTTTTGGGTAGGTTTTGTTGAGAGAAGAAAAAAAAAGCAGAGCATGGACAAACAATAATTGAAGATACAGAGTTTACAGACAATCTTTGGTTACAAAGTAAAGGTAAGCACATGCAGTCACACTCATAGAATAAAAGACAACAATGGATACTGTATCTGTATTGCGTATGTTGTTGGAGTTGTCCTGTTGAAATTGGTAAGTAAGTTGCATGCAGCAAACAATTCCTCTTATTGGCGGCACTCCTCCATTCCAGCTGACGCTTCGTCCATCAATGTGGTGGTGACCACTGACAGAAGAGACACCCTGTCCACTGCCTGCCTGGCGGATGTTGACTGAAACCCGGCCTGTAATTATTGAACGGAAAACAGGAAGTGCTATTACAATACCACTGATAAATAAATAAAAGGTATGTACGCTGTGTGGTTCAAAAAGTCACACTTTGATGATGCCTAGCAGAAAAATGGTTACAAAACGTACTTTGAAAGTAACAGTAGACCCAAATACAGACCGTGGATTGTATTCAAACCACTTGCCTGCAAGCAAAAGTATCCATAGCCAGCATCGCTCCAACAGTGCTCTACAACAACAGAACCGCGTTGCAATAGAACCCCCCTAAACACATGCAATCCTGCTGCTAGGGCTAACCCTAACGAACCCTAACTTACAAAGTGCCAAAACTGGTGTTTCCTTATGGATTTTGTCCAACTAACTTCTAGCCGGTATTAGACCTTCCCAGGAATGCCCCAGGCAAGACCCGCCAACCCACCCGCAAAAAAACACCCGACACAACACCACCAAACAGCGAAAAAGCTAAATCTCATACTTACAATGTCTCTCGGCCTTCGGTCCAAACGCGGCGCTGTGCAGCTAGGTCGTCATCATCATCAATCATCATAACTCCTGTTTTCCACCACGGATTTCCTGAAAAGCAAATGCAATCAAGATTAGACTGTCGCAGCAGTGCTTCGACAGAGACCCCGGCCGCAACCCACCCACGAACAGCAGGAAGCCCCCCAAAATGCTACATTGAGCAAGATGTCTGAAGAAATGGCAAAAAAAAGGCTGTTCCTTATGGATTTTGTCCAAAACACTTGTATCCGGTATTAGACCTTCCCAGGAAAGCCCCAGGCAAGACCCGCCGGCGCCAACCCACCCGCAAAAAAACACGCGACACAACACCACCAAACAGCGAAAAAGCTAAATCTCATACTTACAATGTCTCTCGGCCTTCGGTCCAAACGCGGCGCTGTGCAGCTAGGTCGTCATCATCATCAATCATCATAACTCCTGTTTTCCACCACGGATTTCCTGAAAAGCAAATGCAATCAAGATTAGACTGTCGCAGCAGTGCTTCGACAGAGACCCCGGCCGCAACCCACCCACGAACAGCAGGAAGCCCCCCAAAATGCTACATTGAGCAAGATGTCTGAAGAAATGGCAAAAAAAAGGCTGTTCCTTATGGATTTTGTCCAAAACACTTGTATCCGGTATTAGACCTTCCCAGGAATGCCCCAGGCAAGACCCGCCGGCGCCAACCCACCCGCAAAAAAACACCCGACAACACCCCCAAACAGCGAAAAAGCTAAATCTCATACTTACAATATCTCTCGGCCTTCGGTCCAAAGTAACGCGCTGTGCAGCTAGGTCATCATCAATCATCATAACTCCTGTTTTCCACCACGGATTTCCTGAAAAGCAAATGCAATCAAGATTAGACTGTCGCAGCAGTGCTTCGACAGACACCAAAAATTACACACAAACCCCCGGAACCCCGCCAAAGAGCACCTCAAAGGCAAGCAAGTCAGCAAAAACGGCAAGAAATTTTCACCTCATATTTGGTCCAAAACACTTTTGTCCATTATTAGAGCTTCACAGCAATGGGCCCAAAACCGTCAACTCACCCGCAAAGAAGTACAACACCCCCACAAGTGCTGAGTCTTTCTTCATTGTGCGTAATCCAGCACTCTGCTTGGAGGGAAATCGCAGTCTGGAGGAGGAGGATAGAGGAGCATGTTCTTCAGAACTTGTGAACCTGAGGAATGTAGACTGCGGCACCTTCAAATCAATAAGCAAACAAGTGAAGACAGTACTGATGATGGTCTTCTTTTTGGGATTAGGTGATTAAAGTTTGAATTAAATTAACTGTGCAAAACAAAGAAAGAGAGACACAAAGCACACAGGAATAAAAGTGAATAAGGACGAAAAAGAAAGTTCTTGATTGATTGTCTCATTTTCAGGGCTCGGTGTCAGGGAATAAGAACAAGATTTCGTCATCATACTCTGCGAATTCAGGCTGGATGAGGTCAGTGGCACCGAACAGAGAAAAAATCCCCTCATCTACGTTGCTGTCCTCATCGTCTTCATGTGGCGTGCTTTCTCGCACTTTGTAATCTGGTGGTATGAGGTGCTGATTCATCTTGATCATTGTCAGCCGCTCCACATTTTTGGGCGATAGGCGGCTCCGTTTGGCAGTTACAATGCCACCAGCAGCACTGAAAACACGTTCAGAAGACACACTTGCGAGTGGGCAAGACAAATAGTTTATAGCCAGGTTGTAGAGCTGTGGCCACAATTGTTTTTTGCCATGCCAATACTGCAATGGCTCCTCATTAAGAAAGACCACTGTTGAGTCATTCAGATAGTCCTGCACCATCGACTCAAGGTCATCAACTGTTCCTCCACTTTGCTTACTTTTTGCTGTGCCTGTGACATTTTTTAGAGAACCATACCCCATCAAACTTAGCCAATCCTCCTCCCCAGCCACTGTTAGTGTTGTCATTGTGTGTGGTGCAGATGATCCAGTTGCCGGTGTCTTTAACGGCTGAGAGGTCACTTGTGCCCCAGCCACAGGTGCAGAAGTGGATTCTTGTGACTGCGGATGGCCTGCTGATGCTGATGCTGATGTACTGGCTTCTCCTTCAATAACCTGCCGTTCTTTTTCAAACCTCTTGGCTGACCAGGCTAACCAATGTTTGTACTTTTGAACATCTGCATCAGCGAAAGGAAAGAATGCGTTGTCTGCCAGCGCCTTTTTGTAGCGTGGATCCAGAATAGTAGCACAAATGTAATGCTGATCTGAGTTGATGTTTTTAAGACGTTCATCACCACGTAGGCGATGTAATAATTTCTCAGACAAAATGAAATGGTTTTTTTTTTTTTCATCTTTTTCAAACTCAGAAGAAACCGCCATCAGTTGGTGCTCCAGTATGCACAACAATGGGATAGCTTTTCCCAAATTACAGTCCTCCTGGCTGACTGCACGCGTGAAGAACTCAAAAGGACGAAGCATGTCTGTCAGGCTTTTAACTATGGCCCATTGCGCCTTACTCATCCGCAGGTCCTCCTTCTGAGATGTAGCCTCTGTCAAGAAATAGTGATCGAGTACCGTATACTGCTCATGCAGACGCTCAAGCATGTAGAAGGTTGAGTTCCAACGTGTTGCCACCTCCTGGATGAGTGCTTTCACTGGCATTCCACGTTGAAGTAGCAGTCTCCGCAGATGCTTCCGGGCCTTAAAAGAATGGCTGAAATGGTTGCACATTTTGCGGCAGGTGGCCATTACCTCGAACGCTGGACTCTCTTTATCACTCAAGAATTTTTGAACTACCAGGTTGATACAGTGCGCCAAACACGGCACTCTAACATGGTGACCCTGTGACATGGCCTTAACTACATTGGCGCCATTATCCGTGGAAACATAACCAATCTTGCGTTTTAGGGGGGATAGCATTGACAACACCTTTTTGTCAAACTCTTCCAAAAGGTTTTCTGCTGTGTGACTTTTCTCCAAGGCAAACATGGCTAGTGTTGCATGTTTCCGAGCAGCTTTGAAAACTTGGTCCGGGTCAACACCTGCGTTTAGCTTTGCTATAACACCTGAAAAAGAGACCCAGTGTGCAGTGATGCACATGTAATCATCGCCTGGGCCACTGGTCCACATGTCTGTTGTCAGATGTATTGTGTGAACAGCACTCTTCTGCAAAGCTGCCCCAATCGCCTGCAGCACATCTTCATGTAGTGCTGGAACCGCAACTCTGGCAAAATAGAACCGGCTCGGAACCTTCCATTTAGGGCAGAGCGTTGCAACTAATTCAAGAAAACCTACCGCTTCTACAAAAGAAAAAGGTAGAAGGTCCACAGCTAGCATTTTAGCCAGCTTAGTGTTATACAGACGCGTCAGTGGGTGGTTGCGTTCATATGGCACGTCTGAAGTAAGCATTGTTCTAATGTTGCCCTGGACCAAGCATTTACGGGCTGATAATGACTTCGTTGACCCAATTTTGCTCGCTGGTGAACTTTTGTGCGTTGGTGTCTCACTCGCTCCAACACTCTTAGTGTGCCTCACATTGGGTGTGCTGCTGACAGGGGTACTGGGTGTAAGGGAAGTGTTTGACACGTCTTCTTCCTGCTCGTCATCATCAGATGAAACATCAACGTTTCCTTGAATTTGGCCTTTCTTGATCGCATCTAGGTGCGCAAACCATTTGACAGTGTGCTGTCTCCTAAGATGACCTCTCTGGCCTCCGGTACCATAGTTGGTACCTGGCTTACCACGACTAACTGCTTGCTTACAAATGGTACAAATGGCAAACTTTGGATTTTTTGGACAAACAGTAAAGAAGTCCCAAACGGGGGACTTGAAGTGTCTGTGGGACATGGAGGAGGCGGCGATACTGGTGGTGGTGGTCATGAAGCTAATGCCAGATGAAGTGGAGGATCTGGATTGCCCAACTTTTGTACGTTTTGCACTTTCACCGCCACTAATTAAGGTCGAGGTTGACGGAGGTCTCTTCTTGCCAGAAAGAAATATGGAAGCGGGACGAGTTGGTGTACTACTTAACTCCAATGATTGTGGTGTTTCCACTGCCTCCTCATCGACAACATCATCATCATCATCATCATCACGCTCAGCAGCTCTTCGGGCTAGGGTCAAAATGTCTGTTTGCTGCATGCCCGCTGGGGCTGCAGTGACCTTTATGATGACTGGGTCGTCGTTGGCAGAGTCTTCATCAGCAGCAGTATCCGCCACTTCTTGTTGAGCCTCATCACACTCCATAAGTCTGAGACTTTGGACGAGCTTCCTTTTACGCTTAAGTACCTTTGTTGGATCATGGTGTGCCTCACTCTCAGACGGCTGTGGTGCTGGTTCCCAAGTTTGATCCGTATCATCAGAAGGAGGTGTGCTTGAAGAGGATGTAGACACCACCCTTGATCTCTTCCTTGCTAGGGTTGTGGAAGACAATGAAGGATCATCAGGAGGAGTGGCTTCCTCAAATGATACCTCGCCTTGATTGTCGATTTCCTGATGTGCCCCTACTTCGGGAGGAACAACTATTGTGGGCACTTGTTGTGACCCTCCATGCACCTCTGCATGCGCATCTCCTTGCGCTGCCTCTCCTTCCACATGTACTTGGGCTTGTACTTGCACATGTGATTGTTGTTGCCGCTGTGGTTGTTCAACACTCGTCAGATGAGCTACAACAACCTGTGTTGATTGAGGGACATTGCTGCTGCTTTCTTGCGATGAGCCAACATCACTGGTCGATGGTGATTGAAGAAGTATACTGGCTGCCTCTGCAGCACTCAAGGGCTTGGACTTAAGTTGGCGTGGTGGTGGTGGTGGCACTGAGCCCAATGGAGCGGGGGTGCTGCTGCCAGCTTGGTCCCCAGCAGATCCCGCTGCAGCTGCTGCAGGCATACTTTTTTTTTTACTCACAAAAAAAGGGGCGGGCGGCACACCAGTGTCCTTGGTAACTTGCTTCTTCTGCTCCTTACTGGCACCTTTCTTGCTAGAGGAGCTACGGGTTACTTTTTTTGGGGCCATCTTCTTCAGAGCAGGTCAGCAGGCAGCAGTTGCACGAGTTGCAGAGGGTTCTGTGTCCAGACGTGACGTCGCGTGACGTTATGCTGCACACACCGCTGCAGGACTTCTTCCTGGCACTGGTGGTTCTATTGAGTCTTCTTGTGCACCTAAAAGCAATGGAAGACAGAGGAACATCAGTTCAGTTATACACCCCAAAAAATCGACAAAACACAGAAAAATGAGCACAATCCCATGCCATCCATGATGTTTACATTGAAGACACCCCACAGAAAGACTAGGGACATGCAAGTATGCAACACTCACTACCCCTGGGCATAAGGGATGAAAAGTAGGCAAAATAAGTGCAGGCCTCAGACACTGCCTCTCCTCAAAATGGCCCCCTTACACCCCAAGCACATGTTGCTGCCTGTACCAGCCAGCACTCAAGATGGCCACCACCACCACCCACATGGCCAGTCCACATCAACAGTACACCCCCAAAAAACAGAAAAACAGCCAGAAATCACCACAATCCAATGCCATCCATGATGTTTACATCAAAAAGAGTGAGACAACACCACAGGCACACTCAGTCCATGCACCACCACCACCCCTGGGCAAGCAAAAGGCCACACCAGCAGCCCCCCAAAAACGACAAAAAACAATAAAATAAGCACAATCCCAGCCCATCCATGGCCTCAATTATGTTTAAATTCAAGAAGACACCCCACAGAAAGACTAGGCCCATGCAACACTCACCACCCCTGGGCAAAGGGCCACACCAGCAGGCCCAAAAAAACGACAAAAAACAATAAAATCTGCACAATCCCAGCCCATCCATGGCCTCAATGGTGTTTAAATTCAAGAAGACACCCCTCAGAAACACTAGGCCCATGCAACACTCACTACCCCTGGGCATAAGGGATGAAAAGTAGGCAAAATAAGTGCAGGCCTCACACACTGCCTCTCCTCAAAATGGCCCCCTTACACCCCAAGCACATGTTGCTGCCTGTACCAGCCAGCACTCAAGATGGCCACCACCACCACCCACATGGCCAGTCCACATCAACAGTACACCCCCAAAAAACAGAAAAACAGCCAGAAATCACCACAATCCAATGCCATCCATGATGTTTACATCAAAAAGAGTGAGACAACACCACAGGCACACTCAGTCCATGCACCACCACCACCCCTGGGCAAGCAAAAGGCCACACCAGCAGCCCCCCAAAAACGACAAAAAACAATAAAATAAGCACAATCCCAGCCCATCCATGGCCTCAATTATGTTTAAATTCAAGAAGACACCCCACAGAAAGACTAGGCCCATGCAACACTCACCACCCCTGGGCAAAGGGCCACACCAGCAGGCCCAAAAAAACGACAAAAAACAATAAAATCTGCACAATCCCAGCCCATCCATGGCCTCAATGGTGTTTAAATTCAAGAAGACACCCCTCAGAAACACTAGGCCCATGCAACACTCACTACCCCTGGGCATAAGGGATGAAAAGTAGGCAAAATAAGTGCAGGCCTCAGACACTGCCTCTCCTCAAAATGGCCCCCTTACACCCCAAGCACATGTTGCTGCCTGTACCAGCCAGCACTCAAGATGGCCACCACCACCACCCACATGGCCAGTCCACATCAACAGTACACCCCCAAAAAACAGAAAAACAGCCAGAAATCACCACAATCCAATGCCATCCATGATGTTTACATCAAAAAGAGTGAGACAACACCACAGGCACACTCAGTCCATGCACCACCACCACCCCTGGGCAAGCAAAAGGCCACACCAGCAGCCCCCCAAAAACGACAAAAAACAATAAAATAAGCACAATCCCAGCCCATCCATGGCCTCAATTATGTTTAAATTCAAGAAGACACCCCACAGAAAGACTAGGCCCATGCAACACTCACCACCCCTGGGCAAAGGGCCACACCAGCAGGCCCAAAAAAACGACAAAAAACAATAAAATCTGCACAATCCCAGCCCATCCATGGCCTCAATGGTGTTTAAATTCAAGAAGACACCCCACAGAAAGACTAGGCCCATGCAACACTCACCACCCCTGGGCAAAGGGCCACACCAGCAGGCCCAAAAAAACGACAAAAAACAATAAAATCTGCACAATCCCAGCCCATCCATGGCCTCAATGGTGTTTAAATTCAAGAAGACACCCCTCAGAAACACTAGGCACATGCAACACTCACTACCCCTGGGCATAAGGGATGAAAAGTAGGCAAAATAAGTGCAGGCCTCAGACACTGCCTCTCCTCAAAATGGCCCCCTTACACCCCAAGCACATGTTGCTGCCTGTACCAGCCAGCACTCAAGATGGCCACCACCACCACCCACATGGCCAGTCCACATCAACAGTACACCCCCAAAAAACAGAAAAACAGCCAGAAATCACCACAATCCAATGCCATCCATGATGTTTACATCAAAGAGAGTGAGACAACACCACAGGCACACTCAGTCCATGCACCACCACCACCCCTGGGCAAGCAAAAGGCCACACCAGCAGCCCCCCAAAAACGACAAAAAACAATAAAATAAGCACAATCCCAGCCCATCCATGGCCTCAATTATGTTTAAATTCAAGAAGACACCCCACAGAAACACTAGGCCCATGCAACACTCACTACCCCTGGGCATAAGGGATGAAAAGTAGGCAAAATAAGTGCAGGCCTCAGACACTGCCTCTCCTCAAAATGGCCCCCTTACACCCCAAGCACATGTTGCCTGTACCAGCCAGCACTCAAGATGGCCACCACCACCACCCACATGGCCAGACCACATCAACAGTACACCCCCAAAAAACAGAAAAACAGCCAGAAATCACCACAATCCAATGCCATCCATGATGTTTACATCAAAGAGAGTGAGACAACACCACAGGCACACTCAGTCCATGCACCACCACCACCCCTGGGCAAGCAAAAGGCCACACCAGCAGCCCCCCAAAAACGACAAAAAACAATAAAATAAGCACAATCCCAGCCCATCCATGGCCTCAATTATGTTTAAATTCAAGAAGACACCCCACAGAAAGACTAGGCCCATGCAACACTCACCACCCCTGGGCAAAGGGCCACACCAGCAGGCCCAAAAAAACGACAAAAAACAATAAAATCTGCACAATCCCAGCCCATCCATGGCCTCAATGGTGTTTAAATTCAACAAAACAGTTGTATCATGCACCCATAACCAACCCTGGTCCTACTGGATACTGTGGCTACCCACAATATAATTTATTTAATTTTCTGAAAAAGTTCCAAAATTGTACTTGCAGCAACTGTAATGCCCCAAACAAACTTACTTGTGAAAGTTGATTTCTAATCCAAAAGTGATCCAAAGACAGTCAAAAAGGCCTCAAATCCAAATATCCAGCAGCACCCACAAAAAGTAATCCTTCCAGCTCCAGATCCAAATGAAAGTGACCAGGAGATGGACAAAGCACTGGGAGGAGCCTGCTGGACAGGAACAGGAAGTTGGAGACTGTGGGGCACTTCCTTCCTCCCCCCCCCCCCAAAATGGACTCCTTGCAAAAAAAAAGGCCATGCAAATGTCAACCTGAGGAGTGATTCTGATAAAAATCATAATTTTCTGAAGGTTTATCCTGTTTGCTGGTGATTTTCTTGTGCGAAATTGCAAAATCTCTATTTCGCAAGTGCGAGATTGTTCCTTTCCGCCGCAACTACATGTTCGCAATTGCGAACTCTCGCGAGGTGTGCTGTGCAAGGTGGCAAGCCGCGAGTACGTATTCGCGGGCGACAAACTCCCGCGGGAACACGCAGCAAGATCTAAAATGGCGCGTCACTCGCAAAGAAAAACAACTCGGCAAACGCTAAAATGACGGAAAGTGAACGCCGTGCACCACGCCGCGCGCCGCAACCAAGCAAAAAATCCGCCGCGAGCGGATTCACGGATTTTCGACAAATTCGCGAGCGTTCGCGGATTGCGGATTTGCCGAAAATCCGAAAAATCCGCGAGCGGAGCGGATTTTACGCCCATGCTTAGTCCTAAGTTCCCTTTTACCTACATCCATGTGTAAATTCTGTGGGCACAACTTAACTCTCAATTCTCTGCACGTCATGGCTACTGTTTCCCTGACCCCCTTTGCCCACTTTAGTTCGCTCAGCAGTATCTCACTTTTGCACCATTGTGATATTTTTCGCTCCTCCCAACTCCCTGGCGTTGCTAGAATCTTATCAATGCCATACGTGCCATTACCTAGCACAATACCTTTCCTGTTTCTGTTCTTTTCGCCTGGATCATGGAGGATCTGGTAGGGACAATATGATTCCCCTCTGTTGTGTACTACCCTCTTTTACTACTTACATACAGCACTTCAGCGCCTTATTGAATCTGAGTAGGTATCATGGTCGTAAAAACTTTCAAAACAGGTATATCTTACATCTTTCTGTAGTTTTTATGAAAAAAATACAGGCCACTAACAAGTTAGGTATTTATACTCATTTTCTATTTCCAGCTTTGGTTAGGTATTTATACTCATTTACTATTTCCAGGTTTGACGATCCAAAGCACCAACTAAACTTTCTCCTCTTTTTGCCAAAGCTCAAGACTTTGTTTTTTTCCAACTTTACTACAAATCGTTTTTGGCTGCAATATTCACTGAACATCTTCAGCTTCCTTCGCAGACCTATCTTTATTTGGTCTAGGATTACCAGGTTGTCTGCTAAAGTAAGCAGACAATATGTTTCCCATCTATTGTAGGGCTGGCAGCCTATTCCATGCTGAATATAGTCTACTGGTCTGATGTGAACAAGGAGAAAAAGGAGAAAAGCAAAGGGGCCAAGACACACCCCTGCCTTAGCCCATTTCTGAGTGATAGGTTCTATGACAAGGTCCCTTCTGTATCAAGGATGACCTGAGTCAAATTATGGCTATGTAGCCCTTGTATTTATGGCCAGGAGACCCCAAGGGATATCCAAACTAATTAGCATCTTCCATAACAGTCTACTAGGTCGAAGGCTGCCTGGAAGTCGACAAAGCAGCAGAATAAATTACCCCCAGCTCCACTGACTTCCATGCGATAGACCAGAGAGAGAAACAATGGTCGATTGTGGAGTGGCCCTCCCTTAAGCCCCCCTGTTCTAAGGGCACAATCCGGTTTACTTCTGCCCATTCCTTAAGTTCTTAAGACCTTGTCTCCCACGTTAATTAACCTATAGTATTTTGGTAACTTTATATCTCCCCGTTTATGGATGGTTCAGATTATTGCTTCTCTCCAATACAGGCATCTTCCCTAAATCTAGGACATTTTGAAAAAAACATTCTGCCCACCAGTCTGGTCTGGTTTTTAAAATCACTGCCGGGATGTTATCTGGTCCAGCTGCTCGAGTTAGTGTTAGATTTGCTATAATTTGTCTAACGTTACGTACCGTGATGAGGGGCCTAATATCCTTCTCAACCTCTGTCAATGGTGTGTTTCTGTCTAACTTGATGTGCCCCTTCTCTCTATATTTCTCCCAGATATCTCTCCCGGGCGTCTTGTGTGACAACACAATTCAAAGTCCCACGTATCTTACCTGATTCATCTATGGACTAGCTTCCAAAACTTTTTTACATCATTTGTTTCTATTGCTTCCAATAAACTTCCCCAACACCTCTCCTTGTGTATTCCTTTTTTAGCTTCCTAATAACCAGTTTGTATGTTTTCTTTAATTTCAGTAGGCTGTTAAACGTATCTAGTTCATACTTTAATTTCAGACTTCTTTCCCCTTTTCTTATATTCGATTTTAATTTCCTACTTTCCTCATTAAAACAATTCTTATCTTTACTCTGGCTTCTCTTCTTCCTGTGTTCCCTATGGCTATTCCCTTTTAAATTGACCCTTAGACATTTTCAAACCATACATCAGTGTTGAAATGCCATCTAGTGTTGGCGCTACTAGAAGGCCGCCAGTTTTCCCATACACTCCTAATATCTCGAGTATTGGGGGGAAGTGGTCACTAGCCTCCACTCTCACCACTCCAAAGTCTCTAACTAATTTGAAGTTCCATGTGTGGATAAAGATGTAGTCTATGGGGCATAGTTGGTTGCTATCATAAATGTACGCTTTGCTGGACAATCTATCTCCATCCTTCCATTTATATTAACTAGGCCCATTGAGCCCAGGTAATTTTCTAGGGCTGTATCTTGCACTGTGAGTCCACTCCTAGGGAACCAGGCAACGTTTATCTTGTAGGCTGACAATAGTTCTTTATACCATGGGTCAACTCCACGGGGGTCTAATTTATGATTGAAATCTCCCATCAATATAAACAGGACTATGCCATTGTACTCAGGGTTGGGGTCCAAAAGGGACACTCTACAGGCCATTAACCCTTTGCAGTTGACTTTCAGGAGGACAACTTTCTTAGCTATTTTTGTGGATATTAGGGTTATTTGTCCACCCGACAGGTGTCTAAATTGTCTTCTCCTAGCTGATATGTTCAGTTGCACAAACCCTTCGAGCAATGGGGTTGCATCGCACAGCCAAGTTTCCTGTAGGCACACAATCTGATGGTAGTTAATTCATTTTTTTAAGCTTTATTAATATTCCAGGTAATTATCCCCGGACTGTGCAACGACCCTGTTCCCTAATCAATCTCACTTAGCCATCTTTTTTCACCCATCACTGGGGATGTTAGCACTATATATCTATTTGCTAGTTTCATCTATTTCATAAGGTCTTATAGTAATTTTAAGATCCTCCTTATCTTCATATCCCTGGTCGATCAGTCTAATCTGTCTTATTCCCAGCCCCACATGATTTATCAAAAAAACGTTTTTCATATTTATCCTCTTTTGACCTTTCCGGGCCAGGGGAAAGTCTAATTCCTTCTTTAAGTTACTCCTGCTCTGCATTAATTAATGCTGTCTTAACCACCCTTAAATACAGCGAAACCTTTGTTACTTCTACGCCTATTCTATTTGTAGTAATCCCACTTACTGAGATCTTTAGTCCCTATGGGGCATATGTATGAACAAGCCCTTTTGCGATTCCTTAATAGCGATTTTTTGCGAATTGCTATTAAGGAATTGCAAAATGCTATGTATGCAGGAATCGCAATAATAATTGCGATTCCTTAATAGCGAATCGCGATTCGCAATTAAGGAATACCTTCCCATTCATTCCTATGGGCGTAGATGCCCATAGGAATGAATGGGAAGACATTCTCAATTTGCGATTCGCAATTAGAGAATCGCAAATTGAGAATGCAATTTCAAGGTTGCAAGGGTGTCATAAGGACACCCTGATGCACCCCAGTAATGAGCATATGTGCACATGTGGCGCACATACATGCCCTAAGGGCATGTATGTGCGCCACATGGCACTTTGAAAAAAGCAAAAAAGTGCTTTTTTCAAAGAATTAGCAAATTACCACCAACTGTCAGTTGGTGGTAATTGGTGGTTTCTTATTCCAAATTCGCACAACTTAGGTGCTCTCTACATAGCATTTAAGGAATCGCAATTTGCGATTCCTCAAATGCAATCGCAAAATAGAGAATTGCTAATTTTGCAATTCTCTAATTTGCGATACCCTTTTGAGATGATACATCCCAAAAGGCCTTTTCCTGTTCATAAACGGGACGATTCTGAGAATCGGCTTGTTTGCGAACAGAAAAAGGGCTTGATACATATGCCCCTATATCTCTGAGACTTGCAGATTTGGAAAATGAGAAGAGCAGTTTAGTCCCATTTAAAGGGTTTAATTTCCTTACTTTTTTTCCACCTTTCTTTTGGTGTGTTATATCAAAGTATAACAATAAGTCATTCCCCATTTCACTTTCTATTCCCAGGGTACCCCCCCTGTCTACACCCCTCCTTCTCCCCATCTATTAATTCCATACCCTTCACTTACCCCATTTGGTCATCAGAAACTCTTTCTATGCTTTGTCCTCCCACCTGGTAACTTTTACCGTAATCACACCCATTCTTACTCATATATTGTATTCTGGGGCTCATTATTCTGCTTTGGGATTTTCTTTCCTCTCTTCCCTTCCTCTCCATATTCTTAATGTTTTTATTATCCTTTCTCGATACTGGGTAACTTGTTTTCTGTTCTTTTTACTACACCATTATATCCCTCTTTTGTGGGGGGCGGTCTAATTTTTCTTCTGTTTTATATTCAACCCGTTCATACCCCTTCTGTTCAATCTCTTCATCCTAGCTATACATTGCTTATATCTCATTGCTTCTCCTTGTTTCTGTATAAAAATCGGATAATGGGATATAAATACACTCATTTTGTGGGGGAGCATCTTACTCCTCCCCTATCTGCAGGGTAGGCCTTTAGCAGTTTTTTTTTTACTATGACTAGTCTAACTATTGAAGGCATGTGGTCCTTAATTTGTAACTGCTCTTTTTGGGTTTTTAAAATATCATTGTTCATCACTGAGACCTTCAGCAGGCCTTGCAGGTCCTTTTTTAGGATCAGCATTGCTTTGAGGCACTTGATATTGCTATAACCATGAGGCACAATATTGATCCTTCCACCAACTTTTTCAATATAACTGGGGGTAGTTCCCTTCTTTCAGTCTCCTTCTGTTGTACCCCTACCAGGTTATCAGGCTCCATACTGCCTTGGTCACTGTCTGTGCTCCTCTCTCCCTCCCCTTCTTCTGTGTTTTTGAATTTTGAAGGCGGAGTAGAGACGGGGGACGAGGACAGTCTTGGTTCTAAGAGTAAGTTGCTTATGTTTGATATATCATGATGACTTAGGTAGGGTCACTCCGAGTTCTGTGATCTCAGACTATTAGATGTCACTTCAATTCCCTCACACAAATGTAAATCAGTTAATCGTTTGTCTGGGACAATTTTGTCTGCTTTTTGCATCTTAGCCTTCCGCACAACTTTTATATCGTTCCTACTTTTTCTAGGTTTCTTTTATCTCCTCTTCCCCCTTCTGTGGTGTTGGTCAACTTTATACAATTGGTTTGTCCCTTACGTGCTTTGGTTTTCCCTGGTGCCATATCTTTTTTTCTTTTGGCTCGTCCGCCTGTTTTTATAGATATCTACTGAGGTAACTAGACAAAATATCTAAAAAAAAAATAGAATGGACAAAATATCGAATTCAAAAAATAAAATGGACATAATATCAAATGGATATAATATAGTGGTTAATAATATCGAAATGCAGGTAAGTAATATCGATTATTAAAATATTGAAGTACATAATATAGGCATTAAAATATATCGAATTTTCAATAATATCGATTTTTTAAAGTGTTTTGTATGTTAGTATATGTGTTAACAGTGTATATTATTTTTGTAATGTATGTTTAATTTTTTTAAAGTAATGAATTTTATGTTATTTAATTTTTGATTAACTTAATTCCGTAGCGAGTTGTGGGTTTATAGGGGAATAGGGTGGGAAGTAATTTAATTATAGTAAATTAAATATACATTTTTAGGAATTATTAATTATTTTTAATTACATTTTGCATTTCAGTTTTGTAGCGGGTTGTGGGTTTATAGGGGAATAGGGTGGGAAGTAATTTAATTGTAATTAAGTAAATATTTATTTGTATTAATTTTATTGCTAATTAATTTATTGTTAATTATTAATTGGTAATACATTTTTATTAATTGGTAATTAATGTTTATTAATTGATTAATTGATAAATATGTTAATCGTAAAAATGTATTATTAGTAGCGGGTTGTGTGTTTAAAGGGGAATAGGGTAGGAAGTAATTTAATTGTAATTAAGTAATTATTGAAATTATTTTGTGAATTTGTAATTAATGTATTGTTAATTAATTATTAATAGGGAATTTTTGTATTACTTATTACATTTTTGGTAGTGAAAATTAATTGGTTGTTAATTATTAATAGGTAATTAATTTGTAATACATACTATTATTGGTATTTGTAATTAATTATTTATTAAATATTTTGTAATTGGCAATTAATTTTAATTACGTTTTTATTGGTATTGATCATTAATTAATTTTTATTTAAATATTCATTCATTACTTTCCATACTGTTGCACTCACTGGAGTGGGAATTGTAATTTTTACCGCTACGCTATCCAACGCTTTCCCTACTGTTGCACTCTCTAGAGTGGGAATAGTAACTTTTACCCCTACGCTATCCACCGCTTTCCCTACTGTTGCACTCACTGGAGTGGTAATAGTAATTTTTACCCCTACGCTATCCAACGCTTTCCCTACTGTTGCACTCTCTGGAGTGTAAATAGTAATTTTTACCCCTACACTGTCCAACGCTTTCTCTACTGTTGCACTCACTGGAGTGGGAATAGTAATTTTTACCCCTGCGCTATCCAACGCTTGCCCTACTGTTGCAATCTCTGGAGTCGGAATAGTAATTTTTATCCTCCCGCTTTCCAACACTTTCCCTACTGTTGCACACTCTGGAGTGGGAATAGTAATTTTTACCCCTACGCTATCCCATGCTTTCCCTACTATTGCACTCTCTGGAGTGGGGATAGTAATTTTTACCCCTACGCTATCCAACGCTTTCCCTACTGTTGTACTTTCTAGATTGGGAATAGTAATTGATACCCTCCCGCTATCCAACGCTTTCCCTACTGTTACACTCTCTGGAGTGGGAATAGTAACTTTTCCCCTACAGTATCCAACGCTTTCGCTACTATTGCACTCTCTTGAGTGGGAATAGTAATTTTTACCCTCCCGCTATCCAACGCTTTCCCTACTGTTGCACTCTCTGGAGTTGAAATAGTAATTTTTATCCTCCCGCTATCCAACGCTTTCCCTACTGTTGCACTCTCTGGAGTGGGAAGAGTAATTTTTACCCCTACGCTATCCAACGCTTTCCCTACTGTTGCACTCTCTGGAGTGTAAATAGTAATTTTTACCCCTACACTGTCCAACGCTTTCTCTACTGTTGCACTCACTGGAGTGGGAATAGTAATTTTTACCCCTGCGCTATCCAACGCTTGCCCTACTGTTGCAATCTCTGGAGTCGGAATAGTAATTTTTATCCTCCCGCTATCCAACACTTTCCCTACTGTTGCACACTCTGGAGTGGGAATAGTAATTTTTACCCCTACGATATCCAATGCTTTCCCTACTATTGCACTCTCTGGAGTGGGGATAGTAATTTTTACCCCTACGCTATCCAACGCTTTCCCTACTGTTGTACTTTCTAGATTGGGAATAGTAATTGATACCCTCCCGCTATCCAACGCTTTCCCTACTGTTACACTCTCTGGAGTGGGAATAGTAACTTTTCCCCTACAGTATCCAACGCTTTCCCTACTATTGCACTCTCTGGAGTGGGAATAGTAATTTTTATCCCTACGCTATCCAACGCTTTCCCTACTATTGCACTCTCTGGAGTCGGAATAGTAATTTTTATCCTCCCGCTATCCAGCACTTTCCCTACTGTTGCACTCTCTGGAGTGGCAATAGTAATTTTTACCCCTACGCTATGCAACGCTTTCCCTACTGTTGCACTCAGTGGTGTAGGAATAGTAATTTGTACCCCTACGCTATCCAACGCTTTCTCTACTGTTGCACTTTCTGGAGTGGGAATATTAATTATTACCCCTACGCTTTCCAACGCTTTCCCTACTGTTGCACTCACTGGAGTGGGAATAGTAATTTTTACCCCTATGCTATCCAACGCTTTTTCTACTGTTGCACTTTCTGGAGTGGGAATGATAATTTTTACCCCTACGCTATCCAACGCTTTCCCTACTGTTGCACTCACTGGAGTGGGCATAGTAAAATTTACCCTCCCGCTATCCAACGCTTTCCCTACTGATGCACTCACTGGAGTTGGAATAGTACATTTTACCCTCCCGATATCCTACGCTAAAAATATTGAATATATTTTTGTAACATTAGGTTAATATATATGTCTTAAAAAATAAAAATGCATGTTTTTTTGTTACTTACATTAATTATTTATTGATTTTAAGGTTATTATTTTTAAGTATGTTTTAGTTAATTATATTTATTATTTTATTATTTTACATTACTTTTAGTACATTTAAAAAATTCGATATTTTAACATTATTTACAATGATATTTTAGATTCGATATTTTTGTACTTACCTGTTTGTAGATAGGAATTCGATATTTTGACATTCAATATTTTGTCCACGATATTTTGGCAGGTCGATATTTTGCTCCTCAATATTCTGTCAGTGATCCATCTACTGATAATATTCTACTTTTTATATCCCTTGTTTTTACTACAGTCTTTATACGGCCATGCGACTCATTTTAAAGTATTGAGTGCTTTCTCATTTTTTTACTTTTATTTCTCTTTCACACACTCTCCTGGTACTTACCTCTGCTGACCTGCTGACTCTTGGTGCTGTTCAACCAAATGCTGTCAGTATTGTGTAATATTTATTCTCCTTTATTCTCTTTTGATTTCCTTTGTTCTCTTTAGTTTTCCTGTTTCTGGTAGAAGTTCCAGTCTTCTGTCAGTTCCTTATACCTTATTTTTCTTATTCTCCGTTCTCCTCAGCAGAAGCCCAGCGGCTTCCCCCCTGCTCCCTCCTAAAGGCCGGCTCAGTTGCACCCCCTGGCTCCAGACACTCCTCTCTCCACAACTACCTCGTCTCTCCCCCTCAACATGGTGCTCCGGATGTGGGCAAAGGCAGTCCTGCAGGTAGAGCAATCCCACAATGTTACAATGTGCTACTCCTTGAGCGTCTCTGAGGCGGTCTTTTAACGGCTCCACACCATCCTCTCTGGGTGTCGACTGTACCAGCACCTACGCCTCCTGCGTTTTTGCCACTACCCCGCAGCGTCCATGGCCCTTCAGTGGGTCAGAGTACAGTGGACGAAGCTCCCACGCACGTTTGCATGCCGTCCCTGCTGCTGCGCTTGTCGTAGCAGCAGCAGCGACCTCAGCAACAGCATAGACAACTTCGGCGTTGGGGCTCAGGTTCCGGCTTCCAGCTTGCAACGAACCAGAAAGTCAGATGAGCAGAGAACGTGTAAGAGGTCAGTCCCACATACACATTGGAGCTCCTTTTGTTTGTTTCATTAGAAAGATATCAAAAGCATCACCAATTACTTCTTTAGAATACAGGGGATGGATGCTGTAGTGTTCATAAATCTCTTCGGATCTGCATCAATCCACTTTTTCAATCTGTCCACTGTAATGTTTCATCCTCTATATATATTACATCTTTAACAACATCAACATTTTTATAATAAATATTATTTTGTACCAGGTATAATGTCGCTTTTTTTTAACTTTACTAACATCCACTAACCCCTGCCAGATTTTTTTATTCTTGTTAGGGACACCATTTACTAGAATAATTAGGGGTTCATCACCAATGTTCCCTCTAATTATTAGTCCTTGTGTGCAGCAGCAGAATGTTCACACGTTTCTAGCTTGTGTGCGCAACCAAGTGATGAGATGTGCAACTAGGAAAATCGACTATCTACCACTTTAAGGTTGATAAAAAGCTTTGGCAATGCCACTAGGTGTGGCTTATATATGAAAGTACCTCTTTAGGGACATCCCAGGGCACAAGTGTGGGCCACAGCGGAAAACATTGCACTACGTAGAGAAGATGTGCTAGGCTTCAGCAAGACCTCTATTGCAACGAACTGGAATGCAATACCGTGCAACTTGCAGAGACAAGATTCTGACACTGATGACACGCTGACACTCACAACTAACACACAATGAGACGTGGATGGCATAAATTAGAAAACACGGCAAAGGCTTAGACTCACAGATAGATAACATCAGACATGAACCTGGCACCATATGCCTCTAGGTTGTGGCAGAGAGGCAAATGTACATCCTTTGAAATAGGGAACGGGAATAGCTACTCCAGTTTGAGTTAGAAATAATATTGTTCCTCCAGGTTTTTTTTAAGTTGTCCCAAGCGTTGCCACCCGTCTCCTCAGTTAGCAGTTCATTCCACTACACACACACTAGCATAAAAGAGGAGGCATTTTCGCAACTGACTATTACCCAATAACGAAGATGGGGCCCATAGCAACCATATATGTTGAATCACAATGTCAAATGTGTGATATGAACAATGCAGGTACCATGTATATACCGGGACCATGCAACGAGCCGACTCTCTATGTAACAAATATTAAATGTAGTCTAAAAAACGGACAAACTGTAATGTGAATGTCTGCTTTGTTCTCTTTTAAAGACCAATAAAACTGACTCAAACAAAATGAAAGTGCCTCTTTAGTCAATGATGGGTTGCGGTACCGAATAAGTCATCATACATGCTTTCTGTTACTCATCCTTGCATTCATGCATCCATTCATCACTGAGTAACTCTTGAATGCACCCATTTACACAACCACAATAAAATGCATTCACAAACTCAGCAACATAGGCAAGAAATTAAACAATAAAAACAAAAAAGAAAACAAGCTATATCCTAAAAATGGCAGACATATGCTCGCAATACAGAAATTTAACAAAGCAGCAGGTGGCCATCTTGCATTGGTGCTGTACATAGTGTATTCTTTTATAATTGCATCTGACTGACATGTTTAAAACCAACAAGTTGCCCATTTTGCAATGTTATAAACAAGGTAACATTGAAGAACTGGGTTTTCAAGTACCCAGCGGCGCCAGGGACACGCCCAAAGTCCCCTGGGTTGCATTGCCTTGGTATACAGAGACACGGAATACTTCTAGGTGGCGTCAGAGATCAAATTTATTAGCTGCAGCTAGTAGCAGAAATCCCAGTAATACAGCACGGTGTACAACTCAAGAAACTGCTCAATTTTACTAAGGCGAGACATCCCTATTTATACACAAAAAGGTACATTTAAAATGCACGCCCCTGCACCAAAATTCAACCAATAGAAAATACATGACATCACACAGCATCATACAGTAAAGCTCATTTTACAGTGTCCCAACCCACAAGTTAATATTTAGGCATATCTAAATAATAATCTGGAAGGACCGAACAAACCCTTAATTGAAAGCGTAACCCATGAAATGAAGAAACAGTAAAGAAAAGTAGTTTCAGATAATGTGCAAGATAACAGAAACGTAAAGAAACTTAAAAGTTAACAAATGTCTTGAATGGTGATTGGGAAAAGTGGATAACGATCTTGCAGGGAAATTGGCTTGGCAGGATCAATTCTAGGTGAAAGGCCAGCTTCTGAAATTAACTCCAGTGCACGAACAATACCTTAGTTAATGTATATATAACCCAAAAAAGGTCAGACTGCTTTGCTCGCAGACTAACTTCTGAGGCCTAGTAAAAGGCAACACCATATGGCAGTCACGACACATGGCAAAAACCCATGTTTAGAAAAGAAAGTCGTAAGGAAAGAAACAATTTAGATATTGTTTAGGATAAGATATGTGCAAGGAAACTAAAGGTTAACGAGGTCCTGAACAGTGATTGAAAAACTCAGACAACGATCAGCTAGTGAAACTGGTTTTTGCAAAATGTCAGTTTCAGGTGAAAAAGGTTACTCTCTCTCTGCAGTTCATTCAGAGTCAGAAAAACCCAAGTTATATGCACGAACTCAGAAGGGCAGACCACTTGTTCATTGGGCCTACTTCACAGGCCTACGTGAGGGCAAGACTAAAATGGAGTCAGGTTTGGGAATTACAGAACCACAGACCCTCCTTTTGTCATTACGTAGGCAATAACCTAAACTCATGTCAATCTGAATCTAGGTCTATATCTATCCTCATCAGGTCATCAAGGTGTTGCTGTAACATCATCTTATTATCCTTCACTTCTCTCGGGACTGGTCTTCTCACACAGATTTTAGCACAAAGACTACAAATGGCGGGACCACACTGAATGCAAAGGCAACAAGAGAAGAGAATAGCCAAAACCATACCAAGGAACGTCAAGATCTACCATCCCCATGTGGACAGTAGTCCCCAAAACCATCCTGTCAATGACCAATCTCCTTCATCTCTGTGAATAGACTCAGAGTTCTTGTACAATCTAGAGATGGCCTGGTACACTGTCGGGGCATTATCTGGTATGTATATACAGCAACTGAATCCGATCAATTTGCATACTCATCCTCGACCTGCAAGTATAATGTCTAAAACCATACGGTTCTGCAAAGTCATAAGGCGGTCCGCTTGAAGCTCCGCTGTAATATTACTCAACGCTCCAGCTGTTTCGTTAATGGTAGCTACAACTACGCGGACAAGCTGTCGAATATGCCTACTATTCATCATAGGACCCCAAAAGGGCAGGAAACCCTTAAAGAAGTCTCCTACTTCCTGTGCAGCAGTATCTTCCTGATCGAAGACACCTCTACCATATCTTGTTCTATGATAGTCTGAGGAGGCAGTATATGTCGGGGGAAGCAGAAACGCCACATAACACGTTCCTGAAAAATCAGGTGGCAACCAAGTGTAGGCTCTGTCGTGACAAACAAAATATGCACCTTTAGCTGGCACAAACGGTGGAGGAGTTCTGGATGCATAAACGTAGGTGTGACCACAAACACTTTTACCTAACTGAGCTCTCGGATTCCGACCATTACCCTGTAAGCAAAATTGACCTCGATGTGGCACAATCCAAATAGGAGGCGACCTTTTTCGTCTCTCCTTCTCTGTCAATTTAGCACTGTATCCAGTCACATTCCAACCAATGTAAGGCAGCACCTCATCCTTAGGGATAGCCTTGTCTCTGATCATATCGGCTATTCCCTTTATCAAGGCACTATTGCTCGGATTGTCTTTCATGGAACGTAAAGGATATACCTCATTGGCATAGATGAACATAGTCTGGAAAGCCCATGCAGAACTATTAAAACTAAAGGGCAAAACCAAATATGGCATGCCTCTATCTGTTGTATGAGGCATAAGACCACACACCCAACAATTAGTGGTATTGACTACTAACTGATGCTGATGCAACAGCTGAATAAACGAATTGTTGACAAACTCTGATCTCCTTATCTGTTCGTGTTCAGGCAAAGTATGAAATTGGTGCGAAGAAACAGTAGTAAAGGAAAGCATAGGTTGAGAAGTTGGTGCAGACGTCAATTGTGTAGAAGGAACAAACCAGAATATAGTAGCTAATAGAATACATAAAAGTATTAAAATAGATAAAGCTATACCACACTTGGAGAACAACATTCTATAATATCGGTTTTTCATCTCTTGCCTTTTATCGTCATTCCTCAATACAATCTTCATTTTATAATGTTGCTCACGCAATCTTGACAGAGTACGTCAGCTGTGATTATTAGCAGGTCGTAGGGACACCGCAAGTCCTGCAGACCTATTGCCACTACTCAGGTCACAAACTGAACCGTTGGTACTCCTACGTGACTCTGCAACTGGCAAATGGTAACCAATCAAAAATTTAACAGAAAACCATAATACAATCTCAGAAAAAGCAAGAGAGAAAGAAAAACAAAAGTCAAATGCAAAATACTCGAAGAAATTGTCTCTTTTTGATCTCAGTGTGGAAAAAAATAATGTTCAAAGTCTCTTTATTTATTCCGAGATCGGAGGTTGTAACGTAATTTAGTCGGCACAGTTTGGTCCGTAAACAAAAGTTCAGGTTCGGTAGTGTCCAATCTCAAACGTGGAGGAACAGCTTCTTGCAACACATTGTCATTTTCCAGTTCAGATTGAGTCCATTCAAGCTGTGCGTCACTAAAAGGGACAAACCTAGGGACACGTTCTCCTTCAAAATCTCCCACACCCTCTCTAACCCAAGTGTCGTACGGCAAAGGCAGGGGTACGCGCTTCGTATGGGCAGTGTGCACCCAATTCTTTTTTCCAAACACCTTAACAGCAGTCCGAGTAGCCAAAAGAATTTGGTGGGGACCAGTCCAACGTAGCTGTAGGTTCTTTGTTCGTTGGAAGTTACGCACGAGCACCCATTGTCCTGGATTGAGGGTATGGCCTGGGTCCACAGATGCTGATGGGAACTGGTTGTGGACCTGTTGATGAAGGACACGCAGTTTAATAGTCAAATCGTGCAAGTAGTCAATTAGCATAGGATGTTCGATGCCGCTATATTCCTTCGGTCTAGGGACACCCCAAACGTTGGCAGGACGCCCAAACACAATCTCATATGGGCTAAGTCCCACACGAGAATGCACTGTTGTCCTTGTCGACATAAGAGCCAACGGAAAAGCATCGGGCCATGTAAGGCCAGTGCTTGCTTGCACTTTCGCTAACTTAAGCTTCAATGTCCCATTATAACCCTCAACCAAACCTGCTGACTGTGGGTGATTCGCAGCATGAAATTTCTGCTTGATGCCCAAGCCCGCACACACTTTCTTCATTATCTGACCCACAAACTCACTTCCATTGTCAGACCATACAATCCGTGGCATTCCATACCTAGGGAAAAATTCTTTGAGCAAAACCTTGGCAGTAGACAAGGCAGTATTATCCTTTAGGGGATAGGCCTCTATCCATCTGGAAAAGGCACAAACAACCACAAGGACATACTTCAAGTTATTGCATCTTTCCATGTGTATATAATCTATTTGTAGAATCTCGAACGGATACGTTGGAGGAGCAAAATGACCTGCAGGAGTTGGAGTTCCCTTGCCAGGATTATGCATCAAACACACCATACAATTCTTGACCAGATTCTCTGCACATTTGGGAATTCCACTATTCTGCCATACCGGAGCCAACAACTTGCATATCCCTTTTGAACTAATGTGAACCAATCCATGAGCCATCGTAACAACTGGAAGCACATACGCATCTGGTAACAACCATCGCTGGTGCTCTGACAACTCAACCCAACAACCTGTTGAATCCAACATACCCGTAGTTTCTCTCCAAACACTCACTTCTTTCTCAGTCGCTTCAGCCTGAATCGTTTTCACACTTTCTATTGTGTCTTCACACATTCCAGCAGCCATAACCCAATTAGCTGGGCCTGCAACATACATATGGCTCAACATGTCTTTCGCCGTTTCCTTCGCAACTTCATCCGCAAACACATTCCCTCGACCAACATCGTCCACAACTTTCTTATGCGCACTACACTTCACAATCGCAATCTGCTTTGGGAGAGTGAGAGATTCCAAAAGTTCATTCACCAACTGCCCATGCTGTATTTTTGTCCCAAGCGAAGTAAGGAACCCACGCTCTCTCCACAAATGCCCAAAACTATGGGCAACACCAAACGCATACTCACTATCAGTGTAAACATTCACTCGCTTTCCTTCTGACAACACGCACGCTCTTGTCAATGCAATCAACTCTGCTGCTTGCGCAGAATTCTGTGGTATGCGTGCTGTCTCAACAACTGTATGTAAAGTTGTAATAGCATACGCTGCAGTCGTTTCACCATTCGTAAGCTTAAAACACGAACCATCTACCCATAGGGTACCATCAACATCCGTAAGTGGAGTATCCCTCAGGTCAACTCTAGCTTTCGTTTCTTCCTCTGTACAAAGAAAACAATCATGCTGTTCCTGAGGATCCGTTTCTGTAGAGATCGGTAACAACGTAGCTGGATTCAGCACATTACATCGTTTAATGTGAACATGACTAGCCAACAGTGTCAACTCGTAACCTGAAAGACGTGCAGTAGTAAGGTGCTGTGTCTTAGTCCTGTTCAATAAGGTATCCACTGCATGTGGGACCATCACAATCAATGTATTGTCCAATACCAAACCAGCAGACTGTCGAGTAGAAACAGCCGCTGCAGCTGTAGCTCTCAGACAACTCGGCAACGCCTTAGCAACTGGGTCTAACGTTGCTGAAAAATACGCGCATGGACGCTGCTTTTCCCCAAAAGGTTGTGTCAACACTGACAACGCACAACCTTCTCTCTCGTGCATGTACAACGTGAAAGGCTTACTATAGTCTGGAGTACCCAACACAGGAGCCGAACACAATGCATTGCGTAGTTCAGAAAAACTTTTCTGACATTCGTCAGACCAAGGAAGAGGATGCGGAGTATCTTTCAGAGTCAATGCTAACAGAGGTTTCGCTAGCAAGGAAAAATTGGGGAGCCACTGTCTACAATACGATGTAATACCTAGAAAGGCATGCACTTCTCTCTGTGTGGATGGTACATTCATTTGCGCAATCGCTTGAATTCGTTCTGGGGTCAATCTCCTTCCCTCCTTCGACAAGAGATGACCTAAGTAGGTCACTTCTTGGCGACAATATTGCAACTTTGAAGGTGACACTTTATGATGAAGGTCAGACAAATACCGCAACAAAGAAAGAGTAGCCTCTTTACAAATCTTTTCATCACCAGCAGTAATCAACAAATCATCGACGTACTAAATAAGAGTAGCACCAACAGGTAACACAAAACCGTCAAGCTGAGTTTTCAACTCTTGACTATAGATGGAGGGACTTTCACAATAACCTTGGGGAGCTCTCTTAAACCGGAAGCTTCGGCCTCCTAATGAGAAGCCAAAAATATCCCTGCTCTCCTCAGCAATAGGAATACTGAAGAAAGCATTCTTCAAATCGATGACAGAAAACCAAGCTGCCGAAGCAGGAATCAAAGTCAACAAAGCAGTGATATCAGGTACCACAGCAAACTGTGCCACGACTATCTTATTGACCTCTCGAAGGTCGATCACAAACCGGTACACAGGTGGCTGAGAAGCATCAGTACGTTTAAGAACAGGCAAAACAGGACTGTTACAAACATTACCTCTCGTTTCCTCAACTACACCCTTCTCAACCAGATCATAGACAATCGCTAAAAGAGCTCTCTCGCCATCGCTCGAGATCTTGTATTGTGGAATACGAGGTAGCCTAGCATTCGACTTAAGAGTAACAACATACGGAGGAATCTGCAAAAGACCAACATCATTTGGACCTGTAGCCCAAAGTGTATCAGGAAGCGAACGCAATTCCAGTGGCAAACAATCCTTAGACAAATACATTGGGGAAATCACTTTCTTACCAAGGGTAAGTTGTACTCCCGAAGGAGAACAATGCAATGTCGCATACAATCTTTTCAGCAAGTCCAAACCCAACAGATTCTCACCACAACCAGTCGTTAAAATAAGTGGAGCTTCCAATTCACAAGGGCCAATGGTAAGGGACAAAGAACTAGAAACCGGATTACGGACTGGGGCGCCTGAAAATCCTACTGAAACATTGCTCAAGCCAGACAAAGGTGGGCCAGGAAGTTTAGAGTGCATAATAGAACTCTTCATCGCACCAGTATCCAAAAGAAAAGGTTCTACCACACCTGATGTAATCACTTCAACATAAGGTCCACTCTGGTCTACTGGAACTGACACTACTCCCTCACTTTGTCCTTGGCTGTCCTAGTTATCATTATAACCAGAACTCTCACCTTCGACATAGTAATCCTCAACATAATACTGGGCAGACTGACCACTCGGAACATTCTGTCTGTCAAAATAATTAGCACAATTCTGTAGGGAAAAGGAACGCTCATTCTGAGGGATCACACCACGTCCCCTACCCCTAGGAGCTTGCTGAAAACTACCACAACCTCTCTGACCAGATGCACCATTCGCACGCTGTAACAAAGCCGGGCAACTATTCTTGTAATGACCTTCCTCTCTGCAATAAGCACACTGATTAGGGCCAGGAAAGAATCGCTGGACATAAGGCTCAGACTTCTGTAACAATCTCTGAAATTGTGGAGGTTGCTGAAACTGAGGCTGATTCTGACGAGGCGGATAAGCTTGCTGCAAAAGAACTTTCGTCTTTAACTCTTTCGTTTTCTTCTCCACTTTATCCTTCTCATCTTTATCCCTATTCTCGTAATATTGTGCAGTAGCCAATATCTGGGCCGACGAAGAGACAGCCCATGAACTCTCAGAGTCCTTTAACTTATTAGAAAGTTCGGGAAGTAAATTAAAGACAAATGTATCCACAAACAACCTTTGACCACCCTCTGTACTCATATCCTAACCACTATGATCAATAAACGTCTCTTCAAACCTAGTGAAGAAATCAGATACACTCTCGTCTTTCTTCTGCTTACATGCTGCTAACTTATCCCAATTCACTTGTAAAGCGGGCATCATCGTTTTCATCAGATTAATAATTCTACCTGGTAATTCTGAAACTAGAGGTTCAGGTTTAGCACCTCCCTCCTGTCTACCATCTGCAGCAACAATATTCGCCCAGGTATCACCTAATTCAGCAGCATGATTCTCATGACGAATCTTCGCCCACAAGGGTTGAGGGACTACATTTCCCATCAACATATCGATGTCAGCTAAATTCATAATACATGCTTCAACTGTCTGGGACAACTCCTTGTAATAACCAGCAGGATTCTTACGAGGGTCAGGTAAGGTCTGCTTAAGAGCCAAGACCTCTGCTCTCTTCCAAGGGACATGTACCCATATTCGCTGAAAATGCGGCAGAATAACTGGATTAGCATTTGGGTCCCCTTCCTTCCAAATTGGGGGAACTTCTCTCATTTGATACTGTCTCGCTTTTCTTCTAACAGAAGAATCAGGTTCATACAATGTCTGAGGCGGAAGGCTAGATCTAAAAGCCAGTATCGTCTCTACGGCATCTGTAATATCAGATTCTACTATCATCCCTTTAGCAAAATCCGACTGAACATCAAGTAGTTCCTGCGGGATCAAACCCAAATCATTATCTTCCCATTCCTGACGCAAAAAGATACACATCATATTAAAAACATACCTTTGCTTAGGCGGCTCCCACTGAAAGAAAACATCCATAACCGCTGGCAAACTATACCTTGAGGCATTTATAATCCATTTACGAGCCAACAAATCCAACACAGCCCATTCCTCAGAACCAGGAAGCTGACTACGACTCTGCTTACGCTCCGAAACAGGGGTCATATCCAGTGACCCAAACAATGGTGACAACAGATTAACAACAGTCTCGGTCATTCGTTTTCGAGCAGAAGGGGAAGAAGTAGACATAAGAACAGGAGAATAAGTATTCTGAGGCAAAGAAGGTGTAGGGACAAGAACAGTAGAAATCGAAGATGCAGAAGCAGCAGGCAAAGGAGTTTGAGGCAAAGCTGATAGCAAGGCTGGCGACCCTAGAATGGGTTGCGCAGGAGGAGGCAAAACCATCTGTGGAGTACCGGGTGGCTGAACAACAGCAGGAGGTTGAACAACAAAGGGTGGAACAACCGGGGGTAATAGAGGCGCAGTAGCACCCTGCACATAGGGAGGAGGCAATCTCAGTAAATGAGAGATCAAAGGATCTTTTTCAGGGTCTTCCATCACTTTCGGAGGAGAAGACGGCAAGGCCGGATAACATTTATCTATGGCCATGCAACGCTGTCTATCTAAAACTTCACTTGCACGCTCTTCTCCATCTTCCTTAAACTGTCTAGCAGCTTGTAGTACTGACATATTCTTATCTTTCCTATCTCTCTTTGCTTGTTTAATTTCTCTGTGTTTGGCTTCCTTACGCCAAAGGCGGAAAGAGTCAAACATTGCCGGCCGGGCTTTTTTCTTAAATAGCTTAACTTCTAGATTGTCTAAAATCTATGTTTCAAAACTACCATGTGGGGGCCATTGCAAAACACCATCCTTTTTAGTGTAGTGGACCCATACTTCATTATAAGTAATAGGGCCCACTCCGTGTTTTGAATAAAGGTCATAAGTCGGAGTTCCAACCGGAGGTATCGGACATGAATCCTCCAATCGGGAATCCCTGTTACTACCACAAACAAACCAATTACCAAATTTACCAAGACCAGGCATCTTGCTCACTAGTCTGGTTTCAAACTTCAAAGGGAATCAAAAAATGATACACTCGTAAATATACAAGCCCTTCGGCTTTGGGTACTGCAGCAACCAAATCAAAGCCAAGGAACCAGACAAAGTCGTGGGAGCGACCCACTTATACTTAACCAAATATCTGTCACGCCACCAGAAGACTGTCTATCATCTCGCTTTACAAACATCAATCGGAGGGTCCAAGACAAGGTGACAGTCAGGGCAGCAGTCCTTCGTAGCCGTTGGAAAGCGGGAAACCTCGCAGAAAAGACCTTCGGTCCACGTCGACATGCAGGGGTCGATGAAGTGGGGGCCCTCCTTCGGAGTTTCCTCACGTGGCTCCTCGCAATCTTCGGGCTTGGACCGGTACCACTGAAGTCGCCCTGCGTTGGGCGCCAACTGAAGAACTGGGTTTTCAAGTACCCAGCGGCGCCAGGGACACGCCCAAAGTCCCCTGGGTTCCCTTGCCTTGGTATACAGAGACACGGAATACTTCTAGGTGGCATCAGAGATCAAATTTATTAGCTGCAGCTAGTAGCAGAAATCCCAGTAATACAGCACGGTGTACAACTCAAGAAACTGCTCAATTTTACTAAGGCGAGACATCCCTATTTATACACAAAAAGGTACATTTAAAATGCACGCCCCTGCACCAAAATTCAACCAATAGAAAATACATGACATCACACAGCATCATACAGTAAAGCTCATTTTACAGTGTCCCAACCCACAAGTTAATATTTAGGCATATCTAAATAATAATCTGGAAGGGCCGAACAACCCCTTAATTGAAAGCGTAACCCATGAAATGAAGAAACAGTAAAGAAAAGTAGTTTCAGATAATGTGCAAGATAACAGAAACGTAAAGAAACTTAAAAGTTAACAAATGTCTTGAATGGTGATTGGGAAAAGTGGATAACGATTTGCAGGGAAATTGGCTTGGCAGGATCAATTCTAGGTGAAAGGCCAGCTTCTGAAATTAACTCCAGTGCACGAACAAAACCTTAGTTAATGTATATATGACCCAAAAAAGGTCAGACTGCTTTGCTCGCAGACTAACTTCTGAGGCCTAGTAATAGGCAGCACCAGATGGAAGTCACGACACATGGCAAAAACCCATGTTTAGAAAAGAAAGTCGTAAGGAAAGAAACAATTTAGATATTGTTTAGGATAAGATATGTGCAAGGAAACTAAAGGTTAACGAGGTCCTGAACAGTGATTGAAAAACTCAGACAACGATCAGCTAGTGAAACTGGTTTTTGCAAAAGGTCAGTTTCAGGTGAAAAGGGTTACTCTCTCTCTGCAGTTCATTCAGAGTCAGAAAAACCCAAGTTAAAATATGCACGAACTCAGAAGGGCAGACCACTTGATCGTTGGGCCTACTTCACAGGCCTACGTGAGGGCAAGACTAAAATGGAGTCAGGTTTGAGAATTACAGAACCACAACATTATGGGCAATATTCTTCTATGGTGTTCAGGTGGTGTCGATGCAGTGGTTGTACATGTTGTTGTGCAAGGCAGATGGAGTGAGCGACAAGCAAGCAGAGTTAGAACTGTCTTTGGAGGTGTGGCAGCCTTTAATCATGAAAATAAAAAGAGAAGAAGGTAAGAAATGAAAAGAGACCTGTAACTAGAACATAAAAAACGAATGGACTGGCCCACCAACCTAGGCACTGAAATGCACTAATTTTCAGGTGGCTGTGCACATGTGGTCAGACAAATGTCATTTACAGGGCAAGAGAGTCAATTACTAAAGTGGTGTATATATACCAGTATATATACCAATGGTATGCCTGTCAGACTTTTTGAAGAGATTCTAGAAAGAATTATTACAGTGCAAATCGTGTTCCCCTAAGGTTTGTGCAAATGGTAATAAACACAATGGGGCAGATGTACTAAGATTTTACGTCATGTTTGCATCATGGAAGTGATACAAATGGGCGCAAAATCGTTTTGTCTGATTTCTTTCTAGCGCTAAGCTTGTTTAGCAAAAAAAGGTTTATGTTTCTAGCGCAAATGGATAATACGTTACAAATAATGCGGCAATACATGTTGTCACACAGCGGAAGTCCCTTTGCAAAGGTTGACTAGTTCTCTTTCTATTGATTATTGCTGTTTTAGGTGTTGAACTGCTATTAATAAGGTGATCCCTTTTTCCAGACAGTGTTAACATGTGCAAGAAATACCAAAATAAGGAAGCAGTACTATCATAAAATGTGCAGTATCGTGCAGCATAATTTGCCTTATATTGCTGCATAATTTAGTTAATGCTCACATACAATTTGGTCTTCCCTGGCCATAATTCCAGTGGCCCTGACTATAAGAAAATATGAATGTGGTCCTCCTCTCTGTAGTCTTTCCGTTACTTTGGCTAGAGGACGCTGAACACAGAATTACCTAAGTCATAGGACTGTGAGAATTAAGTGTACTGATTATTTTTTAAGCTATGAAAATCTTCAACAGTGAAAATCAGAGGAGTTTTTAATCACACTTAAACTAAGGAGTTAACTGATGGTACCCTGCAGATTTGGGCCCTGGCACCTCTGCACATTCTTCCCAATTTCTATCCATGCCGCCCTTTAAAACAAAAGAAGTTTCAGCAATGAAAATACAAAGCCCTCTCAGCTGGTGAGTTTTAAAACTAACAGCAGCCTAAACTGATGGCTCTCATTTAGTTATGGAGTTTCAGCCTCTTGGATGTTACTTGGGGCTGACACCTGAATGGTGAATGTGTGCCCCAACTTCTAGACAGTGGCGGCTCCTCTGTTATGGTGGAAGAGCTTCGCCCTACTGCCTCTGCCAACATATTAAGAACATGTAAAAATAAAATGATTATGAAGCAGTTTTATTATCATTTTATTGTTCATGCCGGAGGCGCGGCTGGGGGCGGGGCCATCGTCTCACAGCGGCAGTGACTGGGAGGAGGAGTGGTGAGCACTACAAGGGCGCATTACTTTTTGGCCCGCTGTCTTAGGGAGGCCAAACCATTGTGCGCACTCAGATATTTCCAGGCTATTGCATGGAGATACAACAGGCACAGGCTCCGATCTCCAGGCACAGGCTCCTCATAAAACTAGCCAGCTCCTCCCAATCCCAGCACTTCTCTCATGCTGGGTAATAGTATTACCTGCATTACAGCAGCATCTGAATCTTTGTTAGGGGAGTGAAATAACTGTTACAGGCTGCTACTTGACAGCGTAAGGGGGTGGAGGTGTAGACAAGTCTGGAATATAGAGGAGAGGCTGAAGCTTGAGGTGAGGTTGTGACTGAGGGAAAACATGGAGCATATGGTGAACTTGGAGACGAGTGAAAGCTCAGAGTCTGAGGGAGAGACGTGATTTTTCGGGGTCGATTTGTGATTCTGGTGCCATCAGTGGTGTGTGAGACGTTACTAAAATGGAAGTGTGCCACACGTAATGCTCTGCATACTTATGCAATAATGTGCTCTTGCAGCCTTAACCCTTCCATCCTCTCCCAGAGCTCCCAAGCGTCCCAGAACGATGAATGAGCAGCTAAGCCCGCCTATGTTTTTATTTTGAATTCTAGGACTTTCATTCTTGAAGGAATGGTAGGATACATAGCACTGCAGGTCCCAGAATGCAAAGCAGAATCCCTCCTTGATGCGCCACTACACATGGATCTGGAAAGCTTGAGACCTCTGCTAGTCACGACACCACTCTGCAGTCTGACCCAACCCCACACAACCTCCCAGGCAGGGACCGGAAGGGGCAGCCCTCGGGGGCTCTTTAGGAAAGTGCAGAGCCTGGGGTGAAAAGGTTAGTATGAAGTGAAGGGAGTCAGAGGCAGGACAGTCCCAGAGGGACAGCGATTAAATGCAAAACATTTCTCTGAGCCCATTCAGTGCAGACTTCCCAGGGCGTGTCAGTAGTTGCAAGCTGATGGCGCTGTGCATGGATGCTGACTGAAGTTTTGTTATTTGTTAAAATCTACAACTAAGGATTGTGTCATTTATAACCGTATCTGGTCTGAAGACAAAAGCATCAAAAATAGAAAACAATTGGCCAGACAGTTACATTTCCTTTACAGATCTGTCCTAACATACAGAAATAATGCTGTGATTGAAAAGTTCCACCTGCTAAAAATATGTATTGGGAAAAGGCCCGATTCATAGTAACTTTCAACTTTGAACCTCAGAAAGAGGTCCAGTGTGTACAAGGCTGTTGTGAAAGACCAGGGTTCACAAACACCTCTTTGTCAGGCTTGTCTCCTTCAAAAATTACCCTCATCAGCACAACACTGGTTTGCCAGACCAGTGTTGGGCTGCAGAAGACTGATCAACAAACTTTTCCAACATAATCATAAGAAGGCATATGTATCCGACAGACAGATGTCTGAGAGACAGATGTCTCTCGGATACACAGACATAGCTCATATGGAAGCAGTGAGATTTACTGAGCAACATGGATTTTTGGTGTATGTTGACACTCAGATATCTGGTGCAAATAGACTAGGTCTAAAACACCAAGTAACTAAACACTAAACACCCCTGAGGAAGGGAGTAAATCCTGAAATGCATTGGGCACAGGGCTCCTTGAACAGAGCATAATACAATAAAGGATTGTTGTTAATTCTTATGTTTTGTTCTTAACATTATGTACTTATGTACTTATGTACTTAACATTATGTGTTCACATGCTACAGTAGTGGCCTCTGTACTAGACTAGGGACTTGTAGATGTTCTGTTTAAGTAAAAAGGGAAATTATAGCATTAAAACCAGTAAAATAAAATAAAATGATAACGTGCAAAATAAGTTTGAGTTAATGTGTTTAACGTATATGATAAATTCACTAAGCTGTGCCCTCTGAGTCCAAGGAAAGAGTTTTTCTGGCAACACAATTATTATTTTCCCATGTATGATAGACAGCTTATATACCAGTGAGGCACACACATTTGCTGATTAGCTATCACTTAGCATAGGGTGAAATAAAGCAGTGCACTGAATAAACAGCTTTTGTTCAATGTCTGACAAATGCCATAATTCCCAAGGCATTCCTCGGCTTCGACCCTTGCGCTGCAGTGAAGGTTTGTCACTGCTCTCCTGCTGCCTCTGGACTGCCCTTCACTGCAGGTTTTTAAACTTCCTCCATTAGCATTTTTATAGACAAGCATTTAAAAATGCGTTTAACAGCCCAGCTTAATCACTATCGCCGCAATTCAAAGACTCCAATTAAGCACTTCACATGTGAAGAGGAATCCATTGTGGTGTGCAGTGTTTGTAGGTCTCTGCGCGGAGAAAAATCTACGTTTGCTCGCCTGCTCAGGTGCTGTTTAAAGGGAACTATGTTCATCACTATCTCTCTCTACCCTACAGTTTCAACATTTTGTTTAACTCTAAAGGTAAGTAGAGAACTCTTCTTTGAAGGCCTTTCTGAACATCAGTTGGCGGCAGCTTCCCTGTCTTTGACTTCATACGAACTATAGCCTGAAATGGGTGTACACATTATATAAGAATGTATTCACAAACATTTACATCTCGTAGTTATTGTGGAATAAATACTAATTTAAACTTGTTATGTGCTACTCTAGCTGGCATCTTGTTATCGTCTAACTTATCATAGAAGTATTTACATATAATTTGCCGTGTGGACAAGTCAAAGCATTGTTCTACAAAGAAGTAAACAACAAATTCTTGCCACTTGTCTCTGCTCTCCTGTTCAGTTTTTGAGAATACAACTAGATTACGAGTTTGGCTTTTGTAATGAGTGCTCCGAAAACAAATACAAACACAGTTTGATTTCTCAGAAAAAACTCGGCTATTTTGCAATCTCTTGTGTAACGTTATCAGTACTAAAACCTGTCTCCTATTCCTCTACATCACCACCTCTTCATTTACCCTAGACTCTTGTTCAGGACCAAAGTAACAAAACTGACATCTTCACAAATGTTTTCTACCTCTGCTACTGTACCATTCAATAGACTTCTATTCATTTCTCCTAAACATAAGGCAGGAGTTTTCACATAGTAATGTCTCCCAACCAAATTTCGCATTTTCGAGTGGTGAACAGCTTACATTCTGAAATGATAAAAGCTGCTTTAAACAACATTTCTAGATTGACATGCCAGTGAATGTCCATGAACATTTGCATACTTCCTCACTTTGTATGCATCAAATCCTTGCAAAATTGCAATTTTCAGTTTCACATTTCTGCATGGAAACTCAGGTGGGAAAGTTCTCAATAAATCAATTGATTCCTGACGACTACTGCAAATATTGCTACAATTCCATTTATAGACAGGAGCGTGTCTATGGCTTCCTTGCACCTCTTCAGCTATCAGTTTCTCTACATTGCTAGGAACCATCTCCTCTTTTGCAACAGGAGTACCATCTTTTACCTCAAAACAACGTCCAGTTATATCAACTGCATGCGCTAGAGTGTTCTATTAGAAATAGCTTTCCTCATTAACATAAGGTTCTTCCATAGAGCTATGCTTCCATTCACCTTTGAAATCTTCCAAAAATCACTTTTATTAATAAGCCTTTTATTAAGAGTTTTTTTTCTTCATACTCAATACTGTTTTGTCTGGTTTCCCTAGTCTGTTCAATATTAAGGTATATAAATTCTTTATTACTCTAGTTGGAAACATTTTAGCTTGAACCTGCTTAAACTGTTTCTGTCTCCATGACAAACTGCCTGTTTTCTTAGAGCATATCCTACATTCAGAAACATGTACTCCATGCTTGTTTTAGTCGATTTCAAAATTCGGTTCTTACATACGACTTTTCCCTCATTCCACATTTTACAACATATTGTTTTTAGAAACTTCTTAGTACTTTTACCAGCTTCTCTTCCTTTTCCTCTGCACAGTCTCTATCTCATTTTCTTTTTCTCTCTCAGTTTTAACTTGGTAATACTGCTTCCTTTGTTTCGTTCTTCTTTGTATCTTGTCAGGCATTTGTAATTCTTTGTTAAAGAAAACTGGATATCTGGAAAGCAAATAAACAATAAATTAACATGAAAATTAAGCAACTTTATTAATAATTAACTAAATAACGTGTATTCTTTACTCTATCAGTTGTAAATAGATATACAACTGATAGTTTTCTATTCTACTTTGCACTATTTCTTACAGTAGGCATATGTAGGTATTACTAATAAGCTAAGTATATCACTCTATGAACTAATTTGCACATGTGTGTTTCAGTGCATACAGTAGCGGTTGGCTCAGCTATTATTGTGTATCCCATTGTATACCTACACAAAAAGAATAATTGATGGACAGAATGCAGAATAATGTCATTCATTCACCCCAGTACAGAAATCTGGGCCTAAATCCATCGTTGTTTTGCTCACCATGCCATTCCAGTTTGGACCCAGTCATATGCAAATCAGTCTTAACCCTGCGCCCAATGGGAACTGCCAGCCCTGACTGCCAGGCCAGGCCCTCCGTGGACTGGAAATAAGCATCCTAGGACCGGTTTCGGGATTTCAGCCCTGATCAGCCAGGATAGCTTGACTCCTGTTGCATGGAGAGCACGGGACTCACGTCTGAGCATACCCGTCACACTCGGGGTGACAAATGCAAAAATAACAATTGATGGACAAAATGCAGAACAATGAATTGCATATGGCCAGGTCTAAACTGGGGTGGCATGGTGAGAAAAAGAATGATGGATTTAACCCAGATCTCTTAGGGCGTGGCCAAGCAAGCCACGATGGCAGCTGTGTCTGGCCGAGGCTCTGCGATCGGGCCAGCATACTGCGCGTTTCCTGACGTCGCTCGGAGCACCAAAATCAAAGTCCAGATGTCGGAATTCGCCCTGCATATACAGCAGCCCTAATCTTTTGGAAATTCAGAGACCAGCCTGTGCAAACCCTGAAAGCACCGGACCCGGGCTCTGAACAATAAGATGGCGCCCGCACATCTCCGATAGTGCACCCACGGGAACTGGACTGGCACCGTGCGATCGGTGCCTGGCAGCAGATACTGCCCAACGCGTAGGCAGGAACGAAGGGGCCATACACCAGAGCGCGCACCTGCCGCTGCTCCCACCTCGTTGCTGAGGGTGCGGGAGCGACGGGTGCGGACCCGCCATTTTGTTCAGAGCGGACCTCATCAAAGGAGAAAACTGTCCCGCTCCGGCAGCAGCCCACGACACGACGCCCAAGGGTGGTAACCCCTTTCCACCGGTAATTAGGAACCGGGGATCGACTGCGACCACCGGCTCGACCGTAATTCCTTGGGGGAGCCACCTGCTCGGGCAGTCTGACCTTAAGATGGCACCCGAAGATCGCTGCAAGTCGTGAGGCTGCCGCTGAGAGCCCCCGGGGAGTGCATACTAACAGCAAAACGGAGGTGAGCAGCGTTTTCACCCTCCTTCATGAGGTGATCCCCCCACTGAGTGCCCCTCTTAGTCTGATGTGAAATTGGACATATGGTGGAGAATGACTGCTTGACCTCAAGATGGAGGCACAGCCACTTTATCTATCCCTGCACCAGGCAACGACCAGCCACATCACAGAGGCATGAGACCCGGCCCCTGAACTGTCCACAGTCTCCACATAGTCTATCTCCCTGGTCAGTGTGCAACGCCTTGGCTGGGCAGCACCCGACTCCGGACATACCTTGGACACCAGAGCGAAACCTTCCCCCACTCCTGACCGGGCACACACGGGACTGCTGCAACCCCGTCCCTGGTGGGTACGGGCCCACCACGCACCCCCGGAGGTGGGCCTATCCAACAGTGCAATCTACGCCAAACCCCGTTCCTCGAGCCGGCTCCACGGTCATCAACATGGGGAAACAGAGGGCGACTCAGCATACATCCGTGCGGGAGACTGCCCCAGAAAATATGCCGAATACCCGGGCATGGACACACGCTAATGCGCCACCGCCTGACCTATCGGTCTGAGATAAATTGGACCAGGCATTGGCAGCCATCAAACTCTCCAGGATATCTATGGAGGAGCGACTAGGCACCCTGGCGACTGACATCAGCCTGATCTGCGATGACCATCGTAAATTGACAGACAAAGTGAAAGACGGAGAGAAGGCGCTTGCCGACCTACAATCCACAGTCAAGATGCACCAAAAGACATTACAAGATGTCCTACAGCGCCTAACCATCATGGAAGAACGCACAGACGATTTGGAGGGGCGATCGAGACGCTGTAACATTTGCGTGCTGGGTCTGCCAGAGGGAATTGAAGGCTCAAACCCGCTGGACTACATGGAAACGTGGTGAAATCATTTTCACCCCGATGACAGACCGGACTGCATTCTTTTCCAGTGAACGCGCCCACAGGGTTCCGGCCCACAAACCGCCACCGGGAGCTGCCCCAAGACCGATGCTGGCAAAGTTTTTACATTTTCGCGACAGAGATGCGGTGTTACGTGCGGCCAGACTGGCTAGTCCCTTGCACGTAGAAAACAAACAAATCATGATCTTTCCCGATTACGCACTAGCGGTGCAACAACAAAGTTCCAAATTTCTGGACGTGAAACGGCGACTACGGGCATACAATGTCCAATATTCCCTGCTCTACTCAGGCCGCCTCAACGTCCTATATGAACCCTCCGCCATCTTTTTTACCACCGCTGAAGAAGCACACGACTGGGTAGATCAGCACAGCCCACCACAATCCAGAGCTGAGACCACGCGAAACCCCAATCTCAAACCACCGCGACCCAGAAGACGCGGCCCGAAGCATCAAAGAGGTGGGGCAAATAGGGTGACCGGATCACTCTCTCCAGACCTGGCACAAATCGTGAAAGAATGACGGGAGGCCCTGCAGGCAGTGATCGACCTGCAGGCATCCCCCCTAACACAGGACATAGATCAACCCCTACACATATTCTCACCGGAAGGAGAGAACGATAGTGATGGAACACTATCTGGCGGGGACTCCGTCACTCCTCCCCTGGTCACTCCTCAGACGGCCGATGCTATCCTAGAAGATGGACAAATGAGCACCCTTTCGGCATGAGAGGTTCTCACTGACATCACCACGAGAACTGGCATAACCAGGACTCACTTGCTACACATATGCAACATAGCCATGCCATGACAGATCTTGAGCGACACCCACTGATCCTACAAAGACCCGATCAGCGCTCTGCCTCGCGCATACACGCTGCCACCCCGCAGTATATTGTCACACTCTCCCCCTTTTGGGAGAATTGGTTTGGACGTATCATTCCCAACGATGGGTCCTCGGTATTGGGACTGTTTCCCGACCCCAGTTTCACAGGTTAACACCCCGGTTCAGTTCGGTCCCATCCCCCTCATGGAACGGTATAAGACAGGGTACCTGTTACACAACAGCGAGCACCATTATGGGTTGCATGAGCACCTCACCCGACTGGGGAGTTGCTGGTTTAGAGGCTCCGGTAGCTGCAGGTCCCCTCTGAGTGCACTGATACCGATGCATGGCAACGACAGCGCATCCTCACACTCAATGTCAGAGGCCTCCACACATCGAGCATACGCTATGCAGTATATTCATATACAAAACATCACAACGCCAGGATCGCATTCCTCCAGGAATCACACCTCACTGCCACCGAGGTAGGCAAACTTCAAACTGAATGGCGTGGCACCATATGCGCCACAACTTACTCCGCATACCCACGTGGGGCACTAATCTGGGTTCGGCCGGGGACTCCATTCCAGGAACTCAGGCGGGTGGTGGACAAAGATGGCACATACGCCCTACTAGAAGGACTCCTAGATGGACAAGCAGTATTCTTGGGTAGCATATAAGCCCCGAATGTAGAGCAGGACACATTCTGGGACCGACTCACTGGGATCCTAGCCCAATTTACATCCATCCCATGGATTCTGGGTGGTGATTACAATTGCGCATTAGACCTTACCTTGGACTGATCCCACCCCCCACCCACACACTCCCCCGCCCACAAGCAAACTGAGAGATTCTGGACCTGGGTCACACAATGGGCACTTACGGACGCATGGTGACTGAACCACCCACAAACCCGACTATATTTGTTTCACTCCATCCCACATAACCTGCGGGTACGATTGGACAGATTCCTATTCTAAGCGGCGGTTCTACCCAAAATTCTACATACAGACTATATGGGTAGGATTGTATCGACCATGATGCGCATATATTACGGTTAAGCTGGAGGCCCCCGCGCCCCCTAGTCTCCACCTGGCGTCTTCCCCGGGACTGTCTAACAGATCAGGTCTTTAAACACGAACAGGGGCAAAGCATCCAAGACTACTTCACCCATAATGCGGGCACAGCATCCTCAGCGTTAGAGGAATGGGACACATTCAAAGTAGTGGCCCAGGGAGAATGCATTAAACAAATAATAGGGGTCAAACGGACGCTAGAACAGGCACTCACTAAAGCCGAACAACACCTTGCCACGGCCACCAAACGAGACGATCTGTCTGAGGAGAGGGTATCTCTCACGGCCAAAGCCAAAACAGAATACCAAGAGGCCTGCGCTGATCTCCGCTGGTATAATTTCAGAACATATGCCACCGGATGCTTAAAGAGAGGGAAAAAGCAGGCACACTGCTGGCATGGCTCGCCAAACAGGACACGGACGTGAAACCTATAACGGAAGTCATTGACCCCCGAGGTACTCTGTACGATCCCAGGATGAGATACTCCTAGCGTTCCAACTCTACTATGCGGCGGTCTATAGTAATCCGACCATGACTGAACAGGATATAATAGATCGGTTCCTAGACCCCCTAACGGTCCCCAAAGTTACAAAAACGGATAGGACGACACTAGTCACGGAGATAAAAATCCGCTGACATTACCCAAGCCCTGCATGCCCTAACTCGCAACAAGGCACTCGGAATAGACGGGCTCCCACTGGAGTATTACACGACTTTCTCCCCCTTGTTGGTCCCTCGGCTAGTAACGATGTTTGCGACCGCGCTCGAACAAGGAGAGCTGCTTACATTCCTTAGGGAATCTGTAATCGTGACCTTCCTAAAACCGAATCGAGACCCATAACACATGACATCCTATCGTCCCATCATGCTCTCTCCACCGACTGTAAAATCCTCGGGAAGATATTAGCGGACAGATACACGCAAATTATACGGCCCTTGATCCATCCGGATCAGTGCAGGTTCGTCCCAGGTAGAAACATGCCCCAGAATATACGCCGCATTTTTCATGTCCAGGATTAGGTGAGAGACACATATCCCCGGTCAGCCTGTCTCATCCTAGACCTTGAGAAGGCCTTTGACACCCTCACTTGGCAGTATCTATTTTCAGTCCTGCAATGTACGAATGTCGGACCCATCCTCTTGGCATATACACAACTTCTCTACACCAAACTCACCACACATGTCCGTATAGGGAGATGTATTTTGGCGGAATTTGCGGTACAAAAGGGCACGAGGCAAGGCTACCCCCTTTCACCTCTCCTCTTTGCCCTCGCGGTCGAACCACTAGCCATACGACTGCGACAAGAGGGAGCACACTGGGGCATCCCCATCACTGACACCGTACATAGCGTCTCCATGTACGCCGACGACCTCTTACTATACATACAGGACATCACCAATGATCTAACACCTATTTGGGTGACACTCACAGAATTCGCGGAAGCATCCGGACTAAAGGTAAACTGGGACAAATCCACAGTGTATCCCTTCCATCCGAATCTGCCCCCCCGAGACATATGGATGGTCAACCAGTAGGTGGCCGGAGTGCGGAAGCCCACCGCTACCTCAGGATCCGCCTTTACCATTCCCCGACCGACATATTTGAGGGCAATCACCGTAGGGCACTAGCTGGCATCAGATCTGCAATCGGATTCTGGAGCAGCCTCCCGCTAGCCCAGATCGGCCGGGTGGCTTTAGCAAAAATGATAATGGTCCCACGGTTGTTATATCACTTCACGAACTTACTAGTGATCCCAACCAGAACCTTCTTTCGTGACCTAAACTCGCTTCTCAGCACACTAATCTAGCAGACATAGAATAGCATTGAAGAAACTGCAATTACCTACCACACAGGGAGGACTGGGAGCTCCATCATTTGAGTCCTATTTCCTAGCAGCACACCTTCAATGGTTATCTTACTGGATGGCAGGCAGGCACACCAGCGAGACACACACTATGACTGGTCGAATATCTGTCCCCGAACTCAATCTCCTGCTGCTACCTGGTACTAAGCCCCCTACAAGTAGCAGGAGCACGCCAATGCATGCTTAAAGTGCATCACATGTCACCGGGGACACCCCCATACTCCCCTATGCTCCCGCTGGTCAGATGGCCCAAACGCAAAAGCTATTACACGACTAACATGCTAACCGCATGGACAGAATGCGTGATCACCGAAATGGAGTCCAAATTCGAGGACGGACAGGTCAAACCATTCCAACGCCTTATGAATCAGTACGGTCTCCCCCTGGGCCAGTTCCTGCTGTTCCACCAACTCCTTGAGAACTACCGTCCATATTACAATCTCTTGGCGGGGGAGCCAAACACACATCCGGTCATACACACGGTCTTGCACATGGGAGTGGGGGACACCTAGTCACGTGGCTTTATAAAGCCATCCGAGAACTCACGAACGAACCCTTAGCGACTTTACGTACCACCTGGGAGGATGAAATTCGGCGTCCACTCCATGAGAAAGAATGGGACAGGGCTCTTAAATACCCCAAGAAGGTGTCCAGAAACGCACATTTCAAAAACATACAATTTTAGTGTATCTGACACCGGCGCGCCTGAAAGAATTCTACCCAGACACACAGTTCCTTTGTCCCAGTTGCCAATCGCAGGATGCAGATTTTCATCATATGTTTTGGAGTTGCCCCACAATCTGATCCTTTTGGCAAAATATTCACGACTGCCTGAGAGACCTCACAGGGCTTACATACCTAAACACCTGGGCAGCTAGCACGCTACGCATATTCCGGAAACAGAAACATCACAAAGTGCACCTTCGCTTTACTTCGCTAGCCGTTTTACTAGCTAAGAGGAGCAGAGCCGTGCACTGGCGATCCCCCACAGGCCCCCCGCTTGCGGCATGGGTGGGAGCACTACACAAATGGGCGGCCGCAGAGGAGGAGGCATTACGCGAGGAAGAGGTAAAGGGGATACGTAAACACCCCATCTCCATGGAGTGGGCCCTATTGTTACACCGCTTCAAGCAATCATCACCCAGTGAGGATCCGGGCGGCAGCGCACTCATACCTACAGACCCCCAACCACCAACGCAAATCACAACCGCACACAATGGACCACCCCGACGGCACATTCGTAATGCTGCAATTTGCACTACACACCGCATCCCACTGGGCGGTCAGACACTGAAATCGATTCGATCGTAATCACCCCCACGATTCTACAGTACACAGCTGCATTGATTTGTGAGACTCACAACACTCAGACGCCACATCTGATACCTGTACCCAGTAGTTCCATGACCCTATTCCTGGTTATTATACCCTGTTCTGTATGGCATTTACACAGCGCCAAATACCAACGTTGACAAAATGTCTACTGATCAGTTTCACATATAGATAGTGGTATACTAAGCTGTAGCAGATGAAGTATATAACTCAAATGCATGTACTTGTATCGCAAATTGTCATGGTAAACATAAAAATAAAAATATGTTAAAACAAAAAACAAACTTGACTGGGGTGAATGCTTTCATTTGTTCAGCATTCCATCCATCAATTGTGTATCTTTTGCTTTCTCGCCATAAGTGCGCCGGGTATTCCCAGACGTGGGTCCCGGGCTCACTGTGCCACAGGACTCAATCTATCCTGGCTGATGAGGGCTGAAAGCCCAAAACCGGTCCTAGGATGCTTGGTTCCAGTCCAGGGAGGACCTGGGTTGGCAGTTCGGGCTGGACTGTTCCCATGAGGCACAGGGTCAAGGCTGATTTGCATATGGCCAGGTCTAAACTGGGGTGGCATGGTGAGCAAAAGAATGATGGATTTAACCCAGATCTCTAGACTGGGGGTGAATGCTTTAATTTGTTCAGCATTCCATCCATCAATTGTGTATCTTTCACTGTATACCTAGACCTCTAAGTAACAGTATGAATCTTTTGCTGCCTATCTTTGTAGCTATATTATTCTCTACTTGGGTGTCCTACATTTTGTATCACTGTGTCCTTGGGTATATTGTGGTTGCATTACTGTTTGCCCGGCAATCTCAGTGTTGATTGCTATGTGCATGGGTGTCTCAGTTACTATGGTAGTGTTTACAAGGACTTTCCATGTTTGATTTGCTTGTAGCTATATCAGTGTGTACAAAGTAGTGTCTCAATTACTATGCACCTGTGTCTCTGTGTTACTGTATACATAACTGAGTACTTTAATGTGTGATTGTATAGGCCGGTGTGTAGGGATGTGTAAGCACAGGCATCATATTTTTGCCTGGAAATGTTAGGGTATACTTAAGTATGTACATAATTCTCTCAACGTATGCATCAGTGTTTCCCTGAATATGTCAGTGTACACATTAGTGAGTACCTGTCTATGGTAATGTATGAAAGGCTATATGCATGATTCTATTATTGTATGCCTAGGTATGTGTCAATATCTGTTATTGTATACATCAGACTGTACTTGGCTCCGACACAGTAACTATTGGTGTGTGCCAGTCTGACTCAATGCATTAATCAATGAATACCTCGGTGTGTCAGTTTATACATGACAAAATGACTGGGCCTGTTACTGCATGCATTAGAGTTTCACTGCTTGTCTCAGTTGCTATATCAGTGTATAGCTCCTTTTTTTCTCTTTAAAAAAATCTATTCTTCTTTACTGAACACTGTCCTTTTCTTCATTTCATCACATACTCTTTTTTCATTCGCTTAAACACGCTAGTCATTTTCATCCACCCATAACCACTTGTGCCTTCTTCATCAAATAATTTAAAAATACTACAGCTTAATTAACATACCTGTCAAATGTTAGTGTTCCTTTGTCTTTTTGGTTCTCAGTATCAGTTTAAATATCTTTTTTTTTAGAAAGTACACAAAACCAAGCACAAGAATGGTATACCCCTCTTGAAACCTATAATGTCAAACTTTTCAACTTTGCTTTTAAGGTTCCACTAGCTGTAAACAAATATAAACATTGCTTTCCTATGTTACTAATAATACAGCTCTTCGGAATGCTCAGAATTGTTAACCCTTTCTTACACTCCTCTAAAAAAAGCCCAATTTGGTAGAGGTATTGGATGGGGATAGCGGATATGCAATGGCGCTCAGCGTGGCCTCGCATGTAAGTTCGCATTAGATTCACGTATCTGGGTGGGACATCTACTTTGTTTAAAAAATATGTCCATGATCATTCTCACTTATACTCCACTTGGCACACATGGCTACATTTCCACCTAAACAGTACTTATTCACCATTAATTCTATTAAATCCCTCTATAAAGTTTACATTCTAGTCTTTTTGCTTCTCTTCACCCCGTGCCCCTGTAGCTCTGTAACTATGGTGGCCAATTTGGAAACATACTGTGCCAGCATTAGGTCACAAGTTCACAGCAGTTTCTAGAACAGTATGCTACCTCCGAAACCAATTACAGTAGGTGTGGTTGAGTGTATGCAATTAGAAGCATATCCCAAACACCATTACTTTTTGGTATTATCTGAAAAGCCAATCACGCATCTTCTTACTTTTATCTCAATAACACAACCTAGTTGCAACCACTAGCATATTTATACCATCCAATCAAATTTCATCTTTTAAATGTTACTTGCTGGCTTCTTTTAAACTGTCTTCTTTTTCAAATCTATGTCATTCATCAGCAGCCTTCTCCTGTATCCTACTGGTCCTTGCTTTGCAAATGGTTAGAGTGTGGATTGTGGGTCACAACTTTGTGTTTTGGGCTAGAGTGTGTGTTTCAAAGAGTGGCATTGGCAAGGATGTGGGTTTGCCTAATGTGGATATTACTTGGGTTGCCCAGAGAGGGTTAAAGTGGCATCAACTGCGTCCATTGGTTGAAATCATTCTGGATTGCCAACATCCAGACCTCATGTTTGTGCATTGTGGTGTCAATGACATGGCACACTTACTTGGGTAGAACTGGAATTCCTAATGAAGGATCCTTCGGAAAATTAATGGCACTACCCCTCTCACTGACTTGGTGTTCTCCAACATATGGCAGCGGCAGAAATGGAAGTGGTCAACTGAATTCTGCCCACAGATAGATAAAGCCAATAAACATGTTAATAAAACTGTTTCTGCATTCCTCAGTGACTATAACATGGGCTTGATCTACAATGACAACCTATGGTTTGACATTGACGGGATTCACAGACCTGATGGAGTTCATTTCACAGAGAAAGGCAAACGGGTGTTCCTAAATGTTAGACCTGGCACCATTGGTGTGGGTCTCCCTTCCATTTTTTGCTGTTGACCCCTGTATTTTTGCTATGTATTTTGGTGGTCTAGATGCTTTGGGCACTTTTCCACTGCTATTCAGTGCCAAAGTGCAATTGCTCCCTATTGTAAATTATTGTCACGGATTAGTGACTCCATGATTGTCTTATTTGATTTACTTGTCACACCCTAGTTCAGTACACCATGTGTGCCCAGGGCCTGTAAATCAAATGCTGCTTGTGGGCTTGCAGCACTGGTTGTGCCACCCACAGAAGCAGCTTGTAAAATGTGACTCAGGCCTGCTATTATAGAGCCTGTGTGCAGCCTGGGGCTGCCATGTCGACTTGGCAAGTGCACCGACTTGACAGTCCCTAAACCTTCCCTTTTCTACATGTAAGTCACCCCTAAGGTAGGCCCAAGGTACCCTTATGGGCAGGGTGCATTGTATGTAAAAGGTAGGATATACCCTGATGTGTGTGGCATGTCCTGATAGTGAATTACAGCCAATTTCGTTTTTCACTATGCAAGGCTACCTGTTCCCATAGGCTAGAATGGACAATTTGATTATAACATCTTATAATCCTAACTGACTCAGGGAACTAGGTGGAAATTCGAGTTTAGTATGCCTGAACTCAGAATGATAAATTACATCTTTTAGTGAAGTTGGTTTTAACCTTCTGTGAAAATACCACTTTTAGAAAGTAGGTATTTTCTTGCCTAACCATCCAAGTCTGCCTGTGCTAGGTTGTGTATTCCATGTCTGGTTTGTGAGTGACAGGGACTAGGGTGGCTCCAAGAGACAGGGTGAGTCTGCACAAGGCTGAATAGACCTATCTGCATGAGGAGTGGTGGGAGGAGTAGCACCTGGGCCTGAATAGAGCTGAGCATGCCTTCCACAATGCAGGCTCCACCTCCTGTGGTGTGTCTGATGACCCTGACCAACACTGACGAAGGAAGACGTTGTGCACAGGCAGAATGCACCCAAAACTGGTTTGGACTAGATACAGACACACTCTGCCTTCAGAGACAAAGGATTTTTGTGTATAAAAGGGAGACCCAGACCCCAGAACTTTTGTTAACATTTTTTAAAGATCTTTATTGAGAAATGTGTACAACATGTTACAATATATGCAGACAGAAAGTCCACAATCAATAAAGAATACCACATCTGTTACATACATTGTAGGGACATCCTTGTGTAAGCAGCCTGGCATATTACGTGGAGAAAAGCTATGTGGAATGAGGCAGGAAGGGCAGGGGAACGCATGGGAGAGAGCAAGTGCTGATGAAAATGGTAGCAAGGAATCGGTAGGTTGTGTGCATGGCGTGCTAGCAGTGGGCGCGGGAGAGGCCGCAGAGGGCAAGGCGCTCTGGCGCTCGAGGTAAGAAACGAGGGGACCCCAAATGTCAATCTGGCGGCTAGTTGCCCGCACCAGGTCCCAGAATTTGGACAGAAGTGTCTGACAGCGTTCAGCGTCTTCGAGCAAAGCGCTGACCTTGGTTGCAAAGCGATACAAAAGGGGATGATGGACGGAGCGTTTGAGCAAATCAAACACTCACCCCCAGTCAACTGATCTGGGTTTAATCCATCACCATTCTTTAGCTCACTCAGCCACCTCAGTTCAGACATGGCCATAGGCAAATCAGAAACAAGCATCCTGGGACCGGTTTCGGATTCATAATCCTCATCACCCAGATCTTTTGACTGGGTGTGAGTGTTTGATTGGTTTGGATGCTCCGTCCATCACCACCCCCTTTTGTACCGCTTTTGGCCGCCATAAGTGTGGCAGGGTATGCTCAGACGTGAGTCCCTTGCTCACTTTGCCACTGGATTCAAGCAAGCCGGGCTGAAGATGGCTGTAATGCCAGAAACCGGTCCTCGGAAGCTTGTTTCCGGTCCAGGGAAGGCATGGCTTGGCAGTTCGGGCTGGACTGTTCCCATGAGGCACAGGGTCAGACTGATTTGCATATAGCCATGTCTGAACTGGGGTGGCAGAGTGGGCTAAAGAACGGTGATGGATCAAACCCAGATCTTTTGACTGGGTGTGAGTGTTTGATTGGTTCGGATGCTCCGTCCATCACCACCCCCTTTTGTACCGCTTTTGGCCGCCATAAGTGTGGCAGGGTATGCTCAGACGTGAGTCCCTTGCTCACTTTGCCACTGGATTCAAGCAAGCCGGGCTGAAGACGGCTGTAATGCCAGAAACCGGTCCTCGGAAGCTTGTTTCCGGTCCAGGGAAGGCATGGCTTGGCAGTTCGGGCTGGACTGTTCCCATGAGGCACAGGGTCAGACTGATTTGCATATAGCCATGTCTGAACTGGGGTGGCAGAGTGGGCTAAAGAACGGTGATGGATCAAACCCAGATCTTTTTACTGGGTGTGAGTGTTTGATTGGTTTGGATGCTCCGTCGATCACCACCCCCTTTTGTACCGTTTTTGGCCGCCATAAGTGTGGCAGGGTATGCTCAGACGTGAGTCCCTTGCTCACTTTGCCACTGGATTCAAGCAAGCCGGGCTGAAGATGGCTGTAATGCCAGAAACCGGTCCTCGGAAGCTTGTTTCCGGTCCAGGGAAGGCATGGCTTGGCAGTTCGGGCTGGACTGTTCCCATGAGGCACAGGGTCAGACTGATTTGCATATAGCCATGTCTGAACTGGGGTGGCAGAGTGGGCTAAAGAACGGTGATGGATCAAACCCAGATCTTTTTACTGGGTGTGAGTGTTTGATTGGTTTGGATGCTCTGTCGATCACCACCCCCTTTTGTACCGTTTTGGGCCGCCATAAGTGTGGCAGGGTATGCTCAGACGTGAGTCCCTTGCTCACTTTGCCACTGGATTCAAGCAAGCCGGGCTGAAGACGGCTGTAATGCCAGAAACCGGTCCTCGGAAGCTTATTTCCGGTCCAGGGAAGGCATGGCTTGGCAGTTCGGGCTGGACTGTTCCCATGAGGCACAGGGTCAGACTGATTTGCATATAGCCATGTCTGAACTGGGGTGGCAGAGTGGGCTAAAGAACGGTGATGTATCAAACCCAGATCTTTTGACTGGGTGTGAGTGTTTGATTGGTTCGGATGCTCCGTCCATCACCACCCCCTTTTGTACCGCTTTTGGCCGCCATAAGTGTGGCAGGGTATGCTCAGACGGGAGTCCCTTGCTCACTTTGCCACTGGATTCAAGCAAGCCGGGCTGAAGACGGCTGTAATGCCAGAAACCGGTCCTCGGAAGCTTGTTTCCGGTCCAGGGAAGGCATGGCTTCGCAGTTCGGGCTGGACTGTTCCCATGAGGCACAGGGTCAGACTGATTTGCATATAGCCATGTCTGAACTGGGGTGGCAGAATGGGCTAAAGAACGGTGATGGATCAAACCCAGATCTTTTGACTGGGTGTGAGTGTTTGATTGGTTCGGATGCTCCGTCCATCACCACCCCCTTTTGTACCGCTTTTGGCTGCCATAAGTGTGGCAGGGTATGCTCAGACGTGAGTCCCTTGCTCACTTTGCCACTGGATTCAAGCAAGCCGGGCTGAAGATGGCTGTAATGCCAGAAACCGGTCCTCGGATGCTTGTTTCCGGTCCAGGGAAGGCATGGCTTGGCAGTTCGGGCTGGACTGTTCCCATGAGGCACAGGGTCAGACTGATTTGCATATAGCCATGTCTGAACTGGGGTGGCAGAGTGGGCTAAAGAACGGTGATGGATCAAACCCAGATCTTTTGACTGGGTCTGAGTGTTTGATTGGTTCGGATGCTCCGTCCATCACCACCCCCTTTTGTACCGCTTTTGGCCGCCATAAGTGTGGCAGGGTATGCTCAGACGTGAGTCCCTTGCTCACTTTGCCACTGGATTCAAGCAAGCCGGGCAGAAGACGGCTGTAATGCCAGAAACCGGTCCTCGGAAGCTTGTTTCCGGTCCAGGGAAGGCATGGCTTGGCAGTTCGGGCTGGACTGTTCCCATGAGGCACAGGGTCAGAATGATTTGCATATAGCCATGTCTGAACTGAGGTGGCAGAGTGGGCTAAAGAACGGTGATGGATCAAACCCAGATCTTTTGACTGGGTGTGAGTGTTTGATTGGTTTGGATGCTCCGTCCATCACCACCCCCTTTTGTACCGCTTTTGGCCGCCATAAGTGTGGCAGGGTATGCTCAGACGTGAGTCCCTTGCTCACTTTGCCACTGGATTCAAGCAAGCCGGGCTGAAGACGGCTGTAATGCCAGAAACCGGTCCTCGGAAGCTTGTTTCCGGTTCAGGGAAGGCATGGCTTGGCAGTTCGGGCTGGACTGTTCCAATGAGGCACAGGGTCAGACTGATTTGCATACAGCTATGTCTGAACTGGGGTGGCAAAGTGGGCTAAAGAACGGTGATGGATCAAACCCAGATCTTTTGACTGGGTGTGAGTGTTTGATTGGTTCGGATGCTCCGTCCATCACCAACCCCTTTTGTACCGCTTTTGGCCGCCATAAGTGTGGCAGGGTATGCTCAGACGTGAGTCCCTTGCTCACTTTGCCACTGGATTCAAGCAAGCCGGGCTGAAGACGGCTGTAATGCCAGAAACCGGTCCGGGGAAGCTTGTTTCCGGTCCAGGGAAGGCATGGCTTGGCTTGGCAGTTCGGGCTGGACTGTTCCCATGAGGCACAGGGTCAGACTGATTTGCATATAGCCATGTCTGAACTGGGGTGGCAGAGTGGGCTAAAGAACGGTGATGGATCAAACCCAGATCTTTCGACTGGGTGTGAGTGTTTGATTGGTTCGGATGCTCCGTCCATCACTACCGACCTTGGGTGCAGACCTTTGTCCCCAGTGAATGGAGACCCTACGCCGCGCAAGAAAGAGAAACATGGCGGTCAGCTTGCGGGAGGCATCTGGGTAGTATTTCACAAAGCCTAAGAGGCAGAGCTGTGGGTCTGGCTTGACAGGCATGGGGGTAATCTCAGTGATGGCGGCGCACACATCACGCCAGTAGGCAGAGACCTTTGGGCATCCTAAGCTTTGTACAGTGAACATCTCCTTCAACCTTTGTGCTCACCAACCTCTGCTGCACTGGCTGAGTCCTCTGGAGACAGGGCCCGAACTTCACAAAAGAAGAACTTAATATGTTGACAGAGTAGGTAGGCTCTGTCTCACTACAGCCAGCTCTACAGGTAAGGGAAAAAAAGTATGTTCTCATTGTGGTTGTATAAAGTTATTTTTTTAGGAGGCCAACAAAAAATCAACCCGGCTATGTGCTAACATTTTTAAACATCTATAGGTAATAACTCTTCTTGACACAGAACTTTGAGGATTGGGTAAATGTTGGCAGAGTGGACTACATGAGGTGCCTACAAAAATATTTCCATTGTAAAATATTGGTCATAAAAATGTGTGCAATAAGTCGATAGCCTTTGTTACCCCTGTATGATACACTGCTTAGGGCTTGATTCCTATCTTGTTTGTTGGAACTCATGCCGACCGAATCGGTTCTGGAATGCTTTCCGTACGACTCAGATCGGGGGAGTCTGACTGAATGCATCCTGATACGATTCGGATGGACTCCCATTGACTTCAATGGGATCCTGTGTTTCAAACGTGAACACAGGCTTCCATTAAAGAAAGGTGTGGTTGGGGAAAAACTTGCACCCTGTGGCGGGGACCACATGGTGCCTGCCACACTGTGCATAGTTGGAAACGGGGGACCCATGGGTACGCATACGGGCCCGATTCAGAGTGCCCAGGTGAAGGAGGGCCTGCTATGGACCCCCAAAGACTGATCATGGTAGCCTTTTCCTTCCAGGCAAACCGAATTGGAAAGGCTGACCAAATCGGTCATCGTACTCGCTTGTCTGGAAACCAAGTCCATAGAGCAGTACGAATCGGCTCCGGAATTTCTCGTCTTGTCTGAATACCTACCGGAACTGATTCTGTTAGCCCTAATGCTTTCCAGGCATCGTACTTGGTTGTTCGGAACTGGGAACGAGTCGGTCGGAAACAAGGCTTCCGGATCGTTTGCAAAACCCGATCCGATTCAGAGCCCTTCCAACCGAGATCAGAATCGACCCCTAAGTGTGAGAAGATGCTGAAATCAACTTTTTTGTCTTTGTTGCTGGTATTGCATAAATATGTAACCCAACCCATCACTGAGCACATAATGTTGTAGCCTTGCATATCTGTAGGCCATTATCCATCAATTAGTGTACTCCAAATTTAAATGAAATGATTATATTTTTTACACAAAATACAAGAGCAAAGGCATTGTTTTTCAGAGTGGGCCCCGTGCTATGACCCTGGCTGATGGAGGGAGGACTTGATTTCAAAGGTGCACCCACGCAGCTGTGGTCTCGCCGCAAGGCAAAGAGAGTCAGTGGGGCAGAGAGTGGCAGCTGGAGACCCACAGGCCCACTGGGAGGCCGCTCTGCATCGAAGGAGAGAAGAAATCAGAGGTAACCCCAGCAATGGCAAGGCCAGCAGGTTAGAGAGTGACAGGCATGGTGGTGCCGCCCTGCACCGAGGAAGAAGCTGTTGTGCCCATCAACGAGGAGAGCCTGACTTTTTGATAGTTGTAGCCGACCGCTCAGTGACTGGTGATGGGCTGTGAGGATTCGGAGGCTACAGAAACAAGCATTTACAATGCAATGGTTTCGCCTTTGGAAACGTTCCTAATGCGAGACCTATTGCATTGCAAATGCTTGTTTTTCTTTGCCTGGAATGCTGCCCTCCTCCGCCAGACTCGTCGGCGGTCCTTCCGCCTCATCGCCAGTGTAGTGTGATATGGGGGGTATAAGGGCCTTATGGAGCACAGGGAAATAACGGGACAACCACACGTTGCTAGTAGTCCGTGCCGTCAGCCACGAGCGCTGATGTCACCTTTAATTTATACCTCCTGGTCCGCACCAGTCCAGGAGGGTGAATGTGTTACAATGTACAATGTTGTGGACAAGCGGGGTGGCTCACTACACCTTCATGACAGGTCCAAATACCATTTCATCCTGCCATTTTAAACCATTTTTTGTAACAAATCACTTTTTATCATGTGTTCTGAATATTGTAAAATCCTAAAATAAAAAAATAAATGTATGAGCGAAAAACAGGCCTTGTGTATGAAGTACCATTCCCTGTCAATGATGTGCGACTAAGCACACTAAAAAAGTCCCATCTCTGGCGTGACACATTTGTTTACTGTTGTACGCATAGTGCCCACACCGCCATTCACTCCCGCCTGCTTGAACATATACACAATTCCTCCCCAATGAAACTCTGGAGACATATTTATGGGAAAGAACTGTTGCAGGTTTATTTCATACAACACACGTATGACGTTTTAAGGTGGGTCATCTTACAGGCGATCCAAAGCAGGCAGCCCCTCGCTGTCCCGCATGCCTAAGGAGCCATCTTGCACGGCCAGCCGATGCTCTGACGGTGCAGCACATTACCAACTTCGTTATACTCCCGACCCCCCTGTCGGGGCGGAGTGGTGTGGGCCACCCCCGGTCGGTTCAGGCCCCCCGACCGCCTGAAGGACTAACGGGGTGCCGTCACGGTTTCCCGGAACCTCCTTCGGCTCCTGGTCCTTGGCTCAGGCACCCTTACTGTGCCAGGCCGAGGTACCCTTACTGTACCCTTCTGCCGCAGAGGTACCCTTACTGTACCCGTCTGCTTCCAGATCACCCTGTAACTCCGCCTGCAACACAAGAAAAACATTACAACATTCTATTACTTTGCGCCGCCGCTCAAGCTGCTGGGTCAGAGTTCAGGGTGGGAACAGCGCTTGAGCCGCGGGAAGACAGGATGAGAAAGGCCGAGCCTTGGCCACCGTGTTAGATATAGGGGTTCGCCCCTCCCATATGTAGGCCCTCCCCTGACCTGTGAATGGTAGACGTGGGGCGGGGCGCCCCACCAATGTCGGCTGGAGTTTTTGCCGGGTGGGACTAAAGCGCTGCCCCGCCCATGTTCCCCTACGGGTCACGCGGTCAGCGGCATAGTGCCCACACCGCCATTCACTCCCGCCTGCTTGAACATATACACAATTCCTCCCCAATGAAACTCTGGAGACATATTTATAGGAAAGAACTGTTACAGGTTTATTTCATACAACACACGTATGACGTTTTGAGGTGGGTCATCTTACAGGCGATCCAAAGCAGGCAGCCCCTCGCTGTCCCGCATGCCTAAGGAGCCATCTTGCACGGCGAGTCGATGCTCTGACGGTGCAGCACATTACCAACTTCGTTATACTCCCGCCCCCCCTGTCGGGGCGGAGCGGTGTGGGCCACCCCCGGTCGGTTCAGGCCCCCGACCGCCCGAAGGACTAACGGGATGCCGTCGCGGTTTCCCGGAACCTCCTTCGGCTCCTGGTCCTTGGCTCAGGCACCCTTACTGTGCCAGGCAGAGGTACCCTTACTGTACCCTTCTGCTGCAGAGGTACCCTTACTGTACTCGTCTGCTTCCAGATCGCCCTGTAACTCCGCCACAGCTCTGGAGGAGGCTTCCGTCGATGACAGAGCCCCCCACCCACCTAGCTACTTCCCGTCGCTGTTTTGTACCTCTTGTACGTCCGGGAGGAATATGTCCACTCCCAATCTAGACAAGTGAACCCTGTCTTTGTCGTAGTACCCTTCAGTTTTCTCTTGTATTGGTACTGCCTGATGAAACCCAAGCCTCTCGTCCCATGAACTCATGCATGGATCTGTTGACTACTCCCCGATCGACTGCCAGTGGTTAGACACATTGCTAGCATTCCTCCTATCACCTTTGCGTGTCACCTTTGCGTGTTTGAGTAGCTCTTAACCTGCACTCCCTTCACCTGCCCCAAATTAATAGGCGTACTGTCAACTCCAGGGGTTATAAGTATCTACCGTCACCCCAGTTCGAAATTTAACACTCAGAAATTCGCTTCCTGGCTCTTTTCCAGAAGTTATTTCTTTGCTCGCCTGAAGTCTGATTACTTAACTCTTTCTCACTCTGTAAACTTGAAAGGAGGTTACTTCAAATTATCATATTTGTTCACCTTTCCTTGTTTCGCTTAATATGCAATAAGGTAGCTGTTTCCTTCGGATATGGGATACAGGGGATCGGCGAGTGATTATTTGCATGATCTTATTTGATGCTAATGGAAAACCAGTGATATTAGTCCCAGGAAGCAAAAGTGATGGGAATGTGAAAGTTACCCTGTCGTCAGAATCGTTTTCTTGCTGTGCGAGCACCGCATCAGTAGTAATTATGACAATGGATTTACAGTAAAATTGTCCTTCCAGTTTTATGTTGTAAATATGGTATAATTGCTAGAGGCCTTTCCAAGTTATGAAGTACCAGAAAATCGCTTTCTGGCTCTTTACTTTTCCTCAGTGAACTTAAGGCTGTTATTACAAAATGTCATATTAGTTCACCTTTCTTAATTTTTGCTTAATGAGCAATGCGTTTGCTGTTTTACGGAATTAGTATATGGGGGATCGGCAAGTGACTATTTGCATTACTGTATCTGATGCTAATGGAAAACCCGTGATATGCGACCAAGCAAAGTGAAGGGATTATGGAAGTTACCCTGTAGTCAGAATTATTTACTTGCTGCGTGAGCACAGTAGCTGTAATAATTATGACAGTGCATGTCCTGGCAAATCACTGCAAGATCATTACTTGGAATGATTAGATCATGGCCTGGCAGATACATCTTAACAGTCAATTGTCATTCCATATTCCTAGTTTAAATGTGGCATTGTTGCTAGATCCATTTCCAAGTTTGAAGCAAAATTCCAGTGTTCAATCTAATATGCATGGTGCTAGCAGGATATTGGTAAACACGGATATGGGAGAAAATAGATGGGCACAGTTTCTAGTCGTAATAGTCCAACATGCCTGTGGTTACAACCCTTCATGTGGACGCCAATCGACAAGCTGATTGACACGATGACTATCTTACATGCATTGTGCTAGCACGATAGGCATCACACAATGTTAAGGATATCGCTGGCATAAGGTTAATGCCTCCCGTGAAAAGCACATCATGTAGCATGCATATGACTGATTAGTATTTGTTGTAGCTTGTTACTTGCAGCTCACAAACTGGAATCCTCCTAATATAGCACCGTGGACTATGAAGGATATGGGACTCCTATCCCTTGTAACCCTCGCCGTCTCATGTAACATATCATGTATACTGCTTTAATTACCCACTTACGCAATGTATTGTCCATGTATAATGTGCATGTTACTTAAAAGCGCTCTGCCATCCTGCATTGGAAAGAGTAGTGCTGTAAGAAATAAAAATAGTGCTAATCAAATCGTTATTTGGGTAAGGACAGGGACGGACAAAGACATCTGGCAATCTTACAGTGCCTGCACTTATATATAGAGTGAACAAAGTCACAGGCATGCCTCTTTCAAGTCCCGGTGGAGTATTTGCCATTTATTGCAGTATTATCCTTGTACCTGTGTTTAGTACTCTTTTGTAACTTGCACACGTCACTTTTCACTTGTAACACACTGTTTGCTACCGATCACATGTTGTTTGCCTTTGCTACTTGCACAAGTGCCACCATTGCCTACGTAACGTTTGTTCTTGTGCCGGAGTGTCTATCATATATTGCAGTATTTCACCTCTGATTGTATTTTTGTTTCTCTTGTAGCCTGCACACTTGTCATTTTTTCCTCCTGTAATGCACTGTTTGCTACCTCATGTATTTTGTTTGCTCACAATTGTCACTTTTACCTCATGTAACGTAACGTCTGCTTTTGTAAGTTTTTCACCTGTCATTTACTGTTCCTATTGTGAAGCGCTCTCACGCCTTCGGGTAAAGTCTGCGCTATATAAAAACGCATAAATAAATAAATGAATGAAAGTTGACCTCAAGCAAATGAAGGAATGCCCCACTCAGGATGACGTGTTTGCCGACCATGCATTGCATAATTGATTTTACAGTGAAGGCCAGGAAAGTGGCTGTGACTCCTGCTAGAGCACTTGGTGTTCAGGATCTTAACTAACTATCATAGTTGAAACATATGTGTGCTAAAACAAATTCCTTCTCTGTAAGAGGCTGTCCTGAGCCTACAAGGTTAGTCTGAATAATGATGAAACCTGCTATAGTAAACATTCTCATTTAACATGATCCCTGTGGTGAGCTTCCTTGGCACAACACTAGTCATATATGGTGCTGTCTCAGTAGTTTAAAACGCCGCTTGGTATGCTTATTTCCATGAATTATTTGACCATTCGCTTTTGACACTCGATCAGTTTCAGACTATATAACTTGAACGGTGCAACTCGCCCATGAGAATGTGCGTTTCATTAACTCCGATGCAGATACTTCTTTCCTATGGGAATCCCAAGAGGTGGTAAATATCAGGTTTCTGCTGTAAATACAGACCCTCACGAGCGTGTGGGTGTTGTTGTTATCCCTAGCTGAAGACAGAGGGAGGGTAGTGGGCGTGGCGACAGAGGCTGAGAGCATCTCGCGCCTCTGCCTCGTGGTTGTTTTGACCAGGCCCAGCTGCGAATGAGATCGTTTACACGGTGGTGGCATTCAGCCAATGGTGGCTGCCCAGGGATTTGCTTTGAAAGACTGAGGCTCGTTGTTTGCAGGTCAGGCAGAACAGCGCAGTGCAACTGTACAACAAAATGTGAAAACCTCTAGCAAGATCGATAATTTAAATGTCACCTATTGCACAATTATCACTTCTGACCCACTGAAAAATCTGTTTCTAGTGGGTCTGCCTATATTAATTTAAGACGATATGTAGAGAAGTAATGCAATTCTGCAACCAGTGATACATGTTTCTGAATATGTTCCAAAATTAGATGGACCAAGTTCATTCTGCAATTGCTGCTCTACTACTCACCTACTATGAAATAGTGGTGTCGAATATGATATATATTTATAGGGCATGCGCACTCCACGAGGGCCTAATCCAACTCTCCAGAGATAGGTAACGCGAGTATTATGCTATAGACATGTTATTGGCAGTTAGAGAATACTCGCTCACCATAGGCTTCTTGGCGCTAGACCACCTAGAGTAGCCTGTAGAATAGCCAGGTTTCGTTTGCCCCAACAGTTCCAAATGTGCCAGAGTTCGTCTGGCAATGGTCCCGTAATTTAGCAAAGCAATCCTAAAGCCATTGTGCCCTTTTGCTTTTAATGCGTTTTGCGGCAGCTGATATTTGATCAGTAGTTAACCAAGGTGTGCTACAGGGAGATCGTAAATACTGTGAACAGTTCACGGGTCAACTACAGGGCAGAACTGCAAATACATTCTTTCACAGCCCAACCGTCAATCCAAAGTGCGAAACAGATTGCTGGGCGTGTCTATTAAATCCATGTGCCCATAGACGATACTAATACGCAACATCCAGTGAAGCAATGACAACGTAAACCCTGCGCAGAAATAATCCAGGTGCGAAAGCGGTCCACTGCAGGCCTCTCCCAAACAACCCTTGCTGTTACATCCTTCTAACATTTAGATGGTGCTTCACCGTTAGTACAGCAGGGTGAATCTTATCTAAAATAGCCCTTTTTTCCTCAGTAAAGCAACTCTGAAATGCCAACTCCTCATACCACGGCAGATCAATACAAGAAAACCTGTTTCCCGTATAATCCAAATATCCCATTGATTGCAAGTGCATTACACCTCTCAACAACGACTACGCACGCTTGAGCGCTATCCGCTGAACCAAACCTTACGCCCATTGCCTGTGCATTACTCCTGCTCCCGGCTATCATTGCCATAAGTTCCCTCATCTTTGTTACTGGATTTAGCAGGGCGAATCTTATCTAAAATAGCCATTTTTTCCTCAGTAAAACAACTCTGAAATGCCAACTCCTCATACCACGGCAGATCAATACAAGAGAACCTGTTTCCCGTATAATCCAAATATCCCATTGATTGCAAGTGCCTTACACCTCTCAACAATGACTACGCACGCTTGAGCGCTATCCGCTGAACCAAACCTTACGCCCATTGCCTGTGCATTACTCCTGTTCACGGCTATCATTGCCATAAGTTCCCTCATCTTTGTTACTGGATTTTTCCTCACAAGAAAGTCACTCATAGTCCTTGAATAGGATGTCACTCGTAATAACACATAGATGATGCAAACGTCACAAGCCATCTGAAACCCAGGCAGCTATGTCGCTGTCTAACGGCCCGCCCCCGCCTTCCTTAAGGAAATATCCACTTAGTATCTGGGCATACCTACTGCTGCCTCAGTCAAGCACCCGAACAAAGGCCGAGGAGCTGCATCTTCCCCCTGGGGACCACCAACCGAGGCAAAGACGGGCGGGTGGCCACGTTGGAAACACAGGACAGAAGGGGAATGGGGTGTGTACAAGCATGAGGTGCAGCACAACGAGAAACACAGGGGGGGGCGCACCAATGGTGGCCATGCACATGGACAAGCCCCAAGATGGCCCCCACCACCACGAGGCGCAGGCCGCACCACCGTCCCGTGTGGCACTAGGTCAAACCTTGGATGTGATAGTTCGCAGTGCTACGTATCTACGGCTTCCTTGGAAGTGAGTGCTGTATCTTAATGCACATATTCCAATAAATCGATGCACATCGTGGCTTTCCCCGCATACATGTGAAATGTCTCCGTGTCCCCGAAATCCGACTCTACTATCTGGCAACCTTACTCCACTTGAATAAACACCAACAACCAAGTTGCACAATTAAGAGCCACCCATGCGCCCAGCACCGGCTGTTTGATATCATAGCCCCAGCCAGAGGTGGGAACATGGCGGCCGAGTCACTCACTCCAGCAAAAACTGCTGCGACCTTGGCACGGCGCACAGCATGAAAGGCGTACACCCGGGCGTCGCACGGACAAAGAAACCCACTGTGCAGCTTTAGCCCAATTACACCTTGAACCGGAGCTAGGCTCATGATTGCCTTTGCGGTAATCCTGCAAAGTCCCTTAACCCATCTCTCCTATGTCTCATAACACAGCAGCTACCGACACCGAGTCTCTAACTCTACTAGCTACTGGGGAGAAGATGTAACAAGGCACAACCAACTATATTTTATCCGTTGCCCCATGAATCCGCTGCTTGTTAAATCGCCTCTCCCCCTCTCAGCAACGTGACTCGTCCCTGCCTGCAGTGCGGCTCCGGAGGGAGCCGCGATTTTAATTTCAGGAGTCTGCCTTCTGCTACAGTTGCAACGCTATTTGCATAATTGAGACAATTGGGCTGACCTTAGACCCACAGATCACGATTCTTTGGACGCAACGGAGAAAGCAGGTCACGCAGCAAACCTGAGACGTAAACCGTTTCAGAGAAATTTTTAAAGATTGGACGAGATGTCCGCATTAAGCAAGAAAAGAGCGAAACCGGCCGCTAAACTTGTGATCGGTTGAACTTCATGTGATACGCACGGAGAAAGCAGGTCACACAGCAAACATGAGACGTAAACCGTTTCAGAGCAATTTTAGAGATTGGACGAGATGTCCGCATTAAGCAAGAAAAGAGCGAAACCGGCCACTAAACTTGTGATCGGTTGAAACTTGTGATCGTGCAAGACAACTCCGAAGGCCATGTTTAACACGTGCCACCAATGACACCGGAAGAGACCCAGACAATGCTAATGGGATCAAAGCCTTTCCCGTTCAATGGCATGGACAGTGCAGTTGTGCATAGACGTAGCTCTCGCTGAAGCCCCGCACTTGAGTTGGCCCCCCAGGGCCCATTCCCGGACGCGCACAACACTCGGCGCCCCATGCCACATAACCCGCCGCTTAAAGAACCGGGGACAGTAAACGTTGACAAAACTCTTGCTTTCCTCCCCCTCCCGAGCCTCGCTAGGGGTACGTGCCCAATCAAGGCTGCATCTCCATGCAAAACGCCCGCAGACGGGCTCGCGAAACAAGCCAGCACTCACCGTAAACCCGTCGAAGAAACCCGACGCAAGACCAGTGCAGCGAGGATCCGCGATGAGCGCTTGAGCCGCAGGAAGACAGGATGAGAAAGGCCGAGCCTTGGCCACCGTGTTAGATATAGGGGTTCGCCCCTCCCACATGTAGGCCCTCCCCTGACCTGTGAATGGTAGACGCGGGGCGGGGCGCCCCACCAATGTCGGCTGGAGTTTTTGCCGGGTGGGACTAAAGCGCTGCCCCACCCATGTTCCCCTACGGGTCACGCGGTCAGCGGCATACTATTCAGAACTATTGACTGCTCGTTTGAAAAAATAACACTTTTTAAACCCAAAGAGTTTGATCTTTAATAAGAGCTCTCAGGATACCTACCGGTTTAACTCGGTTGTTTACACTGGCGAATGGCCAAGCCCTTCGCACTAAACTATCGGGCTGTTGGGGCAATATTCACCCGGGCAGGCGTGTCCTTGTTGCCACAAGAGCCACATTGGTCGTTTACTTCCGTCATCTCGCGCTACTCACGTCTTTGTTTGTCCTTAGAATGAAATCCAAGCCATCCTTTAAAACTAATGTGAAACTAAGGTGTGCTTCTGGGAGAGAGAGAGCGAGAGAGAGAGAGATGGCGTGCGTGTGTTATGCAGTCAGAGAAACTAGAGGGACAGATTGGATTTCCCACCCCTGGCTGGATGGAACGATCAAAGCACGTCTGGGGGAGTTCCTTGTTTCTGCCGGGCTTGCCTGGGTTAAGCAGGGCAGTGATCTGTGCCTCCGGCTCACGGCCTCATGCCAGGTGGCAGGTGCGTGTGTGACCAGGATCTTAGCATTAGTGTGACGGGTTCTGCCATCTGAATGCACAGTGCACAGCACAGTGCACTGTCCACGCGGAGTCTGCAGCTGTGCGCGGCCTGGTGCCCGAGCTGTCTGTGGGAAGGGGATTTTGATAACTCGGAATGCGGGACATTTAGCAAACATAGAAGAATGACTGTATGTTTACATCAGTCGAGGGGCAGAAAATTGCTTAAATGACGGCGTGCGTCAGCATAGAGACACAAAGAGGCAGCAAGGAACTCAATCAAAAACAACTTTTAAACCCAGCCTCATGGCTGTTAATTAAATGGAGTTATAAGAGCTACCACCCCCCCTGCCTTCTAACGCATAAAAAAGGCCCTTCCCCTGTTTTTAGCCGACCCGCTTTAAAAAAACGGAACATAAGCTAAAGTTATCATAATCTGCCAGGACAGCTGGTGAAACCCGGGACTGACCCTGCAGATCCGGGACGCCTGGTCACCCCAGCCTGTGGGCACGGTCTGAGGGTTCAAGGGGCCTCTCCTTCAAGTCACAGTCTGAAGAGTACTGGCTGCTAACAGCAGGGGCCCACAAACTGAGCCAGGAGTAAATATTACATCTAGGCAGTGGCGTAGCGGGCGCGCAAAGTGACGCGAAGTGACGCCCCCACCCGCGCAGAATGCGAAGAGGCCCCCTTCAATCTCTGATATCCCAGACATTCATCGTCCTAGGGCTGAATGAGGGCCCCCTGAATGGTCGTGGGGGCCCTGAAAGGTTGAAGGGCCCTCTGCTCTGCAGGAGCTAGCGGTACGCCCCTTCATCAGGGATACAGGACCGTACTAATGGCCCTATGCGCACTACAAAAACCCAACCCAACCCAACCCTGAAGTGACGTACATGCACCAGAATGCCTGTTTCTCATTGATTGCGTGGATTCTATTTTACTGCAATCTGGTGGCTGTGGATCTAGTCTATCTACATCATATCTGCACACAAAAACACATTTCTATGTCACCTTGTAAAAAATGTACTTGCCCGACTAAAATGTGTTGTTTAAAACAAGTGTAATAATAAATGCGCATTCTTTTATCTAGTATATTCAGGTACCCTGGAATTATGCGGCAAGAGAGCACCAAATTATGCGGCGTGGTAGATTTAATGATGCAAAAGCACAAGACAAATTATGCGGCACAGTGCATTACATTTTTGATAGTATTCATTATTTTGTCATTTTTACAAATAGTATTACGGCCTGAACAAAGATTTCACCTCATTAGTTTAACCGCGAAGAGGCCGGCCCGACTTGCTTCCTTGGGAAATGGATCCAAAAACAAAACAAGTGGGGCCGGGGCCGGAGACACGGACAGCGGGAGGGGGGTGGGGCGGGAACAGGCATAAGGACAGCGGGAGGGAGGGGGGGCGGGAACGGGCATAAGGACAGCGGGAGGGAGGGGGGCGGGAACGGGAACAGGCACACGGACAGCGGGAGGGGAGCACTCACCAGGACTTCTTCCGGTGGCGGTCGGCTGCGGAATGAGCAAATGAAACCTCGACGACCCAAAAAATAAACCCCGCCCACTGGCGCACGAAAATGGGCGGGATGAGTAAAAATCGTGGGAGCGCCCACGAATCTGCTCGGGGAATGAGTGACGCATCTCTGTTCCAATGGCTAGCCTCCATTTATGGAGCTAGCCAATGGGACAGAGAGGCGGAACGAAGCCCCATACTTGTAAACAAAAGTTTTTCGCTTGCGCAGAAAGTCTGCTACGCAGCCTTTCGGCGAGGCGAAACCTAAAAATGATAAGTCATGGGGGGGCTGAACTACAGAAGACTGGCGGGGAAACAACACTGTCTCACGACAAGAGCAAGGCAACGGCAGAGAGACAGTTCCTGGCAGAAAACAAGAAGACTCCAAGCTATGTGGTAAAGTGGGGCTGGGAAACTGCAGGCAAAGACATAGAGGTTGAGTTGGGACACGATGATTCCAGAGCTCTCTGACGAGTTAAGACTGCCTGCCCGGATGACTGGGCCTGGAGAGGCATTAAAAACCTGAACTGCCAATGTGGACGGTGAGAGGTTAGGACAAAAACAGAGCAGGCACTAAAAAGCTCCCATGCACTGAAGGGATATGGCAGGCTTGCAGTCGGCTTGAGAGACAGAACACTGATCATCTTACAGACTGTTAAATTGGGCGACATGCATCCTGCGAGTGGAAAAAACTGGTAGTTTCTAGGTGGGAAGTAGTTGATGAATGGGATTGGGAGGAGTTGTATACACATCTAGTCAGAACCCATGGCAGTCAGTATATGTGGGAGATTTGACAGATACCCAAGGGGAAATGGGAAGGCGGGATCCTTTGAGAGACCCAGGAAAATCGGAGCCAGCCCGGCACTTTTCTAAGCAGGGTCTGCCGAGGGATTGGGAGAATTCAAAGTAATGTCCTGGATCATAACGAGCCTGGGGTACAAAATAAAGAGGGGCGCAATGGCTTAATACCTGAAATGACATTGGCTTGATGTGGCGATGCTACAGGAAACACACTTGAAAGAGAACAAATGTAAGCACTAGAGAGTTTAACCACACGGTCAGTGACAAGGAAGAGCAACACCTACTGCGAAGGGGACAGGAGAGAGGTGGGAAACTCACCCATGTTGGGCTTCCTTGGGGCTATGGGGCTCTCTGACATGTGGAGGATCCAAACCCCCAGGGCGCTGCAATACACCACCTTCTCTGGAGAACATGCGTCTTTTGAACATTGAATACTTCCGGACACAATATAGCCAGGTGGGGAGATTCATTACTCAAATATTAGCAAGAGGAAGCTTAGACCATTCGCTAATATGAACAGTGATCCGGAGCATTGGAGGGGAAAGTGGGAGAAGCTGTACACTGGACAAATGGTATCATAAGGACCTCACAATCACAGAAGAATTGAAAATAGGCACCATCTGCTATTTTGAGGAAAAAGTGGCATCAGTGACCTTGATACTTATGACGTAGGAGTCCTATAAGGTAGACCTGCAGGGACAAGCCATCTCCTTAATTAGTGAAGCATGGACATGGAAAAGGAAACAAGCTGATAAATTAGAGCTGGAAATTATCCAGCTTAAAGAAGAGCTCTGGACAGGGAGAGGAGGGCCTTCGACTAAAGCTAAAACTACAAGAGTTTGAACGTTATTTTTTTTATGCCAAATAAAGCGGGAGACACTTTCCTAGCCTAGCAGCACTAGAAGATGGAGAACAAAGCGGTGAAGCCCCGGGCATGCCTAGGAAGGCAAGAAAAGGACGGCAACTGGGTGCAGGAAATAAGGAGATTGGACAACACAGTGGCTAACAGACACATGGAGCTTGCTGCAGAATCTGCGTGTTATTATAACAACATCTACAAACCTGCCCTATACAAATTGCCAAGGGATATAAGCTCCTACAACACATACGCCCTCTGGAGGTATACCAGATAAGATAGACAAAGGTCTTCATGTATCTCCAGGTACAACATGCCCTGGTGAGGAAAACGAAGATTGCAGAGGTGTTTCCGCTTGAAGGTCATCTATTGTCAGAACCCTTAAACAAAAAAGCCACCTCACTAACCTATAGAAAGTTGCTCAACAACTACCTGAATGTCTTGGAGAAACTGAAAGCGACCTAGGACCAAGATCTGGGAGGCATTGAGGAAGGGGAGTGGGAGGAGGTCCTCCGACCACCCAGGGAGAGCCAACTTCAAATTGGTCCAGTTACGTATTCTCGACAGATTCTACTGCACAATAACTAGATTGTATAAGATGGGAAAGTTGGGGGCGAATCTTTGTGCCAGGGGCTGCAATGGGCAGGGCAGTTTTCTCTTTACCCTCTGGGACTGCCTGAGGCTGTCTACTGAGTGGCAGTGTGGGAATGCTAGAGGTGGATCACTGGAACTCAGATTAAATCTTCACCTAAGCTAATGATACTCAATATATGGGGAAATGAGACACAGCACCCACACACCAAAACCAACCTGATGCTGGGGCTGATTGTAGCAGAACAAAACACGTCCCAAAAATAGAGATCCATCTGACACCCCACCCATATCTGACCTCCTGGAAAAACGACATGGATTTGTGCATGGTAGCAGAGAAACCGATCTACGAGGAAAGAGTATGCCTGAAAAAGTGGGAAAAGATATGGCAGCAATGGCAGATCTATCGGGGTTGTAATGAGACTACAAAGGAGTGTGGATGGCGGGAGGGAGACAGCTTCTGAAGCAGAGAGAAAGGCAAAAATGTTCTGAAACTGGTCCGGGGGAAAGAGTAGGGTGACCCAGCAAAGGCAAGTGACGATAACCAACTAATAATGATGCATGGTTATTCTGTACTGACTGTGGTTTTAATTGTTATAAAATATTCAACAACAAAAAAAGATGTACAACACAAAGATGTGTTTTGTATTTAAAAGCCAACATTTATTAATAATAGGTGGAACATTTTGTATCTAAAATGTATTACAAATGCAATTAACTTTTCATGTGAAATATTAGATGCTATCAGATGTAACCTATATGTTTTATTTTGCTTTTATTTTTCATAAGTATAGGTCAGCTGCCGTCATAAGAAGATCTGGTGGGCCATTACAAGGAAATTGCGGACCCTCGGGGCCCATAAGCACAGAAGCCTGCACTGCAGGAAGCTGTGGGAGGACCTGCAATGCTGGACCAACATAGCTGCTGAGGTCCAGCTCGGAAAGACACCCGAGTGAAGAAATGGGTGTGGCGCACCCTAACCGCTGTAATGGCACGCAAATTGGCGGTGACCTTTCCATAGCTTGATGGGGAGCTGAAAGCCACAGAGCAGCAACAAGGGGCAATGTAAGTTTTTGTGTATATTTTTGTATGACTAATAACGTTTTTTCAAGATAGGTAAACAAGTAAAAGTATTGATACTGAAGCCACATTTTTAATATTTGGAATCAACGCATTTTTTTTTATAGATTCATATTGTAAGATATGGTGTAAGGTCAATTATACATATTTAAATGACAAGCACCTGCTCAGAACTGTTTTTGTCATCTTCTGTTATTTGTTGCCATTAAACCTCAGTACACTTTGTTCCTTTTGAACTATTCCTAAAGTTCTTCTGCTCTTTCACACAAACATGATAAGTTTGACATGGGAATAATTAGAATTTTTGATTTCCTTGTAAGACCCTACAAAATGGTAGTACATGTACCCATGACACGTAATAGTTGAACTACTATTGGGCCCCGTCACTCCTTGAGCTACCTAGTAAAGGAGCAATTTATAACTTGTGTGAGGCCTGACACTGTATGAAAATAGGTGAAAGATAGCTGCAAGAGACTAAGGGGTAGAGAGGTGATAAGAAGACAGGAAAATCAGAAAGGGAAAGCTTTGAGAGGCTGCATGATTCAACCCAGCGTTTGGTGCTGAGTATTTCCCTTCTCTCTTCAGCACTTTCCAGGAATCAGCATTCATTTATTTGTATATGAGGGACTGTTTCTAGTGGCATATCCATTGATTTCTGTCACATAACATAGTTAATGATTCATTTTTCCATCACTTTTTTGGGATCACAAGGGTTAGCTATTTTTGTATTTTAATATTTAGTCCTGAGTATGGTCTCACATACTGTTGACTTACAAGACCGAAACGCAAATGAATACTGCACACTGGCATCAATATCCCTCCACATACTCCTTCATGAGAAATACAAAATGTTTTTTAATGTGCACTTGTTATGTATACTTCACTGACTAATGCCACCTATACTTATAGGGGAGAGGATGTATCCTTACGGTTAGAGCTGTCCACTTCCAAGCGGGGGAACCGTGTTCGAGTCTCGGCAACGACGCTCAACATCCTGTGATTCTGGGCAAATCACTTAATCTTCCCGTGCCTAACAAAAATGAATGTGCCCATCTGTAACGAAACTGGTGCTCATGTAAAGCGCTCTGATACCCGATGTCTCGGGTCTAGTTCGCGCTATATAAAACTCTTTAAAAAATAAATACATTGATGGACTGTTACATGTAATAGTTGTGTGGCAAATTTTAGTATTTGGACTCATACACACTAGCATTGTGAATTTAGTGTTGAAAAAAATTTGCTACTTAAGTAAACTCTCAATATCTTTTGTTGTCCTGACAAAGTATTCCTCTGTATCTTTGCATTGCTCACATGGACGTTTGTTCTTTCAATGATAATCAATTGAGTTGTCGAGGTTGGATTCATATGACACAATATGACACCATCCCATGAGTATTTACTTATACTCTTCCCTAAATTATTTAAATTATTACTTTGGGATCCTCTCTTTTTATATTTATAATGTCATACCCAGTCCCCTGAGCAGTTATTGGGTTGCTCTATTTTGAGCTCTCTCACCATGGAATCATTATCTTAACCACCAAATGTATCTGAGAGATATGATTCCAACCAAGCAGCAGTTCAGGCATTTCAGAAAAATTAAGTGGTCTATTAAATAAAAGGCCCCTCCCAGGGGCAGAATAAAACAAGGCCCCGGTGAAACACTGATTATTATTTACTGAGTAAGGACAACTTATATTCATGGTCCCGGAGCATTTCACGCACCACGCCAATACAGGCAAATAATATTTGGTCTAAAATGGGCTGAATAATCCTTTGGAAGACCTTTTTTTTTGGAGGGGAGTCACAACAGTCCTTTTAAGTCATCATGAAACCACACACTTTTGCCACAACGAGGGCACATATCACAATATGCTGCTGGGCGGGGATCCAACGGTGAACCAGCATGACCATTTTTAGAAGTCACACTTCTGCTTCACACACAGAGATGGGGAGAAAACATGAGAAAAAATTGTGTCCAAAAGCAACAGTCCCAGCTGAGCTCCCTAACAGCTCATTATTTTATTTGTATACTACATCTGTTTTGCCTTTTCCAGTTCTGTATGGAGCTGCAATTGCTTCCTGCAACAAGCCTTGTTTTCTACAAATCCTCACTTCCTCCACCTTTTTTCTGCCATTCTACACGTCTAACTTTGCTGACAAATTGACAAACTAAACCAGGGGTTAGGCTTATACCTTTATGGTAGACTGGCTGCTTCAGACAGAGGTACCAACATTTTCAAATGTGTGTCCATAGCTTAATAAAAAGCCTCAAAGTTATGAGGGTTTTTAACTTAGTCATATCTCTGGCAGCTGTACTTTAGCAAACCTCAGCAGAAGTACAGAAGTACTTGGCGATGACAAGTCATTATGATGTTGGCTATTGACTGCCTTTACAAAACTTAAAGGCAGCCATGTTGTTTTATTACATAATGGCTGTGGTGTGGGTTAGGGCCCTAAATCAAGGTGAGTATTAAGTTGAATATGTTTTCACTACCTATTACTACTTATTTAAAGTTGTAATAGGAAGGATAAAATTATATATAGTTCCTATATATTTTTTTTTAAAAATCATGGACTACCACTGTACTGCCTTGGAAGTACTGCAGTACCAAAAAAAAAAAAGACATGTAAAGAAACTGTAATATACTATATTTCACAAAATATTTCACAAATATAGTGTGCTACAGTGTATTTACCATTGTTTACATCTTTTTTTTTTTAAACTATGCAGTACTTCGGTAAAACGTCAAAATTACCGTGCAACTTAAAAAAAACAAATCTTAAAAGAAGCATTATGTAAAACTATATCTACCTAATAGCTAGTACCGCAGTACTACAGAAGATTATTTAAAAATATGTAAAAAACATATATAAAAAAAATCACTTACCTATTACCACTTTAGTAAAGTGGTATTAGGTAGGAAACAAGAATAAAACCTAATAATTACATATATTCAAGGTCCTAACCACAACGCAGCCAAAGTGTAACAAAATGGCTGCCTTTGAATTGTCATCAATACAAAGAGGGGGGACTGGGGTAGGACGATATTTTACGGGGTCCAGTGTACTGGTCCATAGACTAGTGACACAAAGGGAGTGTACAAAGTTCCCCGGGAAGAGTGATGGAGAGGGGTGTGTGCTAGTGAGTGGGGGATTCCCCAGTTGGAACTAAAACCCTCACACACCCAGCAAGCTAGGTGTCATGCTTCATCATATGGGTTCTGCTCCTCGTCAGACTGGCGCTGCAATGTCTGACGGGCTCCCGAAAACGGGGCTCTTTAACGGAGATCTTTTGTTCCCGCCATATGGTGCATGCGTGTATGGGGGCGTGGGGAGTGTGGTCGTGACGTGAAAGAGAAATTAAAAAAGGTAAGTCAGTCCACTGTTTAGTTTTATTCTCGTGGTAGACTCCCTTGGTTAAAAACCAGGAAGGTGGTGTATGAGGGGAGGACAAAGTACCCTAAAACTATTAGAGCAAATTTCAACTACTACCCTCAATTATGGTCGACATGTTTCATGCCTGATGGCAATTCTTCAGGACCTTAATAGATAGTACCACACAGTGAAAAAATAATAAATAGGTTTGTGAAGGGTAAAACTTGCAATGTGGTATACAACCTTGTTTGGTCAGTAATACCAGGGTACAGGCCGATTGGTCCTGTTGCAGTGTAGTTACCTGTAGAAATGAGAACGAAAATGCAAACATTGTACAGGATAACAGCCTCAACGAAGTTTCACCTCATCATAACGTGTAAGCACACACACACACAGACCGTGATGATTGAAAAAACCGAGCATATACATTGTAATCAGTTGTTAAATATTTTATGTAACCAACTAGTTCATGCCACATCATGCATCGGTGAAAGGTGACTACAAAAACAAAAACCGAACAGTGTTGCATGTAAGGGGGAGGGCTAAAAGGGTAACCTTACCCTAACTGGATCCCTGAGGTACCTCACAGTCTGCTCCCGTGGGACCGGCTGAGAAGGTATGGTACCTAGTTGGAGGGAATCATTTGTAAACTTTTTTTGTTGTTTTAAAATATTGTGGGCCAAAGGATAGCGTAAGGACATGTGTGCAAAGAAGGCTCCCCAACTGAAAGGGTGGACTGAATAAGCTTTGCGGTTAGCCTCCAATCTCGAGGTGTTGGGTCAACCGGTGTAATCTAAGTTCCCTCACTCTGCCAGGGTCGTGCTGCCCATGAAGCAAAACGGGGAATGTACTGACCGTGCCCGGCGCCAGCCGCATCCGCGCCGCGCCCCACAGATGAGCCCATCTCGGGGAAACAGCGCGGAACAACAGGGCAGCCACGCAAGGTGCACACACCCATAGGTCAAAACGGACCGCAGCCAAAACCAAGGCACTGCAGGAGACGGCTACCCAGCGACCCACACTCTCGTGGATCCGAGCACCAAACCTATCAAAGCTCACCTGTCTGGAAGGTGGTGGACGGGCAGTAAAAAGACGAGTAGATCTCACCTTCGGCGGCAGCAGTCCTAGCCGAAGCACCTACCCCACGAGCAGCGTCGGAAACACGACGCGGAGCAGCTGGTAACTGTTCTGACTCGGAGCCATTATTTATGTCTGAGAGTCGATGTCAGCTCTTCCGCCTCACGCCGCTGTGGTAACGCCCCCTCCCGTGACTGCGCATGTGTTGTAATAGAGGGAGCCTAACCTCAGGGCGGTCCGGTGACTATGGCGTCCATCTTAGAAGGGAGGCAGACGTTAATCAATGTGGATAAGGATGTAGGTTGGTCACCGTTCCTAAAGAGAGTACACAAATAAAACGAGCAATACAGTCGCTTTGTTTTGTCTCAACTATTAAGTTAAGTTGTAGGAACAATGCGTAGTGTATGTTAGTTACATGAAAAATTGTATCACGTGAGGTATACATTACTTGGAGCCAAAGACAGGACGATTATGTGCCTAAAGACGCCCATGGGACAGAATCATTTAGCCCAACTAGGTCCAATCGAAGGCGATGGACCCATCTCTGTTCAATCCTAAACAGAGCTTGTTTGGAGATGGCTGGATGGGCTTCTAGAACCAGCCATGTAAAACTGTCTGCAGAGTGTTTGTTTTGAAAGTAATGTTCATATAGTTTGGTATGTGTTTTGGAGCACCTGATGTTGCTCTTGTGCTCCATAATCCTTACTTTGATGTGTCTCATAGTCATCCCTATATAGTTTTTTCCGCAGGGGCAGATAATCATATAAATGCACTTTGTGCTGTTACAATTAGTATGCTTGCGGAGTTGCCATGTAAATGTGTCTGTAATTCTGATTTCTTTAAATTGGGATGTCTGAGGGCATGCCGCACACCCGCCACACGGGAAATGTCCTACCACTGGAGGAAGGTTCCACAGTGTTCTCTGGTTATCAGTGGTGTTTTTCCTGGGGCGTGTGTGTATTAGGGCGTCCTTAAGATTAGCAGTTCTTTTGAAAGCGAATCTGGGTTTTGGAATTTCTAAACCACCCGTGTTGACTATGGGCCAATGTTTACTTATCGTTTTCTTTAGGAATGTAGAGTTCGGGGTAAAGGAAGTGACACAAGTTATCAGATCGTCTTGATCCTTAGGGTGTTCTTCCAGTAAATTCGCTCTTGGGTTATTCAGGGCTCTTTTCCGTGATTGGTTTAGTAGTCTTGTAGGATACCCTCTGTCCTGCAGTTTGTGTTGAAGGAGAATTGCTTCCCTTTGGAAATCTGCTTTATCTGTGCAGTTCCTCCTGATCCTGAGGAATTGGCCAAAGGGAAGATTGTCCCTCAGGGCCCGTGGATGGTGGCTTTGAAACAACAAGAGGCTGTTTCTATCAGTACTCTTGCGAAAGAGAGTTGTGCTGAGACTCATGGGATTAAGATTGATGCATAGGTCCAGGAAGGGGATGGTGGTTGTAGAGATGGTACCCCTGAACCTAAGATATTGGTTTTGGAGATTGATCCAAGTGCAGAAGGCCTCACAGGTTATGCGATCACCCTTCCAAAAAATGAGGATATCGTCAATATACCTGCGCCATAAGGTGATATTATCACGGTAGGGGTTAGATGCAGATTGGATGACACTTTCCTCAAAAGTTGCCATGTAGATACATGCCAGGCTTGGAGCAAAGGTCGAACCCATGGAAGTCCCCTGGATCTGATGGTAAAGTTGGGAACCATATTGAAAGAAGTTTTCTGTCAGTGCCAGGGAAGCACAAGCCATGATAAATGAAACTGGGGTTGGAGAGGACCAGTCTTCCAATAACAGGGTGGATTCCACTGCCTCCAGGGTGGCTTGTTGGGGGATGTTGGTATATAGTGCCTCCACATCCATCGTGAGGAGGAGGTCCACATTTTCTCTCCCCTCAAAGGATTCAATGAGGCGGAGGACATCTCTTGTGTCTTGTAAGAAGGAAGGAATTTTCCTCACCATTGGTTGGAGGAATGAGTCACAGAATTTTGATAAGGGCTCAAGCAGAGAGCCTATGCCAGAGACAATAGGTCTCCCAGGGACTGGAGTCACACCCTTATGGAATTGTGGGAGGGTGTAGAAGTATGGGATGACCGGATCTGTGGTGATTAGGAATGCAGCCTCATTTTTAGAGATCCACTCATTGGTTTCGCCCTCTAAGACAAGACTCGTGATGGTATTACTAAGTCGTTTAGTGGGATCTGTAGTAAGTGGTCTGTAATGAGTGATGTTAGAAAGTTGACGTTTGCATTCAGTATCGTAGTCAGTGGAATTCTGAATAACAGTGGCCCCACCTTTGTCTGCCTGTTTGATCACTAAAATTCCTTCCTTCTTACAAGACACAAGAGATGTCCTCCGCCTCATTGAATCCTTTGAGGGGAGAGAAAATGTGGACCTCCTCCTCACGATGGATGTGGAGGCACTATGGGCCCGATGTAGGTAGCCCTTTACCGATCGGAATCGGCCGAAAATACCGATTTTCGGCCGTTTCCGATCGGTAAAAGGCTATGGAGATGTAGGGGCACATTTTCGGTAATTTTACCGATTCGTTATCATTACCGAATCGGTAAATTTACCGATTCGGTAATGATAACGATTCGGTAAAATTACCGAAAATGCAATGTAGGTAGCCTATGTTCCGGCAGCACATGGCTTACAGAATCGGTATTTTACCATGGAATACAAATCCATGGTAAAAAAACGATTCCTGTGTACATGCACATCTGTGCATGTACACATGTGCCATGTGACAGACAGACGTGCCCTTAGGGCATGTCTGTGTGCCACATTGCACACATGGCCGTTTTGGGGGTGCTAGAGGGTGTCAAAGTGACACCCCCTGCACCCTTGTGAATTCTTTAATTACCGATTTGGTAAATACCGAATCGGTAATGCCTAATCATTCCTATGGGCTTCAAAGCCCATAGGAATGAATGGGCATTACCGATTCGGTATTTACCAAATCGGTAATTTAAGAATTGTTAAGGATTCGGTAACGAATCCAGATGTTGGGACCTACATCCCATTTACCGATTTTAGAATACGGAATCTGTAGGATTCGGTATTTCAAAATCGGTAAATGGGATTTACCTACATCGGGCGATTCGGGCCCCATATACCAACATCCCCCAACAAGCCACCCTGGAGGCAGTGGAATCCACCCTGTTATTGGAAGACTGGTCCTCCCCAACCCCAGTTTCATTTATCATGGCTTGTGCTTCCCTGGCACTGACAGAAAACTTCTTTCAATATGGTTCCCAACTTTACCATCAGATCCAGGGGACTTCCATGGGTTCGACCTTTGCTCCAAGCCTGGCATGTATCTACATGGCAACTTTTGAGGAAAGTGTCATCCAATCTGCATCTAACCCCTACCGTGATAATATCACCTTATGGCGCAGGTATATTGACGATATCCTCATTTTTTGGAAGGGTGATCGCATAACCTGTGAGGCCTTCTGCACTTGGATCAATCTCCAAAACCAATATCTTTAGTTCACGGGTACCATCTCTACAACCACCATCCCCTTCCTGGACCTATGCATCAATCTTAATCCCATGAGTCTCAGCACAACTCTCTTTCGCAAGAGTACTGATAGAAACAGTCTCTTGTTGTTTCAAAGCCACCATCCACGGGCCCTGAGGGACAATCTTCCCTTTGGCCAATTCCTCAGGATCAGGAGGAACTGCACAGATAAAGCAGATTTCCAAAGGGAAGCAATTCTCCTTCAACACAAACTGCAGGACAGAGGGTATCCTACAAGACTACTAAACCAATCACGGAAAAGAGCCCTGAATAACCCAAGAGCGAATTTACTGGAAGAACACCCCAAGGATCAAGACGATCTGATAACTTGTGTCACTTCCTTTACCCCGAACTCTACATTCCTTAAGAAAACGATAAGTAAACATTGGCCCATAGTCAACACGGGTGGTTTAGAAATTCCAAAACCCAGATTCGCTTTCAAAAGAACTGCTAATCTTAAGGACGCCCTAATACACACACGCCCCAGGAAAAACACCACTGATAACCAGAGAACACTGTGGAACCTTCCTCCAGTGGTAGGACATTTCCCGTGTGGCGGGTGTGCGGCATGCCCTCAGACATCCCAATTTAAAGAAATCAGAATTACAGACACATTTACATGGCAACTCCGCAAGCATACTAATTGTAACAGCACAAAGTGCATTTATATGATTATCTGCCCCTGCGGAAAAAACTATATAGGGATGACTATGAGACACATCAAAGTAAGGATTATGGAGCACAAGAGCAACATCAGGTGCTCCAAAACACATACCAAACTATATGAACATTACTTTCAAAACAAACACTCTGCAGACAGTCTTACATGGCTGGTTCTAGAAGCCCATCCAGCCATCTCCAAACAAGCTCTGTTTAGGATTGAACAGAGATGGGTCCATCGCCTTCGATTGGACCTAGTTGGGCTAAATGATTCTGTCCCATGGGCGTCTTTAGGCACATAATCGTCCTGTCTTTGGCTCCAAGTAATGTATACCTCATGTGATACAATTTTTCATGTAACTAACATACACTACGCATTGTTCCTACAACTTAACTTAATAGTTGAGACAAAACAAAGTGACTGTATTGCTCGTTTTATTTGTGTACTCTCTTTAGGAACGGTGACCAACCTACATCCCTATCCACATTGATTAACGTCTGCCTCCCTTCTAAGATGGCCGCCATAGTCACCGGACCGCCCTGAGGTTAGGCTCCCTCTATTACAACACATGCGCAGTCACGGGAGGGGGCGTTACCACAGCGGCGTGAGGCGGAAGAGCTGACATCGACTCTCAGACATAAATAATGGCTCCGAGTCGGAACAGTTACCAGCTGCTCCGCGTCGTGTTTCCGACGCTGCTCGTGGGGTAGGTGCTTCGGCTAGGACTGCTGCCGCCGAAGGTGAGATCTACTCGTCTTTTTACTGCCCGTCCACCACCTTCCAGACAGGTGAGCTTTGATAGGTTTGGTGCTCGGATCCACGAGAGTGTGGGTCGCTGGGTAGCCGTCTCCTGCAGTGCCTTGGTTTTGGCTGCGGTCCGTTTTGACCTATGGGTGTGTGCACCTTGCGTGGCTGCCCTGTTGTTCCGCGCTGTTTCCCCGAGATGGGCTCATCTGTGGGGCGCGGCGCGGATGCGGCTGGCGCCGGGCACGGTCAGTACATTCCCCGTTTTGCTTCATGGGCAGCACGACCCTGGCAGAGTGAGGGAACTTAGATTACACCGGTTGACCCAACACCTCGAGATTGGAGGCTAACCGCAAAGCTTATTCAGTCCACCCTTTCAGTTGGGGAGCTTTCTTTGCACTCATGTCCTTACGCTATCCTTTGGCCCACAATATTTTAAAACAACAAAAAAGTTTACAAATGATTCCCTCCAACTAGGTACCATACCTTCTCAGCCGGTCCCACGGGAGCAGACTGTGAGGTACCTCAGGGATCCAGTTAGGGTAAGGTTACCCTTTTAGCCCTCCCCCTTACATGCAACACTGTTCGGTTTTTGTTTTTGTAGTCACCTTTCACCGATGCATGATGTGGCATGAACTAGTTGCTTACATAAAATATTTACCAACTGATTACAATGTATATGCTCGGTTTTTTCAATCATCACGGTCTGTGTGTGTGTGTGCTTACACGTTATGATGAGGTGAAACTTCGTTGAGGCTGTTATCCTGTACAATGTTTGCATTTTCGTTCTCATTTCTACAGGTAACTACACTGCAACAGGACCAATCGGCCTGTACCCTGGTATTACTGACCAAACAAGGTTGTATACCACATAGCAAGTTTTACCCTTCACAAACCTATTTATTATTTTTTCACTGTGTGGTACTATCTATTAAGGTCCTGAAGAATTGCCATCAGGCATGAAACATGTCGACCATAATTGAGGGTAGTAGTTGAAATTTGCTCTAATAGTTTTAGGGTACTTTGTCCTCCCCTCATACACCACCTTCCTGGTTTTTAACCAAGGGAGTCTACCACGAGAATAAAACTAAACAGTGGACTGACTTACCTTTTTTAATTTCTCTTTCACGTCACGACCACACTCCCCACGCCCCCATACACGCATGCACCATATGGCGGGAACAAAAGATCTCCGTTAAAGAGCCCCGTTTTCGGGAGCCCGTCAGACATTGCAGCGCCAGTCTGACGAGGAGCAGAACCCATATGATGAAGCATGACACCTAGCTTGCTGGGTGTGTGAGGGTTTTAGTTCCAACTGGGGAATCCCCCACTCACTAGCACACACCCCTCTCCATCACTCTTCCCGGGGAACTTTGTACACTCCCTATGTGTCACTTTGAATTGTCATCGCCATGTGCCATGCTATACCGCAAAGATACAGCGGTATGCCGTGGCACAAGATATAACTAACGGCTACCTGTACTATTGTATTGTATTACCCTTGCGTCACGCCTGGTGTTGCATGGGCAACTCCATACATAAGTCACATTTAGAAAGCAATGCAAGGCCACCATGTGTAACTCTGTATTGCCAGTTAAATTTATAGAAAAGCAAGCAGTGCAATTCGCTGTTTGTCAGGACTCTGAACACTATAATCTAAATTCCTGGTCAGTTTCACCTAGATACTTATGATCTCCACTCTACGCCACCCTACACCATTCCACCATACACCGCTCCACTGTACTGTATTCCACTGTGTGCCACTAAGTGTACACCACACCACGTTACTCCCTATACGCCAGCCCACTCTACACTAATCCACTGTACACTACTCCACGCCAATCAACTCTACAACACTCCACTGAACGCTATTACACTCTACGCCACTATATTCTATGACACTCCACTGTATGCCCGTCCACTGTGCTACTCCACTGTACACTATTCCACTTTTCGCAACTCCAATCTATGACAATAGACTCTATGCTATTCTACTCTATGCCACTCTACTGTATGCCATTTCTGTGTACATTACTCTACTGGACGATATTACAGTATACACCACTCAACTGTACACAACTTCTACGAAAATCCTTTGTACTCTATTACACTGCCACTCTGCTCTGTCACTACAGTCTACACTACTACACTCTACACTATTTCACTGTATGACATTACACTCTACGCCATGCTACTCTATGATACTTCACTATATGCCACTCCACTATTCGTCAATACTGTACGCCTGTAGACTCATCATTATTGCACTTAACAGTACGCCGCTGTATGCTACTGTACTGTACTGTATGCCACTACACTCCATGTCACTCCTTTTTAAGCCAGTACACTCTATGCAATTCCACTGTACGCCGCTCCACTCTACTACACTGCATTCTACGCTGCTCCATAGTATATTATTATACTGTACACCACAACAGTTTACTCCACTCTACTATACTTCAGTCTACTCTATTCCACTGTACGCCACTACACTGTACCTCACACCACTCTACGCCACTCCACTCTACGCTGGTAGAGTGTACACCACTCCACTGTACTCTATTTCACTGTACACCACTCCACTTTACAAAACTCGACTGTTTTTTAGTAAATCTGGGCTTTAGTTTTGTGACAGGTCAACCACCAAAACATATTGCACTTTAATTGGGGTGCTCAAGTGAGCTAATGACACCCAGGAGCCTTCTCTACTACTTTGGTGTCAGCAATAATGGGAGAAATGGGCTGCTTAGGATGCGCTGCTCTGTGGAGCGATCAGGTGTGTGGCTCACCAGTTTATACAGATCCAGATTAGTTCACCCTTAACAAAGGAATCCGCAGCCAGGCCGGGCTTGTGTGAAATGACCTGATGATTTTGCAAATAATTTGGAAGCCTTTATGGCATGGTGTCTTACCAGAAGAGTGCTGATTGATGGCATCTCTCATTTCCCCTGCAAAGAATGGCCCCTCAATAGAGTCCTTTTCATTCTAGATCAGGCCCCTCACAGGGAGATTGGATATACAGTATGCATTACAGGTGCTATAAAATTGATACATCGCACTGTCCCTCTGGTGCGGCAGGAGCAGACTTGGACAATGTGTCATATCACAGCAAATGCACTGTTCCCAGTAAAGGTGCAACGCTACGCATGAAGTAGGTACAGCGCATTAGTGAAAGTCAAACCCGATGTTTTAAGCCACTGTACAACCTTTACTCTAAGTTTTTTACTATGCAGGCAGCAACCAGGCCACATGTCAAAGGGGGTCCAGGGAACCCTCTACAGGCAGTTGCAGTGAATCTCCAAGGGGAAGTTTTGAGTTTCCCTGAACCTCTTTTGCCCCATTTCAGGGGGTGCCCTTAAGTGGGTGTAATGACTGTGCACCACCTCTATTGGCACAGTCTGTTTGCCACTTGAAAGACTCTTTGCCCATGTCTGTAATGTGGTGTGGACGCAAATGATTTTCTCATCTGCATGGCACCATGCCCAGGTGCACATTAGGTAATGCCCCCAGAAGACCACACCAGCATACATTTAGGGCTGACGCAATCTGTATTACAAACTGGGCTGCACAATCATCTGTTGCTCCTTCTGTAATATTAAACAACCCGTGGGCACTAATAGTGGGCACCTTTCTGCAATGTTAGCCCTGATACTCCTTAAGGTCCGCAGGTTTGTACTATGTTAGGATTAATCAAGATTAGTGGGGTTGCATTGGGGAGCCTCAGCAAAATGCGTCCTCCATCTTGCCCTCCTACGCTATGCCTCCTGGACTTGTTAGCTTTAGAGGACCTGGGGCCCGATGTAGGTCGGTCGGTAACGGCCGAAAATCGGTATTTTCGGCCATTTTTGGCCGTTACCGACCGGTATCGAGCCCTCGGGATGTAGCAGTCCCAAAACCGGCCGAATCGTAGAAAATACCGAATCGGAAAAGTTACCGATTCGTTACAATACCGAATCGGAAATTACCCCGAATCGGCAAATATACCGAATCGATAACAAACCGAATCGGTAAAAAATATGGAATCGGAAAAATCACCGATTCGGTAGAATACCGAATCGGAAAAACACAGAAGCGGGAAAAAATACCAAATCGGTAAAATTACCGAATCGGTAGAATTACCGAATCGGTATAAAACCGAATCTGTGTGCAAAACTGAAGATTGAGATGTAGGAAAGCTCTGAAATACCGATTTAGCGTCAAATTCGTTATTTAAGAATCGGTATTTACCATAGATTTCAATCAGGTGGTAACCAGGTGCAACCTATAAAAAAGGACCCAAAATGCATTTCTGCTTGCACCATGGCAGCTTTTTATGTCATAGCAAGACGGCTACGGCTACAGCAGGATGGAGAGAGGGAGTGGGAGAGAGAAGAGCAGGTGTATAGAGAGCGTCTCACCCTGTCCATGCAGACAGATGCAGAGATCCTACAGAGGTACAGGCTGGACCCAGAGACCATCTTACAGCTCATTAGGGACCTCCAACCCCTGATGCAGCACCCCACCCCAAGGGCACACGCAATCCCAGTGCACGTGCAGGTGCTATGCAGCATACACCTGCTTGCGTCTGGCAGCTTTCAAAGTGCAGTAGCTGCGGTAGGAGGGGTGAGCCAGAGCTGCCTGTCCCGGTTCTTCCACAAGTTCCTAGACGCCATGATCGAATGGATGGACCAATACATTTCCTTCCCTGCAACCCATGCTGAACTGGTACAGACAAAAGCAGACTTCTACCAGATGGCAGGATTCCCCCACATCATTGGCTGCATAGATGGCACACACATTCCGATTTGTCCCCCTGCTGACACGCTATACATATACCGAAATCGGAAATCAACGCACACCATAAATGTGCAGGTAATATGTAATGCCAAGTGTGTCATCACTGACGTGGTAGCAAAATTTCCAGGGAGTACCCATGACTCCTATATCTTTCAAAATAGTGGCATTTATGCACGGCTGACAGCAGGGGAATTCGGTGAAGGATACCTCCTAGGTAAGACACAGTGTCAGACCCCCATAACCTAAATAGCAGTGTGAAGTACATGTATGCATGTGAGTAATGTAACCCCATTCTCTTCTAGGCGACAGTGCATATGCCCTCCGCTCATTCATTCTCACCCCCTACCTCAACCCCTCAACACCCAGCCAAAGGAGGTATAACCGTGCGCACAAAAGCACAAGGAATGTAGTTGAACGGACCTTCGGCATCTGGAAAAGCAGGTTCAGATGCCTGCACAAGACCGGAGGTGCTAGACAATATACCCCCATCACCTGCTGCAAGATTATTGCTGTATCTGCCATGTTGCACAACCTTGCGGTCAAGAAGGGCACAGAGGTAGAGTTGTCTGACTACGAGGACCCTGACGATGACATAGCTGTGCCACTAACAGAACCTGCTGGAGTGTCTACACCAAGTGACGGGAGGTACAGACGTGAGGAGATAACAGCCAACTATTTCTGAGTGAGTACAGATGCACAGAGACGTCTATGGATGTTGAAATAACAAAGTTTTACTAATGTTGGCACAAAGTAACTGCACTGATGTGCAACACATTTAACAAAAACAGAATATGTGGGTATAGTAAATAGTCTGGTTTGCATCACCCTCCCTGGCAGTCTTACTTCTTGCTGCGCTTAGCTGACCCACTTGGATGTGGCTCACCCCCTTCTGTGTGTCCTGCAGCCTCTGCGGAGCGCCTGCTGCTCCGGCGCGGCTCAGATACAGTGCTGGCCGGGCTGCTGCGGCTGCTGCTGTCCCCAGCCTCACCCACATCCAGGGCAGGGTTCACCACCGTATTAGAAATGATTAATGCCTCCATGGCAGTGGTGATGCGGGACATGCCTCTGGTCACCTCAGAAGTGTTCTTGGTGAGGCAGTCCTCCATGTTAGCCCCTCGACGGCATAGCTGGGCGGTAGTTACAGCAAGGCGGTTGAGTGACTTGTTTTGCAGCCGGGCATCCCTGCGCCTACAGTGCTCGTGCTCCTCCATCTTACTGCATAGCTGGGTAATGGCAGTAGTCATGCGCCCCAGTCCATTAGCAATTTCCTTGTTGCTCTCCACTAAACTATTGAACCCCTTTCTCATCTCCCCCATGTGCAGGTTGTGCTCCCGCAATTGGCGATGGCAAGCCAGGATCGACTTGGCCTGCATCCTTTGGATCCGGACCATACTCCCCTCCAGCCCTTGAAATACACTGCCCTCCCGTGCTGGTACAGCAGGGCTGGATGTGCGTGGCCTGCGTCGATTGCTGCTGTCCTGCTGTGTGGGCTGGGGTGCCACGGCTGTTGCAGGGGTGGGTGCTGGATCCTGAGCCGCTGCTCCCTCCATGATGTTTAATGGTGCAACGGTGATCCTCCTGGCAGGAGATGTGGCAGGTGGTGGGTGGGTCTGTGTTGGTGATTTTTCAGGTGAGAACTGCAATGGGGGCGTAAGTGACAGTAGGGGGGAGTGTGGAAATGAGAGGGTATGTCCTGTGTCTTCCTCATTGCCCATGGCACTGCTGTTCTCCTCCTCCTCCTGTGATGGTACAGTGCTGCTTTGCCCTGCCACCGCACTGTCTGATGCTTCTGGAGCTGGAGCTTGTGTAGCTGCTGCTCCACTGCCTGATGGTGCCCCTAGGTATAAAGAAGCATTTGTGAACTGAGTGCAAATGTCTAACAGTCACTACAATTAAAACATTGCACATGTCATTTTCAATACTCTGTTTCATTTTCTAGGTGCATTTCATTTGGATGTGCACTGGCATTTGTTACTACATGCAGCTGACTACATTTTCCTTGATGCATTGCACATGTATGTTGCAAGCAGTACTGGGCTGGGGTTTGGCTGTGCATTGGGGCTGAAGGGGAGGTGTCTGGTAGGGTGTGTCATGCTGCGCATGCTTCTTACCTTTTGCTGTGGCTCTGGATGAGCTGTCGAGGTCCCCAACTCCCACCACACTCTCTCTCTCAATTGTCGTGGACACAAGTTCCTCAAGGTCAGTGAGGGGTGGCACTGGGTTCCTGCCTCCACCTGTTAGTCCTGCCTGCTTGTGCAGCTCGGCCAGTTTCCTCTTTGTGAGGCTGCGAATGTCATAGAACCTCTTCTTGAGGTCGTCCAGGCTCCTGTGGGTGACACCAACTGCATTCACCCTCCCAGCTATTGCAATCCACAGGTTTCTCTTGGTGCTCTCTGGGACTGTGAGGGACCGCCTCCCAAACAGCTGCACCAACATTTGCAGCTCCTTGGTGCTGAACTTGGCCTTGCGTTTGCGATCAGCCTGCTGGCTCTCAGAGCTGCTTGCAATTTCCACTCAGTTCAGGATACTGCTACCACTGCTGCTCACTCAAAATGCTCAGTTCCAACTGCCTCTCCAGAAAGTTCTGATGAGTTGCACCTGCCTGGGTAGCCACTCCCTGCTAGGGTGGGGGAGGGTGCTTCAACCTCATTGGCTGTTGTCATTAGTTTCATTTTCACTTTTTTGCCGAATCCGTGTTTACCGATTCGGTATTTACCGATTCGGTAATTGCCGAATCGGCTAAATCCGAATCTGTAAATACCGATTCGGTATTTACAATGCATTCCTATGGGCCTTTTGGCCCATGGGGGTGTATAGCATTTACCGATTCGATAGTTGCCGAGTCGGTATTCGCCGATTCGGTATTTACCGATTCGGCAACTTTCGATTCGGTAATTATCGAACACCGATACCGATTGTTACCAATTCGGTATTTTACCGATTTATTTTACCTACATTTCATTTACCGATTTCAAAATACTGATTCGGTATGATTCGGTATTTTAAAATCGGTAACTGCGTTTTACCTACATCGGGGCCCTTATCTCTACGTTAAGTCCACTTATGGCAAAAACATTTGGATTGGTGCACATACTGAGAAAAATTGCATTTTTCATAATTTTGTTTTGCACATTCCATCTTTACGGTATTCAGGAGCTTTTACCAACTCATGTCACCCTTTTTTCTGAGCTTACTTTCCCTTTGTAGTTTAAAAAAACATAAAAGATGACACTTCTTTTGTTTCAACATCGTGATTAAGCTGACGTAGAAACTTTCAAGGGCTTTGTTATATTCCTGAGTATTTGTATGAATTAAGAATTTAATTATGCTGCGGGAACTATGAATACGTTACATTGTAGTACTATCTTACTTCTAGAGAAATGTGATTTGCTTTAATTAAAAAATGTAGATAATGTGTTCTCCTTGGCGAATGGCCATAATCTCGTTTTGCTCAGAAGTAAGGTTCACATCATGGCTTTATTTATTTATGGCACCAAAATGCAGATAATCTGCATTTTCTTGTACTAACTTTCCATTTCCTAAAAGTCTGTTACACCGGGTGTGCAATGTAGGGCGGGGAGTGCTTGATCGACACCATATTTTCAGGATAAACACTGAGTATATAAATAATTCATTCTTTTTTTGTTTTTGTTTTATATAGCGCAAACTAGACCCAAAGGTATCAGAGTGCTTTACATGAGAACCAGTTGCATTACAGATGGATACATTCATATTGTTTCTTACGGAGATTAAGTGATTTGCCCACAATCACAGGATGTTAAGCGTCCCTGCCGAGACACGAACCCGGTTCTCCAGCTCTGGGGTCGACCGGTCTAGCCAATGTACCCTAAATGTCTATCTTGAAAATCTTGCATAACCCGACACCTCACGGCCTAGTCCATCATATTTTTTTCTTAATTGTTCTTACTTCTTTAATTGTGTAGTAATTAGACTGGTTCTCATACATCAGCCTACTCTGATGAGTATACCTTATGCTTGCCGCCGATCTTTGCATAAACTTTTCGCACTAATAAGGCTTTTTAACTTTTTAAGAAATTGGATTATTAATCAGGGTGAGGAATAATAACAAGCCTTGTCAGTATAAACCCTTAATGCCACTAAATTATCCTGAGATCAACCTCCTGATTGCTGTGGCACAGAGCAGACAGGCTTAATTTAGGGCAATGTATGAAGTATTCATGCAGTACCAAAACAGTAATAAAGTCAAAATATACATCAATAAAATCCGAAACCGAATTAGAAAAATGTAATCCATTTTTTAATAAACAAAATGACACCAGAATGACATGCATCCAATAAGAGGTACCAGAAATATGAGTTCTTAAAGATTTAAGGGAAAATAGCATCAGAAATCACATTGTACCAATAACAATTCATGGTCACAGTAGATCTGGACCTGGGTACAAGCTGAAGCCAGCCGCGATGGAGCATGGGTCAGATTTGTCCTGGTTAAAGATTTTACCTTCTGACTTAGGGCCTGATTTAGATATTGGTGGACGGATATCCCGTCCGGTGAAATATAAACCTCATAGGATATAATGGGATTTATATTTTGGTGTTTGGGATATCCACCACCGTTGTGACGGAGTAACCCATCTGTCAAGATCTAAATCAGGCACTTAGGGGCTTATTTACAAGCCCCTTGCGCCACTGGTGCATCACTTTTTGTGACGCACCGACGGCGAAATTTAATGTCCCATATTTACAAGGACGAGAAAAGCTACCCTATATGGCTTTTCCTGTCCTTGTAAATGCACCCCCTTTACACGCAGCACTTTGTGTGAAAAGGGCTTTACATGGGTGTTGCTTATGGGTGTTCCCCACCTGACACATTTCCAGATTTACGAGAAATAGTAAACCTGGAAATGCCTCTGAATGCTATGCCTCCCCGGGGGAGGCGTAGGGAGGCGCAACAAGGAGAAATCTATTTATTTCTCCTTGTTTTTTCCTCTTTCTATGTGTGATGCATTCTGCAGCACACATAGAGCGAGGAAATCACGTCTGGTGATTGTTTATGTACAGGAAGGTGTCCCTCCCTGCACATAAACAATCACCATTTCAGATTTTTATGTGCAGGAAGGGAAGCCCAGGGGAGAGCACAGGAATGCAACATGTTATTGTAAATTTGTCGAATCCCTGTGCTTTGAAAGTGCCGCAGCGTGGCGCAGCCAAAGGGTTTGCGGTGTCGTGCTGCGGGACTTTCTTGTAAATGAGGTCCTTGGTCTACACCACTAAGGCCCCTGGAATCTCAGTGGAGAATCTTCGAATCTCACAGGGTGTCAGGCAGAGACTAACAGCAGAGTTCAGTCCAGGTCCAGTAGCCACTGGTCAGCTCGGTAGATCCAGGAAAAGGTCTTTTGCGGATTGTTGTTCCCCTGTTGCCACACAGAAGGTCAGCCAACTGACTATTGGTGTCCATTTCTTTGTCCAGGGTACAAGAGGGAACAGGTCCAGTTCTTCTGGGCACCTCTCAAGTCACAGACAGCAGTTCCAGTCCTCTTCTGATCTCCAGCACGCCCAGAAAGTGTTCTGAATTGGTGCCTAGAGATACTACATTTATCCCTGGCACAAGCTAGCCGGTGGAGTAACTCCTGGACATTCCCTAAACAATGAGGTACAGGTTCTGGGGCCCTGGCCTCTCTACTTTTGCAGTAGCTCCTGTTTGCTTTACAGAAAGCAGGCCCAAAATGCAATTTGTCAGGACAAATCCAAGATAGCGAAAATCCTCGTCCACAATAAAATTGGGTTCTGAAGGCTGGGTGGTGTGGGGAGTGTAATATGGTAACCCTAGTGTCTACCCACATCTAACACTAAAATCCAGTGTGAGGCAGGCACCGTACACACAACAGAGCCAGAGCCAGAGCCAGAGCCAGAAGTCTGGTAGGACTAAATCAGGGTTCTTCAACAAGTAGACAGGGGGTCCCCAAGAATTGTCTTACCATCCTGGTCTCTGTCTTTCAAGTGTGCCCCAAGTTACATGTGGTTCAACAGACCTATCAAGCTGGTGTCAAAAAAGCTGCCCACAGCCCCCACCCTGAATATTCTCTGGCGGTCAGAGGAGTTCTCCCTACCCATTCTGGTTAGCCTGTTTTTTGCTACTGGGAGGCTTTTCACTCCTTTTTAACACTTTTTCAAGGCTGAGCATAGACTGATAGCTGGTGGAAGCAGTGCTTAATTTGATCCTGTGATTGGCAATAGAGGCCACCTGCACTCATTATAGCGGACCGACACCTATTTGTCGCCATCAGACGTTTCGCAAGAGAGAGAAAAATAGGGAGAACGCAAGTACTTGCAAGAATAAGATAAATGGGCAGGGAGTGTCTGGTAGTGTATAAAGAGGCAAGAAGTGTTTTTCAAAACTCTGCAGACATTTAATAGCGCCGACTGGGGGGTTTCTGAGCAGAGCTTTGGGCACCAGCACTCATTACTTTTCAAATTAGGCACTGGCAGAGGCTTATTCTCGGCTGGGGCTTCAGGCATGTAAAGAGTAACTTTCAAAAAGTTCATTTTCCTTAATATTTATTACAAATCTGACTTCACATGGCATTGGATTTTTAATAAATATTGAAAATAGTGGTTCAAATATTTGGTTAGCTGGCCCCATTCTCGAGATACAGTTTTATTATTTAATATTGCTTCCCATCACTTCTCTATGGGCTAGCCAGCTTTCCTACAGTAAAAATAGCTTTTGAGTACTAGTCACTGTAAGGATATGTTAACTTTACATTTCTACTTGCCCTACTTTTAAATACTATGCACCCTGCCATGTGGGCTACCTGGTCTACATAAATGTGTCATATTCATATTTAGGTTTCTTTTGACAGGTTGCGGTGCTTTGCATGTTTTGCACTGTAACAGGCTACACTAGATAGGCCTGAAGTCCTGTTTTCATTTGCACATTAGTGATTGGCACAAATAAGGTAACCATTAACATTTCATGTCATGGGTGTATTTCCATACTATATGCTATGGCTTTACAGAAAAGTTAAATACACCAATCAGGGAATAGCCAATTTAACCATGCAGAAGGGGAAGCACAGGCACTTTATCCCTGGTTAGCAGGGGTAAAGTGAACAGAGTTTTAAATCCAGCTAATTATATAGGGTCCGGCACAAGGTGAAAAATCCAAAATGACCACGCAGAAAAGGCAATTTTCCTACAAAGTACAATGCGCATTTTCATAACAAAAGGTTCAGATTGGTCTCGGAAGTATTTGAACTGAAAAAAGACTAATACAATATTTTTGAAAATGAAATAAAATTCATTTTACTTTGGCATCTCTTAAAGCGTTGCTACATATCTGTTTTCTGAATATTTTTCATACACGTGCACTGTGTTAATTCAAGTTCAATTTGACATAAAGCAACTTATTTTCTTTTTAAGTGCATGTTTCCTGTACATGCTTTAAATAAAATGGCCTCTTGTAGTATATACTTTATGGCTTCAGTATTGTTATGAAAATAATAATTTATATCACGTTGTCATGAGAACAGGAGCTACTTGTTAAACAATAGCTCTAAACTGTTATCCTAGGCTGTGCCAAACACACTGGAAGGGGTTACAGTTTTAGGGTACCCTGCTCCTTTCGTGAGTCACGACTGCTCTTTTTGGAATGCTAGAACACCTGTTTTTTATAAACAACTTTCACACATATTTCAAAATAAAAAGAAATGTGTAGCTACTCTTTAATCTGGGCCGAATGTATAATTCAAAGTTGTTTAGTATTGTTTTAACATGACAAAGAGAATCACAAGTTCTTCCTTCGATCGTTTCACACATTTTGTCGGTGATAGTTATTTTCCATTCTAATTTACATGTGATGTAAATGTAACAATGGATTTCTATGAACATCTGTTCTTAAGAGGCACAGGCTGAAAGATTTACCCAGCTCATTGTGCTGTGCGTGGCGGTACCATTTCCGACTGACAATATACAACAATTACATTTTGGTGAAAATCTCATAATATGAGTGACTGGTCTGCTTCTCGCACCTCCGCCGTCATGGCTTCCATAGTATAGTTCAGCGGCTTCTTGTTCAACACATCTGTTTCTCTGTTGCCTTCAGGTCACACTTTATCTTTCTAGTCCTAAGTAGGACTAGTTCTCTCATGTAATGTAACGGGTTCTATTGTACAGTGCTCTGACACCTTCGGGTAAAGTCCGCGCTTTATAAAAATGCCTTAAATAAATAAATAAAATAAAAAATAAACTGGCATGAGTGCAAATTCAGGACGGTGAGTGTAAAAATTCAGGACAAAGGGTCAAAATTCTGGAGAAAAATTCAGGACAGAAGGTCAAAATTCAGGACAAAACTTACATTTTACAGACACATCAGTGCCATTGTGAGATGTAAAGCGGCACGCATAGGATGCAGCTAATTGGGACCTGCAGTGCTGGAATAGAGTGCAGTCCTCCGAGTGGCCAGCTTTATGTGTCAGATCACTTCAAGCATTCAATTTATGTTCAGCTGGTGATGACTGGCATAGGGGCTGGTACAGTACTAAGTAATGGATAAGACCCCTAGCTGAAAGTTCTTGTGTGAGGGTAAGAGCATTAAGCAGGAAAAGGGAGTTATTAATCAGCCTGCATGAGCCTGCATACTGCTAAGCGTTATGGTATTATTGTGGGTCAGAGAGTTTAGATAGGAGTTGACATTACTATATAATGACCTGGCTAATGGCTAGCCATATATCAGCCCTCCTTATTTTACCTGTATATTGGAAATAATATACTACTTGGACTGTTTATTTCTGTGAGCTGTAAATTGCAGATTTTCATTTATGCACAGAAGTATGCTACAGACTAGAAACTCTATACACTGTTATGGCATAATTGTGGGGCAGATGGAGGCACTGTCTTTTAAATACAGAACATTTTCTATTGAATGGAAGCAAAATGCCAACATGCAGTTTTACTGATAAAACTATTTAGCGCACAAATACTAATATGTGGAAATGTGGTTTCGGCAAATATGTATAATTTGAGCATCACCAAGTAAAGTGTCTTGATTCTTTTGATCCTATTAAAACTCGGTTTCCAGCACACTTCTGAGTTACAAACATGTGGTCCATTTGTGGTTTGCTAACTGCTGATATGTTTTGAAACATTTGCACAGTTCATTTGCAGATATTTATAAGTTGGGTATTACAAACAAACTCACACCTTACAGCCTTTGTTTTCCCACTCCCAAGAACATTTGTGAAAACATGGTGCATTCTACAACACATTTGTCATTATATTTCAATTGTTTTCGTTTCTAAAGCATAGTAAATGATGACTTTACTGTGCACCATGATACAGCAGTCTTTGATGGGGCTCTTCAATGATTCCCTCGATATTGCCAACAGTGACTCTCTCGCATGCATTTCATTTGCAAGAACACTTTACATCACACACACACACATAGACAATGAATCATACGTGTATAAATCGGTATATAGAAAATGTGACATATGGCAATGGGGACTACATGGTGTAGGATGCACATCACCCATACTGGTATGTATTTTGTAAGAGTGCTTGGTCTAAAGAAGCTCAAACTCAGGATTCAGAACATAACACCGTAGATAGTGTTGACTTTAAGGATACAAACTTATTACTACCCAAACAAACTTTTTTTAGCAACATCAGGCTATAATAAAAACTGAGAAGAAAACATAACTTTGTACCCATTCAGCTTGGATACAGCTCTTTGACTGCAGTTCAGAGCTCAGTGTGCTAGATTACGTATGTAACTTATGAACTGCACAGTAACTAAAGAATCTCAGTGACAAAAGCAGTAACCCACTGAGCTCCGCACATAAAATACTGTTCTTTGATATGCATGGTACACATTTAGACATATTAACCCTATGTGCTTCCTTAGATGATTCGAAACTGCCACTAAACAAAACTCCCATCTCTCTCCAGCAGGTACATTAGTCACCAGAGTTATGTTATCATGACACTTGTATTGTTGCCTGAAAACTGCTATTTATACAAGGAACTTTGCAGTGCCAGCCTCCAGTAACAAAACCTCCCCCACCCTTCCATCCTCCCAGGGACACTCCTGATGCGGGTACATCCAGTCCGGCCTTGCTAGCACCCTGCAATGGTGCCCCTCATCTTCACATAGACCCTCTCTCATGTGTATTTAATTTCTTTTATAGTGCTACTGATCCAAAGTATGTACGGCAGTGTGTCGGAGTACGTTACAGCACACACATAATATGTAGAGACAATGACTCATAAATGTGAAAGTCAATGTATAGGAAATGTTACTTAAGACATTGAGGGCTACAAGATGTAAGAGCCAGATGTCCTCCATACTTGTAACCAATAAAGTTCCTTTGACAGGCACAAAAGCTACAAGTCAATTTGTACCAATCTTAATCAATAGTCTTTATTTGTTTGAAAGCTTCATTCTTTTTTCAATCTTTTTTTCTTTTTTCAAACAAAAACAACATTTGACAAAGAATTTTAGAAAAATGAAAAAACACCACATCTAATATTGAAGCAAATTGATCTATGTACAAGAAATTTTCACAACCCAACTCATCCATTCATGACTTACCTCATTCATACTATTCAACACTCACACATAGCGACAACTACTCATAGCCCCTTCAAGCCCAAGAAGGAATTTTTCTTATCTATAGATGGACCAAGAGGCCTGAAACAAACAATGCGATAATCTAATGTAAAGACTTGGTTGTGCGAAAATCAATAATATGCAACAGTAATACATTTAAAAATAACTTTGTTGCACCGCACAGCCAGCCCTCTCTATCTAAGTAGTGCAATTGTTTGATATCCAACAAAAAAAGGGGTCTACGCATTTCGAACCCCCTCACTCTTGGGGTTCTCCTCAGGACCACAGAAAACTAATTGGCAGATCCATTTGTTCAACCAAAAAAGCATTGTAGTCAGTTTGGAAGAGATGGCGTGGTGTAAAAGGTAGGGTTTTCCTGAATTATCAGGAAAAAAGAAAAAAAGATTGAAAAAAGAATGAAGTTTTCAAACAAATAAAGACTATTGATTAAGTATGGTACAAATTGACTTGTAGCTTTTGTGCCTGTCAAAGGAACTATTTGTTTTCAGTATTGGCATTTTCGGTTGTTTTGTCGTTTAAGGGCTCAGCCTTACTGATCAGAGCCATACCCATTGTAGTTCTTTCTTCTCCATACTTGTAGGCAGTGGTGACATGTGGGTGGGGCTACAGGGGCGGGTGCCCCAGACACAATATTCTTAAGGGTGCAAAGTTTTAAAAGAAAAAGAAATTATGGTGGCAGAGACTCGGGTCACGTCGGTGCTGTTATGTTGTCTTGCCCACCTTTCCCCGCAGAAGGGCTGCACAGAGGCGTGCCCCCATGCATCTCTCATGGCCTTGGGGCAAGTGCAGGGCTGCTCACGCTGTTTTCCGGCGTCGCCCATCAGCAAAACAGCGGAACGTCTCTTGTGGTACCACAGGACGGTAAAATTTCTGTTTGTTTGGCAGGAGGAAGGAACATTTCAAGCCCGAGTTCCACGCTTGCTACCTGACGTCATGTGTTGGTTTGGGATGGTGGGTTTAGTCATCCAAGGGTGTGGCACCCATTCATTCTTTCATCCATCATTTAGTCTTTCAACATTCATTCTGTCCTTCAATTTGTGTGCCCATCAATATCCAAACCTATTTAACCATTTCCAAACCAATCCATCATCTATCCTTCCATACATCATTTCACTTATCCATCCCTCCATCCACCCTTTCACTTATCTATCCATCCATCCTTTCACGCCATCCATCCATTCACTCATCCATCCAAACTTCCACCCACCCATCCATTCACTCATCCATCCAACCATTTACCCTTTCACCCATTCAGCCATCCTTTCACTTACTCATTTCATTCACCCCGTCACTCATCCATCCATCCGCCATTTCACTCATCCATCCATCATACCTTCCAGCTCTTCATCCTCCCTTTCACTCATCGATGCATTCTTTCACTCATACATCCCTCTTTTCACTCATCCATATACCCATTCGCCCATCATCCTGTCAATCATCCATCCATACTTTCACTCATCCATCCTCCCTTTCTCTCTCCATCCCTCTTTCACTTAGCCATCCCTTCACCCACCTATCCACCCACCCATCCATCCACTCATGAATCCATTCATTGACCCTATCGCTCATCCTTCCTTTCACTCGTCCATCCTTTCTCTCGTTCTTTCACTCATTGATCCATTCTTTTGCCCATCTACCCTCCCTTTCACTCACTCATCCATTCTTACATCGACCCTTTCACTCATCCGTCCATCCATTCACGCTTTTACTTATTAATTCATCAATCCATTCATCCTTTCACTAATCCATCCAGCCATTCACCCATTCCTTCAGTTACTTACTCACCCACCTTTTTACATTAATTATGAGCTGAGCCTTTGTCTGCGGAGTTGCAGACAGAAGAGGCCCATCAAGAACCCCACTCTCGCTGCAGTTCCTAAAGCAAGGGATGGGGCAGGGTATAGTTCAACATGCCACCGAACATTGGCAATCCATTATGTTTTGTTATTTAATCTTATAACGCGCACAGCTACTCCGAAGAGTGTCCCGGCGCGAACCAGGAGGGGTCAGCAGACTAACACTAGACAAAAAGATAGGTTTTTAGTTTTTTCTTAAAGGCCAAGGGGTCTTGGGTATTGTGAAGCGCAAAAGGAAGGACATTCCATGACTGAGCAGCTTTCACGCCAACCGATTCACTGCCCAACCTGTGACGAATACAGCGGGGAACTTGTGCGAGAAGATGTGTTGATGAGCGGTGTTGTCTCAAAGGGACATAAAAGGAGAACCTCTTCTGCAGATAGGCGGGGCCCTGGCCATAAAGGGTGCTTTGAGCGGTGACTAGGTATATGAACTTAACCCGTTCAGCCACGGGAAGCCAATTTAAGGAGCGCAGGTGATGTTGCACACTACTCCTAGTGGGGATTTCGAGCATGACTAGAGCTGCTCTCTTGCCTGCATCCAGACACTCATGAATGGCTTTGGAGACCTCAAACAATGCTGACTCTGTACTATGGAAGGTCCGAAACCCTGACTGGGCTGGGTGCAAGAGGTCCAACCCTTCAACAGACTCAATAAGGTGTCTGGTCACCCCCTTTATCGCACACTTTGGCTAAACTGGGCAAAAGGGAAATGGGGCGATAATTCCCTGCAATCTGGGGGTCAAGGGAAGGCTTTGTTAAAAGTGGGTGGATTTTAGCCTACTTCAAGCCCTCCAGCACACGTACCTCAAGAAGGGAGGTAATAATGATGTTCACTTCAGGATTAATGATCTCAGCGACTGCTGCCAACAATCTGGCCGCACAGGGATCAGAGGGTGAACCTGATTTCAAGCCCTTCGGAATTCTGAGAGTGCTGGGAAAATCTACTGGAGAAAAAACATGCAGGGAGTTCCTAGGAATAGGGGGCGTAGGAGCGTAGAGCATTAGGCTCTGATACATGGTGTTGTTTCCAGGGCTTTAAGTGGGTTAAAAAAACTTGGGGGTCTCTCCAAAGGGTGTGCCCGATGTATTAAGGGCGTGGCTTAAAATACAGTAGTTAAAATTCTGTGCTTAGCATGGTGTGCTTCCCGACTGTTATTCTACTATTTCTGTCATTGCATCCAGGCATATAATACATTACACCTACAACACGGCAGGAGTATTGGCTTTGTCAATGGTTGTTAGTTGCATAGAATAAAAAAGCAGCAACTATGGCTTTTTTTGTATATAATATTGAAAATACTTCAGTTCTAATATTATGAGACCGTGAAAGAACTATAACCCCTTCTTTTTAACTTCTTTCACTGGCTTCTTTTCATGAACTGGATTCTGTAAATTTCTTTCAACTGGTGAGGTGCAACATTGTTCTTTATGTACTGTTAAAACAGAATGCCCTGCCCTACACTGAGGCAGGAGGAGGCCCGCCACATGCTTTAACAGTTCAGGCTGGCACATTATCATTCTGTATGTGGCAATCAGCCGGCAGACAGAATGGCAATGAGCGGGGTGCGGCTGCTCTTGTGCTCAGAGGATGAGTTTGAGGCGGCCCCATCAGGGAGTTGAGGCCTCTTGCAGGGGATGCCCAAAATTACTGACGGAAATCATCTGTAAAAGGGATCATCACGGACAACGGATGTGAGATTCACATCACGGATGGTCCGTGAAATTTACGGATGGTTGGTCACCCTAGTCTTAAGCCTGGTTTTACTAGCGTTCCCCCATATGAATAAGTATTTGATGACAGGCGGTTTTATGTATATTGGATGAAAATCAAACCTGGTGAAACCAGTACTGACCAATCCTTTTTGTCAAACCGGTTTTCACAAATGTTTCACCTAGCATGGCATTCAATAAGTTGACAAAACCAACTTTTTGACTGTCCCTCTCAGCAAAAAAATGAAACCCAGTGAGATGTTCTCAGTGTTATTTTCGTCTCTCCTGCTCCTCCCAAATCATAGTCTCTTTTTCTGGGAGGAGGATATCCCCCTGCTCCCTCTAACACTGTCATCTGATACCCCCGTCCTCTGTATTTATTTATTTTATAAGAGAGGTTGCCCCTGGAATTGCTTTACTCACACTTCCTCTCCTTTCCTCAACACAGGCCAGATGTACAAAGGATTTTTGTGGTCACAAACTAATTTTATAAAACACCATTTGCATACTACTAACTCCAGTTTCTTGCCAAATGGGTTTAGATATCACTATCTAACTGCAATTTGGAAGGGTGTGCTGGGGTGTTTCTTTCAAGTTGCGGCCTATGTATTGATGGTTTGCGACCGTAACTCCAGTTGCAAACTACTGATAAGTTACCGACTCCCAAGCTTGGGAAAGAGTCCTGATTGGACCCCTTGCAAATCCCAGGGACAACTTCAGTTGGAGTAGACGAGAGCTTGGGCTGCTTTTAAAAGAAACGTATCAATTTTTTAATTCAATCACAGGCATGGTAGTTCGCTGTCCCTTGGAGACCACCATCCCAGTGACTGTAGCCAATTACAATGGGTGACAAACTGTAGCCTGCCTAATGAATCTTAATTAGGCAGGCCCTTCTGAGACCCCCTGTGATTTGTTATTTTGTGACCCAACCTTGTAGCTATTAGCCAGTTCCGAAAAAAAATCATGGTCCAAATGTTTGGTAGGCAAAATGCAACTTCAATTTTGTTACTACTATCATAGTACATCTGGCCCTACATTCCTTCCTCCATTTAAGCATCTACCAACGGTCCCTGATCCTCCACCCCTTCCCAACCCATGTGTTGCAAGTGAGGCCTTTGATTCACCTCTCACTTTGCTTTCTTCCCACCTGTCCAACACCACCTTTTCTCTACCCCCTCTTTTCTTCTGTTAACGTACTTTGTCATCTTTTTCTTTTGCGCGCATCTTCTTTCCAATTCACCTTTAACTAATTTCTTCCCTATGTTGAATCTACTGAAAAAAAGAATAACACAAACCTTTTATCTTTTGATACCTCTATTCCATTTTTTTTTAACAAATAATGTTTGCTCTTACAATCCCTAAAATTGTAGGTATTGTAAGACGTTTTTACGTTTTTTAATGCACACAAGATCTAAGGGGCTGATTCCGAGTTTGGTGGTCCGTGAACTGCCAATCCTGGGGTGGCGCAGCGGTGGAGGTGCGGCTAACGTCTCACCGGCAGTCTGACTGTCCTATTAGGAGTTTGGTAGTAGGATGTCTGAGGACTGCTGCAACCACTGGGGATCCCAGATCCCCAGCGGTGGTGCAGTGGACTGAGGCCCACAAAATGCTTGCACCTCCAAGCATGTTACGAGTTTCCTCACTGCCACAGTTGTTATGGCGGTGAGCCCGCCATAAGACGTGTGGCGGTGGAAACTAACGAGGCCCTACAGGACCCCCTGGTGCCTGAGGGCTAGTGGATGCATGCAGGGGGGCACATGGTGTGCCCCCTGTCGTTCTGCATCCCCCTGTTCCTGCACTAAGGCTCTGCTATTCACTTACAAAGGCCTGTAGTGGGACCACCACCGCAGGACCACCCACTGGATTTTAATTTGTAAACTGGCCGGCAGTGTGCAGATGACTTTGGCAGTCTTGGAGCAGGGCACTGGCATGGTGGCCCTGCTCCAAGACTGCCAAAGTCATAATCAGGCCCTAAGTTTCCAACCAGAGTCCAGCATTCTTTTTCTATAAGAATCATAGGATTTTAGTGGAAATGGCTTTTACTCACGATGGAAATTCCCCAGAGTAGAGTTTCGTAAGCCTAGCTTTTTCAGGCTGATGTTCTCCATTTTAGTTATACGTCAGGATGAGGGAGAGCCATGACAGCTGTATGTGTATCAAATATCAAGCTTGGTGAAACCGGTTCTGACAAGCCCTTCTCGTTGATCTAGTTTACACAAATTGTTGACCTAGAATGGCATTCAATAGGTTGATGAAACCATCTTCGCTACTGTCAATCTCAGTGAAAAATCCTAAACCCAGTTTTATATTGTCTATGTTCGTGTCTTTTTTCCTGCGCCTCACGAACCATTCATTCTGTTTCTGGGGGAAAGGAGATACCTCTCTTCTCTCCCTAAGTAAGTGAAGTCACCCACATAAGTGCCCAAATTCTAACATGCTTACAATGAAAATGTACATGCCCATATATACCTTAACATGCGCTGTTATATTTTAGAAATCATTTGCGTCTTTGTTTTTCCACATGTTTACATTTTTGAAGACTAAAGGCCTTATTACGAGTTTGGTGGTCTGACCACCATAGAACCATGTCTGCGTCCGCCAGCAGCCCACGCATCGCAAATCCTTCGTCACGCCACTTGGATGAAGGAAAGCCGACTTAAGCTGAACTCAGACAAGACGGAGATCCTCATCCTCGGGCCCAACCCCTCAGCATGGGACGGCTCCTGGTGGCCCGCATCACTGGGGACCTCCCAGCCCCTACCGACCACGCACGTAACCTGGGAGTCATCATCGACTCAAAACTCACCATGACCAAACAAGTCAACGCAGTCTCCTCCACCTGCTTCAACACCCTCAGCATGCTCCGCAAGATCTACGGATGGATCCCGACAAACACGAGGAAAACAGTCACCCAGGCCCTAGTCAGCAGCATACTCGACTACTGAAACGCCCTCTACGCCGGAATCTCATCCAAGCTCATCAACAGACTACAAAGAATCCAGAACGCCTCCGCACGCCTAATCCTTGACGTCCCGCGCCACAACCACATCACCCCCCACCTGAGGAACCTGCACTGACTCCCCGTCGACAGAAGAATCTCCTTCAATCTCCTGGTCCACGCACACAAGGCACTCCACAAAACCGGCCCATCCTATCTCAACAGTCAACTCTCCTTCTACGTACCCAACAGGAAACTCCGCTCCGCTGACCACGCCCTGGCCACGGTCCCGCGCATCTGTAGAACCACATCCAGAGGCAGGTCCTTCTCCCACCGCGCTGCCAGGACCCGGAACACCATCCCCCTCAACCTACGACAAACCGAAGACCTGCTGACCTTCAGGAGGAAAACAGTCACCCAGGCCCTAGTCAGCAGCAGACTCGACTACGGAAATGCCCTCTACGCCGGGTCTAGTCCAAGCTCATCAACAGACTACAAAGAATCCAGAACGCCTCCGCACGCCTAATCCTTGACGTCCCGCGCCGCGACCACATCACCCCCTACCTGAGGAACCTGCACTGGCTCCCTGTCGACACAAGAATCACCTTCAATCTCCTGGTCCACGCACACAAAGCACTCCACAAAACCTGCCCAGCCTATCTCAACAGTCGACTCTCCTTCTACGTACCCAACAGGAAACTCCGCTCCGCTGACCACGCCCTGGCCATGGTCCCCCGCACCTGTAGAACCACATCCAGAGACAGGTCCTTCTCTCACCGCGCTGCCAGGACACGGAACACCCTCCCCCTCAACCTACGACAAACCAAAGACCTGCTGACCTTCAGGAGACGACTGAAGCCCTGGCTCTTCGAACAGTAGAAACAGCAACCCCCCACCCCCCTCTCAGTGCCTTGAAACCCTCAAGGGTATGTAGTGCGCTCTACAAATGATTGATTGATTGATTGATTGATTGATTGAAACAGGCAGTTGGACCGCTGCGGTCCGCTTGTGGGTCAGGCAACTCACAATAGGCATGGCGGTGCAGCGCCTTCATACCGCACTATGGAGGCTGCCTTTCTTCAACCACGAATGCAGTGGTCGGCGGTCTGCTGGGTGTCTCTGCAGTCCAGTGGCATTCTTCCCTAAGCCATCCCACCCTATTTGTAATATGGCAGTCGTACCGCCGAGATCTCAACGCTCGGACGGCCACCGCTGATAAGGTAGCCCACGGGACTGCCAAATTCATAATAAGGACTTTAGTATCATTGCACTCTTCACCACTGAATGCATAAGCTAAGGGACTACTTGTTCCGAGCTCTAACCTATAGTATCATTAAAAATAATAGGAGAAGACACCTCATCCACCCAATGGTGGTAAGCTTCATCATTAGTGTCTCTTGTCACCTAGGTAGGTCTCTGCCACCTTGGTGGCTCAACTGGATCCAAGATATATATGTAATTATCTGGACTATTGCGGAGGTCCAGTTCAGAATAATAATAGTTATGGGAGTGCATGAGATGCATGGAATTTCCACTTAGCATCCGAGTGAATTATTGTTAATCATGGTATAGGGACCCATTGAATAAAGACATTTAGAGTACTCCCATAACCAGGGCTCCTGGACAGCTTGTGTTTAGAGTGACATTCTGCTTAATTACTCTCCTGTGTCCATGCAAGGTGGTGGAGGTATGGTGTAGGATTACACGTGAAAGACTGCGGCTGAGCCATATCACAGGTGGATTCAGTGTAGTTTGGATTGGATGTCCCCTGTTCATCCTACACTCTAATCCTGGGGGGCTGCAGCCAAAAGGAAGGTCCAGAGTTGGCCCCATATATCACTGGGTCTAGATGTGGTGAGCAGTAGTGTAGCGTATACATCCAGTTATTAATTACAATATATGAGGTAGTCCAACCATGCTTTATATTTAGGTGATCTTCCGCATTCCCAACAACACGCCACCTGCCGCTTTGCCAGCAGCAGTGCTAGAGATGTGTATCTCCTGTGGCTGGCGGGGTTATCGCACACCCATTCCAGTAACGCAACCCTTGGGTCCCCGGGCGCCTGCTTACTGATCATTTCAGTTAGTGGTCTTATTTATTGTGAATGCATGCTGGTGATGTTTGCATTAAGCACATGTTAGACTTCTACATGCTAATCCAAGTGTTGAGTTTCTTTTACAGTACCTGGTGCATTGTGTGCTAGGATTCGTCTATGTTAGGCGCTAGACTGGACTTCATAAAATGACCTAGTGCCAGAGATAAGGGAAAGATTTCTCGAGGGGTACCGAGCTAGAGTGTGGCTCAGCGCTGGAGCCGAACAGCATAAGCACATTGAACCAAACGTACGTGAAATCTAACTGCACTTACCATGTTTTGTTTACTTGCATGCATTTCATGTATTGTCTTATATTTGTCTTTCGTGTGTTAAAAGTGTCCTGAGTAGGAGATAATTAGATAATAGACTGGTTGGGTAGATAGGAAAAAGGGTCCGGAAGCAAGGATAGTGTGTGCAAGTTTAAGGTTTAGAGTGAGGAGGCTCTATACCCCATTGCTATCCTTGGCCCTGGATGAAACACTGCCATTTTAAATGTACACGTTTCTTAAGTTGCCTTGTTTTCTACAGAATTTCTTTTGACACACATTTGCTTGTGTGACAGTGAAGGATTTGTTTCTCTGAAACCACATTGCTCATGATTCCCCTTCGTAAGTACACTATCACAACACCTTGAACATTTACTACAAGGCCTAGACACACATTGTGCAAATGTTGTTGTTTGTTATTCGTCCACGAGGCCACATGGCTATCACAAAGACAATAAACAATGTTGGCCTGGCTAAAGCCTTAACACGGAACAGCTGATGTTATTATAAATACACATGCATTTCCATGCTCAAATTAGAGGAGCACTCTTCTCTCATTGTGAGGTCATCGCTGTGTCGAAGTCTCAGCCCAGCTGATTCCTGATGTCCAACTTGTGACCAAGACGGGGACCTACATACTTTGCCTTCAGGTAATGGGAAGTTAGATCATCCAGTAAGGGATTCTTGGCAAAACACCCACCCTAGACAACTAGGTTAGAGAGCGCGTAGGAGTACACTATACCTAGTACTTATATGCCAGTTGTTTTTAGCACGATTGTGGAAACTTTTATCCTTTTCACTGTTCTTATATTGCTAATCACTTTTGTCTGCTTCTGTCAATTAATCATTGCAGTTCCTATTTTATAAAAGAATCAGAATGGTTCAATAAATATTGAAAACACTCCCTTGTGTATTTCTTGCGTACCTTTCTGAGTGAGCACTTGTGACGGAGCAGAAAAGTTCTAGATCTGTTACCACATTCCTTTGGGAGTCATGGTTTTCATGTTCTGAGCTTGCCCAAACCATTTGTTACCTTACTATGTTTAGGGGTACTTTTGGTGGCACTGTGAGCTAGCATGTTTATAGGCCAACATTTCCTGAGAGGGTGCCTGGAATCAGTCTGGCACCATCCCAACATTTATGTTGTGCACCAAACAAACAGTTCTTACTGAGAAAGTAGAAACTGTATGACATGTCGCAGCCAAAGTTGGTAGATTGGGTTCTTATTTAATGGATCACCTGAGTAGTTCTCTTGTGCATACCCAGAGACCCCAACACAACTCCTGACTGGAGGCGTCCCTGGTGATAGGGACTATCCTCCTCAGCTGAGTAGGTAACCCCTATGTATTGGCTGTAGGTTGTTCAAGCTTGAACTTTTCAAAGGATTTTTTACTATTGCGTTACCCTCTCTGAATTCCATTTCAGATTATGTCTGACACAGAAACCCCAGGAGCACTTAACATTGCTGAGAACCACAGACATGCAGTTACTCAGAAACTTTTACAACATGGTCTCACACATATGGGTGGAGATGTGACCTAAGTGGTTGAGGCTCACAAAGCATATAGGACAGAGGTATTGTAGTCATGGATTACATTCCCAGCAGCAGACAACACAACAAGACTATTTCATAACTACACACAAACTACTAAACACCATATGAAGAAATAGGAATACCGTTAATATACCTTGAACACATAAATTGGTTTGATGGTGCCATACCATAAGCAACAGAAAATGTTAGACTAGGTCCCCTTGACAATGAGGGAGTAACATGGGCAGTCTTAGCTGGAACACACCGCATCCTGATGTTGATAATTTATCAGCAGTACAATTGCATAGACTGTGCAAACACTTAGTGACAACATACAGATGTTTGACCCAGTTCGTTAAGCCAACTTTAGCATTAAATTGCGTGTGAACTGCTCATGCTGAACAACTGCAATTGGCTACACTGGGCATCAGCCCACAAACAGTAAATGCAGACATGGGTAAGGTTCCCATCACATGGCAGGAGATTACGTTCTAGATTACACAAAAGACAAGTCAGCTTAAAGCAGTGTTTCTCCATACGGGTAACCAAGGAACAGACAGAATTTTACCAATTTGCTTGCCGATGGGGATGGCTCCCCCTGTGGAAGACTGTACACCTTTTGATGCAGTATCTACCAGAACACATGGCACCCTTCATTAGCTGTTTTGCCAGAGGTGCTTAGACAGATCCAAAATGAGTATGGGGCAGCACCTGCCCTGAATTTGGGGATAAAACTGAGGGGCAATTTTGTCGCAGTATCTGCCATTATGTTAAGTAACATTAAAGGGGAAGCAGCAGCATTGCCGCCCAAGAGCTTTGGCTCCAGCATAACAGAAACACAAATTGCTTAAAACTTTCGAAGAGACCTATGCAACATTAAGTAGAGATCATTTGGGAGCCAGACCGGGTAAACCACAACTAAAGAGTAATTCTGAAAAGGATTACTCTAAGCAAGCACCAGAGTCTTCTACAAAGATGAAGTGGGATAATAAGAAAAACAAAGACAAAACTAAATTGTGGGGTGGGTCTCCTCTTCAGCAAGCCAAGTGATATAACCTGCTTAACCATGATAATATCAGACCACTTGACGGGTTTCAGGAAACTGATACGTGAATCATCTCTTTCCTTTCACAGTCATCCAAAAACGTACAGAGAGAGGTAGAGGGTCAGAGTGCAGATTGAAGGAATATGTGAAACCCGAAGAAGGACTCTCAATGCTCATCTGACTACATCATTAAACAGGAAGACTAATCGAAAACATCGAAAACCTCAGTTCATAAAGAAGAAGGTAGCTGGACGTATACTCAAGCATACCACAGATATTGAGGACACTCCCCTAAGCAGGGAAATGGCAGTGACCATACTGGACAATGCTGCAGAGGTCATGATAATTCATGGGCGAGAGTAGGGCTGAGAGACACCGGATACTAGGGTACGCTTCCCACATCGTTTATCCAAAATACAACTCCAATTGGAGAGGGACTTACCTATGAATATTAATGTTCTCTTTTGAGAGGACTTGTCATTCGGCTACAATATTCTCTTGGCCAAACAGGATTAGCCACCTGAATTTGTGATTGATTGCCCAAGCGGAGAAACAGTAATTTTACCTGCCTTTTCCGACCTTGTCCCAGAATCAGTTAAAAATTCACAAGTCAAGGAGTTGGCGTTAGCACTAACTCCTGCATTATATACTACAACCATATGGGGTGGGATGACGGTTCCCCTTATCATGAAATACCACTGAGATCGACCCCACAACCTCAAAGAAGATACCCCATTAAAACTGAGGCTAAAAAACAAGTTAGAGAAATTCTCCAACAACTTCAATACCAGGGTGCAATAGGTAGTTGCACCTCTTCAATGAACAATTCCTTGTTTCTCGTGATGAAACCAGATCATTCATATTGTCTAGGATTAGATTACTGACATTTAAACACAGCTACATGCACATTGGCGGCACAAAATGTGCACAGCTCGGCACTAATGAATAACATACTGATGAAGAAATACTAAATATCTCGAATGGAGATTCCTGCCAAAATATAGCAGCCGGAGCAGGTATTTGACCACATTCAGTGCGCTGGGGTCTCAGAGGCAATACTGTAGGTTGCCTCAGGGGTATACCAATAGCCCCGGGCTGTTCTCAGCTAGAGTAACAGAAGTTTTACAAAAGTTCTATGACATATATTTGACGGATGATGACCTTTCAGTACACTTAACAAGAGTAGATCGCATAATTCTGGTATTTTCTCACATAGGTTAAAGAAAATACTTTTAAAAAAATCAATAATTACCCACTTCCTTGTCCTGTTTCTGGAATATGAGTTGGCAAGTAAAGTCAAAAGCGTTGCGAAACATATCTTAGAGAAGTGTGCGCTCTTACAACCTTCATCTACGTTGAAGAGGTTAAATCCATAATGGGATCCTTACATTTTGGCAGAACTTACATTCCAGAATATGCAGAACGGGTTAAACCTTTCTACGACCTGGTCCATCCAGATTTCTCAAGCACAAACTGGACCACTGATCACACACAAATATAACTTTCAGTACAAGTTGACATGCTAGCTTCAAAACATTTACACACAGGTGTAAACACTACGAACCTGGTGATCTACTTTGTGGTGGGGGCATCATTGTACACCTATGCTACGTTTAATGTAGGTGAAACTGTACCGATTGCATATACATTGCATTTCACACAAATGCCGAAATGTGTTTTGCACCAACAGAAAAAATATTATTGTCCTAAGAGGCTGTCACAAGAGCAAGTGTTCCAAATGCAAAAGCACTGGTCCCATGTTGGATACAATGGCCTAACTCACTCACCGCAGCAGATGTAGATGACAGATTTGACTCTACACTACAAACGCAAGCCTTTCTGCAATACGAACAGGAATATCCTCTGCTAAATAAAATATTGCCTCTTGATCAATATCATTACATCATATATACTGATGGATCTGCACAGACTGCATTAAGGACAAAGCATCAATATTCAGCAGTATGCACTGCCTTAAAGGGGGAAGGAGAATTCCATCCAGAGAAAACCTACATGCAGTTACTTGGTGGCTTGGTACTTGGTGACTGCACTGTGCATTTGACTGAACTTAGGGCTCCAATACTGGCACTGGAGATTGCGAATCCTGGATTCCCCACACTCATTGTGTGTGATTTGTATTACTGTGTCCAGTCCTATAATGAATATCTACCCTACAGGAGCCAAAATAGATTCAGAGATTCAAAGGGTGCACAATCAAGCACAAGCGGTTTTGGGAACAGGTGGCAAAACTGAAAGATTGTTTGCCATGGACTCATATAATTCACACATTGAGTAATCAACATGTTGATGTACACCTTGCTGGGAATTCCAAAGCAGATGAAGCCACAAAAGCAACAGTGCAAACTGCTGCCGTCACTGCGATTACTCGTTCAAGTACGTGAATAGACACAAACATTATGATGGCTGTTAATGCTGTACGCAATGACACCCACATGCTGAAAGCCTTTCCACTCAAGTACTCTTCCAAATTAGTTGCGCAAAACATATAATTTCCTCACATTCCTGGAGTGGGGGGATAGAGTAATTCAGACCGCTGGTTAGGATTAATTCTAGCTGCACACGAGGGTCTTGCATCCGCACACGCATTAGTAGCTGCTACAATTTCATTATTGCAGCAATGTTACTGGTGGCCAGGTCTCTATAGCAAGACCAAGGACTTTGTCCTCAAATGCAACATATGCCAGCAAATGGAGGGTTCCACCATGGATGTCCACCACAGACACCGCTACTGATTTCAAACAAGACTCTGGCATGTTTTTAACTGGGCTGTAAGTGGGGGTCAGGATGCACACCTATTTACTTCTTATTTTTCATGCTTGTCTTTTTATTCTCCAGATTGCGTGCAGATTGAGTTTATTGCCATGCCCTCGTGGCAACAGGGTTATGAACTTCACTGTAGTGGGGCGCCATCACGCCCCCAACAATCGCACTGCCAAACGTGCGAATCGCCTTCATGATTCCTTATGTTTCATTTTTCATGTTCATCCATTTACTCCATTTCTGTTTCACATTTGTCATCCTTCTTAATCTGTTTTAATGCGAGCCTGCGCGCTGAGTGTACTTGCTGTTTCCGAGTTTTTACTGTTCACCCCCTGTCTATCCGGACTTTGTGAATGAACAGGACCAAGGCAATAATTCATGTCAGGCAGCGTTTTATTTAAGAAAATACCCAATGCATTTCGGGCTCAACGCCCTTCTTCGGGGGTCACTGTAAACAAATGACAAATAACCACAGTCACTAATTGTGTCATCCACTTTTAAAAAACATTGCTTAATGCTAATCTAATTAATCAACATGTTGCCCAATCTGTGTTCAGCACTTCAGTATATTACGCTGTGCACTGTTTGTTAAACCATTTGAATAATGTGCTTTACATTTGAATAATATGCTTTACATTGCTCCTAATTCTAATCTTTGTTTCATTGCCGCTTTTAAAAAAAGTTGAAACCACCTCGTTCTCCTCCCCACATGAGAACAACTCATCAATCACTCGCCGTCTGCCTGTGCCTCGGCTCTAAATCACACATTTTCCCCTTCCCAATCTTTTTCCATCTCTCTTCGCGCTCGTTTAAACTAACGTGCCCCGTCTCTCACTTAACCCCAACCTCACAGCCATCATTACTCCTAATTGACTCTCAGTACCCTTCCCTTCCTTCTTAGATGTTTTCACCACCAGAGATGAGCCCACGACATGCTCGCTTAACACATACCTGCTGCCTGTTATTTAAAACCGGCCGTCCTTACTCCGTCTGACTTCCTATGTGTGTCCTCCCAGAATCCCTCCCTTATTTAACACCTGGTTTCAACTATCCGATGACGTTACAAAATCACCCTCCCTCACAGCTGCAATGGAGGACTAATCTTCGTGAGTTACTACAACTCCCATAATGCTGTTCAAAATGCATTTAACAAACATAGACATTTTAGCAAGATATTTCGAACTGATCTGCAATATAAGTCTTTCACTTGGGCTTGAAATGTTAATTTGACACTTAGTGCAGGTGAATATCCGACATTAAATGTCATTTGCATCTAAAAATAATCCTACGGCGTTTTGCAACACTGTCTTTGATGAACCACATCGATGTTTAAAGCGTGCAGACTCGTGTTTGTTGAAAGTTAGTCCTATTATTCATCTTAGTCATTGGGTGCTATCCTTGTTTGTTGGGCAAAAGTTAAACTGCGCTGTAAGTGGGGGTCAGGATGCACACCTATTTACTTCTTATTTTTCATGCTTGTCTTTTTATTCTCCAGATTGCGTGCAGATTGAGTTTATTGCCATGCCCTCGTGGCAACAGGGTTATGAACTTCACTGTAGTGGGGCGCCATCACGCCCCCAACAATCGCACTGCCAAACGTGCGAATCGCCTTCATGATTCCTTATGTTTCATTTTTCATGTTCATCCATTTACTCCATTTCTGTTTCACATTTGTTATCCTTCTTAATCTGTTTTAATGCGAGCCTGCGCGCTGAGTGTACTTGCTGTTTCCGAGTTTTTACTGTTCACCCCCTGTCTATCCGGACTTTGTGAATGAACAGGACCAAGGCAATAATTCATGTCAGGCAGTTGAGCCCGAAATGCATTGGGTATTTTCTTAAATAAAACGCTGCCTGACATGAATTATTGCCTTGGTCCTGTTCATTCACAAAGTCCGGATAGACAGGGGGTGAACAGTAAAGGGGGCATGGCAATAAACTCAATCTGCACGCAATCTGGAGAATAAAAAGACAAGCATGAAAAATTTTGTTGGATGTGTCAAATTAACATTTCAAGCCCAAGTGAAAGACTTATATTGCAGATCAGTTCGAAATATCTTGCTAAAATGTCTATGTTTGTTAAATGCATTTTGAACAGCATTATGGGAGTTGTAGTAACTCACGAAGATTAGTCCTCCATTGCAGCTGTGAGGGAGGGTGATTTTGTAACGTCATCGGATAGTTGAAACCAGGTGTTAAATAAGGGAGGGATTCTGGGAGGACACACATAGGAAGTCAGACGGAGTAAGGACGGCCGGTTTTAAATAACAGGCAGCAGGTATGTGTTAAGCGAGCATGTCGTGGGCTCATCTCTGGTGGTGAAAACATCTAAGAAGGAAGGGAAGGGTACTGAGAGTCAATTAGGAGTAATGATGGCTGTGAGGTTGGGGTTAAGTGAGAGACGGGGCACGTTAGTTTAAACGAGCGCGAAGAGAGATGGAAAAAGATTGGGAAGGGGAAAATGTGTGATTTAGAGCCGAGGCACAGGCAGACGGCGAGTGATTGATGAGTTGTTCTCATGTGGGGAGGAGAACGAGGTGGTTTCAACTTTTTTTAAAAGCGGCAATGAAACAAAGATTAGAATTAGGAGCAATGTAAAGCATATTATTCAAATGTAAAGCACATTATTCAAATGGTTTAACAAACAGTGCACAGCGTAATATACTGAAGTGCTGAACACAGATTGGGCAACATGTTGATTAATTAGATTAGCATTAAGCAATGTTTTTTAAAAGTGGATGACACAATTAGTGACTGTGGTTATTTGTCATTTGTTTACAGTGACCCCCGAAGAAGGGCGTTGAGCCCGAAATGCATTGGGTATTTTCTTAAATAAAACGCTGCCTGACATGAATTATTGCCTTGGTCCTGTTCATTCACAAAGTCCGGATAGACAGGGGGTGAACAGTAAAAACTCGGAAACAGCAAGTACACTCAGCGCGCAGGCTCGCATTAAAACAGATTAAGAAGGATGACAAATGTGAAACAGAAATGGAGTAAATGGATGAACATGAAAAATGAAACATAAGGAATCATGAAGGCGATTCGCACGTTTGGCAGTGCGATTGTTGGGGGCGTGATGGCGCCCCACTACAGTGATGTTTTTAACTGGACCATTCTCATCAGATGGGGCTTACAAGTATATCTTTGTTGCTGTGGATTCCAGCTCTCAATTCCTACGGGTATGTCCATAGCTGTTGGCTGACGCCCAAACTGTTATAAAGGATCTGCAAGTTTTTATCATCGGGAAATAAGCAGTTAGCACACTGCATTCCGACCAAGTTCCGGCCTTCGCCTCGAGGGCTTACAAAGATGCTATGGAACGTTTGGGTGTGACTAACCCTGGGCGTAAAACTCCGCACTCCACAAAAGAGTGGAGTTTTTTTTCTCCGCGTACCCAACATGCGTTTTTGCACGCGCTGGAGCGACTTACCGGGTGCCCGCGATCGGCAACGAGATTTCCCATCTGTTTGCTAGTGCCACCAGATGTGCTAGGTGCCCGTATTGTCCTGTCATTAGGGCGCGCCATCGGAATTCCGGCTGAAGTTTTGTGAAGAATACAATCCTGAATATGCAGAATCTGCAATCTGGAGAAGGTTCTCTCCCAAGCAGCATCAAAACCTTCTCGAAATGATGGTTTGGATTAAAAAAATTCCTCAGATTGACATTTGTCTGTACTTTTTTACGCATGGAGCCAGTAGGCTCATAACTACTCATGGGTGTATGAAACAACTGTTTCTGTTGAATTTAAACATCATTTAGGGCATGGATAGCACTGGATTAAAATGCAAAATGTTTTTTTATGGGTATTTCACTTTTTTCCATGTGATTTTAATAAATGCTTTTGTTGGATGTGTAACTTGCAAACCTTTTTTAGCCCTGTGGACTTTCGTTTTTGGCAGTGTTGCATTAAAGCTGTGTTGCTTAGCATGCCTTCTTTGTCTGGCCAGTGTCTGAGTGTATTGTAATAGTGGGCCAGCATTTGCCTTGGCTGAGCCTCCCCATGTGGCCAGGGGCCATTTTGTAAAGTCTGTGTCCATATAGGCCTGCTTGAGTTCATTGTTTTCCAGGCCTCCTGCTTGTTGCAAGTGACTATGTGGCTGGTGGCCATTTTGTGGCGGTAGTAAGTGTGCTTTTGCCATAGGCCTGCATGTCTTTCCTTGGTTTATTGCTTCTATCCATTGTCAGCTGAAGCTCCCTGAATGTTGAAACCCATGTGATGCACAATGCCAAACCGGGTCCATTACATTTGTATTTTTGTTGTTGTTCTTCTTCTTTCCTATTCTTCCTGACTGTACTATTCGGTACACAAACCATGAAAGCCCTTGTTGTTGTCAAAGTCTCACAAATGACTACACTGTATTGTTATGTTTTTTTAATAACTGAGATAATAAATGTAATAAATTAATAACACCAACAAGTGTGACCACAGACTAAGTTATATATTCAATTTGTTTGTTTGTACAAGTAGTAATCGAACCACAACAATGAATGTCACATTTCACTGATGTTCTTCTTGCTTCTTTGCTTTTAGGTGCACAAAAGAGGAGGAGACAACATCACCCATTGTACTGCCTGCCAGAAGTCCTGTTACGCAGGACGTCACATACCGTGTGACCACAGACATCTCTTCAACTTCTGCCACTGCTTGCTGCTGACATTTTCAAGATGGCCCCAAAGAAAGGTACCTGGTCCAGTACCAAGAAAGGTGCTAGTGAGAAGAAGGTACTGCCACATACCAAGACCGGTAAGTCACACAAGACCTTTTTTTGGGAAACCAAAAATCGTACCTGCAGCAGTGGTGTCTGGGGAGCAAGCTAGGAGCAGCATCCCCCGCAACAGTGTACCCACCCCACCAACCTAGGCCCAAGCCCATATCTGTCCCAGAGTCAGCCAGTGTGATCACGAGTCCAACACCGACGAGCAGTGATGTTGAAATTGACTTATCGTTATCACAAAGTAGTACCCAATCAGTGCAGGAAACTCAGATAAGTGGGCAGCAACAGCCACAACCACCCCCAAAAAGTAGTTGTTCCTCCCGAAGTAGGGGCAGTTCAGGAGATTGAGAATCCTGCAGAGGAAGAAGAAGAGCAAGCCACTCTTTCAGAAGAGCCATCATCTTCCAGATCCCCAGCAAGGAAAAGGAGGGTTAGTACATCAACTTCATCTCCAAGCCCCCATTCTGATGATCTAGACACTACTTTGATCCCGCTTCAGTCTGAATTGGAGACACGCCACACCCACGAGACAGGATAGGGAAAAGGAAGGTTCCAGAAAGCCTTAGAGTTATAAAGATAGATGTAGAAGAAGAGGATTACGACAAGCCAGTCATCATGGACATTAGTCCCGCCCCAGTGGAGACCGACATTACCCCATCCCAAATTGTTGTGAGGGATGTGGCACAGATACCACCAGCACAGATGATACCACCACCTCCAGCTTCCATACTTCGCCAGCAGCGACCTACATCCACCACAACCACCTCATTAGAAGTAGGTACTGCAGAGGGTCAAACTTCACACCCACCTATCAGTTCATTCGACTTTGCAAGTGGCACCAGCAGCGCTAGAAAGTTGACCTCCCCAGTTTGGGACTTCTTTTCAGTTAGTAGGAAGGAGGTGAACATTGCTATAGGCTCCATTTGTGGACAAGGTGTTAGTCGGGGTAAGCTTGGTACAAACTATGGTACCGGAGCCCAAACAACCCATCTGGATAAACATCACTTGATCCAGTGGGAGGCACACCTTAGCGGCCAAAAAACTGCATGTGTTGTTGGTAGAGGGGATGAAGCAGAAGATCCGATCACGGTGAAGGTTGAATAAGAGGGAGACATTTTCCGTTACACAAAGCATCTCTGTCCCCAGCAGTGCAGTGGTACCGCCCACATCATCATCAGTAACAATAGCACAAGTGTCAGGCTGAGACACCAAGGGGTCCCAGGCAAGAGAGTAACGCAATGATAAAAGTACATTAAGCCTAACATCTGGCGTCAAGAAGTCACCTGCATCAGTGCACCAGAAAAGGAAAAAATCCAGGCTACCATTCTCAGCATGTTTAGGTCGGAGGGGCAGTACGAACTCAACCACTCAACAGCATTTTTGTACAATGCGAAGCGGGCTAAAATGTTAGCGCTGGACCTCCTCCCTTTTTCTTATGTGGAAGGGGTGGTTTGTCTTGAATTTGTGGCAGCCATCTGCCTGAAATGGAAGGTTCCGAGGCAGTCCTATTTCACCAGAGTTGCTGTTCCAGCACTACATCACGATGTGCTGGAATTGCTTGGACAAGCTTTGCAGCAGAGTGCTGTTTACACTATCCACCTGACAACAGACATGTGGACCAGTTGCCAAGCCACTGATTACATGTGCATCACTGCACTCTAGATCGCTTTTGTGGGTGTTAGAGAATTAACCCCGGGAATTAGAGGCCTGCTACTGCAGTGCAGCCGGCTACAAGTTCAACTTCAGAGCCCGAGGCCAGTGTAGTTGGCTCACAGAGGGCAAAACCACCAACAACACCAAGAACAACATCAACAACAAGAACAGGAGCATCATCCCCACAATCTGCCCATGAATAGTTTCTACAGCAAAGGCTTAAGTCCAGTGCTGAGGCAAAGGCAAAAGAGGTAGCGCAAAGCAGAAAACCCATGAGCATTGAGCGAATGGTCCAGGCCTATCTGGATGACTCAACAGAGGTCTACTTTGAACACAACCTATTGCTGTATTGATATGGGAAAAGGCGCCAATGGCCAGTGCTCAGCAGGCTGGCGATAAACTATCTTGCTGGCCCTGTCACAAGTGTCTGTTCTAAGCGTGTTTTCAGTGCTGCTGATGCGGTTCTGACAGTGAGAAGGACCAGTCTCTCGCCCCAAAATGTGGAGAGGTTAATAATGATCAGAATGAATCAGCACTTTATACCACCGGATTACACCATACCTGAAGTAGCAAAGCAGGAAGATGATGGCGACTCAGGTCATGGACGTAGTGTGTTAGATGACCTACTTCTGGCTGAACCACTAGAGTTTGAGGATGAGCTCTACTTCCCTGACAACTTGACTTTGGAGTTACTTTTTTTCTTGCTTTGACACCCCCGAAAAAGGCCCCCAAAAAGATATAGCTAAGGAATATTATTCACTTTTATTATTTGTGTGTCTCACTGTCTTTCTGTTTTGAATCACAACAAATCCATCAGCACCGCCCTACTCTTTTATTGCCGGATTGGAGTTGCAACTGTGTGCAGTCAGTGAAGAAGTAAGTCCACTCCTCCAAGTCCTGATTCCTGACTCGCCCTAATCCATTTCCCTCAAGCCAGACATTGGATGGAGAATAGTACAACAAATGTGGGATGTGTGCCTGCCTCGTCTAATACCTCCAAAGAACCTGAATATATATATATATCCTCCTTTCCGAGCTTAGAGGTTCTGCCCCAGAAGAACAGGTAAATGATGATGGCATGCATTGCATGCTGGCTCTAAGTGATTGGTGTTTGTGTTGTTGTGCATGATGTCTACTAGTATTTAATCTACACACAAAAAAGTGACTCAAGTCAATGTTTCCCTTCTTGTTGTTCAATAACAAAATTGTACTACTGCTGATCGATTCATTGCATTTTTGATTCTGGACTCCCTTGGGAAACTGCAGAGTTGGTCACCATGATGAGAACACCAAGAAGGGTAGGGAGAAGAGAAGAAATATGATAGAGTGACAGACATGTAATGGTACAAATTGTGTATTAGAAAACTGCCCTCACTCACACACAAATGTGTTTGACATGCTTCATCATCGGGTCTACTTACAAAACATCCTGGTGTAGCCACGCACAGGATGGAGCATAGGGAGGGGAAAGACAAAACAACATAAAAAGAAACAATAATATCAGGGTGTCAGTCCCATGGTGACTGGGTGTTGTGATAGAAAAAGTGCAGTGTCAAAAGTGCTTCAAACTAAATCATGGGTGCCCTATCCAAACCCTTTTCTTCATGGGCCCCACGGCCAGGATTAAAAAGTGGTGCAGGATGGGTGTGTTTATAGAGAATTAAGGTTCCCAGAAACACCCCTCCTTAAACTGCTTGTGTCAACATGTTTAGACCGTTTAATTGCGCCCCAATACTGGTCACGTCGGTCTTCCTCAGGACCTCTATCCTTCCCAGTCTAATGCCCACCTTACCTTACTCTGGCTAATTTAAGGTGGACCAAAAATGATCCAACACATGTGGTGGTAATTCCCACCAACAGGGGATACAAGTACTAAAATGACAAGACAAAACATACAAAGACTTGTCATGCAGAGAAAAATGTCTCGTTCATCAAGTGTAATAGGCGGTATAATTCATGCTGCCCATGTCGGTTTGAAATTCATTTCAACCCTCCTCAGGAATCAACTCATAATGAGACCCTGGGATTCCCAAATAATTTCATGTTTGCTGTCAGAAAATAAACATAGGTATATCCACTCTCAGCCGAACCGTAATTAAAAACAGCCAGTTCCCCTCCTCTCTGGGCATACCTGTAAGTCTCCCACCACACAAGAACAGAAAGCGAACACATCCAGCAATCACCGAGTATATCACAGTGGTAAGCATGAACTGGCGGGGGGCAGGGAGGACCCCTAAGAACACAACCTGTGTTCGGGGAAAGACAATGATAATACAACCACAGTTAATATTCACTGAAAGCTCATAACATTTCTATGATGTTAACACCCAAAAGGCACCCCCACACATGCTCTATTAGCACCACTCCTTACTGTTCCCAAGGGTAAACCATGCTAGTTTATGCCTGCCGTCACTCCGCCGTGTAGTACGGGAAGACACCGCAGCCATGTCAATAAATGCATCTCTTCCGCATCCACCCCTGTCACGTGTCACGGGCGGAATGAGCGCGTCAGAGCACATCCGCACGCAGCGGTCCATAGAAATGAATGAGGGGGTGTTTGTTTACAATTTATCAGCCACTCCCCTGCCCGACCCATCCGACACCAACTCGTGCCGGGTGATCGTACAGCGGATCTCCGGGAAAAGGAATGGTCTGCATGTGGTAGGCAACACACACTCTCTACATAAGTGCTCTTCCTAAACTACAAAAAGGGGGGGACAAAAAACATCTGTTGTTTGTTAAAACTCTATACCGATAGATATCTAGTGTGCCTGTGTATCTATGTATAACTTTTTGGCCCAGGCCAAGTAGTTCTGCCAATGAGGGACACAGCCGTGCCCCCAATATTCTGGCCGTTAAGCTGGATAATATCACACTACGTAGTCATCACATTCCCAAAAGGACAGAAGGCAACACTTATCATCCCCAGGGGAAAAGTCACGCCAGCGCCTTAACTACCACAGTCTACAAGTTATGTGGTACATCCTAATCCACAACTTACATGTTCATGACACCCAAGTAATAGGATCAGGGTTTTACCATGTTAGAGCATGCCATGGAATATCGTCATTCAGTCCCCACAAGTGACTTTTTAGTCGATATACCCATTTTTGTTCCCTCAGAAGGAGTGCTCTATTCCTGTCCCCCGTGTCTGATCCCAGCTGTAGTTTTTCAATGACTGTCTAGCTCAAATCCTCAATTGTGTGTTTTGCCTCTAAATAATGAGCAGTCAGTTTGGTATTTGACCTCCCACATCTGATGGTGCTCCGATGTTCCATGATTCGAGTTTTTACTCTGCGGCTAGTCATACCCACATAATACTTCTGGCATGGACAGATAATCAAATAAATAATTCCCTCGGAGTTACAGTTGGTATGGGATCTTTGTTCCCAGGGGTAGGCTAGGCCGATATTGATACACTTTGTGTTGTTAGTTAAGTGACAGACACTACTGGATCCACACCGAGTGTGGCCCATCACTGGGGGCAGACCTGTAGAAGTACCAGTCCCCCCGTGTTGCACCTTCTTTGGTCTAGTATGGACCAACAGATCTTTTAGATTCTGACTCCTTTTAAAGGAGAAGAGTGGCTTCTCTACACTTAGTCCATTCAAGTTCAGGATCCTCCAATTATTCAAAACTGTACGTTTAATCTGTTGTGAGGCAGTATTAAACGTGGACACAAAGACCGGTTTATTCGTTGCTGGTCTTACAGTCTTGGACAACAGGAGTTCTCGGTTAATGTCTGAGACTCTCTTCCTCGCCCTTTTGATAACCTTTTCAGGATAACCCCTCTCAAGCAGTTTCTTTGACAGAAGACCAGCCTCTTCCTTAAAACCCCCCTTGTCAGAACAGTTCCAGCGTATCCGGAAGAACTGTCCAACAGGTAGATTTTCCCGGAGGGATTTAGGATGAAAGCAGTCAAAGGCAAGTAAAGCATTTTTGTCCCTTGGTTTATGGAAGACTTTAGTATGCAGGACCCCTTCTCTGGGTTCTATCACAAGATCTAAGAATGGTAACCTGGTCTTAGTAATGGTGGAGGTGAATTGGAGTAAGGGATTCCTCTGATTTAAGCATTCAAGGAAGGAGTGAACCAATGGTTCATCCCCCTTCCAAATTACCAAGACGTCATCAATATAGCGGCGCCAAAGTTTTTATATTGGACGTCCAAGAGCAAGAGATGTCATTGATAACAGCACATTCAAAGACGCCCACATAAAGACCCTCCAGGCTAGGCACGAAGACGCTGCCCATGGAGGTACTATGGGTCCGCAAATACAATGTGCCCTCAAATTCCCCCAACATTTTTGTCAAGGCTATTTCGGCCAGGTGCAGAACAAAGGCTCTAGGAGTTAGATACGGTCAGTCTTCAGCAAATAGGATTTCATCCAAGACCCTGAGGGTTTCTCTTTGTGGAATGTTAGTATACAAGGCCTTAATATCGAGGCCTATGAGAAACTCCGTCCCAGGGTCAAATGGCATGTCCTTCAACTGATGTAGAATATCCAGGGTATCTCTGAGGTATGCAGGTAATCGTTGTACAAGAGGTTTCAAGTAAAAGTCACAAAATTGTGACAAAGGTTCTAAAAGAGACCCCATCCCCGAGAAGATGGGTCCACCGGGGGGGGGGGGGGGGGGGGGTCTACTAGGCTTATGAATTTTTGGAAGAATGTAAAAATAATGTGTTCATAGTTGCTTATTTACCAAAAATTCAGCCTCATGACTCGATATCCAATCATTGGATCGTGCCTCCTCCACGAGAGAGACAATTTCGGTGGTGATCTCTATAGTTGGATCCCTCAACAGTTTCTGATAATTCCTGTTGTCAGATAACAGGTGGGCACACTCATCATGATACGTGATTTTGTCCAAAATCACTGTTGCACCACCCTTATCTGCAGGCTTTAAAATGATCTCATCATTCTCCATCAGTTCCTTTAAGGCAAGTTTCTCCACATTCGACAAATTAGAAAAGGACCGTACTTTGGGATGATTTAAGTTTTCCAAGTCCTGAATCACCGCTTGTTCAAAAGTACCTACTTCTAGAGGTAACATAGCTAACTGAGGAGTGAAGGTAGACTTAGGTCTAACATTGGTATCCCCTCCTAAAGGATCAACAAACTCCTTATCTGGAAAAAAGACTTTCAATCTGATATTCTGGAAAAATATTGCCAGAGTTGATCCAGCTGGTTCGTAGGGACAAAACCCAACCCTTTATTGAGGAGTTGTTCTTGTATGGTAGTAAGGGAAAGTGTGAACAGATTCACCACTAAGGATGTCATCTGCTGGTCCCTGCCTGCATACTCGATGCCATGCTCTTCGTGACTCGTTGGTTGATTTATTGGTCCTGATCGTCCCAAGTTACTCTCTGCTGTCCTCTCTTTTTCCCCCTGTCCTTGTTCCGGCCCCTCCCTAAAAAAGGCCCCTGAAAATTCTGTAACTGGGCTGTTTGAAATTGGAGGTTCTGAAAGCACGGGTCCTGTAATTGTGGGTTCTGAAAAGGAGGGTGAGGTGGGAATCCCATTGGTGGCCAATTGTAGGCCTGATTTTGATACTGCTGAAAAGGAGTGATGGCGGAGTGATGGCAGGCACGAACTAGCGTGGTTTTCCCTTCAGAACAGTAAGGAGTGGTGCTAATAGAGCATGTGTGGGGGTGCCTTTGGGTGTTAACATCATAAACATTTTACTAAGGACTGGAGTCAGCAGCACGTGAGGGAGGACGTGTCACGTGGACCACTAAAAAATTACCAACTAATACTAAGTAACTAACTATAAAACCCACCCACCGACCACCACTATCTTAGTGACAGGACAATGCACAAGGAGTCTCTCTAGCATTGCCTAACTCAAGTTTTCTAACCTCTCTTACATAATCAGCCCAAGCGAGCGCAAAGTTGCAAACAAGTAAGATTAGTAGCGCAATAACACAGAACAGAACACACAATAGTAATATAATTAGCTATTCACCAAGCCCCATGACCTCAACACCTAGCAGGTACTACTACCGGTCCAGGATATCGGACCACCGAAGAGTCAGCTGGTTGTGGGTGCGCCAGACCTGAGAGCAGCAAAACACTGCCCAGCACACCCTCGCCCACCGGAGGTGAAGCCCTGGATTCCATAGCCGGAGCCAGGCCTGCGGCCTGCTGCCAAGGTTAAGGGGAGGTAGCACTATACAAAAAAACAAGGGTGGCCACCTCCACCTCAGAGAACAGGGCCTAGGCCGGGGACGCTTCCGGGTGCTGTCTGCCTCAATGAAGGTGGCTCCTGGTCGTCCTACCCTTAGGCTTAGCCATGGTTCTGGAGGGGGTGGAAACAAAAATGTAGAAGTAAATAATAAAGTCAGAAGAAGTAGGGAAGTAAAAAAAATAAAAAGCAAATAATAGAAAAACAATGCAAAAAATGCAGTAAAACTAGAAATAAAATGCAAAATATACACTTAGGGAGAGAAAAGGATTGATAATAAATAAAAAAGATCAGAAAAAAGTAGAAGAATCAAAGGCTTCAAAAGATTGGAGAGGGATGAAAAACAGGCCCAGAAAACCATAGAAAGAGCAGAAAAACAAGATGGCTGCACCCATTGGCGACCGTGTGGTGAAGTTTGCCCGATATTATAACAAGCAATCCGCGTTGCCAAACGTCAGATGTCTTGCGAGCATGCATGAGCATATGGAACAAGCCCTCAGCATGCTTGCGGAACTCTGCGTAGCATTGCAGAGTTTTTTTACCGCTTTGCAGAGTTTTGCGTGGCACGGCTACGCAAACTCCACCCGGGCTTAGGTGTGACCCTGCAGTATCCACCCTGCACCATCCCAAGGGAAATTTGGTCATGGAGAGAAGGAAACAGGACGTAAAGCCGTCTTTATCAGCTAGAGTACGATGCTCAGCTCCATCATCTAGATAATGCCCAGAGGGCACTGAACAATCTGCCTAGAAAATCCCTGGGTGGTCGTACTCCCTGTGAAAACCTATTTGGGGTAAAAATGTGAGTCCCAGGCCTTGACAGTCCCAGCACAGTGACCTCTGAATCAACATTTGATCTACATGAACGGCTGGCTGTTTTACAGGAACTGAACAGTTTCCTGGATGAAAAAAGCAACATCCAAGTAAAACGCACTGCCACTGGTGAAGTGAAGGAAGGGCCTGAAGTTCCTGGTAGGATCCTGAAGATTGGGGATCTGATCAGGGGGAAAATTGTGGACAAGAAAGAATTTGGGCGATCCTACCTGTACCTATCCTGGCTGTTTAAGGCAATAGAAAACTGTACTTTGTCTACCCCTTGTTGACTGCAAAAACAAGAGATTTGTCTCGATTGTTCTGATCAAACCTGATTCTCAACAGTAGGCCGTTTGGGCTCCTGGGTAGTTACCTGCCTCCTCTCACTACCATACAGGAAGTTCTGATGGAAGCTTTAATTAATGATGAAGCATCCTCTCCCCAACAGGAGATAGTAGTAACCATCAATGAAGTATCCCTTCTAACAGTTAGTACAACAACTACTGTACAATAATTTAGTACAGGAACACAGATTTCAATTTGGGATTCTGATACAAATCTGTTTACATCAATGTACCACAGATTGAGTCATCTCCCAGTTCTCTGAAACCTGCAGAGCTGTCAAAAATAGATTGGACTGCCTCTGGCTACATCACTGACTTTGATGACTTTTTCTCTGATACATCTGATCTACCACTACCATCACCTCTACTGTTGCAGATGAGACTGCATGTTTTCTATCTTTGGCTGAAAAAGACATACTTTGTTCATCCATGGTTACACTTTAGATTACAATTGTGCGACTTTTCCCGGTCCTTTGGATTCGTTTTGTGACAGCCTTTTTCCTGCTTTAAAATGGTCACTGTGTCCTAGAACGCTCTACTGTGCAACTGGTGATCTTGGTTCTTAAACCACACTCATCAACAGACAAAGAGACGTTTCCCTGTCATTCATTTCTGCTGTACCAGGTCCTGATGGGATTGTTTGGGGTAGGGTATCGTATGATGTGGATGGCCCCACAGAACTTTTACAAATTCTGTATTAGTTTAAATGATCTTTTTTTAGTTTATTTTTTTAACTTTATCTATCAGCTTGCAGCACACAATTACAGTGTTCCAGAAGCTGAACCCCACTGTCTTACAATGTCTATACAATATGCAAGCAATTTTTCAAGATACAAGAATCATCCAAACCCGACTACCACCCCAACAACGTTGGTCTACAATTGCTGTTCAATAGACATGTTTACAGTTCTTCACATTACAATTTTGGCCACAATCCTGAATAGTAAATAAGGCGTTCAGTCTGCTTGACATTTACAGTTATTCATTATGCTTGATGTAAGTCCAGTGCCCCAATCAGATAAACGGATAGTGGAGCCCACAAATCTTTAGGCTAAGCGGCCTCAGGAAATTCTTCTGCATAAATCCCCATCTGCTCTTTACATTACACTGAATCACTGACCCATTTTTGAATAGTTGGGCTGACTCTAGCGCCTCAACATTGTGCCACTGCTCGCTTAGCAAACAGAGTTGGCATTGCTACAATACGTCTATTACATTGCTTAAGCTTCTTCACCATACCGAACAAACATATTTCAGAAGTGCAAGCAACTCTCTCCGGAACAACCCCCGTGAGCACCTATACAATGTGCCTCCAGAACTCATATATTTTAGCACACCCCCATGCAAGATGCATAAAGTCCACATCTTCCTGCACACAGCATACACATTTTATTTATTTATTTATTTATTGAAGTTTTGTATAGCGCTAGCTGGACCCGGAGGTATCAGAGCGCTTCACAGCAAATATAGATAAAACAACAACAAGCAGGAAATAGAGTCTGTGCGACAGTAATTTGAGCAGAATAAGGGACGGAGATCTGGAGTGAATCAACCGGTTCTGGGTTCAGATAGAAAGCGGACTTCCACCGTCACACATGAGGTTCTCCTTAGGCACCAGAGTGTTCAAGGAAGAAGGCTTTGAGTAGCGATTTGAATTGCGGGAAGGTGACAGTCATTCTGATATGGGAGGGGGATGGAATTCCAGACCCTGGGGGCATTCCCCGCAAACAATTTATTTGAGGTTTTTCGTTTCTGTGATTTCAGAGGGATGAGTAAAAGTGTGTTGGAGCTTCTGAGGTTCCTGGACTGACCCGCCCTTTTGAGTTTGGAAGCCAGGTATTCCGGTTTGCCTGTATGCAGGGCTTTATGAGTGAGGCAAGCTGTGCGGAAGTTGGCTCGTTGATCAATCGGGAGTCATTTCAGTTCTTTGAGTGCTGGGGAGATGTGGTCAAATTTCTTAGTTCCTGTGACCATTCTTGCTGCTGCGTTGAGGGTGGAGGTGAGAGGTCCTAGGTGCGCCTTGGCAGTTCCCGTCAGCACTGCGATGCCATAGTCTATTCTGGAAAGCACAAGTGCTTGGGTGGCCTGTTTCAGGTCTTTGGGGGGGAGGAAGGGTTTAATTTTGTATAGAAGTTTCAGGTTCAGGAACGCGCTTTTGGCAGTTTTGGAGATGTGTTTGTTCATGTCCAGTTTGGAGTCGAGGGTGATTCCTAGGGATTTTGCGGAGTTTGTTGGTGTCAGAGAGACATTGAGAGCATTTAAGGCTTTGAGCCATTCCACTATTTGTGGGTTTTCATCTTTGTTCGATATTAGGAGAACTTCAGTTTTTTCTTCATTCAGTTTGAGGTGGTTGGCTGTGAGCCACTGTTGGACCGCCATGAGTGTCGCGTTAAGTCTGTGAATGTCTGCTATCGAGGTGGCTTTCAAATATAGTTGTGTGTCATCTGCGTAGAGGTGGAAGGGGATGTTGGAGTTCCTTAGAAGTGAGGTGGGGGGTTCCATGTAGTTGTTGAAGAGTTGTGGAGAGAGTACTGACCCTTGGGGGACTCCTCTGCTGACGGGGAGGGGGTCAGATTCGAAGCTGTTGATCTTTATTTTTTGGGTGCAGTTGTTAAGAAAAGAGGAGAACCATTTTAAGACTGTCTTTTCGATGCCCGCTCTCTCTCGGAGGGCATTAAGTAGGAGGGTATGATCCACAGTGTCGAACGCAGCCGAGAGGTCAAGGAGGATGAGAAGGCTGCATTGGTTGGAGTCGAGTGACATGTGCAGATCATCTAGGACATTTAGGATTGCGGTTTCAGTACTGCAGCCCTTCCTGAACCCTGACTGGTGAGGGTCCAATAGATTGAAATTCTCAAGATGTTGTGTTAATTGTGAAAGCACGCATCTTTCCAGAATTTTGGCTAGGAACGGAAGGTTTGAGACCAGGCGGAAGTTGTTCAGGTCGATGAGATCAAGGCCAGGTTTTTTTAGAAGAGGTGTGACTTGCCCTAGTTTGAGGCAGTCCGGGATGAAACCCTCGTTCAAGGAGTTGTTGATGATCTTGGCCCAGATAGGGGCTAGAGTGAGCTTCATATCCTTTGTTAGTCTAGAGGGTAGTTGATTGAGGGAATGAGATGAGGGTTTAGCGGCAGCGATAAGATTGCTTATCAATTCTTCCTTAATCAGCTGGAAGGATGACCAGCGGATAGACGGGGTTACTAGGGGGTTGAGGTTGGGTGTAGGATGAATGAGCGATCAATTTTGGCAATTTTTTCATTGAAGAAACTAGCAAAGTTTTCGTACAGGGTCTTGGATGCCACTAGGTTGGCTGCCTTAGGGATGGAAGTTTGGTTCCTGATGATGTCGAAGAGTTCTTTGGGGCGGTTTTTGGCATTATCTAGGGCGGAGCAGAAGAAGGATGACTTTTTGCTTTTGATGTGGGTGTAATAGTTTTTGCGAGCTGTCTTGAGTTGGTCTCGGTGGAGGGCGGTAGGGTTGGTCCTCCAGGTTCTTTCCAAGGATCTTAGATGTCTTCTTTCCTCATTAATGTCAGTCGAGAACCAAGACCTGGAGGGGATGCTTCTGGGTTTTTTTTGTTTCAGAGGTGCCAGCTGATCCAGGGCGAGCTCAAGGTTGGAGTGGTAGAGCGAGGTGAGATCTGAGGTTGAGAGGGCCTCCTTCGTGTTCGGGAGGAGTGAGCTGAGACCTTCTTCTAGCTTGTCACGGGGAATTCTGGAAGTGTTCCTGACCCACTTAGGGGGGGCTTGGGTGGGTGGGAGGAATAGGGCCGGCTGAGTAATATGAAAGAGAATGATGTGGTGGTCTGACCAGTCCACAGGGATGATGTGATCAATCGAGATTGCATTTTTTTTCGCAATGATGGCATCCAGGGTCGCTCCTCTGTAGTGCGTTTCCTCTGAGCAATGTTGGATCAGGTCGTTGGCTTGCAGAAGGGAGTTGAGAGATTGAATAAGCGGGTTGTTGGATTCGTTCCATCTGAGGTTGAGGTCGCCTAGAATTAGATTGTTGTCGCTGTTAAGAGCTGATTGGGTGATGAGATCCGACAGTTGAGTTCTAAATTCGTTGGAGTTGCCTGGGGATGGTATAGGAGATGGCATTGACGTGAGCTCTGACACTGAGATTTGATGTTGACTGACAGGCATTCAAAGGAACTGTACAGGTCGGAGGGAGCTTCGGAGATGGAGAGGTCATTTTTGTGGATAATTGCTTTGCCCCCACCTTTGTGTAGGGGTCTGTCTTTGCGGATGATCGAGAAACCGGGTGGGACCAGCATGTCCAGAATGGGGAGAGATAAGGTGTTTAGCCATGTTTCCGTGATGAAGGCTACATCCAGGTCATGGGAGGGGATGGCTTCGGCTATTTCCGTTGCATGTCTGACTGCGGACCGGCTGTTGATAAGCATACAGTTCATGCGGGGTCTTCTTTCGCTTTTATCTTGTCGGGTTTGGCTCTGGGTATGGAGGAAAGAAACGGTGGAGGTATCGTGGCTCTACTGGGGGGGGGGTTTCTACCTACTCCGGTGATGACTTGTATCGAAGAGGTGAGAGTCGAGTTCGTGACTGGAGCCTGGGCTGACTGGTTCGGGGGGAGTTCGTACGAGGCGACGAGTGCGCTCACTTCCTGGGGAGGGAGGGAGTTTGTAATTCTTCTGGGAATGATTGTTCGTGGTTCTGTCAGGCCCTTAGCGCGAGGATGCAGGGAATCTGGGTGTGGGTGAACCCGGATGGTGTTGGGATAGTCATTCCTGGGGGGAGGAGGAGGGATGTGGAGTGGAGGGGACGGAGGGGAGGGCATTTGGAGATTCCCTAGGGCAGATAGGGTTTCTTTCAGGCCTAGGATCAGGGTCACGATCTGCGCCTCAATAAGGTTGAGGCGATGCGCCATCTCGGGTGAGGGGGAGAGGAGGGTAGGATCTCTGTGGGGGGAGGAACTCTACGGGGAAGGGGCTGAGAGCTAGTTGTGGTTTGGGAACTGGGGTGGGGGGACGTGTGGTTCCTTTGGGGATGAGTGGGGGGCTGAGTACTTGAAGTTAGGGAGTGATGGGGGGAGGACGGGGGGAGGGGGAAAGGGGAAGCTGGGGAGGGTGAGGACGCAGGTTTGGTAGAGTGGGAGAGCAAGGAAGGTTGGGGAAACGGGGGTGGATCTCTAGGGGCGACGGATTGGGAGCTAGGGGTGTTTTGGGAGCTGGGGAGAGGGGGGTTGGAGGTCCTTTGGGGGTGAGAGGATGGCTGGATAGTGAGAGGTTGTGAGTGTGGGGTGGAGGACGGGAGTTGGGAAATAGGGGGGCTGGGGCTGATGGTGACGTCTGATTGGTGGAGTGACTAAGTAGAGTAGTGAGGGGCTGTCGGGGTGGCGGGGACATACTCTGAGGACTGGGAGTTAGTACGGAGTTAATAGGTGGGGAGGGGGTGATTTTGTGGGGGTAATGGGTAGTAGCCACCTTGAGAGTGGGGAAGAGAGAGTCGACGAATTCTAGGTTCTCGTCTTTTGCCTGAATTAGGATGGTGCCATTCTCATAGATGGTGATGGAGATGTCTCCGGTCAGAGATTGTTGGATCAGAGGGGCGATGGTTAGTTTGCGATTATGTTTGGTGAGGATGGTTTTGGAGACGGGGAGGGATGTGTAAAAGGTGGTTGCCCGAACGTCAGGTCTGTTGGTGTGGAAAATGAGGTCCATTTTCCTCTGTCCTCTGGTTGTGCAGTGGTAAGTGTCAACAACTAGCGTTTTGGGGTGTAGCCTAATTATATTCTTTTTGAAGCGTTTTTTTGCTTTGAAGGAGAGGCTGCGTGGGAATGTTATAGCGAAGGTGTTCTGCCCTTGGGGAGAGAGGTGATTAGAGGAGGGGCAGAGATGCGTGTCTGGTTGTGCGGTCAGTGGCATCTTAGCTGGGCTGAGGGGGATGCGACAACTCCGGGGTAGGAGAGGGGTAGGATCGGTGTAGAGGTAGACGCGTGGTAGAGGTAGCGGGGATGCGCAGGGGGAATAGTGTCACGGGGATGGTTGCGCGGGGTGTGGTCGGTGTACACGAGGGGGTAGGGGAGGGCTGTCCAGTGGAGTTGGGGGTTAGCACCAGGGTCCTGGGGATATTAGGAGTCAGAGAGCGGTGGTCAGCATGCCCTGGGGCGAGCTGTGTCATAGGAAGACGGGCGTGTAGTTGGGTAAGGTGGGGGACAGGTCCCTTGGAGGAGGGGGCCCGTTGAATATTGTAGGTGGGTGGTCTACTGCGGGTACTGGGGGAGGCACTGTCACTTGGGGCCTCTGACGTTCCTAGGCTGGGAGAGATAGATACGCTGAAGCTAGGGTCTTTGTCAGCCCGGTTTCCCTGGTCAGTTAGCTGACCTGAGTGGACTTATCTTCCCAGAGTTAAAGTCTTTGAGCTGGAAAAAGAGTCTGACATGGGTAGAGCAGGTCCATGAGCCCTGCTCAAAAATTGAGGTTGAGTCAGGTCCAAGAGTAGTGTTAGAACTGGAGAATCAGGACCCTTTTCGTTGGTACAGAGATGTCCTGGATGGTGGCCATCTTAAGGTCAGGCAGCCCTGTATGAGGGCGAGTGATATGTATTAGCGTTGGGGGCATGGGGAGGTGCCCCCTGTGGGGTGCCCCTAGGGATCGTTCGCTGAGGCAGCGTGGAGCGGGGGGCCTTTTTCTTGTTTTAGGCTCACCTGTGACTTTTGAATGAATTGTTGTTATTGGCGGTCGGCCATTTTGGGGCCAGGCAGCCCAGCCGGTGATGATCGTCGGGACCGGCGCGAGGTCCGTCTTTGAGCGTGAGGTCTGCTGCCCATCGCCTATGCCCAGCTGCGGCGCCTGGGTGTTGCTGAGGCGTCGCTAAGTTTTCATTGTTTGCGGGCACTTTCCCTTTCGGTCCTGCACCGCTTCCAGGTGTCCCGGTGGAGCCGTCACTAGCCGCCTCCTCGTCGCTGCCTCACCCCTCCTCGGTGCTGCCTCACCCCCAGGTAAGAGCGGGGGGGCATTCGCTGCTTGGCTGCTTAGCAGGGACCTACCAGGAGACCGTGAGGACTCTCGTGTCCTTCTTGCCGATCCTTTACGGCGGGTCAGGTTGCCCCGTCCTCTGGTTTTTCAGTGTCCTGGGGGCAGCCGTCTTTAATGTACCGGGAGGGGGTGGGTTGCACTGGGGTCGCTCCGGTCGGGATTTACACCAACAGTGATCCCTTGACCCGGAGCTCGTCCCTTTTACTCCCTCCTCGCGGCCATCTTTCAACTCATGGAAATACGTCGCCAAACATCATTAAAAAGGCAGGATCGTTGGGGCAATATATATTTACCAGCAGCACCGTCACACCACCCAATTTACCCAAAATCAATGCTAACCTGCCATGCTCATCTATTTCTGAACTAATCATGGTAAATGGCGCCCCTTTCTTTATGAGGATCATCACCCCTCTAGAATAGGAGGAGTTAGAGGAGGCCACCCTCACCCCAACCCAACGATCCCCTACATTTTTCCCCGATCATTCTGTTAAATGGATTTCTTGTAGGAAAGCAACTTGTACATCAAGCCTGTCCAAATATGCTGAGACAGAGTGAATTTTCTTGGGGCAATTGAGCCAGCAAACACTCCATGTAAGAAACTTTATATTGCTACCCAAACCTGCCATTTACCCATATCATAATATATGTTGCCAACCATATTGCACATGTCAAATATATTTCTCCAGAGGCAATGCCATTAGAAAAATTCGATCTCCCGCTTCCCTCCTTCCCCCAACAACCCCCACCCACTTTAGCACCCCCAACTTGTTAAAGCCATCCCCTATTGAAAGGAACATTCCCCCCAAAAAACATAAAGCCATCCCCTATTGAAAGGAACATTCCCCCCAAAAACAAAGTGCCATAAGAAACATACGGGGTTCGCCCAAAGGGAAGCACCGGAGTGCTACTCGCCTCCCACGAGAGCAGGAGGTGGCCCATCTGTCCTATATCAAATGCTGTATTGTCCCAATCATAGTTCTGGGACTCTAGTATGACAAGGCACATATCAGCTCGGTCTGTACCCAAACAGCCCAGAACAAAAAAAGAAAAAGCGAAACAGTATACAGCTGCCACAGGTGACCCCATACATATTGGCACAAATCACTTCACATTACTGCTCTTCACCATCTGGGTCGTTGGAGGATTCACGCAGCAGCCATTTGAGCATTTTAGCATGTTCTAGCGCAATGTTTGGATTGGTGAAAATCTTGAATGCCCCTTCCGGGCCAATTCTGAGGCGAGCGGGGTATAGCATGGCATATGGGATGCCCTCAGACTGTAATAGTTTCCTGACAGTTCCAAAGTCTCTCCTTGCCACTTGCACAGCTACAGTAAAGTCCGGATAGAAGACCAGTGTGTTCCCCTGGAAGTTTATGGTGCCTTTCTCTCTCGCCATCCGCAGAATAGTACACGATCTCTATAATTTTAGAGTCTTGCAATAATGGGGCAAGGCATTGCTCCAGGGACTATTAGTATTGGGGACAAAGTTTCTGAACCAAAAATGTCTCTAAGAATTGTATCAACATACTCTTCCATGTTGCCTGTATTGGTCGACTCTGGTAAGCCAGTTATTCTGAGGTTGTTCGTCTAGATCTAGCCTCTAAATCTTCATTTTTTGCCTGTATGAGCGCCAAAACTTTTTCCATATTTAAGGCTTCACTGGAAACTTCACTCAGTTCGTCCTCAGTGTTGGATACCCTCAGTTCAACCTCCCCGTTTCTGGTATTTAGTTTATCTAGCTTTGCAGACATGTGATCCATTTGTTGATTTAAAGCGTCAATCTTTCCATCTATGGATTGAAGACTGCGTTGCATTGCTAGAAGCGTCATTTCGAGTGAGGTGGGCTCTCCCCCTGTACATCTGCCACCGAGTCCGACGCCTCCTTAGACTGTGACCTGCTAGGTTTCTGTACCGCAAACGTGATGCGAGGTTGAGACTTGTCCGTTTTCCCCATGCTTTTATGCCAATCATGTAGAAGCCACATTCTAGTAATGTTAAACTCTGCCTGTGCAGTAAGCTGTACACTTATAACTCACTGCGCAAGCAACAGACTTGGGATTGATTTCGCCCTTCTTGTTTTGTTGGTCTGTTTTGTTAATATTTACACCTGAACTGTCATGCTCACCCTCAAAACGTTAAAGCTGCTGCTTGTTTCCGTGCTTGTGGGCTGTGCCATCTTTATATTGCCGCCAAGTACTGCCAATAGGGATGTGCCACCTGCCCAGATTTACTTTACATACACGCTGCATTGTTGAGGTGCGTGTCGTCGACCATTTGAAACTCGTGTTCAAATGTACGCTCTATAGTCCCTGCTGCGAGAAAGATTGCTGTTCTGTTGTTCTTTAATTTATGCGCGGGAACAGAGATAAGGCACCGTACATCTACAGCGCTTGCTAGACACACTCCGCAATGCCTGAGGAGAATCCTAGTGTGCATTTTCTCTGCTAGCTGTCATCCGGTCCCAGTCCGCTGCACACCCTCGGGCAGGTCTGTAGGCCTCAGCCCATGCCTGGGCTCACACCCACCTTCGCGGCCACAGGCCCAAACCAAGCCGCAATCCCACTCACCGCACTTGTTCCTGGCAGCGATACTCACCCTCCAGACTCAGCAGGGACCACACCGGGTCCCTGCTGAGAACAGGTGTGAGCAACAGGTCAGCGGTCCATCTTTTCTTGCCTCTCTCCGCCGCGATTCCCTTCGTTGTACGCGGCTGTCTGGCAGTGCTTCCCCCGTGTCAATCCGTACCACTTCGCTCCGGGCAGCTTACTTCACGGCAATGCAATCTATGGACCACAAATCTCGCCACGTGTCTCTGTTCTTGACAGCTACTGGGTCCGCCTGTGCACCGCACTCCCTGCGATCAGCCCATCACAGCATATGATCGCTACCTCCTGGACAGAGACAGCTGTCATTTTACCCTCGCAGGAGCAGATTCCTTCACTTCAGTTTCTTACGCCGGGCTTATGGTCAGCCATTATAAAATGCCCCAGATCTGCTCTAGGCTGCTTAGCGTAGCACTTAGTCCCCTTTTTCAGATATGATGCAGCATATTTCAAGCAGATATTTGACAGATTGTTGATCAGCCGGGCAGAGCTGCACTACATCGCAGCCATCTTGCTGTGCGTCCTCTAACGCCCCCTTTAAATTATCTTTGAATAACATTGTCACTCCTAGTACTATCTCTGATGATTGGATTTTAGACACAGTGTATGAAATGTAAAAGGATCTAGGGCATTATACTGTTTTTTCATCTGATGAACTGTACAAAGTGGAGAAGCGTGGCTCAGTGGTTAGAGGCGGCAGACCCGGAAGCTGAGATCAGCCGCGGACCAGGGTTCGATTCCCCGCCTCGGCGGGTCTCGGGCTCAAAAAAAAAAATTCCACGGACTCGACAATTCTCCCTCCGGTGCCTACTCGACTCACGGGGTCTCACTCTGCGACTCTGGGCAATAGCTTGCTCAATCTCCACTACGGCCCCTCGCGGCGGGATGCCTGGCTTTCGCCTTGTGAATACCCTGCCGGGGTATCTCACAGGGGAATACCAGGACGGGTTCCCTAAGCAAGCGCCTTGAGACCCCTGGGTGATTTGTGCGCTATATAAATCGAAATACATTTACATTTACATTTACAAAGTCACATCTAATTATGCTGAAATGTTAATTTTTCAACATTATGGTCATAATTTTTTGCATAAAGCAAGTACTCCACCTACTTTTTTTAATTACTAACCATACAAACATTGCCCTGCACTACCACAGGGTAGTTCAAAAACATTTGCACAGAAGTTTGCTTACTTTTCTGCTTATGATACATTAGACCCAGTGTCTTATTTTTATAAGCTTGCACCATCACCCGCAAAGAAAAATATGCTAACAAACACCAAGCTGATTAATTCTGCCTCATTTCTTTCCCAGCTGTCCACACAAGGGATCAACTTTTGGCGGGATACAATTGATGTCAAATCGATTTGGAGTAAAAGGGATTTGCAGATTCAGGGGAACAAGGCTTTGTTAAGAGCATGCCTTATACCCCAACAGATGATTTTCCAGAACAAAGCTGTGCAACAAATGCCATGTCTTGGTTGAGCTAAGATAAAGGATTTGAACGCATCACACATTACCACATTTGCACATTTTGATAACTGGCAGCAGTTTACAAAATACAAGGAGGGAACACCAGGGATGTATGACGTTACAACGCATACTTTTACAACGCCAACCTTTACAACGCATTTTTTACACCGCAACATCCATTACAACGCACGCCATTACAATGCATACCATTACAACGAATACTTTAAAACTACCTTTACAACGCATTCCACTACAACGCATACCATTACAACGCATTACACTACATTGCATATAAGGTAAGTGTTGGATAGTGTAGGGGTTAAAATTACTATTCTAACTCCAGGGGGTGCAACAGTAGGGTAAGTGTTGGATAGTGTAGGGGTTAAAATTACTATTCTAACTCCAGGGGGTGCAACAGTAGGGTAAGTGTTGGATAGTAAGTTATGCGTTGTAATGGTATGCGTTGTAATGACTGCGTTGTAATGGTATGCGTTGTAGTGGTGTGCGTTGTAGTGTCATGCGTTGTAATGAATGCGTTGTAAATGCATGCGTTGTAATGGATTTTGCGTTGTAAAAGTTTTGTTGTAATGGTAGTGCGTTGTAAAAATTGTGTTGTAAACGTTGTATACCGAACACCAGACATCATGCTACGCAATGGCATGTACAATTCATCAGATGCCAATTGGAGGGGATGGTTCTTTTGACTGCTGGCTACTAACGTATGTCAAGCACAGTTCCTAGGTAACACCAAGGGCATTAGGACTAGCAGCCTGACCTGCATTACGTGCAGACAGAACACTGGCTGTGGTGACAACTAACAGTGTTGGGCAGTTGGGCCATGATTGGCTAAAAGCTGCAACATTGACCCAGGTGACACCACACTTGTCGAAGTTGAAGTTGAAGTTGAAGGCATTTATTGAGCGCACTAACACCAAGCGGTTTCATGGCGCTATGACTTGACCTAGAGAGGAAAGAGGGGTGAAACATGAAGAGGAGGCGCAAATGGTTATTGCAAAGGGAAAGCTAAAGAAAAGAGATGAGTTTTTAGAGCTTTGCGGAAGTCCATATAGCTGGGCAGGGACCGGATGGTGAGAGGAAGGGTGTTCCAGAAACTGGGGGCAAGAGTGGAAAAGCGGAGGCCTCCATGTTTTTTCCTCTTAAAACGAGGAACCACCACGAGAGCTTGGGATGAGGAGCGAAGGCTCCTGTTGGGAAAATAGGCCCGGATTTTTGAGTTAACAATCCCCAGAGCAGTGCCTGCAAGGGCCATAAAAGTAAGGCAGCCCAGCTTAAAGAGAGAGCGCTGGGAGATGGGGAGCCAGTGGAGGGATTTAAGGAGAGAGGTAACGCGATGATACTTGGGGAGCCTATGGATGAGGCGAGCCGCCTGATTCTGGATGAGTTGAAGGCGCCGGAGCTTGTACACCGGGATCCCTACATAAAGGCTATTGCCGTAGTCTAGGTGGGAAACAATCATGGCCATGATGATGATCTTGAGGGCGTCAGTAGAAAAGAAACGAGAAATTTTACGGATGATCCCTTGTTTCAGATGGCCTGGAACTAAGAGATTTCTTGCTAGGGCCTCGAAAACCACGTCAAAAATGCTTCTTGTATGCAATATACAGTGAATAATTCTCAGCAGGAAGCTGCTGAAAGACTGCGCAATATTGACAGGGCTAATCTAAAGAAGGCTCTAGTGGTAGTTGACAATGGCATGACAACTTTGTCCTCTAGAATGTACTCCCTCTGTAACATAGGGTCATCACCTATAGACATTATACAACATGACATGGCCACATTACAACATGGGAAATCACAACTTAGATCCAACCTGCTATTGAGTTCGACACTTCAGACACTTCAATCTGGGCACGTACCATGGCGACATATTAATGTCACAAGCCTGTTTTCACCATACCAACTTACAAAACAGCATATACCCATGGCACGCAAGGATGCAACATACACTATGTTACACATAGAGAAATTAGAGAAGCTACCCTTCACTGTTGCTGAGATTCCTTTCCGGATTGGATAATTAGGTATGGTATGTACATGAGTTTGGGAATTACCTTTTATGTTCCGGTGTCGGAATAAGGAATTTGAAGTGTCACTGAGAGGTTTCGGCTACCAGAATGCGTTAAGTGGTACCTTAGTGTGCAAGGAAGTTTCACCCCAGGGGTCTTGTAACACGTCTGTGGCAAGCTTATCTTGTTACTTGAAAGGTTTCCCAATGGCCATGATTCATCTGACTTCCAGGTTACTCTCGAATGGGAGTTATTTGATGTTGAACGATAAAGGTTGATGTGGTATGAGACCGGGCATAGCCTATCTTGTCATGGTTTCTTCCGTGACCACTTGCTAAACTAAAGTATTGTTTTGACCAGATTGTATAGTAAGGGAGGCGACCCTTTGGCTTTCGAAAAGCTTTCAAACGTGCACTTTGATGCCCTGAACAGACTGAAAGCCGAACTGTTTCAGAAAGATGTGGCCTTAACATCTGCAAATGAGACATTTGATCTTCAAGGTCCTCTTCGGAGATACAGTCGCTACTCTGCACTAATTTCCCACAGCATTTTGAAGAATTGGTGCACTGCATTTTTCACATGTCTTCTACTGTGGGGGTTGCACACTTTTTTAAAAGCTTAGGACCTGCTATACAGTCTTTGTAATAACTCCATCATTCATTCACTCAGTGCTCGTAAGCGTCTTTGGAGGTCTTGCACTGGTCCAGTTCCTGAATGTCAGGACTGGTGTTTTATTTTTTCTGCTCCGCAATAGACGTCTCATTTCGAGATCGAAGGGTACTGGCACTACCACATGGGCTCCTGTGCTGTGAACGAATGGTACAATGTTTCGGCACACCCTTGCTTTAGAAATCAAATGAACATTGGTTCTTATCCTTTAGGCCTCTGTGGCCTTACTTTATGCAGCCGGTATTCTGCTGTGCACTTTCGAGTGTGCCTTGAACTTGTGGCTAGGAATTCTATGAGCCTTCCTGGGACGGTTTTGCTCCTGATGAGTTAGATCTTGGCTCTGCTGCTGTGGATTTTCCAGTGGCTGTGGGCACTCCTTCAGCGGCTGCTGTGGGGCTAGGATGGAAATGTGATTGTTCTATAAACCTGCTCAGAGGTATGTCCCTGGGATCATTGTCTGCGATGGCTGGGTACAGAAATATTAAGTCTACTTCTAGGAACATATAAACAATTGGCTGTTCCTATTGGTGGGAACTTTTGATTCAGCCTGTTTTAACTTCCTACATTGTTTTTAAATTTGTTTTTTATTCGCTTTTGCATTTTTGTTGATGGTCTTCTGTATGCTTTGGTTTTAAAATTGTCTAATTTCCTTTTTAATAATTTTAGCACCTTTTATATGAACATATGCTTTAGCATTGCCCTGGAGAGCTTTCTTATTATTAGATAGCTTTAGTCAACTCATGACAGAGGAGTGGGTGTCACATGGCTAGGTTAGGCCTGAGAAGAAACACTGCCATTTTACAGGTAGACGTTTTTTAAGTTGCCTAATTTTCTACATATTTACTTTTGACACACATTTGCTTGGGTGACAGTGCAGGATTAGTTACTCTAAAACCACATTGCTTACAATTCTACTGCGTAAGTTTAATATCACAACACCTTCAACATTTAGTACAAAGCCAAGACACACATTGTGCAAATGTTGTTGTTTGCTATTCGTCCATGAGGTGAAATGGCTATCACAAAGACTGTTACTACACTGAAGCCTCGACACGGAAGCACGGATTATGGTATTATAAATACTCATGCCTTTCCGTGCCCAAATTAGAGGAGCACTCTGCTGTCATTGCGAGGTTGTCGCTGTGTTGGAGTCTCAGATCAGCTGATTCCAACTTGTGACCAATACGGGGACCTACATACATTACCTGCAGGTAATAGGGAGTTAGATCATCCAGTAGGGCATTCTTGGCAGAATACCCACTCCAGACAACTAGGTTAGAGAGCGCATAGTAGGAGTACACTATACTCAGTAATAATATATGCCAGCATATATACACTGTTTTAACACAATGGTGGAATTGTTTACACTTTTCACTGTTCTTATATTGCTAATCACTTTTGTCTGCTACTGTCTATTAATCATTGCAGTGCATATATTTTGTACAAGAATCACAATGGTTCAATAAATATTAAAAATGTCCCTTAGTGTATTTCTTCTTATTGAGCATGAGTAACTGAGCGAAAGGTTTTATATCTGTTACCACAATTCCTTCACGTCTGGGTTGTCATGTTTTGAGGTTGTCCAAACCATTTGTTACCTTACTAGGGGTACTTATGGTAGCACTGTGAGCTAGCAGGTCTATAGGGCAACATATTCTGAGCGTGCACGTGCAATTAGTCTGGCACCATCCCAATGTTTATGTTGTCCAACAAACGAACAGTTTCTACTGAGAAAGTGGAAACCGTATGACATCTAGAAATAGTGCAGAAACAAGAAAGATGGGCACAAGGGGCAGGGCCTGAAGAACAGAAGCTTAAAGGATGAATGTGTGAGAGAAGGGGAACCTCTGATTTAGCCACCACAACTCCTTCTCTACACTTTCTGTCAGGGCCGTACTGGGAATCCAAAGCAACTCCGGCAAATGTTTTCAGACCACCCCCCCATACGGTGCATAGTGAGTTAGTGCAGCGAGCAAGCCTAACCACCACCTGGGGCTTTGGTGGGGGGGGGGCTTCTCTACCCAAGAACATTTGGGGGAAAATTGCAAATATAGTGCATTATACAGTACATTTGTCATTGTATATTTAATTATATTAGCTTTAAAGCATAGGAAATGATGAGCTTACAGTGCACCAAGATACAACAGCCATTGTTGGGGCTTTTCAATGATACCCTTCTATCACCCTCCAAAAGTGCCTCTCATCTTTCCATAGCCCCTATCTCATATCTATTTCATTTGTTTTATAGCGCCTCTCATCCCAGTGTAGGGTGTCAGACAATTTTAGATCACACACACAACAAGATAGACACTGAACAGTGGGCACTCTTTTTCCAATGGCATCGAGAAGGCCCATAAACACAAACATGAATTCCAAGCTGGAGGTATGAAAAATACCCAGAAGACACTGGAATGTCAAATAAGTCATTTGAGGTATCGAGTTAGGGCTTGTTTTTCTGCTTCTCCAAATGTGTTCCCTTAGATCACTGAACCACTAGACAGAGAGAAGTAGAGGGAAGACTAAAGGGAGGAGTATTTGCTGAACGTTTTCCTTATGCCAGCCAGCGGGGTTGGGGGTTCATCTGCTGATGGAAGTGGTGCAGCTCCCTTCGGCAGATGAAGCACAAGGAGGCAACAGGCAAGCGAGCACTGTGATGTGACTGGCTGGCAGCCAAGCACCTAGCAGAAGTGCAAACAAAGCAAGAAGGCAGTGGTGGCATATACAGCAGCACATCAATCCTATAGAAAACCAAAGTATGTAGTATAACAAATAATAAATTCCCTGTATTGGTGCCTCTCAAGGTCACAAAAACATCCCACTGCCAAAGGAAGTCACTACATGGTAGTTCATAAGAGCTTCCGTGTTCTTAATATAACAAAACACCGTGCCTCGGCACTCCTGATGTCCTTATTTAAGTCTTGGCCAGTGAGCAAATCATCCTCAAAGAAAGTCCTAGACCTGTTCACAAACATATGCCAATCCTAGTAAATCATACAAGAAATGTCCTCGATCATTACAAAAAAGTTTTAATTATCCGAAATCAATGCTTCACTTGGCAATCAGAGATCATATTTTAATGATTATATATATATCAATCCAGTTTAGTAACACAAATAATATTTGAGCAGATGGAATTCATGTTCCTGATGTTTCCTTGGTGTCAAATAGATGATGGCAGCCGACACGTGTTTCGTTACTTACTGTAACTTCTTCAAGGCATTAGTACTTAACTTATCCTGCTATTCTAGGTGAGGAACAGCATACCAAATTTTAAAATGAAAAATTCCGAGAAGTGCACATCATAGCCCTTGTGCACTCCATTTATACATAGTGCAAAATTAAAGACATTGTCCAAAATAATTCTGTTGTCCAAACGTAGACACCGCGTATGGCGTGGCAACTCATTGGCCTCCCCCATCCCCTGTCTCTACAGCGATAGTACCTTTGCACCTGGCATTGGGCCCGCAACCTATTTGCAAGTAATATATAGTAGGAGTGTTTTTTTTTTGTTTTTTTATTTCTGTAATTTTTTATTGTAGAAAAATATATATTTACATGGAGCATACAATATACATGGGTGAAGGAAGAGGAAAGAAAGGAAGAGGAAGAAAGAAGAAGAAAACGCCCCGAGGGGGGGGGGTAGGTTCGCTGCCAGCTTCCAGTCTTATTGGCGTTAGTCCGATTGCCAGATTGCCAGTCTACCAAGTTCAGTTGCCGTTCCTTTGCGTTGCTCGGTTGTCATCCTTGGTCCCACGCCCCGGAGGGAAGGAGATAGAGAGAGATAGAAAGGGAGCAATGCATGTTACATTCTTGTTGTGCGCACAGAGACTGGCTATGTGGGTCACTTCTCTGCATGTCTGGCTTCGTCCTTATGGCGGTTTATGCGATGCTAGGTAGTTGTCTAGGGAGCCCCACATATTCGACTGCCTGTGTGTTTTCGGTGAGTATGTCGCTGTGATGTTGTCGGCACCTCTTAGGTAGGTGATCCAGTTAAACCATGCTTTTGGCGCGGCTTTTGCTGTGTCTTTCCAGTTACTGAGGACCATTTTGACTGCCGCAGTCAGCAGTAGGTCAATTAGGTCGCGGTCTTCTTTAGTCATGATTGCTGGGGAAGTAAAACCCAGTACCAGGCTGTGGAAGTCTATGTGCATGGTTATCCCTATGATCTCGTTAATTAGCGCTTCGATTTTTTTCCAGAACTCTCTAACCTTAGAGCAGCTAAACAGTAGGTGTTCCAGGTCTCCCTTCCCCTTGCCGCAGTTCCAGCATGTGTCGCTCTCTCTAATCCCCATGCCTGCTAGACGGGCTGGTGTCCAGTAGGCCTTATGTACTAGCCAGAATTTGGTCTGGTTGAGCGTTGCTGTTACCTTTTTCCTAGAGGTGGATCTCCATAGCTCTGCTTTCTCGTCCTCACTTAGCACCCTCCCCGCTATTGTCTCCCAAAAATTCGTGGCTTTGTTGTTGAGTTTGGTGGATTTGGGGCTTAGGGATTTGTAGAGGTGTGCTACTTGGTGGCCTAGCGAGTTTAGTTTGGCGGCGTGTTGTATGAGTGATGGTGTTCGACCGTTAAGGTTTGCCTTCCTTATTGCTACCTTGATCTTCAGGAAGTTGTATAGTTCTATGCTCTGTAGGTTATGCTCTACCCTAAGTGTATCAAAGGTGAGGTGCGTGCCTTGTTTCTGAAGGTCATTGGTGGTGGAGACTCCATGTCTATACCAGGAGGGCATGTTCAAAGTTTTATCTCTATACTTTATCGTGGGGTTGTGCCAGATGGACTCAAATCTACTTTTCTTTATGCTTATTGCCATCAGTTTGTCCATGCTTAGGAGTGCTGTTTTTGTATTCTTTAGGACGGGGTTGTCCTTGATCGCCGGGTGTCTTGTAGCGGTGAGTAGAGTGACCGGGTTCATACCTTTTAGTAATCCCCGCTCTAGCGAGAGCCACGCAGGGGTGTAGTCCGGTCTCGGGTCGAGCCAGTGGAGCCCCTGTCTTGCTATGCACGCCACCTGGAATCTTTTGAAATTTGTTAAGTTGAGGCCTCCCAGGTCTTTTGACAGTCTAAGCTTGTCTAGGGCTATTCTAGGCTTCTTCTCCCTCCACAGAAAGTTGTTCAGCATTTTGTCAAGTTTTTTGTGGAAGTCTTCCGTATTCAGTAGGGGCAGCATGCTCCTCATGTAATTGACCATTGGTGTCAGCATCATTTTAATAGTTTCCACTCTTCCCCACCATGTTGTGAATTTGGGAGACCACCCTTCTACTCTTTCCTTAATTTTCCGAAGAGTGGCTTGCTCGTTATGTTCCAGTGTGGCTTTTAGATCCTTCTCGAAGAGGAGGCCTAGATATTTTATGGGCTTCTGCTGCCATGTTAGGCCGGACGTGCCTAGCACTGTTTTTGTTGTGTGTACGTTCAGTGGTTTGCATTCGGATTTGTCCCTGTTCAGTTTGTACCCCGAGACCTGGGCGTATTGTTCTATTGTGTCCATCAGCGCTTTGATGGATCTCTCTGGGTCCTCTGTGACTATTAGTACATCGTCTGCATATGCCGCTAGCTTAAAAGTCTCTTCCTCTACCGGTATTCCTGCTATGTCTTTATTATTCCTGATCATGGTTAATAACGGTTCTATCGCTAGCAGGAATAGAGCTGGTGAGAGCGGGCACCCTTGTCTGGTCCCCCTGCCTAGGTGGAGTATTTCTGATGTGCCTCCGTTTACCACCACCCGTGCTTTGGGGTCGTTGTAGAGAGCCATTACCATCTTCCTATAATTGGGACCAAGCCCAAATTTCTCCAAGCATTGGTCTAGGTATGGCCATGACACCCTATCGAAGGCTTTTTCTGCGTCTAATGCTATCATGACAGCTGCGTTGCTGCTTTTGGAGGAGTGGTTAATTATGTGGCATAGTAGCCTTGTGTTATCGTGTGACATGCGGTTTTTAAGGTAGCCTACTTGAGAGCTGTGTATAAGCTTAGGTAGGTATGCATTGATTCTGGTTGCTAGTATTTTTGCGTAGATTTTACAATCTACGTTTATGAGTGAGATTGGTCTATAATTCTTTGCCTGGTTGGTGTCTTTGCCTTCCTTTGGTATAACTATTATGTTTGCTTCCACCATTGACTGTGTCATGCGTCCATTCTGGACACATTTCGTGAATACTTCTTGCATGGTTGGTTTGAGAATGTGTAGGTACTGTTTGTAAAATCCGGCCGTGAAGCCGTCTGGCCCTGGTGCCTTGTTGTCTTTCAGGCTAGCCGTGGCTTTCCCTATCTCGTCCTCCGTTATGGTCAGTTCGAGGATGTTTCGTTCCTTTTCTGATAGCATTGGTGTGGATATGCTGCCTAGTAGTTGTTTGCCCCATCGTCTTTTAGTGTCTCGTCTCTTGTGTATAGTCCCTCGTAGAAGTCTCTGAAGACTTCCAAAATTTCTTTGTTTGTGGTCTGTGACTTGTTGTGACCGTCTGTAATTGCCCCAATCGAGTGCTGTTTCTGTCTCCCCTTTAGGTAGGATGCTAGGTTTTTCCCTGCTTTGTTTGCTGTGCACAGGTTAATAGATTTGTATTTATTGATCCAGGTCCCTGCTCTTTTGCTCAGTATTCTGTTGAGTTCATACTTCCGTTTAGTTAGGCTCGTGAGGGTAATTTTATCTTCTAGGTTGGCTATGTGACCGTTCTCTAGATTTTTAATGTCTTTTTCTAGGTCTGCAATTTTTTTGTTCCTTTCCTTGTTCAGCCTGCCTTTTATTGTCATGACGGTCCCCCTTATGGTAGCTTTCAAAGCGTCCCATAGCATTCCTCTGTCTGTCTCTGGGGTGTCATTAATTGTTATGTACTCTTTTATAGCCGCTTCTATCTCTGCTCTCGCAGAGATGTTGTTGAGCAGACTGTCATCAAAGCGCCATCTTCGGGTTGGTTTTTCGTTGTGTTTCCCTGAGAGGGTCAGACTGATATGCGAGTGATCAGAGATGGTCCTAGGACCAATTTCCGTGTGGTCTATGAGGTGGGTATGTGTTTCTGACATGAGAATGTAATCTATTCGGCTGTAGGAGTTGTGTGGGTTTGGGTAGAAGGTATATTCTCTAGCGTCTGGTTTACTTAGACGCCACGGGTCTTTCAGGCTGAGTTTGGAGCACAGGTTCTTAAGGATATTGCCTCTTTGTGTCGCTGGGCTCGGTTTGTGCGGGTGTTTGTCAATTGCTGGGTCTAGGACCTGGTTCATGTCGCCAGCAACTACAAGAAGGTCATCTAGTGGCAGGGTGTGCAGTTGTGCTCCTACTCCATCCCAGAAGGGTTTATCCTCAGTGTTTGGACCATAAATGTTGGCTACGTGTATTGTTTCCCCCGCTCTTCTTAGGCTAGTCACAAGAGTTCTTCCCTGGGTGTCTGCCTGTGAGTCTACCACTGTTAGCTTTGAGGTCTTGCTCGTGATTGTCACCACCCCATTTTTCTTGTTTTGTGCCGGTGACCCTATAACATCGTCTATCCAGCTGGCTCTAAGGCGCTGTATATCTTCGGCTTCTAGTCTTGTCTCTTGTAGTACAAATATATCGGCCTTGAGCTTCCTGAGGTGTTCGAGTACTTTCCTCCTTTTCGCCGGACTGTTAAGACCTTTGACGTTCAGTGATACTATCTTAACGTCCAATGAGAGGTTTGTCTGAGTGTTGTGCGTCATTTGTGTGGTTTAGAGGTTTGCGATCTGTATGGCCTTACTCTGTACATTCTGCTTTGACCCCCTTTTCCTGGTGCTCGTGTTGTTCGTTGGTGCCTGTGCTTACGCCTGCGCTTGCTGCTCCTGGATGTAGATGTAGAAGTAGATAAAAAGGAAAAGTAGTGAAGAGGAAAGTAAAGAAAAGTACCCCCATGCATGTGCTCCCCGCTCCCCCCACCCTCCCTTGCCCCCCTGCCCTCCCCTCCCCTCCCGCCCCCCTCCACCTCTTAATTGCTGAGTGGGTGTGCGACGACAAAGTTCCTATGCGCCGCATCGTCCCTGAGGTAAAGTTGTGTTCCTTATTTGGCATGGCCTTGAAAGTTGAGGAGTATGCAGTCTGCTCGGTACTTCACCTTTGGCCCGTTGTACCCTTTCAGTCTTGGTATTGGGCTTCCCTGTCCCACTCCTTCCCAGTCCTGAGGTAGATTTTCAGCGAGCTCGTGGGGGTGGACTGGTAAACCCGTTCATAATGTGCTTGGTTTTATTGAGGTAGACGTGTTGTCATATTGCCTGTGGTGAGCCTTATAGTAGGAGTGTTTTAATATAAGCTCTGTGTATTCCGCTTTATCTAAGTCCACCGCTGCGGAGCTGCGCTCTTGCTGCCTTAAGCTGTCTCCACACCCTAGGTGCCCTGGTCCGACTATGCACTTTCTCAAACTCCCGGACCTGCGCGGTCAAGTGCGCACGCAGGCTCGTTGCATTCCCTGTTGTCGGTAGCGGATAGAGCTATAAGCTCCCCCTGACCACCGCTTTCATCACCTCCCATAACGTGGTGATCGATATGTCAAAGGAGTCATTGAACTCCAAGTACTCGTTGATACTCTTGGTAAGCTGCTGCTCCAATGCTTTCTTATTCAACATGTATTCCTTAAGCCTATAGCTTGCCATTTTGTGTCGGGTTGGGGCAACCTGTAGCTGCACTGTCACTGCGTTGTTGTCAGAAAGAGCCATGGGTTCAATATCTACGTCTTTTACCACGTTTTGACCTCAGCTGTGCCTAGGAAGTAGTCCAGCCGAGCATAAGATCTGTGTGCATGCGAAAAGAATGAGTATTGTGTCAGATTAGGGTGGGCCTCCCTCCAGATATTCACCTGCCCCAGTTCCCACAACCACGACTTCCCCTCCCTCGATACTTCCCCTTTTGGGTGAAACGTAGCTTTAGACCTATCTTTATCCGTTCCCATAACCATATTCAGGTCCCCCCCTATCAAGGTCATACGAACTTGTGGAACAATAGCATCTGTTAAGGCTGTTTGAAGGAAACTCTCCTGTCCCGTATTAGGGGCGTATATGGACCCCAGAACCATTGTATGCACCCCAAACTGAACAGTGTATGCCAGCAGACAACCTTTTATTTCGGCTACTTTCTCTTTCACCCCCCCCCCCGCCATTGCATCGTCTAGCTATTAAAATGTCAACTCCCACTTTCTTCTCCCCCGTGGAAGGGAAGAACTGCTGGGGGAACATCCTGTAGCGCATGCGATGGCAATCTTTGGATAGAAGGTGCATCTCTTGTAGGAGACATACATCTGCCTCCACGGTCTCTAGGGAGGTGATAATTGCTCATCTTTTATTGGGTTTGTTGAGCTCCTTGACATTAAGCGTAAGCATTTTTACTACTTCCCCATCCATATCAAGTATTGGCATTCTGTGTGCAGCTGGGTTGCAAGGCAAAACCAACAATCCCTCTGTCCCCCACTCCCCCTCCCATACTCTGAACTGTGAGTGACTGTTCGAGAACCACAGACCACTTGCCCATTGGACACCAGAAACGCCGTTCCTAACCCCAACAAACCAAACAATAAACAAACCCCAAAAATGTCCAGGGTCCATAGAGCTGGTCCTCGCACCCTTGGTGATCCAGTTTATAGGGTGCATTTTGTGGCCAGTCTATGCCCCCTGCTCCCTAGGTTTCTGCAACGCCTCTCGCCTCCTCGACACCGCGCATTACCACTTATCTGACCCCTGGAACAAATCAATTGCTGTCTCTGGAGCCAGATTCATTAGACAAGGAATTCAGGACAACCAGTCTCTCCTGTGCAATGGTCTCTGTGCTTGGTTTCGATGTCACCTACGAGAGTTTACCTCCACGCACTCAGCGCCACTGTTCTACTTGTCTTCTTTTCTAACCAACTCCTGAGTCGTCCTGCTGGGGGCTCTCGATGCCAAGGGTGCGCTAGGCTTCCTGCAAAGACCGAATTTGTTGCAATTTACCGTCCCATCTGAATATTATACGGAAGGGGTGACCCCATGAATATGAAATGCCTAGGTTGCGCAGGTGCGCCGTAATCGTACGAAAATCTCGTCGCTTTTGCAGAGTGATTGCTGCCAAGTTGTGGTATAGGGCAATAGCATGTCCCTGATATGTCAGTGGTTGAGCATACCTCACTTTCTTCAGAATGAGTTCTTTAAGTTGAAAATCGGGCAGGAATGCCAAAATGTCTGGGGGAGGTGCTGGTGCTTTTCTTTGCAGGCCAACTCTGTGAGCACTGTTGATTTTAATGACAAAATCTGAAGATTCCTGCAAGACGTGCCGAAAGAGGCCTTGGAGGTAGCTAGTGATGTCCGCTCTTTCTTCTTTAGGCAGCATGCCCCTGATACGAATATTATTCTGGCAAGAGCTGTTTTCTAAATCCTCTGCATGTGATTGTAAGCCTATCTGTTGTGCCTGGAGGTCATTTTAGCAAACATATCTTTCACATTCCTGTCTTTCTTCCCATGTGTCATGGGCATGGCTGGTGTATGGCAGCGCACCGGGGGGTGTGAAGCCCTCTTCCTTCGCGGAGATGGGAAATCTATGCCACTGGGTCAATCGTCATGCGTGGGCGGAGGATAGGAACCACTAGGCGGACTGTTACAAGTCAATATGATTTCGCCCCCTGGGTCCCCTGAAGCCTACCCCCAGGATATTTGGGCTGGAACTTGGATGAAGGGTGATCTGACAGCCCAGAGTGATGCTCACCCAGATAATCAAGCCCCCTGCTGGGCGCCCTCACCCTATTGTCTTTGCTGGTGAGCAGAAGCATACAAAACCTGATTTAAATAAGGGAACCAAGCTCCAAGTCTCCTGAAAAATGTAAATGTTGTATCCCTCAATTAGGCCGTTCAAGTGAGGGAGCAACATTTTGCTGTTTAGCCCAGCCACATTCCATGATATTACCCTGAGCTGTCGACAGTGATCTGGGCTAGGGGACAATGTAACATTTGGATTAGGAGGACAATGGCTAATGGGAGCCTGGGGTGGGGCTTGAGAACTGTGACTTGTGCGAGAATCTGCACCCACCAGCCTGCTTCTGCTAAGGGTCAATAAATTGTTGTATTTGGTGGTACCATGTAAATGAGAAATCGATTGGTAGACTTGTTGGCCTGGCCAAGGCAAGACCCCAGAAAAGATGGGGCATCAAATACCGCAAAGGATGCATTGTTGAATGTGATTGGAGATGTGTTAATTTGATTAACTTCCTTCTTTCCTTCCTTCATCTGCTCTTTCCTTCATTCTTCTGCTCTTTCCTTCAAGTTGTGGTAGACACAGAAAAAAGTCTATTACAACCCTATTTCTTTACCTTCTATCTTAAAAAAATATTAATTCATTCACTTCCTAAAACTTTAGCAATTGTGAGAAGTTTATATTTTTAAACTATACCAAATCCAAGTTTGCTTCCTGGGCCCAGTATATATTTCCTATGTAAATCATAGGATTTTGGTTAAAATAGCTTTTCCTCATGAAGGCAATTTCTTAAATAGGAGTTTCTTCAGCCTGATTTTGTCAGACAGGTGTTCTCAATTTTGAGACTTTGTTTGGATGAGGAAAAGCTATGACAAGCACACCAATTGGTCACCAGCAACATTGACTATGAATTTATCAATTTCCACGCTTGGGCCAACACAAAGCGAGAGCTGGGAAATCATAAAACCGTTATCCGTGAAATCCAGCGAACTTTCTATCTTTCAGTTTTATGACTTTCCCTGACTTTGCTATTGAGAGTGTTCCCGTGTGCAGGCCTGCAGAGCCGTGCTGTTTCCCAGTTGACGGATGACCTGCCCATAAAGATGTGCGGCCTGCATTCTGGTATGGCAGGAGGGGAAGAAGGAGATGGGGCCTGCAGTAAGTACACTGTGGACCAAGGGACGTTCAGAAGCGTCCCTTGAAGGTAAGTGTGATTGGGCCGGGTTGGGCGGTTGGGTGGGTGTTGGGGGGCGGGGAGGTTCGACAGACGACCACAAGGGAAAAATACATAAATAATACATTTTCCCTTGTTGTCATCTGTCAAAATCCCTCCCAATCCTGCTCCACCGCCCCACCTCTCTTACCTGCACAGGCCGTAGCTGGGGACTTTCCCATGTCTAAAATTGATTACATTTATTCCCCCCAAAAAAATCTGCTATCAACTGTTCTTAAAGTGGTTCAATTTAACAACCAGCTTCTTCAGTGGGGAGATTTGGTAAAGTGTGGTAACATTTCCATAATGATGCAGGATATTTTTTCTTGTGAGAATTCTACTCCTGCCCCTGAAGCTGAAATCTGTTTTTGGATTGTCAGTATTTTTTCTGGCCAGCAGGGGAATCTACGGGAGGATTATTTATTTTGTTTAGATGCCTAAAACAAAGAAATAGGTTTTCTGTAGAGCAGTATTGTTTACTGCTGGCCTTAATTATTCCCACTGAATTTGCCACCGGCAGTACTTCTATACCACCAGCAGTAATGCGCAATGGCAATACCTTTAGTTGGTAATCCTAGCGGGGTGTTAATCCCAGCTGTAAATTTAGGTTAATGAGGAACATTGCTTTTGATATGTGCATAAGTAAGGCTGATCACAGACCAACCCTACCCACTAAGGCTTGGAGCGCTGTACAGATCAGTGAGCACATAAGCAGGGAATGTGGTTCAACATTTATAGGGGAACATAAGGGAAGGAGGTTTACAGGTAGAATAGAGAAGAGATGGACACAAATGTATCTTCATAGGAGGGCCGACATGCTGGAAGGTTACCCAAGAAGCTATTGCTTGAACAGGTGAATTTTCAGGTATTAGAGGAAGTGAAGGAAGGAGGGAGATTTGGTAGTGCCGGCAACCTGTGTCCTAAGACTGGCACTATAGGCCTTTATCTACAAACCTACTTACAATTTGCCATCTCTAAGAAACTGTTTTTATGATACTACTTACTCATGTACAAAACATATTCTTTTTGTACCCGATTGAAATGTACTCATGTCAACCTGTGCTTCAAGTTTAGATTAAAGGACCACATTTCATAGACTTAAAGAAGGTCCCGATGAGGACTAGTGGGTATCTGTGACAATGATTCCAAGGAGCACTGACTTCCGTATCCATTCATTCAAAGAGGAGCGTACAGGGGTACATCTCTAAAATCTACTGAAACCACTTTACAGTATATCCTGTTTAATTTTGGGGGTGTTCCTGCTGACTGTCGCCCTGAGAACGGATTCATGACTTGATGAAAGAAAATATCAAATTGCTTTCAGTGTTGAAAATGACCTGCAAAAGATTTCTAAATGAAACAAAGCTTGAAAGTTTGCAGGTTCACCTGTTTCGAAACGACCACCTACTCTCACGTGGGAGGTAGAACATCATTTATGAATGCAAATTTAAGTTTGTGATACACAAACTGTGAACATGTACTCGTAAATTGATTTACATGTACATAATATTGTCCATGCTAGACCTGGCATCTTTTGCTGTGGTTTCTTCTGTCTTTTTGCTTCTGACTTCCTATTTTTGACTGTATGCTGAACTTCAAATTTGCTGGTTTCCTACTCTGGGCACTTTACCACGGCTGACCAGTTCTAAAGTGCATGTGCTCTGTGTCTAAAATATAATGGCTTTTGGTTTCTCCATGATTTGAATATTTAATTTACCAATACGCCTCTAGTACAGTCCCTAGTACAGTGCACTACACATGCCCAGGGTCTGTAAATCAAATGCTGCTAGCGGACCTTCAGCATTGATTGACCTGCCCACATTGAGGAGCCCTTCAAACCTGTCTCAGGGGTGCCACTGTAGAGCCTGTGTGTGCAGTTGTAAGCTGTCATGTCGATCTGGCAAGGTACTCTAATTGCCTTCTCCAAAACTTCGAATTTCACATCTCCTGGCCGTGATATGGCTAAATTCGTTTTCATTACAGCATGGCCTATTTCTTCCATAGGTCAGCATGGTTGCTACCTTGTAACACTTTGCAAGTGTAACACCCAAATTGGGTGCAAATAGAAAATTGAAGTTGGGTGACTCTGGACTCACAATTTAAAAACACATCTTTTAGTGAAGTTGGTTTTTAAATTGTAGGTCTGAAAATGCCACTTTTAGAAAGTTGGCATTTTCTTTCTTTAACCATCTGTGCCTCTGCCTGTCCCTAGAGTGCACGTCTGGGTCAGGGTGACAGCTGGGCTTTGTGAATTCAATATCAACAGTCACACAAAAAAGGGAGCTGAGGTGTGCCCTGTATATCCTGATGGCCCATCTCCGGGCTGATGGGTCTTCCTGAGCTAGAGTGGTGAGAGGAGTTGACACTTGCACCTGAATGAGGCTATGGCTGTCCCTACACAAAGAGCTGCCTACCCCCTGTAGTGTGCCTGGGGCCAGGGCAAGGAAGGGTAGGGTCTTGTGTACTAAAAATAGCTTTCTTTGAAGTTTCCCTACTTCAAAGGCTAAATAGGTATGAGTACTGGACCTCTGACACCATATACTCAGAACACTTCTGGACTGAGGACATTCTGCCAGGAAGAAGAGCTGTTGTGCTGCCAGGAGGGATTGACACTTTGCTGTGTTGTCTTGCTGCCTACTGTTTCTTGCCTGGGAGTGAGAAGACTGGACCATACTCATTACATCCTGCATCTAAAGGTTCTCCAAGGGCTTGTTTGGGCGGGCCTTTTGTTAGTCAAGTCTCAGGGACAACAAAGACTTCACCTACATCTTGCTACCAGCACTTGGGCTCCTTTCAGTTCTGCTCTGCCAAGTGGTGCCTAATCCAGTCTTGGGCCTTTGGAAGTGAGTGTTGGTGCTGCAACCAAGAAACTGACGCATCAACCTCAAAGCGGCATTTCGGAACCGGCGGATCCCCGTGAAATCGCTGCTTCCTGCACCAGAGCCATGGACACAGATTGTCGAGCGCGCGAAAAAAACAACCTCGACTTTCGAAGCAGCCCCTATTATGCCGCAGTAACTCTGAAGACCTCCCTCTGCAGGAATCTCGGACACCGCATCCGCAACATCCATGGTGCACTTTCACGACTCCGACACAGTCCAGGCCCTGTGTGGCTTCCAACCGACGCATCATATTCAGCCCAGCAGTTCGACCTTGATGCCCTGGAATCGACGCATCATGCTCTTGACATTGACGCATCCTCGGAGTCGCGTCGCATTGAGGAACCGAGGCATTGCACCAACAAACGATGCATTACCTCCTTTCCACACTACATCGTACCAGAGCGCCAAAGCCTCAATGACCTTGCACCACTTCCAGGAACTGACACACCACCTCTATCCGCAACGCCTCACCTCCTCTGCGCATTCCATTGGGTACGATTCCCGACGCACCCAAGGTACTGTCAGCAGATCTGTGTGACTCATGTATCTGGCCTGCGCTCCATTGTGGTCAGACTGAACTTTTGGACTTGTCCCGGTCTAGCGCGACCAGTTGTAGCTATTGATCTCTAAGCACTGCAGTTTTTTTATTTAATCTTGAAAAATTCCGATCTTGACTTATGTATGTTGGATTTGTGTCATTTTGGTCTTGTTTTACTCAGATACATATATTTGCTATTTTTATAAACTGGTGTGGAGTACTTTTTTGGTGTTTTCACTGTTTCACAGTAAGTGTTTGTGCACAAATACTTTACACATTGCCTCTTTAGTATAGCCTGACTGCTCTGTGCTAAGCTACCAGAGAGTGAGCACAGGTAAAATTGTAGTTTTTACTACACTTGCCCTGACTAGAGTGTGGGTGCCATCTTGGACAGGGGTCATACCTCTTCCAACTAGAGACAACATTTCTAACACACCAGTATGGCATTATGTCAAGCGTGAGTAAATCTCCTTATAGGGGCAGGTTGTAGGCATTTTTGAGTGGAGAAACCTGAAACTTGCAAGTTTGTGGATATTCACAAGCTGTTTGCAAATGATCTGCCACCTTTCATGGGTAGAGGTTGCTTCATGGAAAAGATATTTTCTCGTTGTGAAACAAAATAAAAAAGTAGCATGTGTACTAGTTACACATCAAGAAATATACATTTGCTGCATTTCCAAATGTGTGGACAATCACACCGCTGATTACAATGTAACTGTTTATCAAATAAAAGGACCACATGAGATTACAGCACTTTCAACAACTAAAGTCATCCATTGAGTTCGCATTCTTAGCTCCCCAAGCCTTTGTCACTCTGCTACTCTACTTTGTTACACAGATTCACTCCTTCACCTACTTAAAGTGCATCCACTGCATTCCATTACTTTCATAGATACTTAAGTTGGAGATTCCCTTCGGTGAGGTGGGTACTCCAGCATACATATTAAAAAATAAGCATGCTAATCCTTTGTCTGTTGGTGGTTTTGAAAACCGCACACCACATACCTCAATTTCTTCTAGGTGCATCTGAGCTAGGTAAGTCAGATTGTATGGGAGCTTGTGTTTTGTGGACAAAATTCACCCTGACCTTGACATATTGAACACAATTTACATTCCTACTGGTACTGAAAATATGCCCAGGCACCACAGTTTAAGTGGCCCCATTAGTGAATTAGATAGCTAAAAAAGGGGACCATAGTTGCAAGTTGGGGTAGTATTGAATTTTTAAAGAGGCCCTGTATCATTCCTTTCCAAGGTATGGAAGACTGCATGGATTTGAGCTTGAAGCAGGCAATGTTTGATTTAATATCTGTGACATCCGCAGTAAAAAGCAGCCCAGCAGACCATAAAACAGGCCCACAAACAGCCCAAAAATTGGCCCACACACTGACCTATCAAACCAGCCCATCAGTCACTGCCTGAGGGCCCCATAGGCCAGTCTGACCATGAGAACAGGGGGCTAGTTGGGTTTGAGTTTGTCTTGGAGGTTTTTGGGGACAGATCTTTCTAAGCATTTGAACGTGAGGCATAGTATCGTCAACTGAGATTCTGGCCTGTACAGTGAGCCAGTATGGTAAGCTAGACTTTTGTGCAGTACCCCTCCACTTTTTGCCTGGTTTTTTATGCAACTTTGACTGAGGCGTACTGGGTCCCTGCTAACCAGGTTCCCAGTATCAGTGTCCTTTTCCTAAAATTGGTCACAATTGGCACCACTTCAGCCCCCTTGTAAGTCCCTAGTAAATAGTACCCCTGGTACCGAGGGAATTGGAACTGATGAGGGTCCAGCATGTATTATGCCACTCTAGGTACTGCTCATGAAGACCAAGCAAACTGCCATAGTAGGCTCTGTGCCTTGGAGCAGAGAAAACTGAAGAATCAACACAGCACTTATCCCATGCCCACAGACACTACATGAGATATAGGTAAGCCCCCCCCCTACAACTGGCCTTACAGCCCTAAGGCAGGGTGCACTATATGTGAGTACTTATCTGCTTGAGTGAATATGACCCTAAAATCTCCAAGTCCATTCTTGGAAATTGTATGAGCACAGGGAAGCCACAAAGAGACCATGGGCAGAATACTTGTCAGTACGAGTCCCCCAGCCTCATGATGGCTTCACTGAACCCACTGATATTTGGTATCAAACATTTTTTTTTTATTAAATCCTCACTGATGGCAGTGTTTAATTTATTAATAAATTCACACATAGGGCACCTTAGAGGTGCCCCCTGAAAACCTACCAAACACTGGTGTGGTCTTTGATTAGTCTTTGCCAGTCTGCCACCACCAGACATGTTTCTGACCTCATGAGGTGAGAGCCTTCGCTCTCAGAGGCAGGGAACAATACCTGCTCTAGGTGGAAGTGGTTTTCACCTCCTCCAAGCCGGAATGGCATTCCACGGTGGGACGCTTCAAAGGCAATGTTGTCTTTGAAATGCAAACCAGGCATCTCCAGCTAGTGGAGGATGCCAACCCCCCCTGTTCTGCTCCAGTTTTAGAAGGAGGACAGGCGGGAAAATTATTTAGATTAGGACGTGTGCCCACATTCAGCCACCACCACCCCTAAGGTAGGTCAAGTGATGTGGACCCCACTTTTCCAATTCCTCCATCTTGTCTTTGAGAGAATTGGCCAACCAGGGTCAGCGTTATGCCGACTTCTCAACGGAGTGGCCATAGTGGGGTAGCCAGGTGGCACACCTGGACCCTGAATTTCAGATTCAATGGACCTAAGGAGAAAACAGGCAAAGAAGGGCTGGTGACCCGAGAATAGACTACCTGCTGCAGAATTTTGGTGCAAAACCCTGCCTGCTGCTTCAAAGGACTCGACCATCGTAGTGTACTGTCTCATCCTGCCACTTTGAGGCCTCCAAGAACCCCAGAGCACCTCCAGCCCTTCAAAGATCGCCAGAGAACTCTCTTGGAGACAGGAACTACTTTCCTGCAGTCGAAAGGCACCGAACCAGCAGAGTCCGGCTTATCAACTTGCTGCTCCTCGGTGAAGCGGCAACCAAACCAGAAGTTGTATACCAACTCCGAATGGACATATCTGTCACCCCATCAAGCGAGAGGACCTCAGGATCTACCGGAGCCGTGCCATAGCAATACCAGAAGTACCTGACCACCTGCAACTGACACAGAAGAGTCTAATCTGGACTCCAATTACCCAGGAAGCAAGCACCCATTGACGGACATCAGAACCCCTGAGACCCACTTTGTGAGTGGCCTAGCTGTCTGGAAATCGTCCCTGCAACCTGCTTGCACTTGACTGCAAAGACCATCTTGATGTACAGTCTCCAGCTGACCTGCCTTTTCTGTACCCAGCCCGCTCAGCCTGGATACTGATGAACCGGCTCTGCTCTCATGGTCCTGAGCCCTTGCAATCTGTGCCCTTGTTTGGGGTCCCCCGGACTGGCCTGTAAGTCCCCTTGTGCAGACTGTTTTGAGGCGGCCCCCTTCTCCATAGAACCTACTACCAATGAAGTCAGCACCCTGCTGCTCCTGGCCAAATCAGGTATGCTCCCGACAATCTGCTGGTAGAATATTGGACCTGGCTTCCTACCCTCCTAAAACCCAAAGGTCTTATAAATTATGTAAAAATATGTGTTATTTATGCAAATTGGTCTCAGATTGTTTCTTGAGTGTGTGTCTCATTTATTGCCTCTGTGAGTACAACAAATGCTTAGCACTAACCTAAGATAAGCCTAACTACTTGCCACACAAGAGAATAACGTTCCGTCTCCTCACCCACGCACACAAAGCCCTATACGAACTTGGACCTGATTGTCTCAACACGCGCCTTTCCTTTTACACCCCCACCCGCCAGCTACGTTCATCCAACCAAGCCCTCGCCGTTGTTCCGCGCATCCACAAAGCCACCATGGGAGGAAGATCCTTCTCCTACTTAGCGGCCAAGACCTGGAATTCCCTTCCCATCCACCTCTGTCTTACTCAAAACCACCTAGCCTTCAGGAAACAACTTAAAACATGGATATTCGATAAGTAAACCTCCCCCCCCTTCCTCAAGCGCCTTGAGACCCTATGGGTATGTAGTGCGCTATATAAATTCTGACTTGACTTGACTTGACACTACCACAAATAGAGCGTTAGTATTATCTACTTTTGCCTTGGTTTACCAATCTGGGTCTCATTGGACTCTCTGCACAGTGTACTTTGTTTGAGTACAAGTGAAGATTGTTATCCCACCGGGAAAAGTCCCCTGGAGCGTCAACAAGTTATGAACACATATAGTTTTTTTCAGGAGATCACATCATTATCATCATGAAAATGGTGAGTCAAAATCTTCTATGCTTTCCTGAAATGCATAGGGCCTACAAGATTTTGACTCACCATTTTCATGATGATGTGATGCAATTAAATACTATTATACATCATCACAACCTTGTTGGTCAATCTCCTGGGAGTTCAGTAATGCAACCGGGGAATGTTTCCTGTTGAGATAGCGCGCTTCACTCTTATTTTCCCTACGCTGGTGGATCAGTCAGCGATACCTAGGCTGCATGCAGAACATTACTACAACTCCAATTTCGCTCAACCTCGGTGTGCTAATACCACTACTCTCCCTTTGTTTTAGTACACCATTTAGATTCCTAAAGCCAGCAAAGGCTTTTTAGCTGGATTGTTACTTTTTGGGCCAAAATGAGACTTCCTGGTCATTTGAACTTAATGAAGCTTGTGATACTGAAGAAAACCTTTACGAATTAGAGGGATTGAAGTTCCCCTGTTTCTAAACTTGTGTGTTTAAACATTAAACATATCCTTTTTAAACTGTACAGGAGATTGAAGACCTGCATGGATATCGACTACTCAATATTGACTATCACTATATTAAGGAAAGCAAATACAGAGTAGTGTAGCTTTACTGTTCTGACCCCCACAACTACCTACTTTGACAGTATAATGCCCTTTTATATGGCTATCAGAAGTCATGTGAGATGACTTCTATTGTTTTTGTAATACCCATATGTGACCCAATTACTCATGAGTAATCTTCATTACTTGCAGTCCTATGGCTCTATTATAGAAAGTACCCTAGAGGCTTAATGGGCATGTGCGTTCCCTTTGTGCGCCCCCGGAGCACCTTGGTATTCCAGAAGGGGCCACAATCGCTTGTGCGGCCCTTCTGTAATACAGATAGCGCTGGGGCCCATGCAGCACCAGCGCTATCACAAGAGGGCCGTCCCTCATTTGCCTAGGGGTGTGGCCCCACGCAAACAAGGGGTTCTCTTTACCTCTGTGCCTGTGCTGTATTATGGATGTGGGCGCAAAGAAGCTTAGGAAGCTCAGTGAAAGTGCACCACAAAAAGGTTGTGCACTGTCAGTGCAACCCCTGAGGGCTGCACTCTCAAGGGATGAAAGGGGGTCCCATGGACCCCCCAGATATCCCCTAGCAGGAGGTTGCAGTCAATCACTGCACCCGACTGCCAGGGGATTTCTAATCCCTTTTGAAAGTACAAGCGGGTGCCCCCTGCACTGTGAAACACGGAGCACCTTTGAAGCAGTCGCTCCGTATTTCATTTGGGCAGCACAAGTTCACGGATGCCCTGGGGCCAGTGCATTTACTGTAATAGAGCGCAACTTCCCTGTTTGTGCATGGCACACCTGTTTGAAGGTGCACCATGGTGCAAACAGGAAAAGTGTGCCCTACATGTCATAGGGCCCCTGGTGTTTCTCTGCACAGTTCTTTCGACACACCCTTACTGTCCTTTTGTGTTTGACAACAGGGGCAGCTGTTTTGCCTGTTGTTGAGATCATCTGGTTGATGTGGGCTCTATTTGTAGCTAGAAGCAGTGGGAGGTGCTAAGGATAGGGACCAGGGTGTCACATTACGGAAAGTGAAGTGGGTGTACAACAGGCCTGTATGCCCACTTTCTGCGCTCCCGGGCTACTTTGGTATTATAGAAGTCACTGCAGAATGCTGCATGATCGCTTCTGCAATACAGATCAATCCACAGGTCATTTGCCAGGGGCCTTCTTTGCCCCTGGCAAATGAGGAAACACTGGTCGTATGCCCACACTGTATTACACGCGGTACAAAAGGGGGTGGTGATGGACGGAGCATCTGAACCAATCAAACACTCACACCCAGTCAAAAGATCTGGGTTTGACCCATCACCGTTCTTTAGCCCACTCTGCCACCCCAGTTCAGACATGGCTATATGCAAATCAGTCTGACCCTGTGCCTCATGGGAACAGTCCAGCCCGAACTGCCAAGCCATGCCTTTTCTGGACCGGAAACAAGCTTCCGAGGACCGGTTTCTGGCATTACAGCCGTCTTCAGCCCGGCTTGCTTGAATCCAGTGGCAAAGTGAGCAAGGGACTCACGTCTAAGCATACCCTGCCACACTTATGGCGGCAAAAAGCGGTACAAAAGGGGGTGGTGATGGACGGAGCATCTGAACCAATCAAACACTCACACCCAGTCAAAAGATCTGGGTTTGACCCATCACCGTTCTTTAGCCCACTCCGCCACCCCAGTTCAGACATGGCTATATGCAAATCGGTCTGACCCTGTGCCTCATGGGAACAGTCCAGCCCGAACTGCCAAGCCATGCCTTCTCTGGACCGGAAACAAGCTTCCGAGGACCGGTTTCTGGCATTACAGCCGTCTTCAGCCCGGCTTGCTTGAATCCAGTGGCAAAGTGAGCAAGGGACTCACGTCTGAGCATACCCTGCCACACTTTTTGGCTGCCGTAGGTGTGGCAGGGTATGCTCAGACGTGAGTCCCTTGCTCACTTTGCCACTGGAGTGGCAGAGTGGGCTAAAGAGCGGTGATGGATTAAACCCAGATCTTTTGACTGGGTGTGAGTGTTTGATTGATTCAGATGCTCTGTCCATCACCACCCCCTTTTGTGCCACACTGTATTACAGACACAGGATGAGAGACCAAGGAGCTACTGAGAGGTGCGCTGACTGCGCTACAAAGAGGTGGTGTACTGTCATTGCCATTAACAAGGGTGTAACTTGCAAGAGGGGTAAAGGGGCCCATGGAAACCTCCAGCTATTCCCCTGCAGGTGGGTGCAGTCACTTTCTATATCTGCCCAGCGTAGGCTCCTTCGTAATGGTGAAGGAGCGTCGCCCCACTGCAGAATGAAAAATAAAAGTGGAGGGCACTTGTAAGTGTGCATGCTGTTTGACATACACACTTAGATTTCTCCAACCTAGCTTTATTGTACAGCTAGTTGGAGAACTGGCACAGGCTCCCAATCCCTTATTGAGCACCTAACCAGGTCGCTCACTCCAATCCAGGCGCTGCTCTCATAGCATGAAAGCAGCGTCTGGATTGGGTGGGGAGTCTGGGAACCTGTGCTGGCCCAGGGACTTCCAGAAGAGAGGAGCACCGAGTTGGCCGGCAGTGGGAGTAGCAGGTAAGTTCTTTTTTTCAATTATTTGCCCCCCACACTTGCCCACCGATTTGTTTTGGCAACAGTTGTGCCTCCATCTGCCTGCAGTGGGATCTCTGTCTGCCTTTGAAAAGCAGAAAGAGTTGCCTCCAGCAGAGAAAAAGGCAGGCCAATTGCTTGATAGAGCCGGACCATGTTTCACCAATGGGGGGGGTTGGGGGGGAGGGGTGGGCCCATTCACTGTAATGGGGAGTGGTGACCTGGTCTACACTGGTGCACCCATTTAAATGTGTGCAATGGCGCAAACAGGATCAATGTGCCTTATATCGAATACAGCAGCGGGTATATTCATAAAAACACATTTTGTTTAGTTCTACAATATGCAAATCCAGTCAACTGCATAAGGTAAACCTTATTTTGAGGGAACAAACAAGACAAGTGAGATGTAATACTGAAAGTGGCATGGTCCCAGAATATCTTGGCCTAAATAACCTCTGACAAAAATACTGTCCAGTTGGAGTTTATAATATAAAATGTAAACCAAACGGAGCACTGCTTTTGGGAACAATAGACCATGCAGACATTTTTGTTATCCATATTTTGACATACAACCCCCTCGGAAGTCCCTGAGAGGTTCATGGCATTAAGGAAACGAAGGGATTCTTAGCAATACTAATTTCACGTGGGTGGTGCGGGTCACGGCAATTAGCCCATCATGCGTCCTGCAATCACCCTTCACACTGGAAGCCCAGATGTAGGCGCCGGATGCTGACACTCCTGTCAACAAAGGCTGCCTTTTCCCAAGACTGCCTTACGCATCACAGAATATCAGAACTGAATCCAGTCACCGCCGCCTTGTTAGAAAGGCAGTTTAAATGCTTTTTTATTCCCTTTTTTTACACGTTTCCTGGAGGCGACCTTGTTGGCTGTCATTACTTTTTCCCAGAGAACAAAAGAAAACAATGATCTCAGATTACATTAACCAAATTAAATATTTCCAACCGGTTAGCTATTAATCCGGAAGGCACACACAAGCACCCTCTGCCGTCGGATGGCGAGACGTCCTCTGCGCGCGCGCCGGCTTCTCAAGGTTGTCGTCAGTCGCGGAAAACACTGGCAGCGCTTATTAATTGATGAGCGCGCTTGTCTTCGCTGATATTCCGCTCCCTCCCTTCACATTAAACGGACCCAGAAAGCGGGTTTAAACAGCTCACGCTTTCTGCAGGGCCTCTGAATACCGAGGACGCCGACACGCCGGCGCGATGTAATTGTTAAACGAACGCAGAAAGCAATCACGAAGGGCGCTGTCGTGCAGGGCGCAGTGATGTGATGCGAGCAGAGGCGTTTATGATTATTTCACGATGAAGGCTGCGTGGGGTGGAGTGTATTCTAATAAGCCCCCCCCCCCTTCCCCCACCTCGCCCCATAGAACTACTATAAGTTTATTTTGTGTGGGGTGCAAAAACAGGGGCGTTGCTATCAACAGCGCAGCAGGTGCAGTGGCACCGGAGCCAAGAGATCTGAAGGGGAGAAGGGGGGGGGGGCATTGTACTCAACCACGGCTTTTTTTTTTAATGATCAAGCCAGTAAATGCTTGTGTGAGAGCCCAGGGTACCTTTGCTACGCCACTGTCCAAAAGATGCATTGGCCTGCATCAACCGCTCCAATCGGCCTCTCTCCCCACCTACTTTTCAATGAAATTACTCTTCCCCAATCACTAGATGTAAGAAACAAACTGACAGGATATTTCAACAAGCATTTACAATGCAATAGGTCTCTCATTTTTTAGCGATAGAGCTATTTGCGTTGTGATATAAATGTTTTTACTTATGTGCCCTCAGGGTAGGGTGACCAGAATTTTAAAGCCAAAAACCGGGACGTTTCAAAAAAATAGAAGAAGGACTACAATTTTACTTCAACCCAGCGTACAGAATGACAGTGCTCCTTAGCAGAGGATTACAGAATAGGCAGTGAGAACATACATAAAATGCAGTTTTTAAAGCCAGTAGCATGCCTATTAATTAAATTGCTTTTTTAAAACAGCTGCTAACTATCCCTGCTTTACAAAACATAAAAAAGATACCTCCCACCGTTTTCGGGCGAGCCTCTCTAAAAATCGGGCATGGGCTTAATCTCCTGAATTCTACAGGGACAGCTGGCGAAAAACCGGCACTGACGGGCAAATCCGGGACGCCTGGTAACCTACCTCAGGGTAAAACAGTGATGACGGATGCAGGTGCATTCATTTGATTCAGCGGCCAGGCCCTGCGAAAGTATAATCCTGTGAAGAAATAAAAAACAAGTAAAGGGAAACACATGTAGACAAGCCACATTGATGCTGCCATGCATGTAAAAATAGGAAGTTAGAAACACACAAAGCTCCATATCCCCTTTCTGAAGCATTTTGTGAACAACATGAGGGAGGAGAGTAGTAAACCGATCGGATGGCGGTGGGGGTGTAGAATTAAATTACGGGGCGTGGGAGAAGGGCTCTGGGGTGCTCAGCACAGCATGTTCTGAAACTTCCAACGAGAAAATAAACATGAACAGAAGCAGATTAGCAAGGCTATGAGTGCAACAGAGTGTGCAAGTAAAAACAGCTAATATTACATTTGACAATAAACTCAAGTTGCTGAGGATGTTTTGCCTTGTTCTAGTATGTCTGCAGTTTCTTTGCGCAATGCAGTACGCAAACACAGTCTAGCGCATGTTGAGGATTTTACAAAACATATCAAACTTTTTTGATGTATTTAATTTTGCACTAGAGATTCTATTTTTATTCTTCATGTTTGCAAATATGCTCTCTCTTTCATATGTAAGAGCTATGCACCAAGGATTTAAGTGGTTTGTGTGACATGTGATGTGCGACTATGTAAGTATAAGGAATAAATGACCCCCTACCATACATGAGAAGTATATTGCAAGTCACCTCACAGATCCATAACCTTATAAAGGAACTCCTCAGTGATTTACTATATCTATATAATACACAACAGGGAGAGCTTTATCCCATATAAAATAGGGGACTTCTGCACCCAGTCGCCTATTATAAAGAAATGACGTAACCGCTTAACCGTAATAACTTATTACAGTTGAGTTCTGGCTTCACAATGCCTGCTGCCAGAGTCAGTAGCCAGGGGAAAGGCAGGTCCAGGCACAGAGCATATTTAAAGCAGCTGTTAAAAGAACAAACACGAAATGAGACTTTTCTTTCTTCTGCTCTGTTTCTCTAGCAGGACAGTGACAAGTTGAAATGAGATATTTATGGCAACATGTTTATTTTTTGCACTCCTTAGGTAATTATAGAAAAGTTAGAAACTTTCTGCATGTTTCCACACATTTTTGGATACTACATTTAAAAAATAAAACTGACTTGTTTTAAACTGATTCGAATATCTTTTTGCAACAATATCTAACAGCATTTTTTACTTGTTTAATTTTGTACGGCATCATCTATTTTTATTCATCATGTTTACAAGCATGTTCTACCTTTCATACAAAGCAACTATGCACCAAGAATATAAGTGGTTTCTGGTGAAGGTGCTGGTGTTACTATGTATTATGAGGAAAAAAGTCCACCTTGCTGTACATGATACGGACATTGCAAATCATTGTGGAGTTCCCTAACTTATAAGGGAACTCGACCTTCAGTCTCATTTAGCTATGTAGTAGTGGAACTCTATACCTAATGCCATCCTACAGCCCTAAATATTTAATGCACAAGTTATGAACCTTGCAGAATAACTATGAAGTTCAATTATTTGTCTTTCTCTTTGAGTGCAATTATCAAGTTCCATCAAATACCCAGAATTACCCAAATATTAAATTGTCAATATTTCTGCGATGTATTTTCCGCATATTTCATCTGCAAATCATTAAATAGCTGCCAAGAGGCAGGCTTGGTGCTTTAGCCAACAACCCTTTGCATTCCGGGACTTGTAGTTATACCTTTCCACTATGATTTTACAAGTCCAGCCTGCACTCATCTGTTGGATAAAAATGCAGAACTGGATGAGAAAACTGCAAATATTTTGGGCCACAAACAAGACAAGCTGTGGTACTTGCAGGCACATACTTTTTTCAGTTTTATGTAGCACGAACTCCACCTGAAGGTATTGGAGCACTTTACATCAGCACTAGTTACCTTGGGCAAGAACACATTCATTTTTGAAAGGCACGGGGAGATCAAGTGATTTGGCCAGAATCACAAGATGTTGAGCCAACACCCAGGTTCAAACCTGGTTCCCCAGCTATGAAGTCGGTAGCTCTGGCCGTTACGTTATCCTGTATTTAGAACCTGTTTTCTCAAACATTTGTAACATACGTCTTTTTTTTACCAATCTGAATAATAACTTCTTTTCAGACGAATGGAATTGTGGGAACAAAAGGGAAACATTGTAAGTTGTATGAATCATTTAGTTTGACTGCTGAGTAGTCCATTGTTTCTTTAAAAGTGAAAACCATTGGCCTTGTCGTGTTTTCATGACCCATCCCACACATACACAATGTCCTGACTCACACTCTAACACCTAAAATGGTTTGTTGTGTCCTAAAGGACATCACAAAGTTCAATTTAAGGTCTGGCTTACTATTTGCCACATTCAGCCAACTATAGGTAATATGGACTATGATGTGAAAATGGGAATTGCTGGCTTTGCAATTGGTTGAAATCCAGTCTTCACAAAAATCTCTTAGCTTTATTTTTTTGCCACAATACAGATGTACCTTTTTAAATTTTTATTTATTTATTAAAGCACATTATGCATACAAACACAGGCAATAAATCGATATACTGGCAACGATTTTGAGGTATACTTGTACAGTATCAATTTTAAGAATTGGTGAAACAAAACTACACCCTTCACCCAACACCCTCCCTCATCCTAACAACCCCGTAGCCTAACAAGGCGGTGAGAATCAATACATCTGTATACAGATCAATGTACAGTACATAACTAAAACACATCATGACATTGGTGCAGCATTAACACTACCACCAGGCAAGCATTTACAAGCTACACTAGATCACGGTGCTCAAGTAGATACACAGTAAGTGGCCCCCAAAAGTCTTTAGGTCTGGAGGCTGCAGGTAATTCTTCAGCATGCACATTTAATCACTCCCTGCAGAACACCAGGTCGCAAATCCATTGTACTATTATGCCCACTGCCTTAGAGTTCCAATGCATTGCAACAGCCCGGTTAGCAAACAGAGTGGCAACAGCCACTATACGTCTATTGCAGGGTTTAATTTGCTTTAACAATCCCAGCAGGCAAACCTCAGGTGTGCAGCTAACCACTTCCATTTTCATGTCCGTGAGGACTTACGTCACCCTCTGCCAGAACTTTAGAATACGAGGACAACCCCACCCCAGATGTAAAAAGTCAGCTCCAGCTTGTCGGCACCTAGGGCATTGATCATCAACCCGCAGCCCAAACTTTAACAATTTCACAGGGGTATAGTAGATTTGGTGCAAGTATTTAAAGTGAATAATTCGAATGTTTCAATTAGCTGTTAAGCGCCCTGTTAATTTGCAACATTCAACCCAATTTTCTCGTGACAAGGGGGCCTTGAGTACAAAATTAAATTTTTCCCACGCGAGTGAATGAACAAACTCATTTTCTCTCTGAGAGGCTACATACAGTTTAGAGATTAGCCCGCGGCTCTCCCCCATTTTTAATACAACTTGTAGTGCTTTTAACCCTCTTGGCTCCTGTGGGAAATCTGGGTATAGAGTGCGCACTGTCGCCCGCAATCTAGCCTATATGAAACCATGCATAGCCTTATATGTTGGCCCGCCCTGGAACTCACTCAAGGAGAGAAAGGTGCCACTACGGTACATGTCCCCTAATTTTGTGACGCCCGCAAAGGACATTTAGGGCCCCACCCTCAAATGCCACAGAGATGTCAGGATGAGTGGCAATTGGCATGTCTGGGGTGTAAATCTGCTCTAATCCCGCCCTCTTCATGAGAGCGTACTATGCCCAGACAGTGCATCCAACTAGATTAATTTCTCTCCGATGCCTCACCTCACCCTTGCATAAGATCATAGCAGTCAGTGGTGATGTGTGTGCAGTGTCCACCTCAACTGCCAGATGCGTCATATATTTCTGTGGGATGTATGACAGTACAACGCGTACCGTTACAACGCGTCCCTTTAGAACACAGTTTTAACAACACAAGTCATTACAACGACTTGCGTTGGGGGGCGCTGATAGTGAATAGTTTAATTTACTATTCCAACACCAGTCCCCGTGGATAGTAGGGAAGGTGTTGGATAGTAAATTAAACTATCCCGTATCCTAGAGCGCCCTCCAGCGAAAGTCGTTGTAACGACTTTCATTGTTAAAGCTGCGTTGTAACGGTACCGTGTTGTACCAGTTACGTTGTAAAGGATGTTTCCCATTTCTGTGGGATGTACCAATAATGTGCAAACTGCGCCTGGGCACGTAAGTAATAGAGCCTCAAGTCAGGAGCTTCAAAACCCCCATAATCAAACAACAATACCAATGAAGTCCAACTGCACCTAGGTTGCTTGCCAGCCCAGACCAATGACAACTGACAGGTCTGCAGTATTTTAAAATACGTTACATTCAATTTTTAAGGGACATTAACAAATAAATACAGCAACTTAGGTAGTATTGACATCTTTACAACTGCAATTCTATCCACTAGAGATAAAGGCAATTGCGTCCAACGAGCAATCTGTTCGGTAATATGAGAAACTGCACGGCCATAATTCATAGTGAGCACCACTCCGGATTCTTATGCACCCAGACCCCTAAATATTTAACAAGTTCAACCGACCAGGAGAGAGGGAAGTCGTACAGATGTACCTGTTTGCCTGTTTATTAGTTGTGTGTGTCTGCGGTGCGTGCACCTGTGTTGTCTGTGTACAACATCCCCTGTACAAAATATTATATATATATATATTTTTTGATAATCAATTTTATTTAAAGTTTTTATCACAACATACAAATTCATTGGTTGCAGTTCATTAATTACCAGGATATTCATGACTTTACATACAGGTGACAGAGAAAAAGGCGGTCCATCAGGGCATAGCCCGGCAGTCCATACTGTAGATACAGTTGTACACAGAGTAAAACACATATAGGCAGACCATCAAGGTGGAAGCATATTGAACCATTTGCCCCACACTTTACTAAATAGGTCAATGCATCCCCAGGCTTCGAATAGGGCCTCCTCCTGGATCCCGCACCAGTCGACTCCTCTCCTCCAGCCCTTTACAGAGGGCGCCTTAACCTGGGACCAGTGTGCCGCTATATCTCTCTTGGCAACTGCCACGGCTGTTCCCAACAGGCGCTTGTCCACCCTAGAGCCATCCAGACCATCAAACACCCCCGGCAGCATACGCTGTGGATCATGGGGAACCTCCCATCCCAGGGCCTGCGTGAGCTCTTGCTCCACCCCCCTCCAAAAGGGTTCCAGCACTGGACAACACCATACCATGTGATAAAAATTGGCAGGGGTAGAGGCACAGCGAGCACGGGGAGGATCTCAGCCGGGCATGGACTATACGTGCTGGGGTGAGATATGCTGCATGAAGTTGGACTAGGTGCAACTTGGAGGATGTGGTCAGGGTTTTGGGCGCCATAAGGGCATCCCTCCAGTCCGCCTCCTCCAGGGGGCCCAGTCATCCCTCCCAGCGAGCCCTGAGCCGATCTAGGGAAGCCGGACCATTGTTCAGCAGGGACCGGTAGATACGGGACACTCCCCCCCTCCCCGGATTTCCCATCATCACTTGAGCCTCCAGCGGACTGAACTCTGGAAGGGAGACAGGTGGCGAGGCATATGTATGAAGTGCGTGTCTGAGTTGCAGGTATTTATAGTGTTGGGAGTGTGGAAGGGCATGGCCCTGTTGTAAATCCGCAAAGGAGCAAATGTGATCTCCCACCCAGACATCCCCGAGCACTGAAACTCCAATGAGGTCCCAGTGCCGGAATCCCTGCAGGGACGAGACTTCCTGCATCCAGGACCCGTGCCAAAGTGGCGTCTGCCGGGTCAGTTTCCGATCCCACCGCACGTGGCGGAGAGCCGTACGCCAGGCCAGAAACACCGTCCTGGTGACCGAGGGAAGGGCCTGTGGCGCCGGGCTCCCATACAGAAACGCCTGGATCCTCGGGAAGTCCGACGTGCTGAGATCCATGAGGTATGCACGGTCGGACCAGCCACCTGCATACCAATCATGGATGACAATAAGTTTCATGGCCAGGAAGTAGAGGTGGAGATTGGTTACCCCCATACCTCCATCAAAGGGGGGGATCGGACAGTGCGTCAGAGATAAACGTTGTCTCGCCCCTCCCCAGAGAAACCGCGTGAGGACGCTGTCCAGCTCGCGGAGCCAACAACCCGGGAGGTGAATAGTAGTGTTTTGCAATATATAAAGAAAACGGGGGAGGATCATCATTTAAAGAGGGCACTCCTGCCCATGGGGTTAAGGGGAAGGTTCTGCCACCTTTTGAGATCTGCCTTCATCTGGACGACCAAAGGCTTGATGTTTAAAGCCCATTCGAGTTCTGGCAGGAGAGTAATCTAAACGCCAAGGTATTTGACAGAGTGCCTTTGAAGGGGGATGTCCGACTGCCAGTCAAAGCAGTCCCTGGAGGGATGCAGGGGGATCAAAGTTGATTTTGCCGGATTAAGACGGAGTCCGGAGACCCGCTCAAAGTCAGCTAAAGCCGCCAGAGATCTGGGGCCTGAGCTATCTGGGTCTGCCAAGTAAAGCAGAACATCGTCGGCATATAGGGCTACCTTGTCCACCTGGCTCGAATCCCTGACCCATCCCCGAATAAGCGGGTCTTGTTGGATAAGGGCCGCCAGGGGCTCCATCGCCAGTGCAAATAAGAGTGGCGAGAGCGGACACCCCTGACGCGTACCCCTTCGGATCGGGAATATCTCAGAAAGCTCCCCATTAATGAGCACTCGGGCTCTGGGATTGGTGTATAAGACCCCGATCAGATGGCGCAACTGTGGAAAATTAGTACGGTTTGGTAAACATTATCTGCGCCATCTTGCCTTTTTCCCTGATGCCACACTTTTGTCGTGTGCACCCGCCATTTGAGGTGCCTCGATCAGAACCACCCTCTGCACGCCACTGACCCCCAGCATAGCCCTTCGCCCTCGCAAAGCCCGCACGCTGACAACCCCCCCGCTCTCGCATGCCTTGGGTCATAAACCCCTCTTCAGCGCAGCTCTGCCTCAGAACCCCATCCTGTTCCCAGCGCGACACCTCCCTTCATTCCTTTCATGGTCCCAGGCCCTTTTTTGATACAAACCCCCTTTCCTGTGTGCCCGTTTGTCTTCCTCGTTCCCAGGCCGCCACCTAGCTCTGCGGATACTGTTTATTGCCCCCCCCCGTACAGTAGGAAGCTTCCCTCATCAAAGGACCCTCGAGTTGATCAAAGCCCCCACCCTATGAGATCCGATCAACCCCCCCACATCCCGTGAATCGGCGGGATGTCCAGCTGCGCGATAATCATCACCTGTTGTGACCGGGGTGGGGACTTCAACTGTAAATGTGTGTGGGAACGGGCCTGAAGGGGAGATTCAGAGGATGTCCTTTCATACTTCAAAGCATTACAAGAATGTGTTACCTGCAATAAAGATCATGAACATGTGTATAAGAGGCTAGGCCTCAGAGATGCGGCTAGAGCACCTCGTGACGATACTGGCTGTCTGAACTGATGTGTTCTCCTCCGGAGAGAATAAACCTTGTTTCCTGCCTTCCAGTCTCCAGCGCCTGCCTCTTCATTGATTAATATTTTGTGGGTTAAAGAGGCGATACCGCCGGGCAAATATTGATTGTCCATGACCTAGTTTTTACACAATGAGGAACCGAAACCTATCCTGTGCAGCACATCTTGCAGATACTCCCAATTCACCGTGTCGAAGGCCTTCTCAAAATCTGAGAAGAGCAGTGCCAAATACGGGGTTAGGCGCTCCCGGTGGGCCCAAGCCAGGTAGAGCCCACGAATGCAGTGACGAGTGCCTCTAGCAGGCATAAACCCACATTGGTCGGGGTGGACAAGGTCTTGCAGAAGGGGACGGTATCTCTGGGCCAAGACCGTGGCGAAGATCTTGATCTCCGTATTGATCAGTGAGATCGGGCGGTAATCCGCACAGCTCAGGGAGGGCGGCTGCGTCTTGGGAATAACCACGATCGTGGTGGCATCCGACTCGGGCGGGAATAATCCTGTCCCCGCCACATGGCAGAAAAGAGCCACCATATGGGGGGCCAAAATGTCCAGAAAAGCAGCATAGTATTCCTGAGGGTACCCATCGGGACCCGGCGTCTTACCGGGTTGTAAGAGAGAGACGGCGTCTTGGACTTCCTCCAGGGTGAAGGGGTGGTCCAGGGCCTCCGCAGTCTCTGGAGAGAGACACGGCAGGCAGGTACCAGTCCCGTCCAAAAAGTCGGCCAGCGAGGTCTCCGGGGCCGAGTGGTGTAGAGGGTCGCGTAGTAAGCAGCAAAGGTTTGTGCGATGGCTGAGGACGTCACTTGGAGGGTCCCGGTGCTCGAACGGATCTCTGGAATGATACAGTTGACTTTTGAATAGGACACAAGGTTGTGGAGGAGGTTGCCATTCTTATCCCCCCACCCGTAAATACGGGAAACCGATTAACGCCAAAGCATCTTAGCAGATTCCAACGAGATCCGACGGAATCCCTCGTGTTATCAGTGAACTGAGCTGCTTCAAGCTGTGCCGCCTGGGATTCCAGCTGCACAAGCTGGGCCGCCTGCTCTGACCGCTTCGCGTGGACCAGTCCCCTGGCCACCCCCGGATAACGGCCTTGCCCGCCTCCCATAGCGTCCCCGGCGAGGAAACTGAGCCCACGTTGGTGGCAAAAAAGGAACGCAGTTCCTGACCAAGGGACTCCACCATCGCAGAATCCTGCAAGAACCAGGCGTTTAGCTGCCAAATTGCTTGGGGGCCCGACAGAGGGAATCCAAGATGGAGGGAGAGGGGAGAGCGGTCCGAGATCCCCTGAGCAGTATCGCGGCTCCAGAAACTAGCTGGAAGTCTGTGGCCGGCATCAGGAGGAGGTTGATTCGAGAGTGAGTATGGTGGGCTGCCGACGTGTGGGTGTACTGCTCCCCACAGGGGTTCCAGACCCGCCAGGCATCGCATAGGCCAAGGGCCGAGGACCAACTGGAGAGGAGTTTCGCGGAGGTGACCCGGGCTCTGGACGGGGGACCCGTCGTATCGCGATCGGGCTGCAGGACGGCGTTAAAGTTCCCCCTACCACCATAAGGCCCTGCGGGAGGAGATCACTTGTGTGAGGTGATGAAGTGTTGAAGGCAGGAGTGGGGGGAATGTAAAGACACAGGAGGCTTAAGGGGCGCCCCTCGATGGTTCCTGAGACGGCCACATAGCGGCATCAGTCTTGCCTGTAACTAGGGTAAAGGGAAGCCCCTTCCTAAGTAAAATAGCCACCCTTCGGGAACCCTGTGTAAAACCAGAGTGCCAGACCCTGTCAAACCCGTAGCGAGCTAGGGAGTTGCACTGTGTACCCCGGAGGTGCGTCTCTTGGAGGTAGAGGATGTCTGGGGTGTGGCGGTGAGCAGCGCGGAGGACAGCCGTGCGCTTAATTCGGTCCAAAAGGCCATTGACGTTCCATGAGAGGATGTGGATAGGCTTAGTGAGGGCGCAAGTCATCAACGAAATGGACTGTGGAGAGGAGGATAGCTACTTGGGACCCTATCCACCCTGAGGGGAACACCCACCCGAGCCCGTGCCCAGAAGCAGGGCCATGGAAGGTGATGATCAGCTCTGCAAGCGTGGAAATCAAAGAAGGAGGGAACTGAACTTCCGAAGGGAGCCCCCGATTGTGGCCCGTGGGCGGCCAAAAATAACAAACTGATGGAAGATGTGATCTATGTGTCAACTGCGGATCAGTCAGAAAGACATGGGTGCCAAGAAGAACTGCAACCAGCGGCCTGTAGGCGGCAAAACAAAACAAACAGTTGAGGAACAACGTCCCTCTAACTCCCCCCACCCTACACTTTTGAAGTGGAAGCATCTGTCGCCCAAGACCCCAACCACAAACTACACCACAAACAGGTGATTTGCTATTCTAAAACGATTAGCAAACAATCAGTCAGGAGCATGGCTGAGTCAGACCCCCCTCCATATAGACAGATGCATGCCCACAATTAAGAAACATGGAGTGGATAACTAAAAGTCTCAAGATGGCAGGAGACCAGGATGGCAGTGAAAAGGTAACCCTCGGCCGGATCTTCCTGCGGGGCCAAGGGAGAGCCCCCATCGCGGGGCCAGAGATAGGTGCAGCATTGCAGGTCCTGAAGGGTGGAATGCAGGCATATAACAGTTAACCCTGATCACACCCATCCTCTCCAGCAGAGCCACAAATCACGGGGCTTCCCGACAGGTCTGAGTCCAACATGGCCCTCCGCCGGGTAACGTCTGGTTGTGGGGCGATACCCATGTCGATAAGGGAGGACACCAGGGTGGGGGAGGAGGCCCTCTGGCTCAAGGTTTGAATCGAGGAGCGCCGGGATCGCGCCTCCGGCGACCGAGAGCTCACCCCCTGCCGGTTGTCCCGCCATCTGAACCCCGTGCGGCGCCGCTGCACCTTGGGCACCTCCCGTCCAGGGCGGTACGATGCCGTCGAGACAGGGGGGGGCCGCACCAGGTTGAAGGGGCCGCTCTTCCGTAAGCCAGGTCCATGCCGCCTGTGGAGTGTCGAAGAAGAAGGTTTTCCCCTGAAAAAACACCTTAAGGCGTGCTGGGAAGAGAAGCCCATAGCGGAGGCCCATGGCCCTGAGTTTGTGCTTGACCTCATCGTAAGACCGGCGTTGTGTCTGCACCTCCCTAGAATAGTCTGGGAAGACCATGTTCTTGAAAGTTTGGAAGTGCACAGGACCTTGCACCCTGGCGGCCTCCAGAATCGCATCCCTGCCTCGAAAATTGAATGCTCGGAGGATAATGGGGCGGGCGGGAGTCCCAGGGGGATTTTAGGAACAAGGGAGCGATGAGCTCGCTCCACCGCAAACCAGGGGGAGAGCTTTTCTTTGGGGATCCAGGACCGAATCCAGGTCTCGATGAAGATGTCAGTGCCTCCCTTCTCCATTCCCTCCGGAAAACCCAGGAGGCGTAGGTTGTTACCCCGGGCCCTATTTTCAGCATCCTCGGCCCTGCGATGTAATTCCGTGGTCTGGGCCTGCAGGCGGGCCACCAGGGATTTAAGGGTGCCCACATCGTCCTCCACCGTGGAAAGACAGGATCCTGCCTCCGCAATACGGGCAGTGGCATTGCGGAGGTCTTGCTGGATCAGTGCCACATCAACCGGCACTTCTCCAATCTTGGTCTCCACCGAGGTCTGCGATGCAGTGATCGCCTGCAGGATAGTGGAGAGGTCGCCCAAGGTGCCGCTACAGCCCCGGCTGTTGGATCGCGATCAGGCTTGGTGAATTGGTCTATTGTCGTCTTAGTTAAGGGGCCAATGGCCTGATAAGCGCGGTTCCTGCCCATGTTTCCAAGGGGCAGGTGGAGGTGCTCGCCTGGGGGGGAGGGCTGGCACGCACTCAACTGCGCATACACCGTCTCCCTGCTGCCCGTTATAGGAGCTGACCCCTCGCCCCGTCCCCACGATGGAGGGCGGCGTCCGTTCACCAGGGTAGCACGCCCTACAAGACAATATCGGCCCTCAAGGCGGGCTCAAATGAGGTTCTGTGAATTCCGAACCCGTTTCACCTACAGTCACGTTACTGCCGCCTTTCCTGTAAGGAACAGGCAGCCCTAAATTTATGTATCCTGATTGGACGTAAGGATAAATTATAGATCTGTGACTTTTGCGCATGGTGACCTAATTTCTATATTACATTAGTCAGTTTTGTTCTGCTTCCTAAGTAGTGTATGGCTTTGTACCATAAAGGAAACAAGGTTTAATTTTTGTCCCTGAAGAAGGAACTGGAACATTAGCTGAGGTTACCGTATATGGTGTAGCGGCCAGCGGTAGAGTTAAATTTGTGAACTATTTGGACTTTTTGTGTATCACCCCCCCACTCTTGGTATTGTGTCACATGCTTGAATATCACCCAAGAAATTTCTTGTTCTTCCTATAGATTTTTCTTTCGTCACTTCTCCCCTGATTGATGTTGCATCGTGCCTAGTAATTGGGGATTTTAGCTGTGTCCTAGTCCCATTTTCCCTTTTCCATATTCCTTTCAAGGGAGGTATCTACATGTCACTGATAATCTGTATCATGTGATTTCTCTTTTGAGATGTTCTAGATAAGGAATTTAGGAATACCTAGACTTAATCATGTCGCTATCTACCCTTAGATGGTGGAGGATATGCTCTCACACGGAAACCCAATTGAAGAGCCTAGAGGCACTGTTTTGCCTACTGCCTTTGTCTTTGTATTGCTTTTGAGAATGACAGTGTGTTCTAGACCAGAATTGTCTCATGGCGTATATGGCCACTCCCTCGCAGATTGCAGACCACCTGCTTGCAATCCTCTTGTTAAAGACAAACTTTTTTTATACTAAATTGAAGGTAACTAATAAATGTGTCCCATTTCCTACGTCACTAGGTTCTGCGGGATTAAGTTATAATAACATGCGGACCTTTGATGAAAAGCTAATTCCCATCAGTGACAGTCCCAGCACCCAGAAAAGCAGCAAGGCTGGACAGCGATCGCCAGCGCACCATCCATGGTATCTCCAAAGAATCGTACTTGCTCCATCAGACGGCATTGGATATCACAGAACAAGTTTCAGTGCAAAAGAGCAAAAGAGAAGGATTTCTGTTTTGAGGCTTCAGTTTTCTCACCTGTCATGTGCTGGTAACCTCTGACAGTAGGCAGTCCCTTGAGCCCCTTGGCCTGAGTTTTGGCCACACACCCCTTTTCCTTTGCTCCAACGGAAGTGCAGTGCACCAGAGGATCCAAGAGTGGCAAAAGGCACTACATTATGGTGCCCATGAAAGAGCAGCCTGAGCGTTCTCTGACACGGAGTAATGAGTGTTGGAGCCTGAGAATGTGGACCCGGATCTGCATAAGATGATCTGTGCCCTTGATCAATAAAGAGCACACTATCTGTAGTGCCTGCCGCAGAGGAGAGATATTGGTGCATTGCCTTGAGACATTGAGACTTTCAAATAAGCTGCGAGTGTTTGCCAGGAGGGCACTCCAACGGATACCGAGAAGGACCATTTTCATGAAAGGCCTGAATGAAGAGGCCCATGCGGAAGAAAACAACAGAAGAGGATTTGATGAACAATAGAAGCCTGCCGGAGAGGCTTGGACGGACTCTGGGTATTTCCCGTGCGATTGCATAAAATGGGTGTTTGGAGACAGATTTTTGCTGTTTTGCTGGCATTGTTTTAAAGTAGTATTCTGTTTAGTAAAAGCAGAAGAAAGTCCATTCCCTGTGGAAGAGTATCCCTTTTCACCTCAGAGCATTGATGAGGATCACCACTGTTTCACCTGAACATATAATAAGTTACTGAAATGCATAGGAGCCATAAAAAATGTTACTAGATAATTTTAGGATTTGCTTTCTGCTTAGAGTTGTGAAAAACGGATAATTTTGTTTGTAATAGTGGTCATTACTTTCTCCTGTTGTCCATATGTTCTTAATAACATGTTTTCTAGTATTTTTAAGCATGACGTTGTCTTTTGTGGGTTGGATTGTTTTTGCTACCCAATTGACATCTGTACCCACCTCCCAACCTATGTCTCTTCCTACTACTACTTCTTTGCATTCTTTCCATACTTTATCTGAACATGAAGTGGTTAGGAGGTCAGAGTTTACTAATAATTCCTTTGTACAGCTTCTGCATCAACACCAGTTAGTAATGAACACCACTAATTGTTGGGTGTGTGGTCTTATGCCACATACTACAGATAGAGGTATTCCCTATTTGGTTTTGTCATTTAGTTACAATGGGTCTGTATGGACATATCAGACGATGTTTATTTATGTCAACGAAGTCTATCCCTTGCGTTCCATGAAAGATAACTCGAGTAATAATGCCTTAGTCAAGGGAATAACGGATAATATTGACATCGATTCAGATACAGACTGAGTGATTGCCTATGTAAGGGCAAAAGGAGGGTCTGAGGTTCTGTGAATTCTGAACCCGTGGGTTCCATTTTGTGTATGGCAGCCATTTTGTGGTTGCCCTCACATAGGCCGATGATTGTGGCTGAACTAGTCTTTTAAGGACATGTACACCTTAGCTCGAGTTCATGCTGACTCCTGTTTGACCTGAGTGAACTGACCCTGTTGCCTGAAGCTGACCTTGTTAAACCAGTTCCTGCCCTTTAGCTGATCAAGATTAAGGATCAGAGCACAGGACATCATAAAGTTTTACTGCACACAAACATGCCTTATCCTACTTCTATCTGTTTCTGTTTCTTCTTTTATGGTCTATTTACGATATGGGCTGTGGTCCTTTTTATTATGGGTTTGTCCGGCTTGTCTAAAGAAGAAAGTTGGGTTTGTTCAACTTGCATGTCCATGTTAGGCATTTTTACATGCTTGCAAAAGCAAGGACTGCCCTTTACTTTTATGCTGAGTTTTGTAACCCTGAGCATATATAAAGCCTCTGTTCTCTGTACTCCTCAGACTACCTCATTCAGTTGCTACGGCTTCTGTGTGACGTGGCCTCACTTATTAAATTTAATAAAGATGTCTTTTCATATTTTCAGCTTCTGTGCCAAGTTCTTTTTTCTATTAGTAAGTATTCCCTGAGAATGAAGACTACAGTTCTTCACAAAGGACCCAAGACTCCAGGCCCCCCCCACAGACCCCAGCTCTAAGATCCTGGACCTCCGGGCTGGAAGAGGGGGCAGGCACACACGTGCATCACCCAATGATCTGCCCCACGCTAAGCCGCAATATCATCACAGCCCGCAATCAATGGGAGGCGGGATCCCTCAGTTCGTAGGTGAGGGCAGACTAGGGGACTCAACGGCCTCCAGAGTTGCACACTGTCCCCCCCAGTATCACAATGAGTAAAAGGGCAGCTCAGCTCACTGCCCGGCAGGGCCCAGCATCCACCCCCAACTTAATACCAGCAGCCCTCCGTCACCGGTGCGGGGCTTTCAGCACTTCTCATCCACCCTGCACCTCAGGCTGTCAAAGGGCGCAAGATGCGCTGCTGGGCAGGAGAGGGGGCGCCTCAGCACGGGACGCAGGCAGAGGTATATGAGGGCCCACCAGGCAGCAGGGCAAATCCAGAGTCTGGGGTCGGCCCGGACGGCCCACTCGCACTTCGGCGCACAGGCCCGCAGCGTCGTCAGTCCTGTGCCTCTCCTCTCCGTGGCCCGACTTGACCGCCGAAGGGCGCGGCGGGGGGGAAGTGGGCCCGCACTGCAAACCCCCGTCTCCTCACCTCTTCTGCCGCTCAGTGTCAGCCGCCGCCCGCTACAGACATCTCCCCAAGCACTCCGGCAGGCACAGCACCCGGAGCCCGACAGCCCCTTAATCCACCGGGCGGCCAGGCCCAGATTCGCCCCTGCAGGCCGCTGGCAGGAGCAGGGGCGGCACGGCAGGGGGAGGCGCCGCCCCAGCGCCCCCAGCGGCAATCTTCTCTGGCCCCTGCTTTCACCAGGGAGAATCCAGGCACCGCTCTGCCCCTCGAGCTCCTACCAGGCACCCCGGAGACCGTCTTCAATGTCGCAGGTACCGGAGCCGATGGCCGCTCCACAGTCTCCGGCTGCAGCTCAGCCCTTCGTTGCAGGTAGTCGCCGCCGTCAACAGGGAGCACAGGTCAGAAGGGCGGGAAGGGGGGCAACCGGGGCATTGTAAACTACAAAAGAAACTTGAAGGTCTGGATTAAGCTGAGTAATCTAGGTCATCACTAAAAGTAACACACTGAAAGTACAGTGCATCAACTACCACATGATGGAGAGACACTTAAGGTACTGATATAAGTCCTATCAGCCCACCCATCTGGCGGAGCCTCATCATGTAGGACGTCTTGAGCTAGGTCTATGTGCCAACGCCCTGATGTATCGGCGTTGTGTCACCAGGCCACAGTTCAGAGGATAGAAGTGTCCTCGCCACTAGCGGTGCTGATGAAATGCATTGCAGTGAAAGAATGATAAGTGAGTGGTGTTTAAAATGACGGTCAAGGCAAATGAAAAAGTTTAATGATATTCACCTGGACGTCAGGTTAAAAAACAGTATAGAAACAGTGTGAAATAATCACTGTAAACTTTTCTTGGTAATTAATGAGGCCTAGAGCCGATGGCCGTTCCACAGTCTCCGGCTGCAGCTCAGCCCTTCATTGCAGGTAGTCGCCGCCGTCAACAGGGAGCACAGGTCAGAAGGGCGGGAAGGGGGGCAACCGGGGCAGCCAGCGAGGGAATCAGGCCTTCGGAGCGGGCCGCACGGGGGCCGCCATTTTGTCTGGAGAAGGTCGCTCGGGACGGAGGCCGGCACAGGCAGCCCGGGCACCAGACAGGCCCCCAGGGGGAGTCAGGGCAAAGCAGGCAGGATACTGGAGTCGTCCCAGAGGTTGTGGGACGTCGATGGGCAGTAACAGTGGGCCGATGCAAGGCAGATGACGGAGGGGGTCCGGAGCACTCTTAGAGTGAGACCGCCATCTTGATGCCTCAAGCCACGCTCCCATATGATCTTTTTTATGGTATCTAGCCACAGTTGACTTCCTGCCCCAACAAACAAATCACTCAACTACATCAGAAAGAAAGATTGAAAACACCATAATCTGTCTTTCACAATTAGGCATCAGCAGTTTATCAAATCTGATATTTGTTTCTTTAAATTGTGGTAACTGTAGTCCAGCATTTTAATGTGAAAAATGTGTTGACCAGCAGTTTTGTTGTGAAAAACGGTAAACGTTTCAGTAAGCTAAGAAACATCAGGACTAGATAAATTGCTCATGCTTGACATGGGTAACTTGAGACCTCTCTCACATCCCCGTGTGGGACTGCTGCAGATTGGCATTTTCTCCCTATTGAACACCACACTCTGCACCTTCCTCCCACTTGCATGTAAACCCATAAATCTCATAGCAGCCCCAACTGTACATCCTCAAGTGCTCTTGATACACAACACATGGTACTCATCTCATGCAGAAAGCTCACTGCTTCCCTGATACATCTCGCCAATTGTTCCTTCAGGCTACCTCACCCAGTCTCCCCTGAGGTGACTCGATTAGTGCTCTAATGAGGTGCATCACTAGTGTTCCGCTGCACACCCGACTTTGCTCATTGTTGCACATTACCCTTCAGGGTTTGTATGACTGTTAACCAGAAAGCATTAATGCTTGCATTTTATTGTTCTGTTTTCATGGCTATCTGCAAGCCTGTTGGACATTATGAAAATGGTTTTCTTAAGCTGTATCCATTATGTGCCTCTGTGTACACACAGTATACATACTTGCACATGTAATATATGTATATATAAACCTGGAATTCCTTTGCATCCCGTGTGTATTTTCTTGCATAGCGAAAGTCACTGCATATCAGCAAAGGTGTTGTTTTTTTAAAAGTGATTTATTTTCCACACCATTGTGCAAAACGAGCAAAGATAGGACGGTCACGCGTTTTGGCTGCCACTAGCCTTCTACTGAACCATAGTGTCCCTCGCGTCTAGACAGTATTTGTAAAGTGCTTGGTACTTAACCCCTTGATTGTGTTTACTATTTTTTAAGCGACTAGACTGCTAGCCCTCTTTAACAAACATGGATCATTTCATCCCCCATTTTTTGACATTTGTAAAGTACATATTAGAGTCAAAGGGAAAGTGCAAGTGCAGGATAACATTTCTTTCAGATTGTACATTTGAACATTTAAAACACAGAGCCAACATTTCATATGGTTTTAAAAAGGCCCCTAGGTGGATGGATAATTTCTGTTCCATCATTGTTTAAATCTATGTCCCCGTGTTTGTTCAGTACATTTCAGATAACCTGATCAGTTATAAAAAGATAAACTACATAAAAGGTCCACTATAATTCATATTTCATCAATTCATATAATGATTAAAAGTTTTGCCAAGTTAAGATCTATAAATTGTAAAGTACAAGTTAAGGTCATCAATCTTTTTAAACTTCATTAATGTTTTCTTCTGTTTATAATTAATCAGTGTAAACCATAACATGTAAACTACGATTTTAAGACCAAGGTTAATTTCAACATCTTTAAAGTGGCCCTTTGAAGGAGATCTAATATTCATAAATCCACCAGTTGTTCACATAGGGGGGGATAGAGAAACCAAAGTAAAATAAATCCACCCTCCTGATCTTATTCTTGGAGTAATAGAATTGGTTCTGGTTTCTAACTATGTTGTACAATTTTCAAGAGCATTTGAGTGAGAGTTGTATTTGCAAATATGTAAAGTTCTCTATGAAGTGACGAAGAATTAGTAAAGGGAATAACAGGATCTGGGAAAGTATATACATGGGATTCAAGCCAACATGATGATTCAACTCAGCCATTGGTCTTATTGAGTGTTTCACTATTTATAGATGGACATGTAGTTCTGCATCCTGATTATGTCCCTATGGATATTCGGTGACCAATTGCAAGGATGAGTCGGGATTCAATTCTACATAACTTCAGGGTTCTGTCCCCGCCTCTTTCTGAAGGTTTCACAATTTTTATCCCAGAGTATTTCAGTTGTTTACAGTCGCTAGAATGGAATTCATGAAAGTCTTTTGCTATGGGATAACTAAAATCCTTGTTCTTTATAGCACATAGGTTTTGTAGGATTCGCAGTTTTAATTTGTTGATTGTGCTTCCTATTTAGTGTTTTTTACAAGGACAAGTTAATCTGTAGACCACATATTTTAATTCCCACGTGATGTGGTCAAGGATACTTTCTATTCTCCCATTCTGAAGTTGGTAGGCCGTGGAATGCAAGCCATGTTCACAAGCTCAACATTTAGCACATTTCCAGAACCCTGGTGTGTTGAGCCTATGAGGTTGTTTTTTGTTCTTGTATATCTAGATGGCTCTGTGTCAGGATGTCTACTAGGGAAACTGTTTTTTGATAGGTGATGCTCGGATATCGCGTCAAAATTTTTCTCAATGTTTCATCCAGCATTAAAATCTCCCAATTTCTGCTAATGATATGTTTCATTTCTCCGCTTTGATTGTTGATATCCATAATCAGTCGTACAGTTGTTTCTTCCTGACCTTCTTCCACTTGCCTTTTTCTTCTTGACGGTGTTAAAAGATCAGTTCTTGCTTTTAGTTTGACTGTGGACTTTGCATTCTCAATGACTTCTAACGGGTAGCCCCTCTCCATGAAACAACAACTCATTTAATTGATTTCACAATCCAAATCATAGGTTTCAGAGCAGTTCCTCTTTGCTCGAAACATCTCACCGTAGGGTATGCTCCATTTTAGATTTTGCGGATGCCCACTATTTGCATTCAGAATGCTGTTGCATGAGGTGCACTTTCGTTGCATTTTGGTGCATACCCTATGTTCTCTGATGAAAACTTCTACGTCTAGGAAAATTGTCGACGTGAAGGTTAGATTGTATTGATTCTCGTTAAGGGAATCCCCTTCCCATACGATGAAGCGATCATCAATAAATCAACACCAAGTCTTTATTTTCGAGTGTTTTTGTTTTTCCAGAGTCTCAGTTTTTCACACTGCCATCAACAGGTTAGCGTATGTGGGAGCGAATGATGTCCCCATCGTTGTGCCCTGTCTCTGCCTGTACAGGTCGCCTTTGAAGAGGCAGATGTTGTGGTGTAAACAGTAGGTCAGCATTTCTAACAACATTGCGGAGTGTTCCAGATGACTTATTGACCTAGTTTGCAGGAATTTTTTGACAGCTTGTATTCCATCAGTGTGAAGGATCGATGTATAAAGTGATGAGACATCTATTGTTGCCATGAGTAGGCCAGATTTCCAATCATTTTTTGGGATTTTATTCAAGAAATCCATAATGTCCCTCAAGTATGAGGGTAAGGAAGTCACATAATTCATTTGAAAAATGTCCACAAATCTGGATGTAGATTCTAGTAATGATCCAATAGAACTGACTATTGGTCGATGGGTGTGGATTGTGGGCTGCTTTGTGTACTTTCGATATAGAAAGTAGATTGTTGCTGTAATGGGATATATAGATATTCCTCGAGATCAATTAGGCCATCCTCTTTCCATCCTAGTAACATCTGTTGGTATTCTTTAGTCCAGGTCTCGATTGGGTTATCCACAAGTTTCCCATAGTGGTCTTCATTCCCCAATTGTCTGTTTGCTTCTGCTATATAATCACTCATGTTCTGGACCACGATGTTACCACCTTTATCAGAGGCCTTGATAATTATCGCGGGGTCTTCTCTTAATTCTTGCGTGCTTTGTGCTCTCTTGCTGTTAGATTCCAATTTTTCCTTTTATTTTTCGATTTATTTTTTGTGGAATTTGTTTAGATTTTATTAATTTCTTCCACCATGATTTCGTGAAATGAAACAATTTTATTCCCAGGCGGGAGTTGTGGACAAAATGGAGATTGTTTTTTAAAACCACAATCGCTCCCTCTGACCATCCCTAGACTGTGCCACAGTTCTTTATCAGATTCAAATGTTTGTTGATGTCTCTCAATTACAGGTTCTTCTCCTTCTTGCAGGGATGTCAACGTTCTTAATGTTGGTAAATCTTTCTGTGCGATCGGCGATATTTCGAGATTATCATTTGTAGGACAGTTCGATCTGTGTATCTTTTCTGCAAAGTGAGTTTGATTTTGCGGCAAAATTTATAGAGGGCTATAAGTACATTCGGTATATCGATGTCTTTGTTGGGACAGAAGGTCAACCTTTATTGAGCAGTTGAATCTGAGTAACACTAAGTATTTTATTTGATATTTTGATTACTAAGTTGTTTTTGGTGAGACTTTTTATTTATTTTACTATTGCTTTCCTCTTCCTTTCTTTGGTTTTATTCCGTCTTCTAATCCTTCTGATGGTGTTTTGGTTTGTCCTCTTCCCCACGTTGTTCCTCTTCCTCTTTGGCGCGCTATCATCTGTGCCAGGCGCATCTCCCCGAAAAAATCCAGGTCGGTTGCACTTGTTTCTTCGTCAGCAGAACTTAGATTAGAACTGTCCACTACCCGCACATTTATCCATCATGGCTCTGTTTCTAAACATATCGTACTTCCTAGGGAACGTATATATACGCCCATTGGCATAGTCAATTCTATCCCTGTTGAATTTATTTGCTTTTGTTTCTTCAACATCCACTGCGTGTTTGTTAATTTTTGTCTCCATACTCTTAATTAGTTCCTTATTTTCTTCTGTTGTTGGATACTGGGCTAATTCTTGTTCCAGATCTTTGATCACACTTGTTATTTTTCCAGTTTCCTTTCTGCATGTATTATTAGTGTTCTCATGAGCTTAAATGAGCACTCATTTGTGTCCAGCTGCCATTGCTTTATCAGATCTACATCCACATTGTTAAGCGTGGGCATAATTAGAATTCTGAGTCCTCTCGACACCCTCTTGAATTCGATATATTTTTCTAATGTTGTTTTTTCCCACCATTTGTTCACTTCAAGGATGCGATTCTGTTGTAGCTCCCTCAAAATACCTGTAATTGTTCTCTTGTTTCTTTCTCCAGATATCTCCCTAATGTTTGCACTTGTTGAAGGTGCAACATCGTCGTTCAGCAGTTCACTCACTCTTAACATTCGATTCCTGCTTTTATCAGCCATATTTGTTGGTGAGGGTTAATTATTTCTTGCTATTGCTCTATTTTGCTATGGTGTGTTTCACTTTGTTGTTTAGGTAAACCTCGGTCCGACTTCAGACTTGAAGGGATTCCTTCCTTCGCTGCTCTTGCTATTTTATTATGTATACAGCAGATTCGTAGATATGCTCGCGGGGATATCAGTCTTTTATTCCTTTTTATTTTTTTCTCTACATTGGGGATTCCCCAGATGCAATTTGTCAATGCGGGAGTTGAGGAGTGAATTACAGGCGTTTTTTAAAACGTACCCATTGTTTAACCCTCCCCTCAGCTAGTTTCGATACAGTAAGCTTTATTTCGATACAGTACATATCCTAAAAGCAATACAAAGCATCAAATAAAACAATACAATTTACATAATATAAAATACCTTCAGGTTTGATAATAAAAGCAATAAAAGCAATAAGAGCGAGATGCGCAAATAAGGGTAGCATTAACATTTGAACACCCATACGGAATATAGTTCATCAAGGGGCACTTTACTGAAGCAGCAGCTTCCTTGAGGTTCTTATACGCCAGGCCCAACCTAAAAATTTTGCCATACAACATGCAAAAAATGGGCGGGCATCTGAGCATAGTATGCATAGGGCTTCTGAGTGTGATCTTGTTCCTAGGCTCCTACACAATGGTTTTAGCCATTTCGATCTAGGTGCTGCATAAGCCTTACACTCAAACAGTAAGTGGGCGATGGACTCAACCCTTGAAGCACAGAACGGGCAATGTGGAAGCGTTTGAAGTGGAGGTTTCCAGGTAGAGGTAAACGAGCCTAGGGGGAGCACACCCACTCTAAATTTAAAATACAGTGATCTGTCTCCAGAATTATGAATCAGGTCCAGATAGGGTTCCCTATAGGGGATCTCTTTGACCAACAAGAACTTGGCGACAGATTTGCAATGGTTGGAATTGTGTATTCTCTTATTGTGTACCCATAGCCAATACACCCTCTTCAGGAACTGCTTGGGGGGTGCGGTTTTGTTGACCCAGGCGTCACCCAAATCCAGCTCATAAAGCAGGCGTTTGACTTCCCTAAACCAGGGTATCTTACTGCAACCTGGAAGCGACAGAAGGTCTTTTAGGGCGTCAGCGTAGCTACACAATTCGGGGACGTTCCAGATCCGGGACCAGAGAAGCAAAGGTCGTAAATTAGCTTGCTCACAGATTGGGCGAGTGCCTGTATCTAACAGTAGTGGGATTGTAGGAGTACTATGGGGCAACCTCATCAAATCCTTGTGGAAATTATTTTCAAGGTGGGCCAGGGTATCAACTTTCTGTAAGCCCCACAGTTCAGCCCCATACAGGGCGGCACTCACAACCCGCGCTCTGTAGATATCTATCAATGCCCCGATTGGTTTTAAGGATGAGGCTCGCTGTTCCTTAAGCAAGGCTCCTGTGGCCCTTTTGTGAGTCAGGAATACCTTTTGGTGGTGTGCCTTCCAGCTCATGGTATCACAGAGCCGTATTCCGAGGTAATCAAATTCCCTGACTCTTTCAAGGGGGATAGAGTCTAAGGCAGGAGGGGTAACGGATTTCTTAGGAGGGTTAAGGACAAGGAATTTAGTCTTGCCTATATTTATTGCCAATCCCCTAGAGTCACAAAAAGATTTAAAACTTGTGAGCAATTTCTGAATGCCGGCAGGTGTTTTGGATATCAGAAGGGTGTCGTCCGCAAACAGGAGAGTTGGAACTTTTCTGCCCGCCAGGGTGGGTGCATCTGCTGGATGTTCCAAGAGATGCTCCACCACTCCGTTTACATAAAGAGAAAACAGAGTGGGGGCAAGCACACACCCCTGGCGGACACCCCTGTCTACTGGGATACGAGATGTTTTTTCTCCCTGGACACCCCATCTGATCTGGGCGAAATTGTCTTCGTGGAATTTTCTGAGCAAAAGCAGCAAGTAGGGTGGTAGGCCTAGTCCATCGAGGACATTCCAAAGTAGTGCCCGTGGGACCAGGTCGAAGGCAGTACGCAAGTCTATAAAGACTAGGTACAAACTGCCCCCTCCCAGTACCACCACCTTCCAATATATCATTAGGAGACGGAATGTCTGCTCGATGGTGCCTGTCCCTGATCTGAATCCTGCCTGAAAATCAGACAGAATTTTTCCCTCGTCAACCCACTGCAGAATCCTACCCAGAACCACCTTGCCTGCCACCTTTTGGGTTGAATCCAGCAAACTGATGGGACGGTAGTTGGCTGGATCGTCCCTGCTGCCTTTCTTAAATATTGGCACAACTTCAGCGCCCCTCCAAGAGTCAGGAAAGGAGCCTCCCATCAAGACCTCGTTTAGCAGTGAAGCAATTAATCTGCTCCATACTGCTGGATGGGACTTCAAAAGGTCGCCTGGGATTCCATCGGGGCCCGGTGCCTTGTTAGAAGCAATACCACCAATTACCCTTTCAACTTCCTGGTTAGTGAAGGGGTCAACGATGACAGGGGAGAAGACTGTTGGGCTGTTCAAGAGGCCCGGGCCCGGGCATGCAAGGGATATCCCCTGAGTCTCAGAGTATAGTTTGGAAAAGTGAGCAAACCAAACGTCACCGGGAATGTTGCAGGTTATCTGCTGGTCAATGGGCTTGTCCCTTGCTCTTAAAAGATCCCAAAAACCCTTCGAGTCCTTCCTTTTACTTGCCTCAGTTAACTCACACCAAAAATAATATTCATAATTCTCCTTGGCCTCAGTCACCGTTTTTTTATAGAATTTCCTTGCGGATTTGATAATGACTGGATCCCTATTCTTTACTGCAGTGATGAGATCCCCCCTAGCAGCTCTACATTTGGCGGAATACCATTTAGCTCTAGCTTTGTTGGCACCATTAGCTACAGACCTGGCCTTGGGTTGAGGAATAACAAACAAATCACTCAAGGATACTACGGTCTCTATGAATAATGGTAGCACTTTAGTGTTCGGTGGGCATAAAGTGTCAAGCCGGGATACCACCACAGACAAGATGGTCCCAGCTTGCATCAGTCTAGCCTCGTCTTCTTTAACTTTAGCCCACTTCAATCGTCTGCCACAGTTCGTTGGTACAATGTTATGGGATGATTTCCAGATGTGGGAAGGCTTGACCTGGTTCTTCATCTGCCACGGGGAAGACAAGGTTAGGGAGAGGGGGTTGTGGTCGCTGTCGGAAGACGTGATGACCTCCATGTCATGGTGAAGAGGCCAGAGATTATAGTTCAACATGATAAAATCTATTCTGGAGGTATGGCCCGTCCTATTATATGTGTGGGCACCCCCAGGATCCGATTTGGATCGACCATTCGTTGAGCGCAAGTTGTGTTCCATGCAAAGTGCAGTGATGTCTATCGCACTTTGCGTCCATTTTGGAATTGGGTCGAGAGTCAAAATCGGTATTCCTCTTTTAGTGTCCTCATCGAAAGACTCCAAAATGTCCTCCCTTGCCAGTGGTTCAAAGCAACAGTTAAAGTCGCCTGCAAGGAGGACGTAGGAGTTAATATTGCAAGCAGCCAGATCTTTACTTAGGCCTGTTGATGGCAAGCTGGATGACCCATTTCTAGCACCTCTCAAGTACAGATTAAAAACCTCTAGCATCCTTCCCCCATCACAATGAATTGAAATCCTCTGTAGGTCAGGAGATTGGGTGGGCCTATGACTCACCTTTAGGCCCAGAGCAATACTGACCCATATCAAGAGGCCGCCAGATGGGCGACCCTTAGATCCGCTTTGCTGGTGAGCTGGGACAAAGTAGGTTGTGAACCCTACCCTATGTTTAGGTTCCTGAGACCAGGTTTCTTGCAGAATGCAGATGTTAAAAGGCTCTAAGAACGCATTCCATTCCGGGTTATCGAGGTTGCGAGCAAGCCCTGCCACATTCCAGCTTACAATCTTTAACAGTGATACCTCTAAGGAGGAATGGTTGATGGAATGGGTAAGTGCAAATGGAGAGGACACAGCCAATGACGGTGGCCTATCTAAGGGCTCATTTTTAGAGTTGTTAGGAGCCATAGTATCCTCCAGTGGGTAAGCCGGTGCTGGGGTGAGCCGGGGTAATGAAGACAGTGGAATATGGGAGGGGACCAACTGGGACTCCCTACCATAATGACAAGGCTCACCTAGGATGGTCGAATCAGCCAATGCAACCTTGCTCATGTCTGTCATCCCACCCTCTAGCAGTGGAATGTTAGGTGTTCCTATTAAGTCAGAAGGGCGTTCGATGGCTAAGGATTCCTTAGAGACAGAGGGGGATTCACAAGGCCTTCCGGCTTGTGGTGATATTACAATCCCCCCTGTGTGGTGATCAGGGTGCTTAAGGAGTCAATCTACTTCCTCTAGGCCTCCAAATCTATTAGAGGTAGGGAAGCCGTTCCAGTGTGAGTAGGGATCCACATTCTTAAAATGGCCTTTCCTTGGTTGGTGGTGGACTAGTGACCAATTATTAATTTGGTTGTGAGTGGGGCGTGGAGGATAAAAAAAAGGACAATGGCCTGGGGATAACAGAGGAACCCTCGCTACAGGGCCATGAACATATATGCTGCGCCGTGTGGGGGTCATCGAATGTTACGACTATACAGTCCCCAGGAATGGATTTCCTAGTTGGGCCCACCCATGACGTTCTGCGCACCATCAAGACTCTACTTCTATGGCCATTAGGGATGGGTCTATTGACATTAAGCCAATGCATTATTTTGTTGTTCAGGGACCAGTGGTTCTCATGTTGGTCGATACCTATCTGGGGAACTCCCGTCAGGACAACCACAAAATCATTGGTCTCCGGTGGAAGGTCAATGTAACCCCCTCTAAAGTTGTTCTTAACTGAGAAGTCCTGGGTGTGCTGGCTGGCCGGTTTACTAAGTTGTGGTTTGGTGGTGGCTCCAGGTTTGTGGTTAACCGGAGGGTGTGTAGGGGCACGTTTGGGGGCCCTAGGGTTTGAAATGGTTGAAATTTTATCCACAGCCACAGTCCTTGGTTTAGGGACCGGGCGTGTAGTACGTGGAATAGTAGGAGGAGGTTGGGGGACTTGCGGTGTGGGAGCTGGAGGTGTTAAATCAGCGTCAGGGACGCCCTTATTCTCAAGACTTCTCAGACCGAGAGTGGCAAGAGCAATAATGCTCTTTTCCATCTCAAGTAGGTTATTTTCGATCCGCGAGAGTCTGAGATCTAGGGGAGAGAGGAGATGTTTTAGGGTTTCCCACACCAGCTCTATGAATTCTCTGTCATTCTTACCCAACCCATCCGCCTGCAAGCCCTCAGCCTCTACAGTCACAATGGCTGATACAGCGGTAGACCCGACCCCCCCTTCCATCATTTTAGGCTGTACCTCCGGAGCCTGACCACCTTGGATTAGAGTGGTCCGGCCTTCGGGCAATACCAGATCGTGTGAAGCAACGATCTTCGCCTTCTTCCGGGAGTAAGCGGAACGGGAACGATGTTTTGGTTTGGTTTGGGATACACTGGGGGCGTTGAATATCACTGGGGGTGGAAGGTTAGAAATAGGATTCTCGGGACAGGCAATGGCAGGTACACTCGTATCGCTAGGTTTGGGTGATAGTGTAGGTTGCGAAGTAAGGGTGTGTGGGAGCAGGGTTGGATGAACTTCGGCCTGAGTAATTACACAACGGGGTATGGTTGTTCGCTCTGGAGTGACCGCGGCAGCTATGGGGCCTAGGGAGGATCTTTTAGAGGTAGCAATAACCTCCGACAGTCTTCTAGCCGCTACCAACTCTAAGGATACACGAGCTTGAAGTTTCGATATTTCCTGATCTATGGCGAAGTTGGTACGGGAAATAAAATCATCCATGGGGCCACTGATTGGATGACCACCTTTAGAGGTTTTACTCCTAGTTAGCCTAGAACACATGTCGTAACAAAAGTGAGGAAAACAATGAGATTATGAATAGGCAGGTAGAAGTAAATCACAGACCTAAGTGGGTACTTGGTGAAGTAGGAAGGGCGAAAGAGAGAGGGCCAGGCCAGTCCTCCTAGGCCTCAAACGGTCCCGTCCTTGTCCCGGGCTTCTCCCGGCGCCCCCGCGCGCTCCCGCGCAGCGGGAAGATACTTCCTCTATATAGCGATTATCTTCGGTTCAAAACAATTGGCCACCGAGAGGGCGGGGCCGGCAGGGAGAGCAGCCCAGCTGTACACGGGCGGGCGGGGACTCCTGGTCCTTGGAGTCCGCCGCTGTTGCTCGCAGCCCTGCCGGTCACAACAGAAGAGGCCCCTTGCTAGAATTCACAAGCCGCTACAAACCGCAAAGCGGGACCCGCGGAGCGGGTCCGGCGAGGCGTGGCGGCAGTAGCAGTAGTAGCAGGCTGTCAGCAGGTGTAAGAGTTGCGTGGATGATCCGTTGGAGGGCACAGCGTTTTTGGAGACAGTCCGAATTATATCTGTGCACAGAAGGCTCAGGAGGTATGGGGCAGCGCGTTCCGCGTTCCGAACGCCAAGACTTGAAACGCTGGTGCAATATGCCTCACCTCGTCACACCACCACAGCGCCGTATCCCGCTGCTGTCCGGTTATCCTGCGATGTCCCCGTGATGTCCAGCGACCCCCCGGCTCACACCAGCAGTTACCGACTATCCGCGGCGATCAGTTTAGGCAGTTTGGGCGGCTTAGGCAGCTTGGCAGGGCCGGTGAAATGGCGATGGCGTTTTTGCTTGCTGCCGCTGTCGTTCTTTCCGTTACTGCTCTCTCTCTGCTCACTCGCAGCTCACTAGTTTCAACAGTGGCTTTCTCGGAGCGGGTTTTGGCGTGTGCTTGTTTACTTCATGCCACCTACGCCGCGTTCTAGGCTACAAACTAAAACGCTTCCCTCCACCCCTTTACTAACCACTGGAACTTTGCAGCCCGCCGCGCTTTTTTCTCTGGATCTTTTCAGTGCAGTGATAATGTTGCTGCAAGCAGAGGCTTCGGCTTGATTCTCAACAAATCTTCAATATCGGCTGCAGTTTACCACACCGCTTCACCTCACTCTTCGAGTGCCTGTGATGTTTAGTGCAGCCGCTGCACCATATAAACCTGGAATTCCTTCGCATCCCGTGTGAATTTTCTTGCATGGCAAAAGTCATGGCACCACAGCAAAGGTGTTGTTTTTTCAAACGTGATTTATTTTCCACACCATTGTGCAAAACAAGCAAAAATGTATATATCTATATGGCGATTGCCAGTAGGTAGTTATAGTTAGGACCATGTTTCCATAGGAAAAGCCTTTTTTGACTTGCCTATATCTTTAGCACCATTTAAAGAATCTTCACAAAATTTCAACAAAAAAGAGTCATAGGGAGTCTTGTTGTGCATGGAACGTGTTGGTGATATCTGTCAAGCAGGGACCAAGGAAAATGGGGGATGTCAAAAAAGTATTTTTCCAATGTTAATTCCCATAGACCTTTTAGACATGGCTGCAGCCAGAACCTCTGAACGGAATGACACCACATTTGGCAGAAAGCTATCTTTCGGTCTACAGATTTTGCTATTTGTTATTTCGTGTAAATCTATTGAGTAGTTGTTGAGAAAGGTAAGGACATCCAAATCTAGATATCTGTGATTGCAGCTAATTCGTGAATAATAAGGACTGCAGAGCTCTGATTGTCTGCCAACACATCAACTACGAAGTCTTGGCAGCCTTCTTAGGACTCGGCTTCAGCCTATTCCCCCCAAAAAAAATTACAATAAAACAGGGCAGGGTAGAAATGCCAGGACCCCCAAGCCTTGTTTTTGGGGACCCATAGAGACCCGATCAGGGCAAAAAAGCATTTTGTTTTTAAAAACAAATTGTTGCTGCGAATTCGAGAAATTTTAGTGCTTGTTTATACTAAATCCCCTGGGTGGGTCAGGTCCTGGGGGCATGTGCCTACATTTCTTCTGAAAAAGGTGAGAGCATTTTTATGCTCCATGGACCACCACCTTCCTGGGGCTTATGTATTATTTTGCAGGGTGGCCGCGTGGGCTCTGGGGACCACCACCTCCCCGGTGCTCCAAATAAAAAGAATAGAGGGTGCTGCGTAGACTCCCCAGAGCCACGTTGACCACTACCTCCCTGGGGCTATCATAAAGGTTGAGGAGGGGCGTCCGTGCGGACTCCTGGCCCTGGGGACCACTTCCCTAGGGCTTTGTTTATCTTTTAGAAGGAGGTGGGCCACACAGCACCCATCCCTGGCCATTGTTGGCCCCAGAGACCACCACCTACCCATGGCAGGCCCTTGAAAGTCAAAGAAGGTGATATATATATCATCCCACCAGGATATGCGCCAGGAGGCGCGACTACAAAATGGAGCCTAAGTGGGTGGGGGCCATCACCCCAGCGATAAAAACGTCTCTGCTATCCCACCATGCGGGACAATACACAACCTGGACTAGGGGTCACTAGCCCCTTTTGACCCCACCTGTGCCTGGGGACCCCATTAACCACCGGGATACATGCCAGGAGGTGCGACTGCAGAACAGAGCCCAAGGGGGTGGGACTATGTCCGCAGTGCTAAAAGCATCTCTGCTATCCCTCTGTTTGGAACAATACACTGCCTGGACTTGGAGTCACTAGCCCCGTTTGACCTCACCTGTGCCTGGGGACCTCATTTCCCATCAGGATACGTGCCAGAAGGCATGACTGCAGAACAGAGCCCAAAGGGGTGGGGCCACCACCGGTTTTGTACGAGTGAAATCTAAGCCTAACTATAACGTCCCTGTAACCTTTATTCTTTTGTGAATATATATATATATGTATATTTATATACATACATAGATATATACACACACACACACATGCACACATACATATATATTATAAACATACGTGTATTTTTTATATATTTATATATTATCCAGTGGCTGTCATTATAGTTAGGACCAGGCTTACATTGGAGATACCTTTTCTGTGTTGCTATTAACTTTGGCGCTGTTTGACAAATCTCCCAAAAACTTTCCCAAAAACCTTTTGTCTAGTTTGTGCACGGAAGATTCTGAAGTGATCTGTCAAGTGGGGGCTGAGAAAAAGGTGGAGTCTAAAAATGCATTTTCCCCATTCCTTTTCTCTGTGGGAACTTTAGGCACAGCTACAGCCCAAACAGGTGACCAGATTTACACCAAATTTGGCAGAAACCTAAATCTTGGTCCAAAAGGAGTGCTTTTTGTGATTTGGTATAAACCCGTTCAGTAGTTTTTGAGCAAATAAAATATATCACATCACCGGGGATCCTAAGGGCAGTCAGGTCTCATAGTGAGATCTGATTGGCTGCCACCATAATAATAAGGATGTGGTGGCAGACATCTTAGGATTCAGGACTCAGTCCCAAGTACTAAGTATTTTTTTTTTTAAAGACATAAGGGGGCACGGTAGGGATCCCCTGACCGCTTAGGACTGATGTTAGGTCCTAGAGGTCCTGAGGCCATCATTTTGAAAAACAAATTTTGCCACAAATTTGCTCCTGTACATTTCAGAAGAATCCCCCGCAAGCGGGTCAAGGCTCAGGAGTGCAGTTCATATTTAAGGGGGTGAGGGGCGGCATTTGCCTCCCCCAGGGCAGATATCTTATTAAAGGGGAGGAGGGAAGGCAGCCCCCTCCCTGAGCCTAAAAAGACCCAGGGATCCCATCCTCCATAGCAATATCTTATTAAAGAGGAGGGGCTTTTAGACCCTCATCCCCAAGCCTAAAATGTCCTTAGGAACCCTATCTCCTAGAGATGTATACAAAATTAAGGGAAGGGGTATGCAGCCCTCCCCCTCCAGCCTGAAGAGGCCCATGGGACCCCATCTTCCTGCACTGCAAATCACTAGCGCAGCACCCCGAGAGCCATACAATTTCCACGGGGACCCCATTCCCGGGACACCGTCTTTTCCCCGCCAAAGGCTGCTCCGGCTTGGTAGGAGAGCAAAATCTTTCAGTGCCTGTGCTCTCAGGCAGGGAAAACACACAGAATTGCTCTGACCCATGAGGGTAGGTGGATCACCCACAAAATTTAATAATAAAAACTATGCAAAAAGAAAGAGCCACAAACATCTATTTTAATAAATCCTTAATAAATATGTTTAAAGTACTCAATATTAATAAACATTTCATTGTTTGTATTATTGAAAAATACATTTGATAACATGTATTGGTGAGTGTTGGAGAAAGATGACCGATCTGCCTCTTATATAGATGAGATTGGGTGCCTGGGGGGTTTCTTGCCCAGATGGGGTTGGGCCTGAAGCCAAGCCCCTCCACGTACAGGCGAAGGCCGTGCGTGGCGGGGTTTGACAATACGCATGGTAATAAAATACTATTTTATGTTAAAAAAAACTAGAAATTCACTGAAAAAACCCAAAAGTTAAAGTGTTATTATAGTTAAGTTAATATGTCAGTTAAAAAATACCATCTTAAAGGCACAAAACCACTGAAATTAATCAGTTAAAGTTATCTTAAGTAACTATAACTAGTGCCCTAAGGTAACTATAACCTGCACCAATATTTTTGGATGGCTCTGGCAGCAAAAACCCCTCCTCCTTTCAAAATGTGTTTTCTTGCTAGTCAAAAAAATGTGGGCACTTATGACATTACGTGCCCACCAGCAGTGACCATGTCACTTCCCCTTTTCTTTTTCTTTTGCCCGAGGCTGCAGAGCATTGGCAAGCAGCACTGGCAAAGATAATAAGTCTAAATGGCAAGACCTATTGACTTTGTCAGTGCCTGTTGTAATCTGTACACAGCTCTGTATGGATATTTCAATACATTCTGCAATCAACACTCAATTGTAAAAGTAACTTTTAATCCATATATTTTCATTGGGACTTTTAGTTATTAAAAAAGAAGCATTTTTCTTTTTACTTAATTATTTTATTACAGCCTTTTTTTTCGCTAAACATACACCAGAGAAGTGATGAATCTCAGTGGTAGTAATTCACAAATCCATTCTGATGGTGAAAATCTGACATGGATCTGCCCCTCTTGGGTCGACATTGGACACCTTGCAAATTCAAAAGACCTTCATTAAAATAGCCTAACTACAAGAAAATAACTACAAATTGCTCAGTATTTAACAAACGATTGAGCATTTTATAGGGAATTCAGACACATAAATACTTTATTAGTGCTGCGAATACTACTTGAGCATCCATTTCTGAAATTTTCGAATTCACAGTGTGTACTGAGATGGGGTAATGGTACTGACTGCGACTTCTTTGACATACATCATCAATCGGCACAAAAACAAGCACTCCCAAAGGAGACAGCGTAAGTGATGTCAACTGTCAAAACACCCATCCAGCAACATAGGCTTTCTGATGAGAAAAGTGGTGCGGCATGTGTATTCTCATACATAATGAGATGCCATGCAAAGCAAAGCTTCAATATGAGAAATATTTATGATTTTTTATGATGTAGTATTTAATAGCTCCACTCTATTGCTGGTGTGGGAATTGATAGCCTGTTGGCTGTCCGGGTGTGTATGGACCTTTTCTCTGGCATGTGCCCTGCTGCACAAGTCTGGGATGTGTGAGTGTGCCTACTCTTGGCTTGGGGGTGCTCAAGGACCAATGTAAAGGGAGTGATTTAGTTCCACGCATTTGAAAACGCAAGGCATGCTTGAGTGATCTAGGGAGTAGCCAGAAAATTAAAATACCCTTCACTTTGAGCCATACCTCCAGTCACACTGAGCCTGCAAAGCCAGCGAACCTGACCCTCCTTAGAACAGTTGCATTCACAGTTACTTCCTCCTTCCAGCCATCTTATCTATCTATCATGTCACCTTTCCATCTATTTATTTATCAACCTGCTCATCCTTTCATCTTTCCCTCCACTCACACGTCCAACTAAACTTTCTTCAATCCTTCTATTCTTTCACTGTTTTATACATTCATTCTTGCACCTGTCACTATATCTCTGTATCTATCCATCTTCTACCCACCAATCCTTTGTCTCTTCCTTTCTCATCATTTCACATACCTGTTCATTCTTCTATTCACTCAGACTGCCACTTATCGATCCTTTAACGCTTCAGTCCATGATTCCAAATTTCCTATATCCTTCCATTTATCATTTTACACTTGCATGTTGTAAATCATTTCACTCTGCTATCAATGTATTCACCATGCCTTCCTTTCGCCTATTCATCCTACCTTTCACATTTCCTTCGTTCTTCCCTTTCATGTTTTCATCCTTTTGGTCAACCTTACCTTTCTTTATTTCCCAATTGCATCTACTCACCTTTCTTCTCCCCTTCTTTACTTATACATGTTGTTTTTATCTCTATCACTTACAGTTTCAATTTGCCTCTTTCTGTAGTTCCCTATTTTCATAATTTCTTTTTTGCTTTCTTCACTGTGCTTGTCGGCCGAATTACACAGCCCTCTGACATAACATTTAGTTTCGTAAGGGTGCTATTCATGGCTGTTTTTAGGCAAATATGCAGACACATGAGGCCCATAAATAATGAACATTTTAGAGGGAGTGAGTTCACCAACTCATGGGGCCAAGTAACACCCTCTTAAGCAGGGGATTCGTTATGCCACTGTGTGTGATGTTGTGCAAGCCAGACTCTCTTAAATGCATTGTACTCTGGAATATTGAAAGCATGTATATGTGTTTAGTAACTAAAAAGTATGGCTTCTGCTGGGATTTTTCATTGACAAGAACTGGGGCCAGAAAATGCCATCTATTGTTGGGAGGACTGTCTCCATGGGTCGGATTGGGGATACATTGGAGACCCTGAATATAGGGCCGATCTTTGAGCTACTCATGTAACCATATTGTGTCTACTAGCTGTTGTTGGGTGGGTATGCAGATCACTCAACGTCTATTGAAGGCAGAACTTTATGTAAGCTAGTAAAAACCAGACATTGAACCACTGCCCTCGATGGGACCCTCTATTTCTGTCTTTCGCCAGCTGGGGAAAAAACAGAAATGTACATACTTGCCTGTCACTCGCTGAAGCTGCACTGCAATGCCACCAGCCTGTATGACATGGAGACGAAGCAACATATCCTGATAGTAAAAGTTTTCCAAAACAGCTTTTCTTAGTGCTCCGTTCATTTGATTAGCAAACACCCAGTCACCTATATTACTGCCAACCACCTCCTTGACACCACTCAATCCGTATTCAGAACCAACCCCAGTACAGAGACCGCCCTCATCACCACCATGGATGAGCCCTGGATGATCATGGACAGAGGTGACATCACAGCCCACATCCTACTGGGGCTTTCTGCAGCTTTTGACACGTCTCCCACCCATTTTTTATCCAACAACTGCACAAAGCCAGCATCCAAGGTCCTCCAATTCTCTCTTTTCCTGGCAGTTGGTCAGCCTTGCCCCCTTCAACTGTGGAGTTCCTCAAGTATCCTCACTCAGCCCCACTCTTTTCAACACCTGCATGACCCGACTCACCAGCATCATCTGAGTCCAAAAAATCAACATCATATCTAATGCTCATATTTTCCTTCTCCAAAAAAACACCAAACAATTACATTCATTTCTCTGCCAGCATGACCGAAGTCGCAAAATAGATGTAAACCAGCTACCTCAAGCTGAACCCAGACAAGACAGAAATAGTAATCTTTGGCAAAGACATCTCACTCTGGTACTCCTCCTGGTGGTCTGCTGAATTAGACCCACACTCCCTGACAACCTTGTAAAGAAACTTGGAATGGTAATCAACAACCAACACACCATGAGGGGCCAAGTGAAACCAGCCTCCATTGTCTGCTTGCACACACTCAAGATGCACAAGCAGATCTTCAAATGGCTCCCCACCAACACTTGCAGAACTCTCATCCAAGCCCTCATCATCAGTAAGTTCAATCAATCAATCAATCATGTCATTTATAGAGCGCACTACTCACCCGTAGGGTCTCAAGGCGCTAGGTGGGGGGGGGGGGGTGCCGTTACTGCTCGAACAGCCAGGTCTTGAGCTTCTTCCTGAAGGAGAGGTGGTCTTGGGTCAGGCGCAGGTCGGTCGGGAGTGAGTTCCAGGTCTTGGCGGCCAGGTAGGAGAAGGACCTTCCTCCTGTTGTCGCTCTTCGGATGCGGGGGACGGCGGCGAGGGCGTGGCTGGTTGATCTGAGGAAGTTGAACTACGACAACACACTCTATACTGAAATCAATGCTCAACTAAGTAGAAGACTCAACACCATACAAAACCCATTGGCCAGGCTCACCCTCAACCCCCTATAAAACACTCCGATCACCCTGGACCTCCAAGAGCTCCACTGGATTCTAATCTACAAACAAGTACTCTTGAAACTCCTCACGTACACATGCAAAGCCTTACACAACATTGGCCCACGTACCTCAACAACTCCATAAACTTCTAGATCCAGATCTGGTGGTCGTGCCTTCTCCTACCTCACTCCTAAGCCCAGGAATAACGTGCCTTTGTATCTGCCCATCAGAGCCTCTTCCTCTTTGTGGAAGACCCACAAGAGCCTCAAGACCTGGCTCTTCATGTAGCCTCTCTACCCAGGCTTGGGCAACAGCTCCTGCTTCAGCGCCAGGATAACCTACTGGGTGAATTGTTGTGCTATACAAACACACATAACATAAAATAACAAAAGTACCAACTACACACAGCTGAACAAGTCTCTGAAAATCTCAAAACTATGTTCAGCTCAAACCCCGTATTCAAGCTTCCTGATACCACTCATCCTTTTTTATGGAAGCAGAGGCTTATTTGGTGGCAATAGGTGGGATCTTATCTGAACAGGATCCGAACTCAGGCCAGTTACACCCAGTAGCCTTTCCATCTCAGAAACTCGCTTTCGCAGAAGTTAAATACTCAGTTGCAAAGGAACCCGTGCAAATCTATGTTTTTATCACCAAATTATACTACCACAAAAACAACTTGCAGAAAATTCTAGCAGTGAAGAAGTCCCATATTGCTGGCCGCTCATTCAGAAACTTTGGAATCAGCTATACCTTGCCCTGCACCTGATTTCACAACAGTCGACTATTAGAACATCTTTGAAAACCTTCCCATTCTGTTAATCCTGGACTCATCAGAATCTTTCCCTTTGATTAAGCTCCTCCTAATGTCAAGAAAAATTTCGGTAGAACATCACCCTTTACCTAACAAATCAAAGGGCAGATTTACAATAACTGGCTCATCCCTGCATATTATTAGGGATGCGCCAGTTATTGTGCGCCACGGCAGAAGCCTCTTGCGCCACCATGGATGCGCCACATTTACAATGCGGCGCACCATGGGGCAAGAACAGACAGATGCCTGACGCATCTGCTGCCATAAAGGTGACGCATTGCTGGAGTTGCGTCGCAAGTGCGACGAAGCTCCAGCAAGGCTCAGGGTTCCCCTCTGCTTAACATGCTGCGTCAATCCATACGCCTGCTTCAGGCAGGTGCAGGGTTTTGATGCAGCATGGCTGTAAAAGTGACTGAGTGAAATCTTGTAGACTGAGTGAAATCGTGTAGATTTCACTCAACCACTTTTAGGAGGTGTTTCTGCGCCGGAACCCCCCCACCCTGCTCCGGAATGCCCACATGTGGCGCAAGGCTTTACAACGTGCATGGCTTTACAACGTGCATGTGCGGCCGCTGCATCACGAAAGACGCAACGACGGTGCAAATGTGGCGTATGGGGCTTGTAAATCTGCCCTCAAATGTTTAATCAAATAATGGGATGTGGACTGCAGATGGTAGCCAAATTATTGTGGTCCTTCATCATAATTAATCATCGAATACTCTAGCAACACAATTATGTTTAAGAGAGGTAAAACACAAGTAAAACCGAAATTTTGTTCTCAGGTACAAATCAAGCTAATATTGAGTTTAGGCCATACGAGCTTGGCTTTTGCCCGAACCCATGCTAACTGCAAGAAATTTGCAGGTAGTTTGAAACTCGTTTTTTTATCTTTTGACACTCAAATATTTACAGTAACAAATGTAGCACATTTCCAATCATTCCACATATCCATCCAACTTTATCATATGGAAATCAGGCTAGGCACTGCTTCGGTAGGTCCAAAAAGGCAGAAATAGGTTTGGGTTTGCTTATTTTGTTGTTCAGATGCAACACAGCCTGGCAGTTTAATCTGCATTGTTCCTATGGGAGAAGAACCAAGGCTGATTTGCATTCTGTTGGTCACTTTCAATAATGGCACAGACATACTAAAAAACATGAATGGTTGAATGTGTCCAGATTAAAAACTAGTGGTTTAAATTAATTCAAGCATTTCCATCCATCAATTTGTGGCTAATATTTAACATAAGCGAGAATATTTTGTTTTGTAAAAGTACATTTCTTTTGTGTTGTTGCATGAATATGAAAGAAAACACTGTAAGTAAATTCCGAAGTCTAATAGCGTCTTTAGTTCCCTCTCCCGGAAAATATGCTACAGATTATGATCTTTGAAAACCATTTTCTAATTTTGCAAAATTTCCAAATGACAGAATGAGAATGGAAGAAGCGGCGCCGAGGGAACCGCTCGCCCACATTCCTCTAAACGCGGTGAGTGACAGCTTGATGGAGGTTTCATTACTTTACTCTACACAGCGATTACAGTAAGACACACTTTCAGAGAGACGGAGACACAGGAGAAAGTCATTTCATTTTGAGATCTATTTACATAAAATTCACCACCGCGGTCTCCTGAGAGGCAACATTTCATTTTCATGAAAAGGGATCAAAACAGCGTGCCAAAACATGTTTTCCCTCCACATTTTTGACACCGGGATCGCATGTACTGTACTCGAAGGAAATGTACTTTTATGCAAAATTACGAGGCACAAGTGTGAAGTTTTACTTTATGGCAGACCTAATATAAATCAAAACCTTTTTAATCTGGGTTTACTTTTTTCTACTTGCCCATGCTTGTCGGTGCTCAGAGAGAGTGCGTCAAAGCAAAACTGTAAAAATTGTGCTTACTTGTTTTTCACCCCTTTCCCTAATGTTATACAGCTTAGTACCTATCACTTGGAAAAAGATGGGCTCAGTCACGAAATATATTCCTTTCCTAAGATACCATTAATACAATTAAGACAATGTGATTATCACCACACTAGAGTAGGTAAAGTAGCTCAATAAGCTTACATGGTAACTGCTGAGAAATATTTGCAAACTGCAGGTCATAAGGTAAGGAGCTGTTTATCCTCCATGGTGCTGTGAGACCACTAGGCTAGAGCAAGGTATACTAAATGTATATATATTTATATCTATATATATATATCTATCTATATATATATATCTATATATTACCTACTGGCGGTCGCCAGTAGGTAGTTATAGTTAGGATTGTTTTCCATAGGAAATCCGCAACATTCTATTGGGAATAACTTTGGCGCCGGTGGACGAATCTTCGCGAATTTCTCAAAGAAGATGGCCCGCTCCGCTCTGCTCCTTCCCTGAAAGTTTGGGGGGGATTTGTCAAGCGGGGGCCGAGATAAAAGGGGGTCCCAAAACGTGTTTTCCCCATGTTAATTTCCATAGGGCGGTTGGACTCACTTTTAGCCCGAACGGCTGAATGGATTTCCACCAAACTTGACAAAATTGTAGGGACTGGTAGCCCGATGTGCCTTTGCTATGTCTCAAGATATGTGCTCCAGTGGATTTTGAGTAATTTAGGTTAAAAAAAAAATATATATCTATAAGCGCGCCCCGGTACGCGCACCGGGGCGCGTACCAGCGCGCTACGCGAGTTCGCGGGTGGAAAGCTGATTGGCTCTCGGGTGTCTGTCAACATTCCAAACAGTCCGGAGCGGCCGCCATCTTGTGTCTCGGTAGGATCGAGACACAAGAGGTGGCAAAAACAAAGGGGGAAATGACTAAAAAGGGGTAGGGTAGACCCCCCTGACCCCCTAGGTTTGATGTGGGGGCCATAAAAGGGCACCGGGGAGCGTACCGGTACGCGTACCCTGGAGAAAAAAAAATGACAGTTTTCAAAAAATGTAGCATTTTTTTATAAATTAGAGGTAGTTCTAAAAAGAACTGTTTTTTAATTCTTTTTGTTGTTTTATATTTTTTTTATTGTTTTTTTGATTTTTTTTACTTTTTTTGGCTTTTATGAAGAATTTTATATTTTTTTGTATTTTTTATGGGGACAAACAAAAAACAGGGAATTGTAAACGGCTCAACTGGAGCAAAAAAACCCAGGAAAAAATTAAGGCTTCTTTCGGCACTGGTGGTTGTCACCAGCAAGGTTGATGAGATTAATACTTTGCTCACCATTGGTAATTGTTTTTCCACAAACAATGCAAACGATTTTGTACCCACCAAACTTGGTTTGTATGTTTGGCACCATCTCCCTTGCCTCTGGACACGATGGAGTGGGTTCTTTGGTTGTTGAGGGTCTGGAAGACGATTGGGGAAGGTTTCTGCACAGTTCTCTCACCTCTGCTGCAGAATAGTTATTGGGATGCCATTGTTGCATGTTGCGAACCATTGTGTGATTGCCAAATGAATATTTTTTGGCAGGGTTCCCCCTGGATAGTACAGCGCCACAGATGAGACAGGTCACCTTTGCAGCGTTTACTTTTTTGAAACCCCTTGGGATTTTATAAAACTCCCATATAAAGTGCTCCCTAGGTTTGTATGGGGGACTGTCTTCTGGCAGGAACTGCCTTCTCTCTTCCTCCTCTTCCTCCTCCTCCTCCTCTTCTTCTTGACCACCAATGTGATGTTCTGGTGGTCCTTGTGGTGGTGGTGGTGGTGGTGGTGGTGGGGCAGATGCTCCAGCTGCTGACAGTACTGTAGCCATATCTCTAAGAAAAAAGCAGGTCTTCCTCACTCAAAGAACAAAGTGAGAATGAGGAAAAAAGGTGGGGGCTTTCATCATTTGGAAAACAAAACTGTTCTGAACCAATGAAAAGTGTTATTTTCAAGTCACATGACCTGGGCTTTCATCATTTGGAAAACAAAACTGTTCTGAACCAATGAAAAGTGTTATTTTCAGGTCACATTACCCGACGCGCTTACGCTACGTGCCCGGGGGCACGCACCGGGGTGTGCCCCGGGGCGCGTAGTGTAAGCGCGTCTGGGCGCGCCCGGGGGCGCTTACGGCGTGCGTCATAAGACGCATCACACGGCTACGCGATACGTCACGATGTTGTTTTCGTTCGCGGCAATAGCGCTAATGGGACGCTCACCGGTACGCGCATCGGGGCGTGCCATAACACTGCGCTTACCCGGCGGTCACCGGTACGCGCACCGGGAGCGCACCAAGGCAAAAAAATCAAAAAAAGGGAAAAATATACATAAAAAAGTATTATATAAATATACAATATAGGATTTATTATAAAAAATATTATATTTCATAGCTATAGAAATTAGCTATTAAAAAACACTGAGGTTTGAGGCCCTATATATAGTTAGGAATTAGCATTTACAAAACCTATGAAATTCACTGAAAAAACCATAGGTTTCACCCCAGTTATAGTTAGGAATTAGCATTTAAAAAACCCATTAAATTCACTGAAAAAAACAGGTTTCACACCAGTTATAGTTAGGTGGAAATTTTACTCGCATAAAACCATTGAAATTCCTACGTTATAGTTAGTTGGACTCACTATAACTTGCGCGTGCAATGCACTGCTGATGACGTCACATATTACATCACTCATGACATGGTCAGTGACATCACTCATGACATCACTGATGACATCTCAAATGACATCACTGATGACAACATCCTTGTGACAAAGTGGCAGACCTCCTATCAGAATAAAATAACCTTTGACACACACATTCAAAAATTGAAACTAACATTTTCTTAAAAAAGGAGAAACCAAGATGTTTTTCTTAGTATCAGTATGAGTGTTTGTATGGTTTAGTGGGGGTATTACTTAGCACATAGATGCATGAATGACTGACTCTCTCTTTGTATGTGTTTTGAAGACAGCATATGTGCAGGACTGTATGGGTGGATGAGTGTGTATATGTGTGTGTTAGTGAGTGAATGACTGTCTCACTAGTGTCTTTATCAGTAACTACATATGTTTTAATGTAATATATGTGAATATTGATGTATATAAGTGAGTATATGTGAGAGTGAGGGATTGTAAGAGTTCCTGTTTAAATAAGTATGTGTTTCTATAAGTGATTGTTTAAGAGAGTAAGTATGTGTAAGTTTCCTTAGAAGTAAGGTGGTAGTGTGTGTATAGCTGTATATGCAAATAAATGGATGTTCAATAGTTTATTTGCATGTGTGAGTATGTGTGAGAGTATCTTTTGGATGACTGTCGGTGTGTAACAGGATGTATAGGTGTATCACTACATATCATGAGTGAGTATATGTATGAGTGACTATATAGAACTGTTGGTGAATGAGTGGATGTGTATTTAGATGGTGGAATTATTGAATTGGTTGTTGTAACTGGTATGGGTATCTCCATTTTTTTGAAAATTTTAGTTTCTATTTTTCAATATGTGTTTCAAGGGTTACATTACAGTGAAAGGAGGTCTGTCACTCTGTCACAAGGATGGTGTCATCAGTGATGTCATGAGTGATGTCACTGACCATGTCATGAGTGATGTAATATGTGACGTCATCAGCAGTGCATTGCATGCACAAGTTATAGTGAGTCCAACTAACTATAACGTGGGAATTTCAATGGTTTTATGCGAGTAAAATGTCCACCTAACTATAACTGGTGTGAAACCTATGTTTTTTTCAGTGAATTTAATAGGTTTTTTAAATGCTAATTCCTAACTATAACTGGGGTGAAACCTATGGTTTTTTCAGTGAATATATATATATATATATATATATATATATATATATATATATATATATATATATATATATATATATATATATATATATATAAAATTTCTATGGCAAAATGAAACCCCTCATTTTGTTCCTTTTCAAATTAAATGTATTAAGTGTTACCACTTTATTACAATCAAGATGACTTCAGGTGTGCCATACTTTTGTCATAAGTAAGACTGTTAGTGTTCTAGTTGTTCTTTAGAACACTCTGGGACATTCTGTCATTGGGCTATAGTTGGGCTACATCTGGCTGATATTTGGGCTACATTTGAGCTCTTTTGTCTCTGGTGGCCATCTTGGGAGACTGCATATCAGAATTTTTTTAATGAAATATAAGACGATTTGAGAAGTCACTCAAAATGTGCTCTAATTTTTCTTTCTTCAGCACTTATCATAATTTCTATGGCAAAATGAACCCCCTCATTTTGTTCCTTTGCAAATTAAATGTTTTAAGTGTTAACACTTTATTCCAATCAAGATGACTTCAGGTGTGCCATACTTTTGTCATAAGTAAGACTGTTAGCGCTCTAGTTGTTCTTTAGAACACTCTGGGACATTCTGTCATTGGGCTATAGTTAGGCTACATCTGGCTGATATTTGGGCTACATTTGTTTTTTTTTGTCTCTGGTGGCCATCTCTGGGCTACATTGGGCTACATTGGGCTACATTGGGCTACATTTGGGCTCTAACATATATATAGCCCAATGTAGCCCAATATATATTTTTTCAAAGGTAATTTTCGTAAAAACCACTGGAGCATATATCTTGAGACATAGCAAAGGCACATCGGGGTACCAGTCCCTACAATTTTGCCAAGTTTGGTGGAAATCCATTCAGCCGTTCGGGCTAAAAGTGAGTCCAACCGCCCTATGGAAATTAACATGGGGAAAACACGTTTTGGGACCCCCCTTTTATCTCGGCCCCCGCTTGACGGATCTCCCCGAAACTTTCAGGGAAGGAGCGAGGCAAAGGTAAGGAAAATTACAGGCAGATCCCTCATTCGGCGCCAAAGTTATTTCCAATAAAATGTTGCGGATTTCCTATGGAAAACGATCCTAACTATAACTACCTACTGGCGACCGCCAGTAGGTAATACATATATATATATATATATATATATATATTTTTTTTTTTTTTCCAAAAGACACACTTAAGTCCTCGCAATTTACGGGACAGCATGAAGCAAGGACTCTGAATAGCGTGTTCAAAAATATTTAATCAGCAGATGGCAAAACAGAAACAATGTCACTCGACGCGTTTCGGGGCCCCGAAACGCGTCGAGTGACATTGTTTCTGTTTTGCCATCTGCTGATTAAATATTTTTGAACACGCTATTCAGAGTCCTTGCTTCATGCTGTCCCGTAAATTGCGAGGACTTAAGTGTGTCTTTTGGAAAATTAATGGGCTCGCTGCCCAGCACGGACCACTGTTGACAGAGGAGGGGTCAAAGCGCAGTGCAGCGTTGGCTGCACGTACATGGATATATATATATATATATATATATATATATATATATATATATATATATATATATGTATATATATATATATATATACATATATATATATATATATATATACATACAGCCAAAAACCTTCTCCAATCTGAGAAAAGAAATCCGGGCCACTTAGAAATGCAAAGCGTGTTTATTCAATGGCTTTCTCGACGCGTTTCGCAGGTGAAACCTGCTTTTTCTTGAGACAGAAACCTAACACCAAGTGCTCTTTAAATACAGTCACATGTTTGTTCAATTCACATACATGGAAGACAGACTCGTTGGTTTATCTGCGGGCTGAGTACGCTACTCATAGAGCTCGACAAGTGACAATAACAAGGCTGCAAATTACGTTAGATAAACACGCAGAATGCAGTAAATTAAATTAAATCAAACCAACTGGACTAGAATTATTTAAACTGTGAAAGCATAATTTTCATAAGTGAACAGTGTATAATTTTCATACGCGAACAGTGCATATTAAGAGATTACATCGCCAGTTTCTCAATTCAAGCATGGATGATACATCGTAATTTTTCAATGCATTATGATTGCCGCCCAAGTGGGCTAAATGACTCTGTCATAGTTCCAAGCCTTGGCCGTCTACACGGTCGGTCACCATTCTAGTTAGCATGTAAACTGCTCACATTGCGGTAAAGCCCAAGTAGCTAGCTATCTATCTATATTGAACTCCCTCTGGCCTCTTATCCTCTTATTTCTTCACAGAAATTGTCCTCCATATACTCTGTGCCTGCCAGAGACGCAGCAAAGATGGCCCTGCCTTACAAGAGTCCCAATTCGAATCTGGCATTTCCGCTGCTGCAGCGTTATGAAAGATTGAGGAATCAATAGATGCGGTGACCTCCCGGACTCTCGGATGAAAGCAGGAAGACGGAGGTATTTATTCTCCATTGGGCGTCACGGCTCGCATTTGGCAGCCCCTGCCTGTATGGAGTCCTGAGAGAAACGGCTTGGCAGAACGGAGGGGGCCCAGGGGCACGCTCGTGGACGTTGGGGAACTGCAATGATGTCGCTTCCACTCACCTGAATGTCTGCGAGGACCTACAGTCTCTGATCTGCTCGCCCACGCCACCGACCCGGTATTGACGACACAGTGCATGCTGGGAGGGGTAGTTCTGTGAACTGCAAATGAACTGCCCAGGTGTGTCCAGTACATGAGGGGGAGGAGTATGCTGTTGCAGACTATCATTTTAACAGGATGGAGAAACAGATGGGAAGGACTAGTGAAGGGTACTGAGGAAGGCCTTGATGCCGAAATGCATTTACCGCCACTGTCAGCAACTCAATAAAGCCTGCTGTTCCCTTGTAACCCCCTCTGGCCTCTTATTTCTTCACAGAAATTGTCCTCCATATATATATATATATATATATATATATATATATATATATATATATATATATATATATATATATATATATATATATATATATATATATATATATATATATATATATATATTACCTACTGGCGGTCGCCAGTAGGTATATATAGTTAGGATTTTTTCTCAATGGGATTTTTGAAAATTCTATGTCTAATAACTTTGGCGTTTGTGGACGGAATTGGCTGACATTTTCAGGAAAATGGAACATTTTGTTTCTGAGCAGCCCCTGAAAATTTGGGGGGGTTTCGTCAAGGGGGGGCCGAGAAAAAAGGGGGGTCCCAAAACGTGTTTTTAACATTGAGTTTCCCATAGGGCGGTTGGCCTCACTTTTAGCCCGAACGGCTTAATGGATTTGCACGAAACTTGGCAAAATTGTAGGGACTGGTAGCCCGATGTGCCTTTGCTAGGTCTCAATATATGTGCTTCAGTGGATTTTGAGAAATTAACGTTCAAAAAAAGATATATATCTGTAACAGCGGACCGGGCAGCGCTCCGGTTCGCGGACTTTTCGCGGTACGGAGCTTTGTGAAGCGAAGCTGATTGGTTCTCCGGCGTCTGTGAACATTCCAAACAGTCCGTAGCGGCCGCCATCTTGTCTCTCGGTAGGATCGAGAGACAAGAGGAGGCCAAAGCGAAGGGGCAAATGACCATAAGGGGGCATAGTAGATTCTCGCTGACCCCCTAGGTTTGATGTTGAGGTTTTAAAAGGGCCCCGCGGGGCAAAAAAAAAAATAATAATAATAATCGAACGGCTGAATGGATTTGCACGAAACTTGGCAAAATATTAGGGACTGGTAGCCCGATGTGCCTTTGCTAGGTCTCAATATATGTGCTCCAGTGGATTTTGAGAAATTAATGTTCAGAAAAAGATATATATCTGTAACAGCGCTCCGCTTCGCGTACTTTTCGCGTTACGGAGCTTTGCGAAGCTGATTGGTTCTCCGGCATCTGTAAACATTCCAAACAGTCCGTAGCGGCCGCCATCTTGTCTCTCGGTAGGATCGAGAGACAAGAGGAGGCCAAAGCGAAGGGGCAAATGACCATAAGGGGGGATAGTAGATCCTTCCTGACCTCTTAGGTTTGATGTACCATTTTGCCAAGTTTGGTGTAATTCCGTTCAGCCATTCAGGCTGTAGACGTATGTAAATGTCATATGGAAAATTGCATGGGGAAAACACATTTGAAAGTGTTGAAATTTAGAACCAATTAAAATGTTACTTTGGTTTTGTATTTGTGTGTGATGAAAGTTAATTGGTTATGTATATATCTCAAATGAGAGGAAACCACAGCCATTTTGTGATACTACTGTCTGAGGTACATTTGTGAGGAATTTTTGGTGGTGAATTTCTGGTGTTTGATTTACACAGTACTAACACTTCTCCTACTTTTAAAAAGGTGAGTTGTTAATTTGTAAGGGGAACTATGTTGTACACTTGAAGATAATTTGAAAAATGTTTTCTGTTATTTATTTGCAGTCCTTCTGTTATACTAAATACTTGATAAAGTTAGTTTTATATTATGTATTACTAAAAACGATAAATGAAAGTGATTATTTTTTTCTGCAATTTACAGCAAGCAATTTCAAAATAAAATGGCTGACAATGAAGAGACCGTGGCAATTTCTTTTGAATTGTCCACTACATTGATTGAAATTGACAGCACCAATAATGAAATATTGTCACAAGGAGGAGATGACTTGAATGATTCCACTACATTGATTGAAATTGACAGCACCAATAATGAAATATTGTCACAAGGAGGAGATGACTTGAATGATTTTTTTGATCAATCTGTTGATGGCGAATTTATCGAATGTTTGGAGACCATAGAGTTACAAGAATCATCATTGCAGACTTTTAATGAGGAGATTCCAGATGAGATGATTGAAGAGGAAATTTCTGATGAGGACATGTTAGTAGTTCTTTCAAATTTAGAAAATTCAGAAGAATAAATTTATATTTAGAAATCAAAAATTGTTTGAGACATTATTCATTTTTATTTTTAATTTATGAGGTTGTAGCGAAGTGATTGTAGTATAAAATGAGACTTATAGTATAGAGTGCAACATTTTTATGTTACATGGTAAGTTTACTCATATTTACTTCCCTTCTCCCACTATATTATCTCCAATGTGTATTTGACATCTTTTCTTCATCTCCGGCCTCCTTTCTCTCACTGTGTGTCTCTGATGCATCTTATCGCTGCTATTTTGTGTAATTACAGAAGAGAGTAAAATAAAATAGTTCGGAACGTGAAAAGGGGGCAAAGTAGAGTACCCCTCACCCCCTAGGCCTTCTCAGGCGGTCCCAAAAGGATCAGTTTCTGCTTTCCTGAGAGATTATGGTATGAGTTCCATATACCACAATAATTTGCATTACAACATGCAAGATATATATCTCCTATTACCAACTTTTGGAGATATTCACGCTAAGCGCGAATATCTCCAAAAACTAACACCTGCCCTGAGCAGTTCTTAGCCATGTTATCCAATGGGAGGTGGATAACATGGCTAAGAGCATTAGCTCGGTAATGCATGAATATCGCTGAGTTTTCAGCGATATTAATGCATTGCGGTCGTTTTTTATCGCATTTGCGATAAACCTTGATAATAGCAAGGTTTATCTTCGATAATTTCTGACGATGCTTAGCGGTAAAAAATTCGTTGCTAAGCATCGTTAGCGATAAATATCGCTTAACTTTGGTAATATGCACCAACGTCTGTTAACGTTCGATTCGAAGGAAATGAGGAAGTGTTGAAAAACATTGTTTGCGCCATCTTGCCTTTTTTGAAATGCCACACTTTTGTCGTGCACGGCAGCCATTTTAGATGCCTTGACCAGACCCACTCTCTGCACGCTGTCGATTCGTAGCATGGCTCCCCACCCTCGCAAGCATCTTCCCCAGGCACTGGTCACCCCCGCTCTCTGTGTTATGCATGGGCAATAAACCTCTCCCCATCTGCGCTGCTCTTCCCTGAGAATCACACTCTGTGCCCGCCCGACACCTCCCTTTCGCCCTATTCACTACCGCACCCTCTGACACCCCTCTTCCTCTGTGTCCGATTGTCCAGGCTATCAGCTAGCCCTGCAGATGTAGTTTATGGCCCCAGCTGTAAAGAATCACCCCTCTTCAAAGGAGTTATAGTAGATCAAGGCCCACACCCGATGAGATCCGTCACACCACACGTGTTCCTACTATCTGAAAACCATCCTGTATTGTGATTGGGGAGGGGACCGAGCCTGAAGCGGAAGATTCCAGGGATGACTCTTTGTACATCAAAGTTTTTACATTTATGTGTCACATTAAAAATATATAGCACTCCAACAAAGTAGTAGGATTATAAAACTTTAATAACTTATAAATATATACAACAAAACAAAAACAGTAAAAACATTTAAACAACGAAGAGACCGTGGCAATTTGTTTTGAATTATCCAATACATTTATTGAAATTGACAGCACCAATAATGAAATATTCTCACAAGGAGGAGATGACTTGAATGATTTTTTTGATCAATCTCTTGATGGCGAATTTATCGAATGTTTGGAGACCATAGAGTTACAAGAATCATCATTGCAGACTTTTCATGAGGAAATTCCTGATGAGGACATGTTACTAGTTCTTTCAAATTATGAAAATTCAGAAGATGTTGCCTGGGGGTGGGTCGTCAGTAGCAGTCTGTTGTGCGAATAGTTCCAAGGCAGCAGAACGCGCTGAAATCTAGATGGCACGAAGGTGATGTCTAGTAAGTTGCCGCCCAGCAAATAACGGCGTGGGGCGCCGCGGGGTTGAGTGAGTCCAGTAGGCACCACAGCTTTTCTTACCGGCATTGCAGAATTACTGCTGGGGACAATGCCTGTGATGTAGCAGTTACTGCAAAAACAACAATGATGGACAAAATGTGGATCAATGTCACACATTCACCCCAGTCAAAAGATCTGGGCCCAAATCCATCGTTTTTCCACTCCACACCACCCTGGGTTAGACAATGGCGATATGCAAATCAGCGCTGACCCTGTGCCCCATGGGAACAGTCCAGTCCGAACTACAAAAGCCATGTCCTTCCCAGAACGGAAACAAGCATCCGAGGACCGGCCCGGTTTCGAGGTAACACCTCTCATCAGCCCGGCTAGCTTGCTTCCAGTGGTGTGGAGTGCCTGGGACTCACGTCTGAGCATCCCCAGTACACTTAGAGCGGTTACTGCAAAAACAACAATGATGGACAGAATGTGGATCAATGTCACACATTCACCCCAGTCAAAAGATCTGGGCCCAAATCCATCGTTTTTCCACTCCACACCACCCTGGGTTAGACAATGGCGATATGCAAATCAGCGCTGACCCTGTGCCCCATGGGAACAGTTCAGTCCGAACTACAAAAGCCATGTCCTTCCCAGAACGGAAACAAGCATCCGAGGACCGGCCCGGTTTCGAGGTAACACCTCTCATCAGCCCGGCTAGCTTGCTTCCAGTGGTGTGGAGTGCCTGGGACTCACGTCTGAGCATCCCCAGTACACTTAGAGCGGTTACTGCAAAAACAACAATGATGGACAGAATGTGGATCAATGTCACACATTCACCCCAGTCAAAAGATCTGGGCCCAAATCCATCGTTTTTCCACTCCACACCACCCTGGGTTAGACAATGGCGATATGCAAATCAGCGCTGACCCTGTGCCCCATGGGAACAGTCCAGTCCGAACTACAAAAGCCATGTCCTTCCCAGAACGGAAACAAGCATCCGAGGACCGGCCCGGTTTCGAGGTAACACCTCTCATCAGCCCGGCTAGCTTGCTTCCAGTGGTGTGGAGTGCCTGGGACTCACGTCTGAGCATCCCCAGTACACTTAGAGCGGTTACTGCAAAAACAACAATGATGGACAGAATGTGGATCAATGTCACACATTCACCCCAGTCAAAAGATCTGGGCCCAAATCCATCGTTTTTCCACTCCACACCACCCTGGGTTAGACAATGGCGATATGCAAATCAGCGCTGACCCTGTGCCCCATGGGAACAGTCCAGTCCGAACTACAAAAGCCATGTCCTTCCCAGAACGGAAACAAGCATCCGAGGACCGGCCCGGTTTCGAGGTAACACCTCTCATCAGCCCGGCTAGCTTGCTTCCAGTGGTGTGGAGTGCCTGGGACTCACGTCTGAGCATCCCCAGTACACTTAGAGCGGTTACTGCAAAAACAACAATGATGGACAGAATGTGGATCAATGTCACACATTCAACCCAGTCAAAAGATCTGGGCCCAAATCCATCGTTTTTCCACTCCACACCACCCTGGGTTAGACAATGGCGATATGCAAATCAGCGCTGAACCTGTGCCCCATGGGAACAGTCCAGTCCGAACTACAAAAGCCATGTCCTTCCCAGAACGGAAACAAGCATCCGAGGACCGGCCCGGTTTCGAGGTAACACCTCTCATCAGCCCGGCTAGCTTGCTTCCAGTGGTGTGGAGTGCCTGGGACTCACGTCTGAGCATCCCCAGTACACTTAGAGCGGTTACTGCAAAAACAACAATGATGGACAGAATGTGGATCAATGTCACACATTCACCCCAGTCAAAAGATCTGGGCCCAAATCCAGAATGCTCAGACGTGAGTCCCAGGCACTCCACACCACTGGAAGCAAGCTTGCCGGGCTGATGAGAGGTGTTACCTCGAAACCGGGCCGGTCCTCGGATGCTTGTTTCCGTTCTGGGAAGGACATGGCTTTTGTAGTTCGGACTGGACTGTTCCCATGGGGCACAGGGTCAGCGCTGATTTGCATATCGCCATTGTCTAACCCAGGGTGGTGTGGAGTGGAAAAACGATGGATTTGGGACCAGATCTTTTGACTGGGGTGAATGTGTGACATTGATCCACATTCTGTCCATCATTGTTGTTTTTGCAGTAACCGCTCTAAGTGTACTGGGGATGCTCAGACGTGAGTCCCAGGCACTCCACACCACTGCAAGCAAGCTAGCCGGGCTGATGAGAGGTGTTACCTCGAAACCGGGCCGGTCCTCGGATGCTTGTTTCCGTTCTGGGAAGGACATGGCTTTTGTAGTTCGGACTGGACTGTTCCCATGGGGCACAGGGTCAGCGCTGATTTGCATATCGCCATTGTCTAACCCAGGGTGGTGTGGAGTGGAAAAACGATGGATTTGGGCCCAGATCTTTTGACTGGGGTGAATGTGTGACATTGATCCACATTCTGTCCATCATTGTTGTTTTTGCAGTAACCGCTCTAAGTGTACTGGGGATGCTCAGACGTGAGTCCCAGGCACTCCACACCACTGGAAGCAAGCTAGCCGGGCTGATGAGAGGTGTTACCTCGAAACCGGGCCGGTCCTCGGATGCTTGTTTCCGTTCTGGGAAGGACATGGCTTTTGTAGTTCGGACTGGACTGTTCCCATGGGGCACAGGGTCAGCGCTGATTTGCATATCGCCATTGTCTAACCCAGGGTGGTGTGGAGTGGAAAAACGATGGATTTGGGCCCAGATCTTTTGACTGGGGTGAATGTGTGACATTGATCCACATTCTGTCCATCATTGTTGTTTTTGCAGTAACCGCTCTAAGTGTACTGGGGATGCTCAGACGTGAGTCCCAGGCACTCCACACCACTGGAAGCAAGCTAGCCGGGCTGATGAGAGGTGTTACCTCGAAACCGGGCCGGTCCTCGGATGCTTGTTTCCATTCTGGGAAGGACATGGCTTTTGTAGTTCGGACTGGACTGTTCCCATGGGGCACAGGGTCAGCGCTGATTTGCATATCGCCATTGTCTAACCCAGGGTGGTGTGGAGTGGAAAAACGATGGATTTGGGCCCAGATCTTTTTACTGGGGTGAATGTGTGACATTGATCCACATTCTGTCCATCATTGTTGTTTTTGCTGTAGCAGGGTCACAGCAGAAACAAAAAGGATTCTGTTGAAGATGTTGTTGGTTTTCAATTTGAAAACAGTTCTGGTGTCAACTGCTATGCTAATGTAGTGGTTAATGTTTTGTTTTCTCTAGAAAATGTAAAAGAGGGGGAGGCAGTCCAAAGTTCTGGTAAAAGGGCAAAGGAAAGGATCGGTGGTTTGAACTATCAGTCAAAAAGGGGAGGGGGTGCAACAATTTTTCCTACCGGGTCACAGTGTGCTTTCACCGGAACTGAGGTTTGCAGGATTCTAGTAATTCAAAGTGAGGCTGGCGCCAGCATGGGAGCGCCGACGTCCCGCGGATACAGTTTCGTCACTCCACGGGCGATCATGGCAGTCATTCCCCATCGGGGGTGTCTGCGGGGGTCGGAGACTCCCGCGGCTCCTCTAGAATCTTCAAGGTCGTGGAGGACTACGGTGGTGGAGTCAACCAGTGACCGGGCCATTTCTTTATGCTGGGCCCGCTCTTGCCAGGTCGATCGCCATTTTGAGAGTTCGGTAGCTACTGGCGATCGCGGGGTCAAATGAGCGGACGGGCTCCACCCTGCCGGGCGAGACGTTGCAGCATCGCCACAGTGGAAGAACCCTTTTCCGGGCGCCTGGAGCGCTGAGGGTGCAGGTGGGAAGCCTCCACTGGGGAGGCGGGAGAGGCCTGTTCGCACCGTCTCTCCCTCCCAGTGCACCCCACGGCGTCTCGCTTGAGATTTGTTATGGCCGGACCAGGCGATGAGGACGAGGGGGGGGGGGTCGGAGGCATGTGCAAGACATCCCCCCCAGTGTTGTCAAAGCCATTATTCAAGAAAGAAGAAGTGTCCCGTCCGTCTTCGGGCCGGGCTTCCGGTGGATGTCGGCCGGACGCCCCTTGCTCTGGCCCCATGAACGGGTTCCTTGGTTTATCGGCTGCAGCCGGATCCCATCGGCCCCGGCCGTTGGTGGCCGGACCGGTAGAGAATGTGGCGGGACTACCTGAAACTGTCAAGGGCCACCGCGGCCGGACTGGGAGAGAGAGGGGAGGGTCGAGGACACGGACATTCCCCCCCCTGCAACTCTCCAGCATTGTCAATCCCCCTGGCCGGGTCCCGCTGGCCTCGGCCTCAGCCTCTCCTCCGGCTACACCCTACGTGATGATCTCCGAGGCGTGGCAGCAGGACCCGCCTTATATGTGTTGCTTCCGGCTGGGCGTAGCCGAAAACCTGTTGCCCTTTGGAAGTTTCTAGAATGGGGCGGATGTCTGCTGACTTCTATCTTTCCCAGTTTGCCGTTATTTGGCCGTGGCAGGCGGTGGGACAGACACGTTTTGGGGCAGTGAGGGGCGATGTTTTCAGGTTTCTTATTACGGGCTTACTTCTAACGTTTCTTGTTTCTAGGACAATAATAGGTTTTATCATTACGTATTGTTATCGTTTCTTTGTTTGTTATTTAATAAAAAGTTCATCAGTGGCCTACTTATTTTCGTTTTCCTATTCTTTTCTTTCCAGGTTGTTTCATGCTAAAGTTTCTGTTAACAGGATACAGTGATCACTTCGTTATTATTGCATATGTCCTTTTCACTAGGGGTGCTCTCTTGTTGGGCCAGATGACCTATCTCTAGTAAATGGTCCGGGTGAAACAGGTGCATCAATCAGTGGGGAGTAGATAGGCATGACAGATTACAACGGGGGAGAAAGGTCCGCATTACCTACCCTTTCACTACTTGCAAAGATTTTCCTACGTTTATTTGCAAACAGGGAATACCTCCAAAAAGAACTAATTCCCAAACAGTCAATGTTCGGACAATCAATCAATCAATGAGGAATGAAATAGGTACGACGTGTTAAAGGCTTGCGTTACCTACCCTTCACTATCTGCAAAGGGAGAGAGAATACTCCTATTCTTCCTCGTTTGCAGGCAGAGAAGATCCTTAAGAGAACCAACTTCGAACAATTCAATGCTCGATTCAAACAATCAACAAGGGGTACTGTGAACACAAATGAACGCCGCTTATGTACATACACATTGCTATTTTCAACAGGTTGTTCCTAATGTTTCTATTTTAGCGAGGTCAAAAAGAGATCCCATTAGTGGCCTACTGATTTTGCTCGATTCCTTTTGTTTTTTTACACGATTTTTCGCTATCTGCAAAGACTAAACAGAGTATTGCGACTCTGTGCTTGTTTGTAAATAGAGAATGAACCAAAGAGAACAATCATTCAAATGGAGAGAGAAGCAGGCACGACGGATTACAACGGGGGCAAAGGCCTGCGTTAACTACCCTTCACTATCTGCAAAGAGAGAGTACTCCTAATAGAAATGAGGGGTGGGGGGCAGCATTCAAAGCAGATCAGTGTGCATAAACACGAAAATGTTTTTACTTACCACGTACTTGACATTCGACAGCTTATGATATTTGCTATTAAAAAACCATTGAAATTCATTGAAAAAACCATAGGTTATAGACCATATATAGTTAGGAATTAGCATTTACAAAACCTTGAAAATTCACTGAAAAAACCATAAGTTATAGACCATATATAGTTAGGAATTAGCATTTACAAAACCTTGAAAATTCACTGAAAAAACCATAGGTTAGAGACCATATATAGTTAGCTGGACATTTTATTGACATAAAACCAATGAAATTCCATATATAGTTAGTTGCACTAACTATATATCGCGCACCCGCAATCCACTGCTGATGATGTCACATATTACATCATTCATGACATGGTCAGTGACATCACTGATGACATCACTGATGACATCTCAAATGACATCACTGATGACATCACTGATGACATCTCATTTGACATCAATGACCACATCACTGATGATATCATTCATGTGACAATACAATGCATCTCCTCACATTTTAATATAACCTCTGTTTCACCCAGTGTTAAATACAGAGTATAATTTTTTAAAACATTGACACACCAATACTAGTTACTACATACGCACTCACTGATTGCTACGTCTACACACACCTTCACTCATTCACCCATACAATCATTCATACATACAATCACTCATCTTTACAACACTATCATATGCACTCATACACCTATACAGACACTCACAGTCTGCCACTCATCCATGGAGTTACTCACACACCTAGTCAGTCCTGTAAAGAATCAATGACACTTCCATTTTCTTGTCTATACAGTTAAACATAGAGCACCTTACATTTTCAAACATATACTAACACATACTTACCTTCTTATACAATCATTGATACAAGTACACATTGATCTGCACAGAGTCACACACCTCCCAGCTAGCCACACACACACTCAGTCTCCCATACAAATACTTGGGCAATCAATCAATAACCCATATAGTTACTCATATAGCTACTGATCAACACATGCAGCAGTTTACAGAACAACAGACATAATGATGCACAAATTAAGACAGTTTAGTCACTAACCCATGCACTCAGTGAGACACATTTAATCACTCACTCATACAGTCAGTCATGCACCTACTAAATCCTTCGTCCAGACACTTACACATCCACTCATTCTTCAATATGTAAGACATATTTAAACTTTACAGAAACAAAAAAATCACTGGATGTTGTTATCAGTGATGTCATCAGTGATGTCATTTGAGATGTCATCAGTGATGTCATCAGTGATGTCACTGACCATGTCATGAATGATGTAATATGTGACATCATCAGCAGTGGATTGCGGGTGCGCGATATATAGTTAGTGCAACTAACTATATATGGAATTTCATTGGTTTTATGTCAATAAAATGTCCAGCTAACTATATATGGTCTCTAACCTATGGTTTTTTCAGTGAATTTTCAAGGTTTTGTAAATGCTAATTCCTAACTATATATGGTCTATAACCTATGGTTTTTTCAGTGAATATATATATATATATATATATATATATATATATATATATATATATATATATTACCTACTGGCGATAGCCAGTAGGTATATATAGTTAGGATTTTTTCTCAATGGGATTTCTGAAAATTCTATGTCTAATAACTGGCGTTTGTGGACGGAATTGGCTGAAATTGTCAGGAAAATGGCACATTTTGTTTCTGAGCAGCCCCTGAAAATTTAGGGGGGTTTCGTCAAGCGGGGGCCGAGAAAAAAGGGGGGTCCCAAAACGTGTTTTTAACATTGAGTTTTCCATAGGGCGGTTGGACTCACTTTTAGCTCGAACGGCTGAATGGATTTCCACAAAACTTGGCAAAATTGTAGGGACTGGTAGCCCGATGTGCCTTTGCTATGTCTCAAGATATATGCTCCAGTGGTTTTTACGAAAATTAACTTTGAAAAATATATATTGGGCTACATTGGGCTATATATATGTTGGAGCCCAATGTAGCCCAATGTAGCCCAATGTAGCCCAATGTAGCCCAAAGATGGCCACCAGAGACAAAAGAGCCCAAATGTAGCCCAAATATCAGCCAGATGTAGCCCAACTATAGCCCAGTGACAGAATGTCCCAGAGTGTTCTAAAGAACAACTAGAGCGCTAACAGTCTTACTTATGACAAAAGTATGGCACACCTGAAGTCATCTTGATTGGAATAAAGTGTTAACACTTAAAACATTTAATTTGCAAAGGAACAAAACGAGGGGTTTCATTTTGCCATAGAAATGTTATATATATTACCTACTGGTGATAGCCAGTAGGTATATATAGTTAGGATTTTTTCTCTATGGGATTTCTGAAAATTCTATGTCTAATAACTTTGGCGTTTGTCGACGGAATTGGCTGAAATTTTCAGGAAAATGGCACATTTCGTTTCTGAGCAACCCCTGAAAATTTGGGGGGGTTTCGTCAAGCGGGGGCCGAGAAAACAGGGGGGTCCCAAAACGTGTTTTTAACATTGAGTTTTCCATAGGGCGGTTGGACTCACTTTTAGCTCGAACGGCTGAATGGATTTCCACAAAACTTGGCAAAATTGTAGGGACTGGTAGCCCGATGTGCCTTTGCTATGTCTCAAGATATATGCTCCAGTGGTTTTTACGAAAATTAACTTTGAAAAATATATATTGGGCTACATTGGGCTATATATATGTTGGAGCCCAATGTAGCCCAATGTAGCCCAATGTAGCCCAAAGATGGCCACCAGAGACAAAAGAGCCCAAATGTAGCCCAAATATCAGCCAGATGTAGCCCAACTATAGCCCAGTGACAGAATGTCCCAGAGTGTTCTAAAGAACAACTAGAGCGCTAACAGTCTTACTTATGACAAAAGTATGGCACACCTGAAGTCATCTTGATTGGAATAAAGTGTTAACACTTAAAACATTTAATTTGCAAAGGAACAAAATGAGGGGTTTCATTTTGCCATAGAGATGTTATATATATATATATATATATATATATATATATATATATATATATATATATATATATATATATATATATATATATATATATATATATATATATATATATCCTACTGGCGATAGCCAGTAGGTATATATAGTTAGGATTTTTTCTCTATGGGATTTCTGAAAATTCTATGTCTAATAACTTTGGCGTTTGTGGACAGAATTGGCTGAAATTTTCAGGAAAATGGCACATTTTGTTTCTGAGCGTCCCCTGAAAGTTTGGGGGGGTTTTGTCAAGCGGGGGCTGAGAAAAAAGGGGGGTCCCAAAACGTGTTTTTAACATTGAGTTTTCCATAGGGCGGTTGGACTCACTTTTAGCTCGAACGGCTGAATGGATTTCTATGAAACTTGGCAAAATTGTAGAGACTGTTTACCAGATGTGCCTTTGCTAGGTCTCAAGATATGTGCTCCAGTGGATTTTGAGAAATTAACGTTCAAAAAATATATATATCTGTGACAGCGTCCCGGTTAGCGCCCCGGTTCGCGTACCAGACGCGTAACGGAACTTCGCGAGGAGAAGCAGATTGGCTCTCCGGTGACTCTCAACATTCTAAACAGTCCGGAGCGGCCGCCATCTTGTCTCTCGGTAGGATCGAGAGACAAGAGGTGGAAATAAACGAAGGGGGAAATGAATGAAAGGGGCAAGGTAGACCCCTCCTGACCCCCTAGGATTGATGTGGGGGCTATTAAAGGGCCCCGCGGGGCAAAAGAATAAAATACATTTTTTTTCGATTTTTCGCGGTGGAAGCGCTACCCGGTACGCGAACCGGGTAGCTCACCGGTAGCGTAACAGGAGTCCGCCATATTGTGTTTCGGACGAATTTAGTCACAAGATGGAGGATAAACAATGTTGGGAATGGGTATAAGGGGGCACGGGAGACATATCCTGACCCCCTAGGTTTTCTGAGGGTGGCAGAGGAGGCCCATATATGTTAAAAAAAACCCTTTTTTTTCATATTTTCGCACGATTAGCGCCCGGACCGCGCACCGGGTAGCGTTCCGGAAAGCGTAACAAGGGGAAAACCAAGGGAAATAGTAAAATAATATTTTAGAGTGCTTTGAGGTAGGGTAGCTCTGAATAGAGCTGTTGTGTTGTGTGGGTGATGTAAGTACCAACATGTAGGTACCAATGAAGAGTCTAAAATTCAATGTACACCGTCTCCTCTGTAGATATTTTGTATGTTCTAATATGGGTTATTTAAATGTAAATGTGTGGAAAAGCACTTCATGCTTTAAAGCAATTGTATTTTTGAACTGATTGTTCTTTCCTCTTAGTCCTCCTCTTTGTTTTTTTTTCCCCACACTCTTCTTCAGCATGATAGTTGATAAATTTGTTCCCTCAAAAAATTTATATACATAAAAAAATTATATTAAATACATATAAAATATATTTTTCCTTTAAAAGAAGAATACATTTTACAGCTTTTGATATTTGCTATTAAAAAACCATTGAAATTCACTGAAAAAACCATAGGTTATAGACCATATATAGTTAGGAATTAGCATTTACAAAACCTTGAAAATTCACTGAAAAAACCATAGGTTATAGACCATATATAGTTAGGAATTAGCATTTACAAAACCTTATTTTACTCACACAAAACCATTGAAATTCGCATATATAGTTAGTTGCACTAACTATATATCGCGCACCCACAATCCACTGCTGATCATGTCACATATTACATCATTCATGACATGGTCAGTGACATCACTGATGACATCACTGATGACATCTCAAATGACATCACTGATGACATCACTGATGACAACATCCAGTGACTGTATGTTTCTGTAAAGTTAAAATATGTCTAACATATTGAAGAATGAGTGGATGTATAAGTGTCTGGATGAAGGATTTAGTAGGTGCATGACTGACTGTATGAGTGAGTAATTAAATGTGTCTCACTGAGTGCATGGGTTAGTGACTAAACTGTCTCAATTTGTGCATCATTATGTCTGTTGTTCTGTAAACTGCTGCATGTGTTGATCATTAGCTATATGATTAACTATATGGGTTATTGATCGGTTGCCCAAGTATTTGTATGGGAGACTGAGAGTGTGTATGGGTGGCTGGGAGGTGTATGACTCTGTGCATAGATGTGTGAGCAGTTGATTCACTAGATGTATGGGTTCAAAAGTGCATGTGGAAACAGCTGTATGGGCGGTTGACTGTGTGCATGAGTGTATTGGTGAGTGAATGGATATCTCAGTGCTACATGTCAAAGTAAGTACATATGTAAAACACAGTACATGTGAGAGTTGACATATATAAATAACTGTGCATAAGAGCCAGTGAATGTGTGAGTGGCTGTATGGATCATTGTGAACTTGTATCAGGGATTGTATAAGAGAGTAAATATGTGTTAGTATATGTTTGAATAAGTAAGGTGTGTATAACTGTATAGTTGAGGAAATGGAGGTGTGATTGATTCTTTGCATGACTGACTAGGTGTGTGAGTAACTCCATGGATGAGTGACAGTCTGTGAGTGTCTGTTTACACTGAGTGTATCTAAGGTTATATTAGAGTCTGAAGAGGTTCATCGTATTATCACATGAATGATGTCATCAGTGATGTGATCAGTAATGTCAAATGAGATGTCATCAGTGATGTCATCAGTGATGTCATTTGAGATGTCATCAGTGATGTCATTTGAGATGTCATCAGTGATGTCATCAGTGATGTCACTGACCATGTCATGAATGATGTAATATGTGACATGATCAGCAGTGGATTGCGGGTGCGCGATATATAGTTAGTGCAACTAACTATATATGCGAATTTCAATGGTTTTGTGTGAGTAAAATAAGGTTTTGTAAATGCTAATTCCTAACTATATATGGTCTATAACCTATGGTTTTTTCAGTGAATATATATATATATATATATATATATATATATATATATATATATATATATATATATACACATATATATATATATATATATATATATATATATATATATATATATATATATATATATATATATATATACATATATATACATATATATATATATATAAATATATATATATATATATATATATATATATATATATATATATATATATATATATATATATATATATATATATATATATATATATATATATATATATATATATATATGCAGGCTCCCTCTCACACCAAGGAAAACGAGTCACTCTTACAGCGGGTGCTTTAAACCGCGTTGGTGTCCACGGTAATATAAAATAGCTCCAGATCTCAAAAAGATACCCAGCCGGGTTAATTAGGACAAAAAGCACTCCCAAGCACGACAGTTGCTTTCAGCAGGGGTAGGTTTATTTCGATAGACGCGTTTCTGGAGATGGAACTCCCTTCGTCAGTATTTAAATCAGTGCAACCAAAAACTGAATCCTTATCTATGTTTCCCATAAGTCATGGGCATAAACGAGGGACTAAACGGACGCCGCATGAGCGCCATCTTGTAATGTGCAAATACATCAAGTAACCAAACATTGCTTGTACGTGTGTTACACCATAAATTAAGCCGTGTATCGGCAAATTCATCATCCTAATAATTACCCGCATCACTTAAATACAGACCATCATTGATATTCGTATTGCAGGGTTAAGATGACCAAAACTTCAACCTATCTATCACATCATTGATCAATGATAGATACATCAGGAAGATCAGGAAAATCTTGCAGTGGATCGGCATTGGCAGCCCATAAGGACTGCCCACTTGGGGTGGAACTAAGTATCAAGCAATGTATTATACAAATATTAACAAAAAGTTAATGCTGACGAAGGGAGTTCCATCTCCAGAAACGCGTCTATCGAAATAAACCTACCCCTGCTGAAAGCAACTGTCGTGCTTGGGTATCTTTTTGGGATCTGGAGCTATTATATATATATATATATATATATATATATATATAAAATTTACTTTTAAAATAAAATGTGGCCATGCCACGGGGGATGGGGACCCCGGGGCCTGGAAAAGCCACGGGAGGGGGACCACGCGTCCCTCTTCCCGTTAAAAAAATTAAATAAATAATTTTTGGGGGTCAGGCCCTGGGGGATGGGGTCCCCAGGGCCTAAAAGAAAGAAAAAAAGGGGGGCTACACAGCCCCCCTTCTTAAAAACAAAACCAAAAAAAAAAGAAACGGGATGGGGAGGAGGCCATGCCCCCTCCCTGCACCACTCTGCAAACGCGCCCCCTGGTGCGTTTGTAGAGGGTAAAGTAATTCCCCTTGGATACTGGGGGTCCCTGGGGGCCAAGTAGCTCACCAAGAACCTCCAGTATGCGCCTCGGGGTTGTGTTGCAGAGAGGTGTAATGAGGCCATGCCCCTTTTTACACCTCTCTGCAACGCAGCCCCCTGGCGCATACTGGAGGTTCCTGGTGGGCTAGTTGGCCCCCAGGGACCCCCAGTATTCAAGGGGATTTAGTTCTCACTCTGGAAACGCACCAGGGGGCTGCGTTGCAGAGAAGTGTAATGAGGCCACGCCCCTTTTTACACAATGTAAATATTGAGGCAAAAAAATAATATTCTTTTAGTTGCAATAAACTCATATTACTTTTAAACGCGCTAGGAGCGTGTTGCGTGTAAGCACCCAACGCGAATCCCATGTGACTAAAAAAAGAGATTTGATTGGTTTATAACACTTAGGGGGTCATTAGGATGGCGGGCGGACTTTGCCCGCCCGCCATCCTCGCGGTAATCGGGACCGCCCACCATAAGGGCGGGGGTCCCGTGGGGAGTATTAGGATGTTCCCGCCACAGTGCGGGCACATCCTGTATTTTTAGCATTGTGGCGGGCGGTGCTCTCTGCACCGCCCACCACAATGCTAAATAAGCATTTCATCATTTGCATAATCAAAGCAGCAGGCACCGTGCGGTGCCTGCCGCTTTGATTATGCTAATGCAGGGGGGTACCACTGGTACCCCCTGTGTGCACCCCCGTACTCTCCTTCACTCTGGGGGCCCGCACGGGGCCCCCAGAGTGAAGTCCGCCTGCATTTCCGCCACGGAAATGCAACTGCAGACGCCCATCCAAATATGGCTGACGGTGTCTGATCGACACCGCCACCATATGAACTCTTTTCCGCCCCGGCCGCAAGGCGACCGGGGCGGAAAAGTGGCCGGCGGTGTTTGCCTCCGCTGCGGTCCCCCCGCCATTGTAATATGGCAGGGGGAAAAGGGTGGCGGGCGGGCATTTATGTCGGGCGGATCGCCAGCGCCACCATGGCAGTGGCGATCCACCCGACATTGTAATGGACCTCCTACTGTTCTAACTATTGAAGAATCCCACCCATTTTAATTACTCTTCTTAGACCTTCCTTGGTTGAAGAACCTCACTTTTTCTTTGTTGGAAATGCAAATTTCTTTTTTGGAGAAAAAAATGGCTACACCGCTGGAACAATCATCTGATTCTGACGATTTTGTTGCTGAACAATTTCTACCAGAACCTCCCCCTCCCAAAAGGTACACATCTATCGTATGAAAATGTTTTACTTTTACGGAGGGGCAAAAGAAATGTAATGCCACGAAGGTGACATGCAAGATTTACCAGGCAGTGCTGTCCAGAGGAGATCCTAATAAAAAATACTCCTTTGGCATTGCTAGTATGTGCCAGCACCTCCAATCCCTGCATCCTGTGAACTATGCTAACGAAGAATGTAGAAGACTGCGCCAAAATGCACCTCCACCACTGGCAATACCAAGTACCTCTGAGGCATCACCTTCAACATCACCACCAGACATACGTCCCCAATTTGTGAAAGTTAGAATGCACTGCGTGAAGTGTAATAGTTTAATTTGTTATGGGGAGCAGTCAGTAGACCTAGTTTGCAGAGCAATTGTTAACCATCGATGCTAGTTTTTTTTTATTCCTTCAAAGTTCATGGTTTTGTTCGTCCTGTTGACTTTTTTTCTTTTTTTTAAAAAACGAAAAAAAGAAGAAAACTTCAAAAAACAAAAAAAATATATAAAAGTACAAAAAACAAAAAAAAAGTTATTTTCAGAACTAACTACTCTGGTTAAAGAAAGAGTTAAATTTGTATGCTAGTGTATGAAAGTTTATATGAATGTATACGTACTACATAATTGAGTGAAAGAATGCATTTGAGGTGTATGGTAAATGTATAACTGCAGAATTATAAGGAAGTGCTGTAGCATGATACTGTAAGCTCTTTACCTACAGCATGCTAAGGTACTTCCGAACCACAGGGATGCAACATATATACATAAATATATTGCAACTCCGTGCTTCTCTCTGCACTGGTGCTTAAACTACATTCATGTGGTGACATAGGCACCCTTGCACCATGTGTAGTTTATTTTTGTACAAAAAGGCTCACTTTCCTGCACAAAAACAATCAATGAACACATTTTTCTCCTTCAATGTATGGTGTGCATTTTAGCATATATTGAAAGAGAAAAAATGAGGAGAAATAAAAAGAATTCTCCTTGTTGTGCATCGCTACATCAATTGGAGGATGGTGCAGAATTTATACACATGTCCAGACTTATTATTTCTGATAAATCTGGTGATGTCTCTTGTTTTGTGAGTGTTATCTGCAAACATGCACAGCAACATCTATAGAACGCCCTTTCAACATAAAGTGGTGTGTATGATGACTTCGTATTTACATGGAAAAGAAAAGGTACACAGCGAGGCCTTTTCCTCTCCTTGTAAATATGAAAGATTTTTTTACGCTATCACTATGTTACAAAAAGTGACATATTGTTGGCATAGGATGCTTTCTATACATATCTGTTGGGTTAGTTGGTCCCCAGTGACACTCTGGGGCAGATTTACAAGTTCTCTGCGCCACCAGTACGTCACTTTTCATGACGTACTGGTGGCGCAGGGGGCTCCTCCATATTCACAAGGAGAAGAAAAGTCACCCTGCGTGACTTTTCCTTTCCTTGTAAATACGGCCCCTTCACACGCAGCACTTTGCTGTGATTGGGCGTTTCATGGGTGTTGCTGTGGGTGTTCCCACGCAACACCCATGGAACTGGACACATCTCCAGATGTATGAGAAATCGTCAATCAGGAGATGTGTCTGAATACTACGCCACCGTAGAGGTAGCGTAGGGAGGCGCAACAAGGAGAAATGTTTTCATTACTTCTCGTTTTTTCCTCTTTCAATGCGTGCTGTATTCTATAGCACGCATTGAAAGAAGAAAAAAGCTTTTAGTGATTGTTTTTGTGCAGGAAAGTGCTCCTTCCTGCACAAAAATAATCTACCCACGGCACAGGCACCCTTACACCATGGTGCAAAGGTGCCTGCGCCGGTGCTTAGCAGCTGTTTCTGCGCGAGCGCAAGGGAGAGCACAGGAATGCGACCTATCATTGTAGATATGTTGCATTCCTGTGCTCTGACAGTGCCACAGCGTGGTGCAGCCAAAGAGCTTGCGGTGTCACGCTGCGGCACTTTCTTCTAGATCTGCCCCTCAGTATTCATTCATTTTAAGTTTTTCCTGTCACTTAAAACACCCACAGAGCATGTTTCCACTAAAATCTACTCTGTCCTTCTCCATGTTTTTCACCTGTGTGCAAACACAGGCTATTGTGCATTTTAATACTTAATTAAACTTACCTGCACAGTAATATAGATACAAAATGCTGGACATTTTTTTAATTTTTTTATGAAATACATTTGAATAAATTTGATACTTTAGAATTAGAATCTGTAAAAGAGAAGAAAAAAGACAGTTATAATACATAGTACTATACTTTTTAGAAAACAGAATAATTTTTACATATCACAAATTATTTTATTTATTTATTTATTTATTTTTGGAATTTATAGAGCGCACGGCTACCCCCGAGGGGGTGTCCCGGCGCTAACAACTAATGAGCCCAGAGACAAGAGAAAGAACAGAAAATCAAGAGGAGAACAACCAAGTCTTTAATTTGCGGCGAAAGATGGATTCAGTGGGGACAAATCTTAGCTCCAAGGGGAGATTGTTCCACAGTCTGGCTGCTGCTACTCCAAAAGCTCTACCGCCTACTCTAGATAGGCGGAAGCGCGGGACAACCAGAAGATGTAAACTATTAGAGCGTAAGGATCTCACCGAATGTGAAAGAACAAGCCTTTTTTTCAGATAGCCTGGGCCGAGGTTGTTCAAGGCTCGGAAAGCAAGTATCAGTATCTTAAAGTGGATACGTTTAGTGATAGGGAGCCAGTGCAGTTGTTTAAGGTAGGATGCAACGGATTGACGATAAGGAATATTGCCAATCAATCTAGCCGCGGCATTCTGCACGATTTGTAGACGTTCAATCTGGTACAGAGGGGCACCTGCGTAGAGACTGTTGGCATAGTCTAAGTGAGACGTAATTAATGATTGAACCACAGTTCTACGAGCATTCAAAGGGAGGAATGGCAGAATCTTTTTAATCATACCCAGTTTCGCAAAACAAGCAGATGTAGTTTTGTTAATGTGAGGAGCACAGGAGAGGGTATTGTCAAACTGGAAGCCCAGATTGCGAACTATGATGGCTGGAATCGGGGGAGGGTCAAGGAGCATTGGCCACCACAGGCTAGAGGGAATGGTCGTTTTCTGATTAAGAAACATTACCTCCGTTTTATCCGTTTTATTTTCTTCGCCTTTTTTGCTGTTCTCAGAATATAGTCAATTTCACTAGGAACAGTGATTTCAATCGTACTCATCACATAACAGCGGGCAAAAAAACCCCAATTAATAAGATTGTTTACAAAAAAAACCTCCATCCTCGATAAAATACCATAAAGTATAAATCACACATATATAAAATGCTTACTGGTAAGAACATTTTATAACTTACATTTATAAACTCTGTAAATGCTGTTGCTCAAAACTATACTCCGAGACAATGTGCAAGAAAAAGTCCGTAATTCAAAGAAACACCTTTCCTCAAGGCCAAATGGTATTCTTGAAATCCGTTATATTGAAAATTTGCAACAGTAATCGTATTAATACATATTAATAAATTCCTCAGTGGCCGAATTTTGTTCCTAAAACTTTGGCTTTAAAAATATTAGGTAGGAATTAGGTCATTTGTTTGGCAAACGTTGTTTAAAAACTAACTGAGCATCATTACATAGTGTCCAGCCTTTGTCACATTTCAGATAGGCAGTGTAATGTCCAGATGTTGTGGAAGAACCATCATGGAAAATTATTGCTACTGCTACAAAAGTCCTTCCTGATATTGATATTTGACTTGCTACAAAATGTTTTATTAAAGTTTCGAATTTTCTTCCATCAGCTGTACAACGTTGCATCATTAAAATTATATATTGTCCATATCTTTGTATAAATAATGTTGATAACATTTCTGATTTGCATTGGCTGCACTCCATGTTCTGATTTGCTGCTTTAACTAGTTTATTGAAATACACTGATTTACAGACTGGCAATGTCAAATATATGAAACTTTCAGTGTGTATGTTAGTGCTACATGTGTACATACAATTTTCAGAATGATGTTCCCATTTATACCAAAGGCCAAAAAGGTTTTCAATTTGTATACCTTCATTTTCCAATATGGTAAGCATATACATTAGAAATTCCTGAGCATCTTGTTGGATATTTTGCGTAAATTGTGTAGAACCAGAACATACATACAAAAGATTACGAATATCACAAACACTTTGTATTTTACTTTTATCAGTTCTCACTTTTTCATAAACGCAGTGCAAGAATGAACAAAATCTTTCTTCCCAATGCTCAATAATTTGCGGTTGCAAACCTTCAAGAAAAAAAACAACATTGACCACTACATTAGCATAGCAGTTGACACCTGAACTATTTTCAAACTGATAACCAACAATCTCTTTTTGCTTGCAATCACAACATTATCTTGTTTTTTCCCTTCTCTATACCTTCACTACAGATGTTCTAATATCTTCTTTTTCTTCCTACTACACGCTTTTCAAATACAGGATATTGACCTAAATTAGGAGCATAAACTCTTCTTAACCGATTATACTCTTTTACACAGTTTGCATCTGCAGGAACCTTTGTGTCATCAAAATCAATTAAAAAAACAGATAAAGTTTTGACTCGCGACAAAGCAACATATGCCATACCCTCTTTAAACACTGTATTTCCAATGTAAGCATGAGCGCTAAATCCGCTCCGATCGCGGATTTTGCGAATTTTCGGTAAATTCGCGACCAGCGAACTCTCGCGAATTTGCCGAAAATTCGCAATCCGCGAGCGGCGGATTCCGGGGGCAAAAGTCCAACCATTCCTGGTCTGTTGTAACTAATTTACGATGGCGCCGGCAAGCTGCCAGCGCCATCCTAAGATAGTTACTAAATTAGCTTCAACAGGAAGCTCTAATAGATAAGATAAAGCAGGTCATCGAGCGCCTGCTTTATTTAATCTATTAGAGCTTCCTGTTGAAGCTAATTTTGTAACTATTTTAGGATGGCGCTGGCAGCTTGCCGGCGCCATCGTAAATTAGTTACAACAGACCAGGAATGGAATAATACCGTTGTGGAGGCTGGGCAGGTGTGCCTTCTTCCCAAATATACCGTCGAAAATCAGCTGTGACGCTGGACAAAGGCCTTTGCATCTTTGACCTTCACGAGCGCAATCCCCGTGCTGTTATGTGACCAGGAGCTTCTGTCTCTACATCTGCTGCTCTGATCAGTCTCTGACCTTTTATACACACAAGAGCCATGTGCACTCGCTTGGAAGCGCCGTCCGTTTGGCCCCGCCCACACACTCGCGGTGTGCACCGTCTTCCCGCCATTTACCCACTATGATGGGCAGATCACTCAAGGGACCCCTGCGCCCTTCGGCGCGATTGCATAGTAACACACACCTGGTCGCTGTAGACAACTCTCTGGCACTTTAAGCAGCTGTAGTGTAGTAAAAGCACTATACATTTACCCAACGAGGTAGCACTTACTGATTATCCAGTAGAAAGTACTCCAGTTGAGTAGAGGTATGGCACAAAACGGTGGCTTCTTCTTGAATAAATATGAAGGGCAGGGTTCATTCTGGCACGATGGTCCTGGCACAAAAATTAAACCTCAACAGGAAGCACTTACAGATATCAATACAGCACGTGCCCTAGTTGAAGCTTACATTCAGTGACTCATTCATCAGCCCAAAAACAATCGTGAGCGTTGTGGAGGCTGGGCAGGTGTGCCTTCTTCCCAAATATACCGTCGAAAATCAGCTGTGACGCTGGACAAAGGCCTTTGCATCTTTGACCTTCACGAGCGCAATCCCCGTGCTGTTATGTGACCAGGAGCTTCTGTCTCTACATCTACTGCTCTGATCAGTCTCTGACCTTTTATACACACAAGAGGCATGTGCACTCGCATGGAAGCCCCGTCCGTTTGGCCCCGCCCACACACTCGAGGTGTGCACTGTCTTCCCGCCATTTACCCACTACGATAGGTCACTCAAGGGACCCCTGCGCCCTTCGGCGCGATTGCATAGTAACACACACCTGGTCGCTGTTGACAACTCTCTGGCACTTTAGGTAGCTGTAGTGTAGTAAAAGCACTATACATTTACCCAACGAGGTAGCACTTACTGATTATCCAGTAGAAAGTACTCCAGTTGAGTAGAGGTATGGCACAAAACGGTGGCGTCTTCTTGAATAAATACGAAGGGCAGGGTTCAATCTGGCACGATGGTCCTGGCATGGAAGCCCCGCCCCAAATCCGCCGATCCGCTAAATCCGCGGATTTTGCGGATCCACGATCCGTGAATACGCAAATTCGTGAATCGTGGATCCGCAAAATCCGCCCATGCTTATTCCAATGTTCACCAAAGCACTTTCTACACTTAAACCTTGAGATTTATGAATAGTCACTGCATATGCCAGAGAAACTGGAAACTGTTTTCTACGGACATATAAATCTTTAACAAGCAAAAAGCGTACTGAACAACGACTAATTTGTTTTTTTTTCTTCAATCTGATCAAATTTAATTTTCAAAAATTCAATACGATCTTTATTAGAATAATTACCAAAATCCATAACTTTGTCCATTGCTCCATTAACTAAACCTTTTTCTACATCCAAATTACGCCTTAAAATTACCTGACAGTTTCTACATACATTTAAATTCTTTTCTAAACCAGCAGATTTAGATATAGGTTTTTCTAAAGAATCCATTTTTGATTTCCACTTAATTTTCCAGCTTCAAAAGTTGTTCGTTGAATATAGAACACTCATGCAGAGTTGGCATTAAGCAGATTACAGATTTGTTTTCCGCAATTTTATATATATTCTCTCAGGAACTACATTTTCATTTAGAAACAAACTGGAAAGTAATCAACTCTGCAAAGCTTCTCTGCCATGTTCTGTCAGTACGCCAATTCTTATACCTTGAAGAACAGTTCCATAATCAACATCATTTGCCTGTCACATATTTGTAATGAGTTCCTTGTATTCAAAATATGACCAAATGTTTACATTTCCAACACTACCCAGAGACTTTGTGGTGTCTTCATGCGCAAGTGTTTTAAATACTGGTTGTCATTTTACGGGAGTAAGTTGCAGTAGATTTCCAAAAACTATGACATGTTTTCCTCCAAATAACACGTCATAGTTTGTTTTAAAAATTTGCTGCATTCTTAAATGCAGAAAAGCAAGCATTAAGTTTGAGACCATGCTTACCTCATCAATAGGCTGTGGGGTTTTAGGTTTAAACCTATAATAACTGATAAAACCCCACTGGAAGAAAAATAGCCCTCACCGGTGAAAACATATAAACACTGAAAAAACACCTGGACAACCACAAACTAAATGCCATTCAAAGAAAGGAAAAAGAGAGTGAAAGTCATGTTTTTCTTCCTGAATGGGTCAATACAATGTAACTTTGTTATACAAGTAACAGTAAGAAAGACTGGCTAACATTATTCTGCTTGAGTTTTGTTCTTTAGAGATGCCACTAAAATATTGTTTCTTTTTACTTTTTCAGTTTTGTGGCCTTTGGTCTAAAGATGCAGGGTTTCGTTTCATGTTTTAGGGCTAGTTTAATTATTTGAGAAACTTTAGAGAATCAGGAAATATCAAACTCATATTTGATATTTTGGCTGCATTTGATTCTTTCACCGATAGGTAAAATGGCTGGTTTCATAAAGATCTTTCCTAACATGTGTCATCACATTTACCCACAGAGAATTGGTAAAAACCCTTAATTCATCAGACCATAGTTTCTAGTGGGTCAGTATTGATAGTAGGTGAATTGCCAACACCTCAGGCTTTAAACACTCAATGCAAGGTATAGTGATAAGTATATATATCACCAAGCATCTGGGATAGTGGTGAAAACATGACACCAGACTTTTGGAATGCTCTGCAAAAAAGGTTCTTTCCAAGTTCAACAAAGATTGGAGTGATATTGTTTGTATTTGCAGTGATTCAGCTACGTATATAAAAAAGTTGTGTGATGACCTGTCAAAATTGATACCCGAGCTGAAGTGATTCCCTGTAGTAGATCCTTGCCACTTGTTAGATGGTATGCGAAAGCATCTTTACAATCTTAAGAGTTAATGAGGGATGCTATTGACTTTTTAGTCCATTCTGATGCACTGGTTTCTAATGCACAGGGACTAAAACGCAAATACTTATCATTTCGTGCTTTTAGTGGCATCAAAGAAAGAGTCATCCCAACTATGTTCCTTAGCTGATGGTTCTCAGCCCAATGGGCTAAGAATGCTGAGAGGGCCTTTTCACAGAAGTTTACATGGGAAGGAAAGAGCGAGGGCACATGACCCAAAGACTTACTGAAGAAGTATTGTATGGTGTACTACAATAAGATTAATTTGCAAAAATCTATTTGGACCTCATATACACTATAAGTACACTGTCTATTTACCATGTTCTTTCATAGCAGAAAGCAAGCAATAATAAAAGCAAAACGTTCCATAAACACCGGAAAAACACTTTTTCTGTTGTTTTAAATGGCGCGAAAATGTGTAACCACTGATAACAACTGTTTTTTAAGATATTGAAAACACTGAAAAAACCCCACCAGAATTTACCAAAAATAGAAACTGAAAACAGGAAAGCCTACTCATCAATAATCAGAAATTTCATTTTCTTCAGCACTCTTGAAACTTCACAACAAGCTTCTCCAGATAGCTTGTGATATTCCAACTTGTTTTCATGCGCCACAGGTAGTATCAGTAAACAATGTAATTGTTGGAGCGGTTACAACACAGGCCAAATGTGACTCAGTTGTTTTCTGTAGATAACTGGTGATTACTTTAATTAAGAAACGTTTTCCTGTTCCAGCTTGTCCACTCACATACATTCAGATAGGTTGAAAAGATGAGCATGTACATTCTTTCTTTTCATGAAGAAATCCATGATCAATCTGTTGTCTCACTTGCTGATATATTTCTTTCTGTTCAACATTTAGTTGTTCTTCCAAGTTTGCTAAGTCTGTTACATCTTCTTGAGCTTGATGCATTACTGTTTCCATCTCGTTCATGGCGATTGCTGCTTCATTTTCAACAATTGGTTGTCCTAGTGGATCTTGACTCAGTGCAGCAGAACTTTGACTGTCTTGAGAACTGTCTCTAGCAATCTCAGCTGCAATAGTAGCTTATTGATCAATTTCATTGTTCAACATTTTCACATAATTTGCAAAAGCAGTACATTGTATGTTATCTCTACAAGCATTGAAGGAATCTTCATAGCTCTAAAAAGCTCCAAGTAATTCCAATTCTGAACGCCACGGTTGAAAAATTGCAAAATAGCTAAATAGTAAAATTCCCATTTATCAGCAGTGTCACAACTCAACTTCCTGTGATTAATCAAATTTCCTTTAATTTGTTTTACCAAACATCCTTCGGATCCAATCACTCCATATTTTCCATCATTGATGGTCTCAGTAGTATTCCGTTTAAAAGTGTAGTTTTGTAGCACTTCATGTCTGTTTAGGTAATATGTGTCCAACATATTTGTTTTCAAAATATCTGTACTTTCTGGATCGTTTTCTGCTAAATATTCAATTTCTTGCACAGATTTCAGTACCCGAGTTTGCATTGCAGCAAGACCTAGACTCACCAAAATAATTCTTCTAAATTTGGAGTATAGACTTGCAGATGATAACCTATCTGAACATTCATATGATCGTATTTCTTGATGGGATAACATCTTCAAACTGAAACTGTATAATTTCTTACTTAGAATCTTTTTTTGAGAAATCTCTTCCCACATTTCTTTCAATTCCGTCTTTTCTGGTTTTGTAATGTAGGACGTTACATATTGAGCAACAGCAATGGAATTGTCGCAACATATTGAATATCTATGTTAGTCATTTATGTATTTTGACTCTTCACTTCTTAAATTGTAGGTATTTTTTGGGGACTTTCTTGTGATGACTTGTCGCATAGCTGACATACAACTGTTCACTCTTCCTTTGGATATTGCAGGATATGGAAATGCAAAACGACATTTGGTATAAAATATATCCTTAGACTTGTACTTTTGTCTGCAGTATTTTCCAGATCGATGGCTTTGGAATCGTAAGACTTGTTGTCATTTAAGTTCTTTCCTTCTGTACTTTTGGGTACAGCACATGTGGCATATTCTTTAATAAAAGACAAAACAGTATCATCTGAATCTGTTCCGAATTTTGGGGCATCCTTTATCCATTAACAGGATCCAAAGAGCACATTTCTCCAGGTGTCTTGTATTTAATATTTTTTATATTGGAATTTGCCTCTCGAAGAAATTCAAGTAAATCATCCCAAGCGTACTCAGCACAGCTTAGGGTAAGGGACCATGTAGGAGTTCCTAAGTTTGGTAGCATACATTTCAGTTCTCCATGACGATGGTACCAATATTCATTAGTGCCCGCTGACATGCCAATAGATTAATCAGCTGAGATGCTAAATGATCATCACTCTGGTGCACTTTAACCATAAAATCCTTTGCAGAAACATTTTGCAGATGTACCCCTGTTTTCAATATGTGATTGACTACATACGAAAGTCCAGACAAGTCACTTTCAAACAAAAGATGAAATATATAGGGGATACATTGTCTAAATCTTGGATCTTCTGCATATAATCTTGTTGTACGAAATTCAGATGCAGGAATTTGCAAAGGTCGTTCATCATATCGTCCTCCTTTTCCTGTTAGAAACAACTGTTTCAAAACAACGAGCTTCCAAGCTCTCTTCCCATACACTCATGGGACTTCCCTTTGCTTTTTTCAGTTAAAACAAATCAACAGTGTTCCCCATCACTTCTTTTGAAAGAAGTGGATGTTCACTGTAATGTTCATAAATTTCTTCATTTCTTGACATATCCTCATTTTCACTTGACGTTTCAGAATCTTCTGCTAAAAGTATTTCTTCTTCTCCGATATACACATTTTTATAGTAGTCATTGTTTTTTATTAAATACAAAGTTGCCTTCTGCACTTTCCTAACATCCACTAACTTCTGCCAGATTTTCTTACTCTTAGTAGGAACACCATTAACTAAAATCACTAGTGGTTCATTTTCTACACACTCTACACCAATAGTTTCAACATTTTCCTTTAAATTTAATGGTATGTTTTGATCCTCTCTGTAAATCTGAAGAAGGCAATTTACCTGTTTTGGGCTCCATACGAACAATAGCCTGAAACGGGTGCACACATTGAATGTGAATAGACCCATAGGTATTTAAATCTATCAATTCTGGAGGAATAGCCACCAACTCTAGATTATTATGGACAGCTCTAGTGGTCATTTTATTCTCATCTAATTTGTTATAACAATATTTACAAATACTCTAATCAGAACCCAAATCAAAACAATTCTCTACCATCAAATAAGTTGCAAATTCCTTCCACATATCATTATTTTCTCTTTCACTCTTTAAATACAGATCAACACTCCTAGTCTGATTATAGTGATTTCGCCGACAACAAATACAAGAGTAATTTGGCCTTTCACCTGAAATCCCCTTAAACTCTGTAATTTCACCATCAAATTTTTTTGTACAACTATGTTCAACATTCTCTTCAACATTTTCTTCTATTAATGTCTGAGTTTCTTCACTCTCTTGAACAGGACCAAAGTAACAAAACTCAATATCATCACAAATCTTCTTCACATCTGAAAATGACCCATGCAAAAGAGCACTGTTGAATTCATTTAACTTTAGTGCTGGACTTTTTGCATAATACAATATTCTGACTAACTTCTGCATTTGAGTATGATGTACTGCCAACATCCTGAAATGATGAAAAACACTTTGACATACTTTTCTAGAAAGACAATGACCTTGCAAACCAGTATTTTTTCTCACTCCGCAAGGCTCTAGTCCTTACAACATCATAATCTTTTGTTTAACACATTTTTTACTATATACTCATAAGAAATTACGTAAAAGATCAATAGATTCTTGTCATACACTACATATACTACTGCAATCCCACGTGCACATCTGCCTAGAACTTCATCAGCTATCACTTCTTCTGCATTTCGGGGAACCATTTTCTCTTTCTCAATTGGACAACCATTTCTAACCTCATAAGCTCCACCACTGGTGTCAACTGCATGCAACAAATTGGTCTGAAAATAACTCTCTTTATTAAAGAAAGGCTCTGAACTTGAACTGTGTTTCCATTCCCCCCCAAAAAATCACAAAAATGAGTTTTGTTAATTACTCTTTTCCTCTTACTTTTGGCCTTCATTGAATGGATTGGTTTATATAGTGATCAAATTCTGTTTAAAACTAAAATAAAAAGTTTTCTTTTTACTTTAAAAGCCTTTTCAACAAAGGATTCAATATGCTTCTTTTTTTATAAAATAGTGATCTTTTTTTATATTTCTTCAAATCTTTCAGAAAATTATGTACTACTCTATTATAAAATATTTTCTTTCGAATCTCTTTATACTGATATTTTCTTGTTTTACCAAAAGTCGATTTTTTTGATTCAACATTTGCTTTTTTTCCTTTCCTATTATTTAAAAAAAAAAATTGTTGAAGCGTCATCACTGCTTTTAACATTTGGAACCTTATTTTTCCGTCTAGAAACATTTTTAATAAACTTCTTAGTAATCTTACCAGAAGATTTTCTCTTTTTGGCCACATTATGTTGCTCATCCAATACTTGTTGTTAAGTTTTCTTCAAGTAAATATCCTTTAGCTCTATTTTTCTTTTTCAACCTTTTTCAGGCATGATAACGTTATTTTAATGATAATAAACGATATCTGTAAAAAATAAAAAGAATAAAAGTATATTACTAATCTTATAAATTATACTTTTCTACTACTATGCAAACACATTCTATATAGATACTGACAGTGAAATTGTATACTTTAAATACAAATGTGAAAGTGGTTACACTACACCACATGCATAGTGCATAGGAGTTTGAAGCACTCTGTGCCCTAAAGCCTGGCTCACTATATGAGTACATGCATACTAACTGAATAATTAGAACAGTACAAGAAAAGACACTAAGTACATTTATAACTTGTTGTATTTTACTTTACTGAATGGATTAAAACATAGTACTGATAGATTCACTATGGCATTGCAAGAGCAGTGACAGGGTGTTTGCTGTAGTGTAGGTGTGATGTATTCCTATAGGTACTGTATCGATTCCCCTATTCCTGACCCTGGTTTGGTTAATAATTAACTAGCAGCCATCCAACGGTGCAAAAACCGTTATCTGATTAAGCCACACCACGGCACATAAGCGCGTTATCTGATTAGGTCATAACGCATGCCATCTAATTAGACAAGCGATATTCCTCCAGCCCCTGATAAGGCATACGGAGTTCTCAAAACAAATCAAACCTACAGCGACCTGGGAAATTCCCATAGCCATTGTTTTGATTTCACCGAGAACTTCAGCGAAAGAATGTGCGAACGAGCCCGTTCATATGACATCCTTATTGACGTATATATGTCCATCCTTACGTCAATCTCGGCACCTTTCAGGTATAAATATTACCGACATTGCCTTAAGCAAACACATGCGGTGGTGACGAGATTGGAGCAGCGAGACGTGCTGAGGAGCCCAGCAGAGAGCGAAGCCCACAGACGCTGCCCCGCCTTCCTGACGCGCTGAGAACGAGATGCTGCCTTTCTCCTGCAGAGAAATCCAGCTCCGGCGCTTCCAAGCAGCCCTCGCAGGCAGCTGGAATATCAAGACCTGGGATAAGAGATACCAGCCCTCCATCATTCTAGATCTCAGGTACAGAACTGAATAACCCCTCGCAGAGAATTCTCGAATCAGTCACTTGGCAAAACAAACTTAACTTAAACTGCTACTTATCTACTCCCGCCCACGTATTAGGCTTAGGTCAGGTACATTGGGGTAGGCGTGATTAGAAGCACCAGTTGAGTATGATTAGACAAATGTATATATGTATGTATCTATTTTATCCATTTTAAAGTATCATATGGCTCAGAAACCATATCAATGCTTTTACAGTATTATTTTATAATTCTGTCTCTACTGTATGCACTTTACTTAACTACAAGTATTGCAATAATAGCGATTCATTTCTCTTGTATGAGAAAAGAGACTGATCAATAAATAACATCTTTTATTGAACCACGCCCATCTCTTATTTCTCTACAAACTGGTGAAACTAAGAATGCACGTACTGACTGAGTAAAATAAGTTGTCTTTTGTTTTCACACGACTCTAGAGATACACTCTTGATTAGGGGAGAGCAAAGTTGTCATGTTCTATGGTTGTCAGAAACTAAATCCCTTCTTGTCTAGCCAGGGAGGTTAAAATCCTCCTTGCCTATTCGAGAAAGTTTCTAGTGAACTCTGAGCTAGCTGGCAAACACTAAACTTTAAGTCTAATATCGTCGGTAGAAGACCTAGTTAACCTCTGCCCTAGGTCTATACTATTGAAGATATTATTCTAATGCGCAGAGCCTATTGGGATAATAGGAACTACACTACATGGCGCCCAACCGCTTGGATAGGCGATAAAACTAACGCAAGACATTAGAGTAACTCAGTCGTGCTTTTTCACACAGACCCCTTTTTTCCCATAATACTCCAAAGACGTCTGGAGTGGGTGAAAGGTCATATCCGCCAAACCTCGCAGGAGGAGACTCCTATGTATGGTTCTTGGTATATTCAACGTTGAAGGATACACTGTTCCAAAATATTGTGCATCTAATCTTTGTTTCCATAGAAACCTGATCTGCAAACAAACAGAATAACCTTTCTGTCAGTAAAATGACAGAAAGTGAAGAAGAAAGGGAGACAGTTAGACTAGCAGCTGAACTCCTAGAAGCAGATAATACTCTGCAGCAAAATGACCCGGATATAATACTCATCCCGGTCAACATAAGAAAATCTATAACCTTAAAACTTATAGAAAATGGACTAACACCAAGAGGTGGTACAGTCATATTCGTAATTGAGGCACACGAATATCGGCAGACAGAGGTATTCTATTCATGGATAAACTTTCCAGCAGCAAACGCTGTAACAAAGGACTTCCACTATTACAAAATAGAGGAAACTCCTAATGAGTACACTCCTTTCGAGGAGGTGGAAATACCACTCAAATTCCAAGAGCACCTGCTCTTGTTTAATGGCGCCCTAAAACATAATAATCACATCACCAGGCTCGGTCCACTAGGTAGACCAGGAGCAACGTGGCCGGTCCTAGCCGGATACACACCACATCCAGACATTGAAGAAATGCCTGCACCAGAACTTTTAGCACAGCTAAAACAATTAATAAAAATACATAGACAATTAGTCCAATATGTAATGCGGACTTCAACAATCGAACCAGCTATTAAAATTCCACAGCTGACCAGTCATCAGGGGAACACAAATAAAATTACACCACAGAACATACAGTCCTGTCTAGGTAAGGTACCCGCAAAACGGGAACAAATTCCTTTCTGGCTAGCACAAAAAATAACTCAAATAGAGGCGGTGTTTCCAGATACCACCCCTGTTGAGAAACATAGGATTCTGACTATCTGTCTTCCAATGGGAATCGCACCACATGTGGAGGACTGTGACACTTGGGGAACAGTCTTTGCTTCCATTTACACAAAAACACATGGTGTACCATCCATGTCAGTAATACCAGATGTGCTAAAACAGATTCAAGATGAATACGGTCCAGAACCCGCTTTAACTCTCGGTATGAAATTACTGAAAGACTTCAAGCAGGTCTCTGCAATATTATTAGCCAACATAAAGGGAGAAGCAGCAAATGTGGCGATTCGCCAGAGGTTAAAAGAGACAAATATAGCAGACCAACCATCTGAAATTGCCAGAATCATAGAAAAATCCTATGAAGAACTAGGAAGAGATAGTTTGGGTGGAATACCAGTGAAACCCCAACTAGTTGAAAGTCCTGAAAAGGTATTTATAAAAAATAATTTAAACACTGAAAAAAAGAGCTGGGATGGAAATAAGCAATGCAATCCTAAAGAAAAAAGATTCCAGTCCAGAGGAAGGTCTCCTCGGCGGAGAGAAAGATCTCCTGACCAAGGACGCAAGTCTCCCCAAAGGGAGCCCTCTGTGAAAAAATACAACCTTAGAAATAGGGATAATATAAAAAAACCTGATAGATATCAAGATATTGATACACGTCCCTCTCAATCTTTTCAGACTTCCTCGCAGAAATCGGAAAGAAGAGGACTATCAGAACAAAGGGAAGAGCACGTCAAGTCCAAAGACAAAGAACCTGCTCATCTGAATAAAAAATTACAATTTCCAAAAAAGAAGGTAGCCAGTATTAAAGTAATCAACAATGCCGAGAATACTGAGGACACAGCTGAAAAACGGAGAATGGGCTCAGACAATGCTAGACAGCGCAGCAGAAGTGAGCATAGCTCGCAAAGTCCTTATGAATCATCTGGAGACAGTGGACACGAATGAATACATTCAGGTGGAAACTGCAGATACCAGAGTTAGCAAACCTCATAAAATATATGAAATAACATTGCGTATAGAGGGGGATAAGACTAGAAAAATAAGGGGACTATTTTGGGATAATCTGTCCAAGGGCTATGACATCCTTCTAGCTGAACGAGACTGGCCTCCAGAGTTTGTCAGGGAGTGCCCACATGGCGAAGAAATAATTATGCCTGCCTTCTCAAACCATATTCCAATTCATAAAAAATATACACTTGCAAGAAAGTGGGCAGTAGCTCAAGCCCCTGCCTTATATAAAAATCATGTGGGATGGGATGAGGACTCTCCTCCTCACAAAATCCAGTTAAAATCACAACCTACTGCACAGAGGCAGTACCCGATTAAGCAAGAAGCTAAAAAACAGGTAAAAGAGATCCTAGACCAACTTGAATACCAGGGGGTGATTGAAACTTGCACCTCACAAATGAACAACCCTTTGTTTCCTGTCTCCAAGCCAGACAATTCATATCGTCTTGTTTTGGACTACAGACACCTTAACTCATGTTGCAAAACATTTGCAGTACAAAACTCGCATAGTGCTGCACTAATGAATAACATAGTGCGCAAAAAATACAAAACCACATTAGACATTTCTAATGGATTCTTTTGTCAAAATATAGCACCAGAGAGCAGATATTTGACGGCGTTCTCAATAAATGGCACGCAAAAAAATTTCTGTCGTTTGCCCCAGGGGTTCAAGAACAGCCCAGGATTATTCTCAGCGAGAGTAACAGAATTACTACAAACATATGATGACGAGGCATTATCTTATGTAGACGACATCTATCTAACAGATGATGACTTGGATACTCACTTGAAAAGAGTGAACACCATAATACTTGGGTTTGCAGCAGAGGGTTACAAATTTAACTTTAAAAAGTCAAGAATTGCCCATCTAACAGTCCTGTTTTTAGGATATGAACTATCAAGTGAAGGCAAAAGCCTGGCTGACAATTTCCTAGAGAAATGTGCTGTAATCCAAGCACCAAGAACACTAAAAAACTTACAATCAATTTTAGGCTTCCTAAATTTCGGAAGAACTTACATTATAAATTATGCAGAGAGAATTAAACCTCTCTATGATCTAATAAAACCAGATTTTAAAAGAATCAATTGGACTCAAAAACACACAGAAATTTTGAGATCTTTACAAACAGATATGTTAGTTAAAACAAAATTACAAACACGTGAGAACACACGCAACCTTGTGATTCGAGTAATCCCAGGAAGATGCGGATTCACATACCTGACCTCTAATGAGGGAGAGAAGGTACCAATAGCATACAAATCACATTTGTACACAAAAGCTGAAATGAAATTTAGCCCAACGGAAAAAATTCTGACCGCGGTACAGACTGCTGTAGCAAAGGAGCGGGCCCTAGCACAGGGTAAACGAATAATAATCGTGACACCTATACCAGCCCTAGAGGCGGTAACAAAGGCAAGCATTCCGAATGCTAAAACACTCCATCCAAGGTGGATATAGTGGGCTAACTCTCTTGCTGCAACAGACGTGGTATACGAATTTGATCCCAATTTAAAAACACAATAATTTCTCCAATATGAATTTGAATGTCCTCCGCCGACCGAAATTCTGCCTCTAGAACACTACGGCTGTATAATATATACAGATGGATCAGCACAACCCGCAGTGGGGGGTAAGCAAGCCTACAGTGCTGCGTGCGCGATTGTTAAAGGTCGCTGGCACGAAGGAAAATTTAAACCTGTGGTCACTAAAACGCAATCTCTAGGAGACTGTACAGCTCAAAGAGCAGAACTACTGGCATTCAAGATGGCGCTTGAAAATACCGATCGAGAATTCCCCACACTTATTGTGTGCGATTCGTATTACTGCGTCCAATCTTACATTGAATACTTGCAGATCTGGGTTCAGAATGGTTTTAAAGATGCAAAAGGTGGCACAATCAAACATAAAATGCTTTGGGAACAAATAGTTCTTTTGCAAAAGGAACTACAAAAGACTCACGTGATACATACACTGAGTCATCAACGTGATGGCGTTCACGTTGCAGGGAATTCATTGGCTGACGAAGCAGCGAAGGCAGCAGTGCAAACGGCTTCCGTAGCTGCTATCACCCGGCCAAAAACAAAAATAGACAGCGAAATATTACAGGCTGTCAGCGCTACAGAAAAAGATGCGATAGAAACACTCCCGAAAGGCTTTCCAGTAAAGTACTCATACATAACTGATGCAAATAATGTTCCGTTTGCTCGAATCCCTGGAGTGGGGGATAGGGCAATTTCAAACATGGAACATAGGTTAGGACTCATTATAGCGGCACACGAAGGACTCGCTTCTGTACATGCTGGCGTTTCAGCCACAGTATCAATATTAAAACAGAGATACTGGTGGCCACAAATGAGAAGACAAACAAGGAACTATGTTCTAGAATGTGAAACATGTCAAAGAATGAAAGTATCAACAGTGAAACGACCAGCACAGACGCCCCTTCTAATTTCTAATCTCAGATAAACCATTAGCCTGTGTTTACCTGGACCACTGTGGTCCCTTACAAAGGTATGGTAAATATAAATATATCTTGGTTGCAGTGGATTCATGCACGAGATTCATACGGATGTGGCCCCAGCGATCAGCTGACGCCAGAACTGTTATAAAAGATTTGCGAGTCTTTATCGGCACATACGCAATTGGCATGCTACATTCTGATCAGGGTCCTGCTTTTAGCTCTCGAGCTTATAAGGAGGCCATGACCAGCATGGGCATTGCATTGCGGTATTCTTGTCCATTTCATCCTGAGGGAAACGGAATCGTAGAAAGAAAAAACCGTGACATAAAGCAATCTATAACAGCAAAGGTATTAGGTTCGGGAGCTGGGTGGGTCAAACATTTAATAAGTGTCCAACGTAGTCTAAATAACCTGCCAAGAAATTCTCTGAAAGGACGAACTATTGTTTGGGACTAGAATGTTAATCCAGGACTTAGATAGTCAGACTTCAGTGGTTAAAGAAAAATGCTTTGATATCAAAGATCGTTTGGCTATTTTACAGGACTTAAATGAAACAAGGAAAGACCTGAGCAACATAAAGTTGAAACAACAGCCAACAACCACTGAAGAGAAACCACCTGTCCCAGCAAGGCCTGTCTGGATTCCAAAAGTCGGGGATTTAGTCAGAGAAAAGATCGCGGTAAAGAAGGAATTTGGGCCTTCTTACAGAAAAGCAGTTCCTGTCTTGTCTATCAACGGGACAAGATCAGTAGTACTATAGCCCCTTGCTGGTAAAAAGGAGAACCGAGTTGTATCCATCGACCTGGTAAAACCACAATCATGTGGCCGATAACAAACAGTAGGCCAAGTGGACTCCCGAGAAGTAGCAGAACACCAATGTTTGCTGCAAATACAGAGGCTCAAACTAGAAGACTGATCACATTTGGAAAATCTACAGTAAATCAACAAGGACTATGCAACAAAGCAATGGAGCTTGAACCTCTTAAAACCCAAATTAAAACTTTTCTTCAAAAAACAACAACCTATGATGATGTACCTGCAGACTTTGCTAATGAAACAAAGCAAAATCCAAAAGCAATTGGAACAATTGACAGAACAGCATCCGGCTACTTCATCAATTTCGATGATTCATCTGAAGACCTGAGTGAAGCAAAGAAACAGCCATCAACAAAAACTTTTAAAGACAAAGCTAAGGAACTTTTTCAACAGCTGAAAGAAACCTATCTGATCTCTCCATGGATTGAATTTTGGGTGGCCTTTGGTGCATTTATCCTCATTCTTTGGCTCATCTTAGTACTATGCTTGGGACATTTCATTGAAGGAAAATATGCTAAAATGGACACAGCAAGCCAGAAGATCAACTTGGTCCTTAAACCACACACATCTTCACACATCGAGAAAAGAGAACTTTCTTCAGTAAACTTCACAGCCAATCCTATACCAGGCGGTGTAGCATGGGACAAAACTGATTATGAAATCTATGGTCCGGTTGAAATCCTGAAGTATCCACACCAATTCAAGATCTCATTGAGTGACTTTGTAAAACCAAGCACATTTGCTGATGATTGGGACTTTGAAAGTATTAATGATATGATGTCTGATCTTGTGATGTCTGCTAAATTCACAGAACATGATTATTTGCAGGGTTCGTCTAATTATGATCAGATGTTCTGCTACAACCATTATGGTAACCATTATCTACATAAATCTGCTCAACCTAGAAATGTTTTAAATTATAACCAATGGGAACATTGTGCTACTCCTCCAAAAGACAGCTCAAAAACATTTTATGATAAATGTTCATACTTTTCAGGGTTTAACACAAGTAATGCAGAAACATTTTATTTCAAATTGTCAAATAAGACAGGTATGAAGACCATGCTTACAAACACAAAATTGATATATTCCGATTCATTCTTTGAACAAATGAATACATTTGGGTTTGATTTCTGGAACAATAATATTGAAGCAAAAACTGTTTGGGGTACAAGAGATTGGCAAGTACAAGGTATAGAATCATTGTTTAGAGCCTGCATGATCCCAGAACAAATTATATTCTTGAATGACACTATTCAACAAACTACCTGTCTTGGCTTAGCCAAAATCAAAGATTTGAACAAACCGTCTATTCCAAAGCCAACAATGAACACTAATAGCTCTATAGTTGATGAGATAGACATAAACCATATATTAAACCAAAACAGAACACATCCTGAATGGAAAAAATGGTTGATCTGGCCCACAGATACAAATAACTGTCAAGACCAATTCCTGAACAAAATACATGGGTTCACATTGACTAGGCCAGACCCTAGATATTCCCAAAGACAACATCCAGGGATAGTAACCACCTACAGCGTGGGCAAGCTCTGCCTTCAATGGCTACAAACGTCCACACTGGCTGAAATTAAGCAACACCTAACTTTACTTACAGAAGGTGCTGACTTGCGTGATTTCATATTGGGACCACGCAAACAGCGTCAAAAACGTTTCATAGCGGCCTCTATATATGCAGCTTATAACGAAGTTTGGAAAGTAACTCAAATTGAGACAGCAGAAAAAATACGGGAAATTGACCGTATTAATTTGGAAAAATCACTTTCTGTGGTGGACAATGGGTTAATGACTCTGTCCTCCAGAATATATTCCCTGGACAGCATTGTGTCTTCAGCAATCGATATAATATCGCAAGACTTACTGATGTTACAACACGGTCAGTCCCAATTGCGTTCTATTGTACAGCTTGGCTGGACGTTACAAAATCTGCGTTCTGGCTATGTGCCTTGGCGTTTAATCAACACAACGTCATTATTTAATATCTTTAACCTCACTGATAAACAAATCAGTTTGGCACAGAAGGGTGCTGACTATACAATTCTGAGCATTGAAAAACTTGAGAGATTACCATTGACAATGTCAGAACGACCTGTCATTGAATGGAAAATACATGGAATAATAAATATTCCGATAACTACTTTCCAGTTTCAATTCTGCCAAAAATATATACAGGCAGGCCAGTATGAAAGGTTGGGTAAAGGGTACATTAAGTCAATATGGAACTTGCCCTATACACACGAATGTGTAAGTAATAAAGGCCAGAAAGTGTTTCTCAGTGGCGATAATTGTGCAAGATCACTAAGTGGTACACTTCTGTGTCAGGGTATTAGTTTGCACGGAGCCTGTGAAGGAACTTCAAATAACCTTTCATGTTACCAGCTAGGCACACCTGCAACACAAATAGAACCATTCTTTAGGAGACTCTCGAACGGGAGTTACATTCTAATAGTAGATCGCAGATGTTGTAGTTTGCTGCCCGGAAAACCTTATCTCATAACTGTGACTAGGAAGGTCATGTGCTGTGAACATGTATTGTTCCCCAGCGATTCTCCAGACAGGGAGGCAAGGTTATGGCCCGATTTGAAAATTGCTTTTATTCGAATAGATACTTTAAGCAGAATGAAGACTGTGCTCCTACAGACGCCGACCAGGCTCACGTCATCAAAAGAAACGTATGATCTCCAAGTTGCAAGGACAACAGAAGAGATTCATTCATTATTATCAACTAATTCCCCCATACATTTCGCAGAAATACTGAACGAAATCTTAAATATTTCTGATACCACTGGTATCTCCAGTGTATTTAAAGCAGTGTTTTCGGGTGCTTTAACTCCATTCAAAGCCATCCTGGGTAATTTTCCAGACTTTGTCCATTCCATTTTTGGCGGACTTCCTCTCCTTTTAGGACTAGTAGCGGGTATTCTATTTTTGATCCTGTTATTTCGCTATGGCAAACCATGTCACAGACAAAACACCTGCGACAAGGGAAGAAATGATCCTAGCCATTGGCTACCGGGACCGCATATCTAAAGTCCTTGGACTAGCACGGCTTCGGGACCTGAAAATGACTTGGTTTCTTTCATTTAGACCAATGTGGCAAAGCTGTATTATGCCTGTATTAAGGTGCTTGCTATGCGGCGAAGAATGCGTGTTGGACACCTGTCTGGCACTACAATCGGATGTGCCAATGGACGCAGATACCTTGTTGGGTCCGGTAACGGCTCATGCATTGTGCTGTCCCCAGCGGCTACCAATCCTGATGACGGCATTCGTGGAGTCTTCACCACTACGATTGAGGGGTAGTGAAGTACAAGATGAAAGCAGCATCAATCAGGTACGACCTTCAGTCAGCTATGCTGATCAAAACATCAATGGAGGCAATCATGCTCAGGCTCATGAATGCATGGTAACAACTTTTTCCGAGTTAGTGGAACTTACGCAAGAAGCTGTTGACAGTTTTTTCAACAGTCTAAATGATATGATGTTTTCACCAGAACAGCAGGAATAACTTTGAGCAAATTAGCACTCGGAGTTTCCCACATCCTAAATTTGGCCTTCAACTTTTTAAAGAAAAGCGATATGAAAATTTTTCTTATCAGTTTGTTCAGACTGCAAGAACCTTTTTCCCCAATTCCAAAATATTTACGATTTTTGGGACACTTATCTTCTGCTTAAAGTAGACATTATTCTTAGAGAACTAAATTTCTATTTTTAGGTAGTCACAAGACATTCGCTATGCTAGCACTGTTATACATAAATTTATGATTGTGATGAAATGGTCTCGCACATTTTTTTCTGTATTAAGAGCCATTTCATGTGTGGTTTTCGCATTTAGATTATGCTGAATTTTTAACATATGAGTAGCATTATTAGACTGCTTGTGCATATAGTATACGTGACAGTACATGTGATTGTGTTTCGTATATTTTATAAAATCCAATTTTCGGAATGCATATAAATGTATTTTGGGGTGGTACGGTATACACAAACGCTACTGGTATTCACTATGCCTAGATTTGTAAATATGGACATAGTCTACGTGGAGTGGGTGTGATGTATTCCTATAGGTACTGTATCGATTCCCCTATTCCTGACCCTGGTTTGGTTAATAATTAACTAGCAGCCATCCAACGGTGCAAAAACCGTTATCCGATTAAGCCACACCACGGCACAGAAGCGCGTTATCTGATTAGGTCATAACGCATGCCATCTAATTAGACAAGCGATATTCCTCCAGCCCCTGATAAGGCATACGGAGTTCTCAAAACAAATCAAACCTACAGCGACCTGGGAAATTCCCATAGCCATTGTTTTGATTTCACCGAGAACTTCAGCAAAAGAATGTGCGAACGAGCCCGTTCATATGACATCCTTATTGACGTATATATGTCCATCCTTACGTCAATCTCGGCACCTTTCAGGTATAAATATTACCGACATTGCCTTAAGCAAACACATGCGGTGCTGACGAGATTGGAGCAGCGAGACGTGCTGAGGAGCCCAGCAGAGAGCGAAGCCCACAGACGCTGTCCCGCCTTCCTGACACGCTGAGAATGAGACGCTGCCTTTCTCCTGCAGAGAAATCCAGCTCCGGCGCTTCCAAGCAGCCCTCGCAGGCAGCTGGAATATCAAGACCTGGGATAAGAGATACCAGCCCTCCATCATTCTAGATCTCAGGTACAGAACTGAATAACCCCTCGCAGATAATTCTCGAATCAGTCCCTTGGCAAAACAAACTTAACTTAAACTGCTACTTATCTACTCCTGCCCACGTATTAGGCTTAGGTCAGGTACATTGGGGTAGGCGTGATTAGAAGCACCAGTTGAGTATGATTAGACAAATGTATATATGTATGTATCTATTTTATCCATTTTAAAGTACCATATGGCTCAGAAACCATATCAATGCTTTTACAGTATTATTTTATAATTCTGTCTCTACTGTATGCACTTTACTTAACTACAAGTATTGCAATAATAGCGATTTATTTCTCTTGTATGAGAAAAGAGACTGATCAATAAATAACATCTTTTATTGAACCACGCCCATCTCTTATTTCTCTACAAACTGGTGAAACTAAGAATGCACGTACTGACTGAGTAAAATAAGTTGTCTTTTGTTTTCACACGACTCTAGAGATACACTCTTGATTAGGGGAGAGCAAAGTTGTCATGTTCTATGGTTGTCAGAAACTAAATCCCTTCTTGTCTATCCAGGGAGGTTAAAATCCTCCTTGCCTATTCGAGAAAGTTTCTAGTGAACTCTGAGCTAGCTGGCAAACACTAAACTTTAAGTCTAATATCGTCGGTAGAAGACCTAGTTAACCTCTGCCCTAGGTCTATACTATTGAAGATATTATTCCAATGCGCAGAGCCTATTGGGATAATAGGAACTACACTACATAGGTATACTGACTAGAGAATTGTAGGCCTGAAACACAACTGTAAAGGTGATTAGACCAGTACAGGCATAGTGTATAGGAGTTTAAAACAGTCCATGTCCTAAAGCATGTTTTTTTAATGGAGAAATGTGCGCAGGGTGCATGGATCCGCCGAAAAACAATAAAAACGAAGTACAGGCTCCTGTGCTTGTTTAAAAATTAGCTACTTGGGGAGGGCCAAATCCCGGGGTCTAAAATATAAAATTTCATTGGGGTTCAGAGGGGCCCTGTAGCCCGGGGACCGCCATTCCTCAGTGCTACAAAATAAATGGGGAAGAGGTGTGCCGCCGCGGCCAGGACGCCTGGTGCTGGATGCTGAGGATCACATTTCGATCCCCGGCTCCGGCAGCAGGGGTCTGCCCAACACCATGCGACTTTGGGCAATAGCTCTCTTAATCTTCCCAACGGCCCCCAGTGCCGAGATACCTCTTCGGGGATGATTTGTGTGCTATACAATTACTGGATTTACATTTACAAATGTGTGGGGAGACTCAAAGGTACTCCCCAGAAAAATACTTAGGTAGGACGGCCTTAAAGACCCCGTCCAGCTCCTGGAACTGCTACTCTTCGAGGCTTTGAAAAACAATGGGTCGGAGGGCTCAAAGGTCCCTCTAAGCCCCGCCGATCACCACCCTCCGGGGCTTTTTATATTGTAGGAGAGAGGCCACGTGACCCCTATTCTGGAGCAGTCGAAAGCCTTGGGGAACACCACCCCCCAGGACCGGCTCCTGCTGTATCTCGGGGTGTCTACCCCCAGTACACTGGCACTGCTGTTTGCTATGGCAAGGCAGAGTCGAGGTTCCCGAACTGTCATAGCAAACTTGAGGGCAAATTAACAAGTGCCATTTCGCGGCAATTTTCTAAAAAAAAGCCAAAAATGTGGTGAATATTTATATTGCCCTATTTACTAGGTGACGATAAGATGCATTAACGCATGTTAGCAGCCGGTTTGGTAACGGCTCACCTCGTATCTCCAATGAGTTGCAATGTAGGCGTTCCCAGAGGCAAGGTACGTTTTCCTATGACAATAGAACATGCAAGAGGGGAGTACGACAATAGCGTTGTATTTACAAGGTAAACCTGCACTTGAGGAACAATACCAAAACTCTTGCTAATTGCAGTTTATGCAGGATCCTAAAGCAGGCACACTTGTAATTTTAGACAAGCAACACTACGACCTGGATTTTACCAGGAAAAACACATTAATCATATTAAAAACAAAAACTCCACATAAAACTCTTCACAAATTACTAATTTACCTTTCAAATTGATTTGTATATTAAGAAGAATTTCAGTAACACACCAGATTTTCTTATACAGAATCTCTGTACTGCATTACTTAGCAAAACCAAACAATGGCAAAGTTTCACTCTCATTCTGCACACACATACAAGTAAATATCAAATCATATTGCTTCCCACATTAATTCAAAATCTAACACACATTTATATTGGGGACACATTTCAGCCCTTTCCAGTTGGCATAAGTTTGAACCCTACCCCCAATTTGCTTACTGTCTGTTACCATGGTAACAGTACATGCAACACAGAACTAAGCACACAGGTCACAAGTTCAGCACACAATGTTGCTAATGCAAACAGCAAGTGTGCTTGACTTTTCAAAATATCACCTAATGTAATGATCCATTCAAACAGATTTTGTTAACCAATAAGAAATATGCAACCTACTTTTCAGACTACAATGTTTTTAAACAGCCAATCATTTCCATTGTTTTTTCAAAACTACACCTTATCCACCATTTTAGAAAAATCTTACAATTCAAACTGCCATTTCATTTACAGAGACCATCTCAGTGCATCCAGACCTCCTTGCAAGATGCTTAAAGTATGGATTGTGGGACACAGCTATATTTTCTGGAGCCAAAGGTACGCAGAAAATGGAGCCATTGACAAAGACCTAGGTTTACCAAATGTAGACATTAAATGGATTAGACAGAGACGGTTAAAGTGGCCCCAATTGATGCATTTGGTTAAATCCTTTTTACATCTCCAACACCCTGACCTCATAATTGTGCACTGTGGTGGCAATTAACCCTGGGCAATGCACTACGCTAGGCTCACGTAGTTTGTGCAACTTTGCACTACGCGAACTGCACGTAGCACAGTGCAAACATGCGTAGCGTAGTGGAGCAGTCATTTTACGCTTGCTCGCTGTCCTCCACGTCAAGTTGGCGACCACGAGCAAGCAAAATGACATCCTCGCAAGACTTTTTCCTTGTTCGCGATCGCGAGCATGGAAAATAAACCTCCCGGTGAGATTCTCAACATGGGGAGGTCAGGTTTCTCATTGCGAGTGGTCACGCATGCTCGAAACCGCTCGCGATGAGAAACGACCAGTCCGCGTTGAGAAAGCTGCAGCTCGAGTAAAAATCGACTCGAGCGGCAGAAAAGTACAGCTCACACTGTGCAAGATGCCGTTTTCAATGATTGAACAGTGCCGGATGCTTGTCTGCACTGTGCAATCATTGAAAATGCCATTTTGCACACTGCAAACAGGCTACTACTCAGTTCGCGAAGTGCTACGCGTAGCTCGTGTAGTGCGAAGTGCACTTTGCGTAGCTACGCGTAGCGCTACTTCGCGAACTACGCCCACCCCTAGACTGGCAATGACCTAGGCACTTTGACTGGGGTAGGTCTGGAAATGCTTATGAAGGACACCTTTGGAGAATTGATGTCACTTTTCCCCCAAAACTGCCTTTGTGTATTCTAACATATGCCAACGGCAGAAATGTAACTGGTCCAATACATTTTGTCCACAGATTGAGAAAGCTAGGAAACATGTCAGTAAATCTGTTTCTGCTTTTCTCTGAGATTATAGAATGGGGTCCATTTACCACAACAGTCTGCATTTCAATATGGATGGCATCAATAGGACAGATGGTGTACATTTTACAGATGAGGGTAAATGTGTAAATGTAGTTGAGCTTATATAGCGCACAGCTACTCGCAGTGGGTTTCCCGGCGCTTGCTTAGGGAACCCTTCCTGGTATTCCCCTGTGAGATAGCAGGGTATCCACAAGGTGAAAGTCAGGCATCCCGCCGTGAGGGGCCGTTGTGGAGATTAAGCAAGCTATTGCCCAGAGTCGCAGAGTGTGAACACGTGAGTCGAGGAGGCACCGGGGCGAGAATTATCGAGTCCGTGGAATTTTTAGCCCAAGACCCGCCGAGGCAGGGAATTTAACCCTGGTCCAGGACCGATCTCAGCTTACGGGTCTGCTGCCACTAACCCCTGAGCCACACTTCTCCACGGTAACAGGGTCTTCCTCTTGTACTTTAGACTTTGCATAGGTACTTACTTGTAAGTACCAAAATTATCTCAATAAACACAAGGGCTCTTTTTAGAGCTACCCAAAATCAAAACACATAAGCTTCATGTATATCTGGAAAAGATTACTTTTTTTTCCCTTGGAGTCGCACACCCGACGCGTTATTTAGAGTCGTGCACCCAACGCGTGCACACCATGCACACCAAGGAGCCATAGCAAACAGAAATGATGGTTCCAAGGTATGGAGGGGCCTTTGAGCCCCCTCAACCATTTTTGAAAAAGCCCCAGGGAGTAGCAGGCCTTTAAGCCCCCCACCCATCTATTTTACTGGTGGGGTGGCAGCTTAGCCACCCCCGCCACCCATTAATGTTTTAGCCCCGGAGGGTGGCGATCCCCGGTGCTAGGAGGCCCCTCTGGGACCCCATAACATAATAAACTTTTGCCTTCGGAGTTTGGCCCACCCGGTAGCTAATTATTGAAGCCCGCGCTTCCTTTTATTGGTTTGTTTACAGCATGATCCGCGCACCCTAAGCGCACTATGCCGTTTTTAGAAAAAAACAAAAACATTTTTACCCTGGGAATCGTTGTGGGACCCTCTAAGCAGGTATAGAGGGTCAAGATATTTCTACCCTAACCCCTTTATACGTTTTTGACACTTCTTCCACTGACTTCTTCAACCTCGCTTCTACCAAGGCACAAAATGGCTGCCAACAATTTCTGTTTTTGAATGTTAACAACCACTTGACAGCCAATTAGCATTCAGCGCGTGATCGGGATGGCGCGCTTAGAGTGTGCGCAAGATGCGCGGATCCACCGAGGTCATAGATATATACATATTTTTAATTGTAGTTTTCTCAGGAACTACTGAACGGATTTACACCATTTAAGCAAAAGGCACGAGTCTGAACCAAGGACTACCACTTTGCCAAATTTGGTGTAATTCCGTTCAGCCGTTCGGGCTGTATCCGTGATGAACGGTTCCTATGGAAAATGCATGGGGAAAACACGTTTTGGGACACCCCTTTTTTCTCAGCCCCCACTTCAAATGCAATATTTGAGACCCCAGGATTTCTCCTTCCCACGTTGCTAATTTTTAAACAAGCACAGGAGCCAGCGCTTCATTTTTATACGGCGGATCCATGCACCCAGCGCACATTTCTCCATTTAAAAAAAAAAAAAAGAAAAACTTTTTTGGGCCCGAGGGGTCCTTGTCGGACCCCCTAAGCAGGTCTAGAGTGTCAAAATATTTCTTACCTGCCCCCTTAATACATTTTAAACCATTGTTCCACTAATTTCTAGATCCTCGCTTCTACCGAGGCACAAAATGGCTGCCAACTCTTCCTGGTTTTGAATGTTAAGAACCACTTCACAGCCAATCAGCATTCTGCGCTTGATCTGGACGGTGCGCTTATAATCTGCGCAAGTTGGGCAGATCCACCTAGGCAATAGATATATATGTACTTTTAATTGTAATTTTCTCAGGAACTACTGAACAGGTTTACACCATATAAGCAAAAGGCACAAGTCTGAACCAAGGACTACAACCTTGCCAAATTTGGTGTAATTCCGTTCAGCCGTTCGGACTGTAGCCGCGAGGAACGGTACCTATGGAAAATTGCAAGGGGGAAACATGTTTTGTGACCCCCTTTTTTCTCAGCCCCCACTTCACGAATCACCCCAAGTCTTTTAGGAGAGGAGCGGACCGGAGCGACCCACCAGTTTTAAAAATTTTGCGAAGATTCGTCAACCGGCGCCAAAGTTATTCCAAATAGAATGTTGCGGATTTCCTATGGAAAATAGGTCCTAACTATAACTACCTATTGGCCACCGCCAGTAGGTAATATATATATATATATATATATATATATAGATGATTCATGATTTAAAGCTCTATATTGACTGAATATTGTAAAATTTGTGTCTCCATCATTAGGGAAGGCCCCAACACAAGTAAAAGAGTGAATAAAGTGGAACGCTGTGTGATCCAGTGCATTGCTGGATAGCAGTTACATACAAGTAACAACAAACAGATATAGCTGAATTGATTCATCCCGATACAACATATCAGACCGCACAATGTAAATATTATTGACAAATGTAATTTTTAGTTCATGTATTATTAGTTGTTTTCCACACTGTGAAATTATGTATTTATACACTTTAGTTGTAAATAGGTTTTTTCAAGATACGAACACAGGGGTTAGAAATGTTGGAAAGGGGTGAAATAATTATGTTTTACGGTACAGATCAATCTACCTTTAGTTTTGAAGTGGAGTGTATCACGTTTAAAGTCACTAACTACTATGCAACACAGGTCGCGTAAGGTCCTACCAACATTAGTAACTTTATGTGACATTATACATCTACATGTCGCGTACTGAGAGACAATGTGGTACAGAAGTGATATACATTGCATTATCCTGAGATGTGTGAAATAGCAGGCATGCATCACCTCAGTAAACATGCAGTGATTGAGTAATTAGTTCCAGTGGAAGCAGCAATGTGCAAATATTTTGTAAATTATGTACATGGATTGTATACATGGAACTTATATTATGTATTATAAAGTTGTTTTATATATATATGTATTTATTATCAACAGTCGATCACAGTGAAGTCATGCCTTTCAGAAATACATCTTGGCCACACTGTACAATTGTTATGTATTAACCACATTATATTGTCACAGCATTCATGCCACGAATTACTATGTTTTGTTTTTCCAAAATAGTTGAAATAACAACACATTATGTTTTTTAACTTAATTTTGTTTAAACAAATGTATCATATGGAGAGGACCTTCGTGTAATCTAAAGTATTTCTTTATGTTTACCATTGACCATGTGACTCACTTGAGAGGTGGAGCAACACTAAAAAAAGTATATATGATTGAGCTGACCGGGTGTACGGTGTGTGAACAAGAGCACTTGATGCTCGAAACGCGTCGCCCATTGAGAGGTATTCAATAAATCTTACCTTGCCGACAGCCTGGGGTCCGTCTCTTCATTTCGCTGCAGCCGCGGAGGTGTGAAGATTGCTGTTATATATATATATATATATATATATATACATATATATATATATATATATATATATATATATATATATATATATATATATATATATATATATATATATATATATGTTATATATATATATGTAAATATCTCCAGCATTCCGCTATGTGATCAAGGCTGCGTTGACAGTTCATTGAGATAATAAAATCTATCTTTGCCAACCTGAAGAGGTGTTCACGCCATTGCTTCATCGCCGTTTGGAGGTTGGAGTTGGCAGATTTGTGTTCAATATATATATATATATATATATATTGAACACAATCTATATATATATATATATATATATATTTTATGTGAATCTGTGTATTCCTTTTATGTCTCAGTCTCTTAGGGCTCTCAGAGAATATATACATCGTGTATGATAATTATGAATACTATTTTGCATCAATTGGCAACGTGGGGGGACGGGGTGTGAGATTACATCGACCATGAAAATGAATCTGATAACGAGCTAAGTGTTTGTCGAAACTCTCTCCCAACAATCATGTAAAACAAAAAATTATTGTATATAGTATATTCACTTTTTTATTTAGTTGTAATCACAAAAGGTGCCTATTGGCACTTTGCTGGTTTATTTAATCATTTTAACATCACATAGTATTTTGTTGTCACTAAGGGTATAAAGATGGGCATTGGGGGATATGTTATTGTAAGGAAACCTTGAACCTTTGATCTTATGTGTATACATTATCATAACTTGTTTGATTCACGGTTGTGAACATTTAGGCATTCATGTCAGGAATGGTGGACTGGTCCAAAGTATATCTTTACAGTGGTATAATCATGTGAATATAAAAGAAGACGTATATATTTTTATATAGATAGATATATATATTTTTGTAAGTGTATATACATTGTTTGAGTAAGAACCTTTATGATTAATTTTGAGATTTAGTTATAGTAGGACATCCTCAAATTTCGGCATATATTAGCTTTAGTGAGGAATGCGTCAAAAGATCAATGGTGGGTTTTTGCATTTATGCAGATATATTATTTTCCCAGCCTTTTAATTCAGTGCTGTGATGGTGGGTACTGAATTTAATAGCATAGAGAAATGTGTTTTCCATGTCTATGCACCATGTGATTCACTCAGGGGGTGGAGCACTGCAAAGTAAAAAAACGTATTTAAATGAATGCTGACCAGGTGCATGGTGTGTGATCAAGAGCACGAGTTGCTCGAAACGCGTTGCCTGAGAGGTGAATAAAATCTCCCTTACTGCAGCCTGGGGTCCGTGTCTTCTTTATGCAAAGGATTGAAGATTTTGGTGTTCATATATATATATATATATATATATATATATATATATATATATATATATATATATATATATATATATATATATATATATATATTGAACACAAATCTGCCGACTCCAACCGGCGATGAGGCAATTGTTCTATATATATATATATATTCACTGAAAAAACCATAGGTTATAGACCATATATAGTTAGGAATTAGCATTTACAAAACCTTGAAAATTCACTGAAAAAACCATAGGTTATAGACCATATATAGTTAGGAATTAGCATTTTAAAAACCTTATTTTACTCACACAAAACCATTGAAATTCCATATATAGTTAGTTGCACTAACTATATATCGCGCACCCGCAATCCACTGCTGATGATGTCACATATTACATCATTCATGACATGGTCAGTGATATCACTGATGACATCACTGATGACATCTCAAATGACATCACTGATGACATCATCCAGTGACTGTGTGTTTCTGAAAAGTTTAAATATGTTTTACATATTGAAGAATGAGTAGATGTAGAAGTGTCTGGATGAAGGATTTAGTAGGTGCGTGACTGACTGTATGAGTGAGTCATTAAATGTGTCTCACTGAGTGCATGGGTTAGTGACTAAACTGTCTTAATTTGTGCATCATTATGTCTGTTGTTCTGTAAACTGCTGCATGTGTTGGTCAGTAGCTATATGAGTAACTATATGGGTTATTGATTGATTGCCCAAGTATTTGTATGGGAGACTGAGTGTGTGTGTGGCTGGCTGGGAGGTGTGTGACTCTGTGCAGATCAATGTGTACTTGTATCAATGATTGTATAAGAGAGTAAGTATGTGTTAGTATATGTTTCAAAATGTAAGGTGCTCTATGTTTAACTGTATAGATTAGAAAATGGAAGTGTGATTGTTTATTTACAGGACTGACTAGGTGTGTGAGTAACTCCATGGATGAGTGACAGAGTGTGAGAGTCTGTATAGGTGTATGAGTGCATATGATAGTGTTGTAAAGATGAGTGATTGTATGTATGAATGATTGTATGGGTAAATGAGTGAATGTGTGTGTAAACATAGGAATCACTGAGTGCGTATGTAGTAACTAGTATTGGTGTGTCAATGGTTTCAAAAAGTATACTCTGTATTTAACACTGGGTGTAACAGAGGTTATATTAAAGTGTGAGGAGATGCATTGTATTGTCACATGAATGATATCATCAGTGATGTGGTCATTGATGTCAAATGAGATGTCATCAGTGATGTCATCAGTGATGTCATTTGAGATGTCATCAGTGATGTCATTTGAGATGTTATCAGTGATGCCATTTGAGATGTCATCAGTGATGTCATCAGTGATGTCATTTGAGATGTCATCAGTGATGTCATCAGTGATGTCACTGACCATGTCATGAATGATGTAATATGTGACATCATCAGCAGTGGATTGCGGGTGCGCGATATATGGTTAGTGCAACTAACTATATATGGAATTTCAATGGTTTTGTGTGAGTAAAATAAGGTTTTTTAAATGCTAATTCCTAACTATATATGGTCTATAACCTATGGTTTTTTCAGTGAATTTTCAAGGTTTTGTAAATGCTAATTCCTAACTATATATGGTCTATAACCTATGGTTTTTTCAGTGAATTTCAATGGTTTTTTAATAGCAAATATCATAAGCTGTCGAATGTCAAGTACGTGGTAAGTGAAAACATTTTCGTGTTTATGCACACTGATCTGCTTTGAATGGTGCCCCCCCCCCCTCATTTCTATTAGGAGTACTCTCTCTTTGCAGATAGTGAAAGGTAGTTAACGCAGGCCTTTGCCCCCGTTGTAATCCGTCGTGCCTGCTTCTCTCTCCATTTGATTGATTGTTATCCAAGTATTTACTGTTTTAGAATTAGTTCTCTTTGGTTCATTCTCTATTTACAAACAAACACAGAGTCGCAATACTCTGTTTAGTCTTTGCAGATAACGAAAAATCGTGTAAAAAAAAAGAAAAGGAATCGAGCAAAATCAGTAGGCCACTAATGGGATCTCTTTTTGACCTCGCTAAAATAGAAACATTAGGAACAACCCCTCATGACAAATACAAAACTAGTGAGATGAACTGAACTCCACACAATGATGGCTGCAAAACAGCTCGGCTCCGCCACCCACCCCGCCCAAAATAACGATAAAGAGCGGCTGCCATGATTGGTTGCGGAATGGCCACAACGGAGCTACGAAATGGTGCTGCTCTCATGCTAACCCCAGCTTCGGTCTGAAACATCCAGAAACACTGTAGACTACCAATTCGATCAGTTCCGGTAGCGCCCCAATGTAACCCGGTAGAGAAGAACTAGCCCTCCCCTCTTTGACTGATGGTTCTTGTTGCCTGTCCTTTCTGTTGTCATTTAACAGAACTATTTAGCCTGCTGAAAGGGGTTGTGTTTCGACCGCTGGTTGGTGGAGACATTTTGACTATATTCTGGACCTGCGTTGTCGCGTAATGCGTCATATGACGCGCCGCGTTAGCGCATCCGGAAGTCATCCGGGGCGCGCAGCGCGTAACGTAAGCATAACAAGTCATGTGACTTGTTAATAAAACTTTTCATTGGTTCATTTTACTTTTCTTATTCTAATGATGAAAGCCTTGGTCATATCACCTAAAAATTACGCTTTTAATTACTTCCGAACATTATTTTCTCTTAAATATATGTTATAATGTTCCAGGCTAATGTACTTTCCCGGAAATTTTACAACTGTCCTGCAAGTAAAATATATTCTTTTTTCGAGAAAAAGAGCGTTTCTTCATCCCATGACGGAGCCGTTGAGCAAAAGAGGGTCGACCTGCTGTCTTAGTCGCCGATACGCCTGAATATGAGATTCTTATCGATCACTTTATGTTGCAGGAATAGAAAACACAACAGCCCTTGACCATTTATCTTTACTGCGTTCCTTCGTATTATACCTTTTACCCTTCATGTAATTGGTCTGCTTTATTTCACTTGCCTTTTAATGATTCTAAAACAGTGACTATTATTAAAAACTTTACCAATGTATACACTACTACCATGTTTTCTTTTAAAAACCTTTATTGTGAAAATTTCATTATACAAATACGAGCCTATAACCACGTGGGCCTGCCACGGAGCAAACTGTAATCGTATATGATGAATAGACATTTACACTGTAGAGGAACGTAACGGGCGGGCCATTAGGTTGCAAAAACTAAGGTGTCTAACAGTTACGGAATCGGTGGACGTACATTTTATAATTAAAATACGACAGGGCCAGTTACAATAAAATTATCTAGATATACATTTGCGGGCAAGTACCATGGGTGACGTTAATTCGAATTTTCAACAGTACAGTAATCAATAACACATCAGAACTTAATATCAATAGGGATGTCGAAATATTCAATCAATTCTCGTCCCCGCCCGCCATGTGCTTCAAAACTGCATACGTATCTCGTGATTTCAAGGTTCTGCAACCAGTACACAACAAGGAGTTACGAGTCCCATTTATTCCGGCGCCATTTTGGGCGAGGACGGGCAGGTCCAGGATATAGTCAAAATGTCTCTACCTACCATCGACTATGATGATGTTCATATGCTGTATTTATTAGAGTAACACTCATCTGCCCACATGAAATTAATTTACCACAATCTAAACATGTCATTTTAATCTTTCCAAAGTTCTTCTAAATATTTGGGACCGTTTCCCTTGCCTCTGAAGCTCTCAGTGCCACTTCTTTGATGAATGTACTAGCAGGTCAGGGGTTCTCCTCCAAATCTCTCTTTTATGCAGCACTATAATTAATTGGTGCCACCTCTCCATATGACGATGCATGGTATAGTTACCACAACTATATTTTTTTTCGGTTCCTCTGGAGAGTTCATCGTGGCAGATGAAGCGTGTAACATACCGGGCATTTACCTTTTTTTGCATGTACAGGAAAGGAAAAAAAAATCGAGCGTCCGAGTTCTAAGGTGTCCCAGGGCCATTTTAGTGGACCAGGCCCAAATCCAAAGAACAGCCATCTCACAGGCTAATGGGGCGACCCACGCCGAGTTTCAGCATTGTAGGATGACCACACAAGTACAGCAACTTGCTAGACATCACCTCGGTGCCATCCGGATCTCGGCGCCCCACTGCAGATGAAGTGCCTCTCAACTATGAAACCACCACGGTGACATCCGGATCTTGGCGCGTTGTGCTGCCTTCGGCCTATTCGCACATCGGTCCGCTACTGACGCCATCTCACAGGCTAATGGGGTGACCCACGCCGAGTTTCAGCATTGTAGGATGACCACACCAACTTGCTAGACATCACCTCGGTGCCATCCGAATCTTGGCATCTCAACGCCTAGTGGTATCTTCCATACAGAAAATATTGTTACGCTGCCTTTGGCCCCATTCGCACATCAGTCCGCAACTTAGACATCACCTCGATGCCATCCGGATCTTGGCATCTCAGCGCCTTGTGGTGTCAGTCAGAAAATATTGTTGCGCTGCCTTTGGCCCCATTCGCACATCAGTCCGCTACTGACACCATCTCACAGGCCAATAGGGCGCCCCACGCCGACTTTTACCATTGTACGATGGCCACACCAGTGGCATAACTTGCTAGACATCACCTGGTGCCATCCGAATCTTGGCATCTCAACGCCTAGTGGTATCTTCCATACAGAAAATCTTGTTACGCTACCTTTGGCCCCATTCGCACATCGGTCCGCAACTTAGACATCACCTCGGTGCCATCCGGATCTTGGCATCTCAGCGCCTTGTGGTGTATTCTCTTCAGAAAATATTGTTGAGCTGCCTTTGGCCCCATTCGCACATCCGTCCGCAACTTACACATCACCTCGGTGCCATCCGGATCTTGGCATCTCAGCGCCTTGTGGTGTCTTCTACTCCGAAAATATAGTAGAAAATATTGTTGCGCTGCCTTTGGCCCCATTCACACATCAGTCCGCTACTGACACCATCTCACAGGCCAACAGGGCGCCCCACGCCGACTTTTACCATTGTACGATGGCCACACCAGTGCCACAACTTGCTAGACACCACCTCGGTGCCATCCGGATCTTGGCATCTCAGCGCCTTGTGGTGTCTTCAAATCAGAAAATATTGTTGCGCTGCCTTTGGCCCCATTCGCACATCGGTCCGCTACTGACGCCATCTCACAGGCCAACGGGGCGCCCCACGCCGACTTTCAGCATTGTAGGATGGCCACACCAGTGCGGCAACTTACTAGACACCACCTCGGTGCCATCCGGATCTTGGCGCGTTGTGCTGCCTTCGACCTATTCGCACATCGGTCCGCTACTGACGCAAACTCACAGGCCAAAGGGGCGCCCCACGCCGACTTTCAGCATTGTAGGATGGCCACACCAGTGCGGCAACTTACTAGACACCACCTCGGTGCCATCCGGATCTTGGCGCGTTGTGCTGCCTTCGGCCTATTCGCACATCGGTCCGCTACTGACGCAAACTCACAGGCCAACGGGGCGCCCCACGCCGACTTTCAGCATTGTTGGATGGCCACACCAGTGCGGCAACTTACTAGACACCACCTCGGTGCCATCCGGATCTTGGCGCGTTGTGCTGCCTTCGGCCTATTCGCACATCGGTCCGCTACTGACGCAAACTCACAGGCCAACGGGGCGCCCCACGCCGACTTTCAGCATTGTTGGATAGCCACACCAGTGCGGCAACTTACTAGACACCACCTCGGTGCCATCCGGATCTTGGCGCGTTGTGCTGCCTTCGGCCTATTCGCACATCGGTCCGCTACTGACGCAAACTCACAGGCCAACGGGGCGCCCCACGCCGACTTTCAGCATTGTAGGATGGCCACACCAGTGCTGCAACTTGCTGGACACCACCTCGGTGCCATCCGGATCTTGGCGCGTTGTGTTGCCTTCGGCCTATTCGCACATCGGTCCGCTACTGACGCCGCCTCACGTGCCAACGTATTTTCTCCTAATTTTACACCCTATGCCGCATAACAGGTCATGTGACTTGTTTATAAAACTTTTCATTGGTTCATTTTACTTTTGGTTTCCTAATGATGGAAGGCTTGATCATGTGACCTAAAAACAACACTTTTCATAGGATGAAAACTTTTTTTTTTCCCCAAACGATGAAAGCCCCACCTTGTTTCTGGATGTTTCAGACTGAAGCTGGCGTCAGCATGAAAGCACCACCATCTCGTAGCTCAGTCGTGGTCATTCCGCGAGCAATCATGGCAGCCGCTCCCCACCAGAAGCCTGCAGGAGTCGGAGCCCCCAAAACTTTTGATGAATTCTCAAGGCGGAGGGGACGCTTTCGAGAATGAGGTCCAAGACCTAGCAGACAAGCGTCCGATTTCCAAGGTGTCCCAGGGCCATTTCAGTGGACCAGGCCCAAAAAGGAAACAGCCTGCCGCCATTTTGAGAGTCCTGTGACAGCCGCCTATCGCTGCACCGCAAGAGTGGGCGCAACTCAGCTGAATTGCGGCTTTTGACACAGTGGACCAAAAACGGACGGAATGGCAACTGAAACGGTAAAGGGGCGCCCCACTACAACAGACGAGACTCCACCTGGAGAGGCCCGTTCACGCCGCCTCCCCCGGGGCGCTCCACGCCGTTATTCGGAGCAGCATTGTAGGATACCAAAACCAGTGCGGCAACTTACTGGACATCACCTTGGTGCCATCGTTCTGCTGCCTTGGAACTATTCGCGCAACAGTTTGCTACTGATGACCCACCCCCCGCGACGCCCCATGCCGTTATTTGCTGGGTGGCAACTTACTAGACATCACTTTCGTGTCATCTAGATTTCGGCGCGTTCTGCTGCCTTGGAACTATTCGCACAACAGTTTGCTACTGATGACCCACCCCCCGCGACGCCCCACGCCGGAAATCTGGACGTTGTGCTGCGTTGGGACTATTCGCACAGCCGACCGCTACTTCGTTGTTTTTCCCTAAAAATGTTTATATGTTATTACTATTTTTGTTTTCTTGTCTATATTTATAAATTATTAAAGTTTTATAATCTTACTACTTTGTCGGAGTGCTATATATTTTTAATGTGACACATAATTGTAAAAACTTTGATGTACAAACAGTCATCCCTGGAATCTTCCGCTTCAGGCTCGGTCCCCTCCCCAATCACAATAGAGGATGGTTTTCAGATAATAGCAACGCTTCTGCTGTGACGGATCTCATCGAGTGTGGGCCTTGATCTACTATAACTCCTTTGAAGAGGGGTGATTCTTTACAGCTGTGGCCATAAACTACATCTGCAGGGCTAGCTGATACCCTAGGACCAGCCTGGACAATCGGACACAGAGGAAAAGGAGTGTCAGAGGGTGCGGTAGTGAATAGGGCGAAAGGGAGGTGTCGGGCGGGCACAGGGTGTGATTCTCAGGGAACAGCAGCGCAGATGGGGGAGGTTTATTACCCATGCATAAGACAGAGAGCGGGGGTGACCACTGCCTGGGGGAGATGTTTGCGAGGTCTGGTCAAGGCATCTAAAATGGCTGCCATGCACGACAAAAGTGTGGCATTTGAAAAAAGACAAGATGGCGCAGACAATGTTTTTCAACACTTCCTGATTTCCTTCGAATCGAACGTTAACAGACGTTGGGGCATATTACCAAAGTTAAGCGATATTTATCCCTAACGATGCTTAGCAACGATTTTTTTACCGTCAGAAATTATCGCAGATAAACCTTGCTATTATCAAGGTTTATCGGAAATACGATAAAAAACGACGGCAATGCATTAATATCGCTGAAAACTCAGCGATATTCATGCATTACCGAGCTAATGCTCTTAGCCATGTTATCCACCTCCCATTGGATAACATGGCTAAGAACTGCTCAGGGCAGGTGGTAGCTTTTAGAGATATTCGCCCTTATCTCGAATATTTCCAAAAGTTGATAATAGGAGATAGCGATGTTAGCGACTGTTTCCAGTCGCTAACATCTTGGCATGCCCACTTTGCATGTCATTAGTGATAAATATCACTCACATGCAAAGTGGGGCCCAAGATGGTCGCTATCTTCTACTAGCCGTCGCTAACTGGTGTTAGCAACAGCTAGGTAATACACATATAATTTTATCTCCGCGAAGCGGAGCGCTGTTACAGATATATATCTTGTTTCTGAACGTTAATTTCTCAAAATGCACTGAAGCACATATGTTGAGACCTAGCAAAGGCACATCGGGCTACCAGTCCCTACAATTTTGCCAAGTTTCGTGCAAATCCATTCAGCTGTTCGATCCTACCGAGAGACAAGATGGCGGCCGCTACGGACTGTTTGGAATGTTTACAGACACCGGAGAGCCAATCAGCTTCGCTTCGCAAAGCTCCGTAACGCGAAAAGTACGCGAAGCGGTGCGCTGTTACAGATATATACCTTTTTTTGAACGTTAATTTCTCAAAATCCACTGGAGCACATATATTGAGATCTAGCAAAGGCACATCGGGCTACCAGTCCCTACAATTTTGCCAAGTTTCGTGCAAATCCATTCAGCTGTTCGATTATTATTATTTTTATTTTTTTTTGCCCCGCGGGGCCCTTTTAAAACCTCCACATCAAACCTAGGGGGTGAGCGACAATGTACTATGCCCCCTTATGGTCATTTGCCCCTTCGCTTTGGCCTCCTCTTGTCTCTCGATCCTACCGAGAGACAAGATGGCGGCCGCTACGGACTGTTTGGAATGTTGACAGACGCCGGAGAACCAATCAGCTTCGCTTCACAAAGCTCCGTTGCGCGAAAAGTCCGCGAACCAGAGCGCTGCCCGGTCCGCTGTTACAGATATATATCTTTTTTTAAACGTTAATTTCTCAAAATCCACTGGAGCACATATATTGAGACCTACAAAAGGCACATCGGGCTACCAGTCCCTACAATTTTGCCAAGTTTCGTGCAAATCCATTCAGCCGTTCGGGCTAAAAGTGAGGCCAACCGCCCTATGGAAATTAACATGGGAAAAACGCGTTTTGGGACCCCCCTTTTTTCTCGGCCCCCCCTTGACGAACCCCCCCCAAATTTTCAAGGGCTGCTCAGAAACAAAATGTGCCATTTTCCTGAAAATTTCAGCCAATTCCGTCCACAAACGCCAAAGTTATTAGACATAGAATTTTCCAAAAACCCATAGAGAAAAAATCCTAACTATATATACCTACTGGCGACCGCCAGTAGGTAATATATATATATATATATATATATATATACATACATATATATATAAAACGCTCAAAATCCTCCCGCATCAGGAAAGGAAACAGCACTCCGGTGGCAGCAGATAACAGTGGTTTATTTTAGCAACAAAACAAACGTTTCGGCGTCAGTGTTTCTGACCAGCAGCATACATTTCCGGTTAAATAAAGTTTTGTTTGCAAGGGTAGACATCAAAAGGGGACCAGCCCAACAAACACCAAGATGGGCACCATCTTGGAACGGGTTCCTATTATGGGAACTAATGTAGAATATAACCGTGAATCGGTATACTCACAAAAAGATGGGCATTTCAACAATTAAATATACAAATGTACACAATGAAGCACACAATGTACACAATATATATATATATATATATATATATATATATATATATATATATATATATATATATATATATATATATATATATATATATATATATATATATGTATATATATATATATGATTTCTTGCTCGAACACACAATCCTTTTCAGAAAAGACGAGCGTGGACCCAGGTATTGCGCAGAAATGTTATCTTTATTTAGCCAGCTCTGCCACTACGCGTTTCGGGCGCTCCCACCCTTGATCACATAACAGCTCTACTACTTTTTTCACCGCTTTTTAAAGTGCAAGTGCATGTGGTCAATGTATAGACATGGATAAAATACTGCATATCATTACCATAATAGTAAAAGGTAAATGTACATATTCGACATTTGCATCCTTGATAACTATAACTTTGTTTGGATTAAAAATAACTGCGTAAATGCATAAACATCCATAGTTATTTCATATATTCATATATAGTTTAAAAAGGATCGCAGCATAAATGCTTAATTGTACTAGCAGTGATCATCATGTTAGCATCCCCAACCATGTCCTATACAGTGTCCAAAATATTTTGTGCAAACCAATAATATTTTTACATACAGAAAAATGTGTAGAACCTAAACCCTAAACCCAAAGAATATAAAACAATACACCACCTCAATTATTCTACTACATTTTGCAGCAATACATAATTCTGGAGTACTTCATTTGAGTATATCTCTTATCTATATCGCTGCAGTTAAATCATGTATTTCTTCACCAAACAAATAGCTCAAAGACCTCATACTTTTGTAGAGTGCAAAAATGCAAAGGACGATAAATATATACAATATATATATGGAAGATCAATAACCATGATTATACTTTCTAAAATATCATGTCTAAAATCTGATCATAAATACCATATATAAATACATAAATAGTCCTAAAATTTGCCTCTAAAATATATATATATATTTAATATCTCTCTTGAATAAATAACAATACAAAAACACAACAGGAATACACAGTTTACTTCTTAATGCAAAAGGTCACCTCTTATCACTTTGTCATAGAAACGTATATAGTTCTTCACTGATATTGAGTCCCCTCAGGTGTTTTGAGTCAAACTCCAGAATATAAGATGTTTCCAACCTTTTGAGTTTTAATTCTCTATCCCCTCCTCTTTTCTGGGGACTCACTGCGTCTATGAAAAAGTATTTTAGATGTTTTAGGTCATTGTTGTGGACCAACTTAAAATGTCTGGCCACAGGGTAGCTATCATCACTATTTACAATTGCACGCATGTGCTGCAGGACTCTCTTATGCGCCTGTAATTTCGTGCTGCCAATATAAAGTAAATTGCAGCTACATGTTAATACATATACAGCATAATCTGTTTTACATGTAAGATGTTGCTCTATGCCGTGCAGCTTGGTATTAAATGCTGTTATGTAGCTAGTTGTATCAATTCCATATTGGCAAGCTTTGCACGTTGCGCATTTAAAGAATCCTTTCCTTGCTACCAACCATGTGCCTTTCGCCCTGGTGTCTAGGTTGTTACTGGTAAGTATGCTGCCCATGCTGTTGGCTTTTCTAAACATAACAGCAGGGTAATTAGGTAAAAGCTTACCAATCACAGGATCCCCTCTGACAATTGGCAAATTCCTTTTCACAATGGACCTAATCTGTTTCTCCTGTCGGGAGTAGGACAAAATCAACCTAGTGGGTTCCTCCATACCAGGCTTGATGATCCTTTTGGCCCTGCACTGCATTAAATCCATTCTTGCCAGACTTTTAGATTTGGCAATTGCTGCCTCGACAACCTGGGCTTCATAACCTCTGTTTAGAAACCTCCTACGACTTTCATCCTGTTTCTGGTTTATATATATATATATATATATATATATATATATATATATATATATATATATATATATATATATATATATATATATTCACTGAAAAAAACATAGGTTTCACACCAGTTATAGTTAGGTGGAAATTTTACTCGCATAAAACCATTGAAATTCCCACGTTATAGTTAGTTGGAATCACTATAACTTGCGCGTGCAATGCACTGCTGATGACGTCACATATTACATCACTCATGACATGGTCAGTGACATCACTCATGACATCACTCATGACATCTCAAATGACGCATTGTGCAAATATAGCAATATAAAGTGCAATGTGATTGGCTTATTAAAGTGCAATTAGTGTTTAAAACCAAGTACCCATACTAAGTTTTAAAATCACTTCTATAAACAATTCTAATAAAACGATATATTTTTGGAGTTTTTTTAAAATTAATATTAGTGATCTTTGGATGGTAAATGTATTTACCTAAAATCTATCCTTAAATTTAAATAGATATAGTAGAAAAACAGCGAAAAACATAATTCATTGCCGGCATAGATAATACTGATGTGGGAAATATAACCTTATTGATTGTATAGGTAATAATGTAGGTCTTCAGTTGTATTGAGGCCATTGGGAGACTTACTATCGAACCCCATTGTCATATGTGTTTCCAGTTTCCTCAATTTTAATTCTCTATTGCCTTGATGAGGAAGTACTGGATTAGCTGCTACCACATAGTATTTTAAACAGCTGAAGTCGTTGCTATGTATGGCCTTAAAGTGGCGTGCTACTGGGTAATTGTTATCATTGTTAACAAAAGCACTCAAATGCTGTACAATACGTGTATGTACCGGGAGTTTTGTGCTCCCTATGTATATAGCGAACTGTGCAGCAAGTAAAGTGGCCTCTGATTTCTGGTGGCTGTGCGCTGAATGGGACAGTGTAGTGGGTGGTATTGCTGCCAAATTTGCATACTCTACATGTAGAAATTTAAAAAAAAAAACACTCTTGGGCTTTAGCCAGCTTGTAGTCATAGTTAATTCTGGACTATTTTTGACTAATTCTGTCCTCATAGATTTAGCTCTCCTAAAAGTCAATGTGGGAGCTGTGGGTAAAATTGGTGCTAGCACACCATCCGTCCGTAAGATCGGCCAATTTTTCTTAATGATAGCTTGAACCTGTCTTTGTTGCTGACTGTAGGTAGTAATACGCCTTGGAGCAGTGCAATCATCCTTACTTGTCTCATTTGTATCTTGTATTGTAGAACCTTTGTTTAAAAGGGAATCTCTTGACCGAAGTCCAGCTTTTTGGGTGGCTGCTTTAAGTAATTTGTCACTATATCCTCTTGCACAGAAACTTTCTAAGGTAGCAGTTGCACATTTTTCATATTCAGCTTCTGTGCTACAAATTATTTTTAACCTCAGGAGCTCACCATAAGGAATACTGGCAATTAAGTGCTGTGGGTGGGAGCTAGTGGCATGTAGGGTACAATTGCCCGCTGTTGGCTTCCTATGCAGTGTTGTGTGTATTTCATTGGCTGCTACATATATTGTGGTGTCTAGGAAATCAACACTGGCCTTATCTATATGCGATGTAAATTTTAGATTGCTGTCGTTGATGTTGATTTCTGAAATGAAAAGTTCTGCACTTTTAACATCACCATCCCATACAATGAAGACATATATATATATTCATTGAAAAAAACATAGGTTTCAGGGGTGTTATAGTTAGCTGGACATTTCACTCATACAAAACCATTGAAATTCCTCCGTTATAGTTAGTTGTACTAACTGTAACTTTTGCGCCCGCAATCCACTGGTGATGATGTCACATATTACATCATTCATGACATAGTCAGTGACATCACTGATGACATCACTGATAACATCACTGATGACATCATCCAGTGAATGTGGTTTGGTTCCATATTTAAATATGTATTATATATATATATACCAATCTGCATTGAAGAATGTAAATGTAAATGTAAATTGATACTTGTATAGCGCACTACTCACCCGCAAGGGTCTCAAGGCGCTTGTACGAATACCGCTGTGGAACCCATCCTGGCTTTCCCTGTGAGGTGTCCACTCCTGGGCACCCCCAAGGTGGAGGCCAGGCATCCTTAGCGTTGTGGGGGCCGTTGTGGAGATTAAGCAAGCTATTGGCGAGAGTTGCAGAGTGGGACTCCATGATTAGAATAGGCACCGAGGTGAGAATTATCAGGTCCGTGGAATTTTTGAGCCCAAGACCCGCCGAGGCGGGGAATTGAACCCTGGTCCCGGACTAGACCTCTGCATCAGGGTATGCCGCTCTAACCATTGAGCCACACTTCTCCACTGAGTGGATATATAAAAATCTGGATATTGTATTTAGTAGCAGTGTGATTGGTGATTGATTGTTTACTTGAGTAATTTATAGTGTCTCACTAAATATATTGGATAGTGACTAAACTGTGTGAATATCTGTATTACGTGGTCAGTTGTTGTGTAAACTGCTGCACCAGTTGGTTACTAGCTACATGAAACTCTATATTAGTTATTGATTAGTTAACTGATTATTTGCAATGGAGAGTGAATATGTGTGTGCTTTGGTGGGGGTCTGTGACTGCCCAAAGATATGTGAATAGTTAATTCAGTACGTACATGAGGTTAAGACTACGTATTATAATACTTGTTTGGGTGAGTGAATATCTTTATGGGTGTGGTGATGAGCAAAACATTTCTCAATGGTACATGACCAACAAAGTAGAAAAAATGAAAGACAGTGTATGTGACAGTTGTTGTATATAAATAAGTGTACATAAAACTCATTGATTGCATGAGTAACTGTATAGATAATTGTATACTTGTAATAGTGATTTCATAACACATGAAGTATGAGTTACTATTTATATTTATATGAATAAATGAAGTGATATTTGTATAAGTGTGTAGGTGAGTAAATGTAAATAAGGTACATTGTTTGCAAAAGTGAGTAGGATGACTGCATAACTGAATAGGATGTGTGCTGGTGTGTAATGTTAATCTAAGTGTATAAGTATATTTGATAGTGTTCTATTGATTATTGACACCATGTATGAGTGAAACTATAGGTAAGTGATTAGATGTGTGTGTAGATCTAGGAATTACTGAGTGGGTTTTTAGATACTTGTACTGCTGTGTCAGTGGATTTAAATATGCTACTCTGTATTTTTCAGTGAGTGATAAAAGGTTATAGTAGTGTATGATGAGGTGTATCCGATTGTCACGTGGATGATGTCAACAGTGATATCATCAGTGATGTCATTTGAGATGTCATCAAATGATGTCATCAGTGATGTCAATGACCATGTCATGAATGATGTAATATGTGACATCATCACCAGTGGATTTCGGGCGCGAGAGTTACAGTTGGTACAGCTAACTATAATGGAGGAATTCCAATGGTTTTTTATGAGTGAAATGTCCAGCTAACTATACCACCCCTGAAACCTATGGTTTTTTCAATGAATTTCTAAGGTTTTTTTTAATTATAATTCCTAACTATAACCTGCTTGAAACCTATGGTTTATTCAGTTAATTTCAAAGGTTTTTTAAGTGATAATTCCTAACTATAACCTGCCTGAAACCTGTGGTTTTTTCAGTGAATTTCAAAGGATTTTTAAATGACAATTCCTAATTATAATGTTCAGCACTTCCCCATATCTTCAACAAGAAACCAAATTTGCAATGATACTTAAAAAAAACAGGCAATAGTTCCACTTACCACTAACAAATTAACATCAACATTTAACTAGTGTAAGGACGTCTACTACGTACTGCGTGAATTAAATCTAACTCACACCAATATTTAAAGAGCAATATGTGATAGAGGTACTTATTTTACCCTTTCGACACCCAACAAAATCACAATACCCAGCGCCACTACCACTACAACCACCCCTCCTGACCCCTCCTGACCCAACTATGTATAAGGGAAGGAATTCGCACATCAACAATATTGTACAAAATGCTAACACTACCGGTGATATTCTATACACAACTCACTATACAAACCAAAAACTTTTCCGTGTGTAGATATACCATTGATACGTGTAGTGTACTGCACAGTGGATGCAACCATATCATCTCAGACTCTGCGTAATATCTCGGTCATGTTGCTGTGTTGTCTCCCCCACCTTCAAGCAGAACTGAAGTGGGCTGATCCAACGTACACAAGTCAGCATAAGAGTACAACTAATTAGCCTACGCCTCGGACGTGGTTCACTTCTGCAAAGAGAAAAGACAGCGAAAGTCCTCACCCTGCCACCTGGCTGCCGCCATGACCACGTGCCTCCTCGATGCAGGCCGAATGTGAACTCAGCGCCACAGCACCGCAGACTTAAGTCTGTATCAACTACTGTCTTCCATCTACACTGCAGACAGCAGGGTTCACAGCATTGAAGTTATGTAAGGCAGAGACAATTTTCTCTAAGTTTGAACAGTAGGAAATTCAGCCTTCATTTATTTAATGCAGAGATAATTCTACTATATGTCTTTAGATTTTGTTTACATAAATGACAAAAAGCATTCATCCATGTCTGTCTCAACAACTGACTTCAATCTACACTGCGTACAACAGGGTTCACAACTTGAATTCAGCTTTCCATCTACACTACGAAGAGCATTGAAGTTGGCCTTGATTTATGTAAGGCAATTTTGTTAATGGATGCCACAAAAACATTCCTTAATGTCTGTCAAAGTACTGCCTTCAAATGTACACTGCAATCAACAGAGTTCACTACTTGATACCAGAAGCGCAGAAGCACTACAAACAACATTTAATTCAGTCTCGATTTATTTAAGGCAGAGACAATTGTACTGTGTCCTCAGATTCTGTTAACTGTAACAAAATAGCATTCATCGATGTTTGTGTCAACCACTGCCTTCAATCTACACTGCGTACAACAGGGTTCACAACTTGAATTCAGTTTTCCATCTACACTATGGACAGCATTCAAGTTATCCTTGATTTATGTAAGGCAAAGACTATTTTGTTAAAGGATACCACAAAAAACATTCCTCAAAGACTGTAGTGAGTTCTCTGACAAACAAAAGCATTCCTCAATCTCTGTGTCAACTACAGCCTTTGATGTACTCTGCGGACAGCAGGATTCACAACTTGAAGTCATCTTTGCATGTATACTACAGACAGTAAGGAATTCAACCTTGATTAATTTAATGCAGAGACAATTGTACTGTATGTGTTCAGATTTTTTCAGATAGAATGACGATTATACATGACGCATTCCAGCAGACAAGAGACATTATACCACCGCGACCCACCCGAACCATGAATCATCACAGGGTAAGCTCACGCTGAGTTCTTTCGGTACCACTAACTCACTGCACCACAAGTCATTTCCCCATAGCCTTATTAAAGCAGAATTCACTAGGCAAAAAACATTGCTCCCAGTACAGCCCCCCTGCATTACGCATTATCGCAGGGTACGTACAAGCTCAGCGCCAAAGATACTACTAACTCAGTGCACCATAAATAATCGGAAAGAAGAGTGAACAGTTTTCTGTCAGCAATGAGGCATACTATCACTTTTAAGTGGAATTCATGCAGAATCCAATCGCCAAAAGACATTACTGCAATTACTGTGCCCCCCTCCCTCCCCAGACCACGCATCATTGCAGAATATATACACGCTAAGCACCAAATGTACTAGTAACTCAGTGCACCAAAAATGATTATCACGTGGCCTTACTAAGGCACCATTCACAACACAAAAAACATTACTATCAGTACGGCCTGCTCGGACCACGCATCATCGCAGGCTCCACAGAACCTTCTTGTTTTAGATACCACTAACTCAGTGTAAACCAAACTAAGTATAACACCTATCAAACCCTACACAATAGCCCTTTATTATGCTTCCTTGAAAAACTTATTTTATATCACATAGATTTAGTTGAATAACAAAATGCACGCTGCATACATGTTCTATCTTACACTTCAATCATAATTGCAGATGACGCACTCCACCCTAAGATCTTCACTGCAGACAGCAGGGTTTACAACTTGAATTCACCTCTACATCTACACTATAGACAGTAGGAAATTCAACCTTGATTTATTTAATGCAGAGACAATTATACTGTATGTATTCAGATTTTGATAAAATAAGTGAAAAAAACGTTGTTCTATAACTGTACTGACTACTAGCTTCTATGTACACTGTGTACAGTAGGGTTCAAAACTTGAATTTACCTTTTCATAGCTGCATCGTGTGAACTATGATAACAAAGAATGTAGAAGATTGCGCCAAAATGTACCTCCACCACCAGCAATACCAAGTACCTCTGGGGTATCACCTTCAACATCGCCACCAGACATACGTCCCCAATTTCTGAAAGTTACAATGCACTGCGTGAACAGGAATCGTTTAATTTGTAATGGGGAGCAATCAGTACACCTAGTTTGCACAGCAATTTATTACCATCAATGCTAGGTTTTTTTGCCCCCTCAAAGTTCATATAGTCCAGTATGCAACAGTGAATGATTTCAGTGCAGCCTGCTCAGACCACGCATCATCGCAGGGTGAGCACACGATAAACACCAGACGTACCACTAACTCAGTACACCGTAAATAATTGCCACGTGCCCTTGTTAAGGCAAAATTCAATAGTCAAAATACATTTTTACCAGTGCGGTCTGCCTGGACCACGCATCATCGCAGGCTCCACACAAGCCGCCCCACAACTCATGAACTCTTTACGATAGAATCTTCCGTGTATTATTTCACATACAATGCTCCTACCTTTGTACAGCAGAAGTCATAAACCATTTATGATTAAATATCTGTATATGATATCATGATTACTATTCTACTTGTTACTAACAACAACGTAATAAAATGGAGTCGAACACATGTGCCCATACCCACTTCAACTATCTATCTGTGTCTGTGTATTTATTGTGTTTGTAAAATGCTGCTCCTCCACCACATTATATTGTGCTATAAATAGCGTATGCAACCATCTTACCTGTGACAGTAAGTGTGAACTATTCCTCTTTTTTTTTTAGCATATTTATATAGCGCAAAATCAACCCAAAACTAATACATTTTCAGGCACGCATACATTACGTCATTACTCTACAATAACAGGATGTGGACGCAACTCTGAGCCTCGAACACTGATTTCCAGCACTAGGTTCTACAGTGTACCTGAATAACCACATACGTATATATATTAGCTGACCTTCATGTACCAAAAACTGCAACTTAAACCTTTCAGAGCCCTGTATTACTCCAGCTACAAGACTTCACTGAATGTACAACAAACATTCATAATCGCAGAAATGCGTCATGTCCACCATCTTTTATGTGCGCAACTATGAACGAATATCGTGTCAGTAATAACCTGTATCTTCCATGTTGGCCAAGTTGTGGAACTTTACAGATATAATGACACATTTGCGTTTATGACCCGGGTGACGTCAGCACTACAAAACGAACACCCGAATCACTTGATTTCTCATATAGCTCACGACGGGACCACGCCCATAGCTCCGGAATCATGGTTTAGAGCCTCGCGCAGCACTGGCAAACATCAGGCCAGCCCACTCCACTTACGCTACCAGGAAAAAACTAAAACGAAACATTGCCCAGATGTTCATTGTACTGATTTATTAGTTCCTGGTCTAGTTGTCAGGACGGCACACACACACTCCCTCATGGCTGGTATACACCCACACCACACCCATCCGGCGCATGCATCACTACACACGTGACCCTACCAATGAAAAAGACGGGGCGCACGTGCTGTACGCCATTTTAGAGTTGCTCCCATCGCAAGCGCTGTGATGGCCTGCCCTTGTGGTTCGGACGCCTCATGTAGGCCCGAACCACCGAGTACAAGGGCCCACCACTACGTGCGTGGCCTCTTTGGTTACTGAGTTAGTGGTACCGGAAGTACTGAGAGGGTGAAGAACCTGCGATGATGATGGGAGCACGAGTATGTCGTTAGCCATATCGATATCAAGACTCAGCACCATATGTTAGACTTCTTGGTGGCAGAGCGGGACTGCATGATGTAGAAGCTGTCCTGTCCACGAAAAAGTCGATGGGCTGCAGCAGACTGGATACAAAAAACCGACGCAACGCTTTAGACGAACGCAGTCCTATATACCAAATCTTATTCCATTAATATTTTTTTTCCAATAGCAGGAATGTTTTTATAATCGGTTAAACGTCCGGAATATGAACTGTACAAATAATTGTTTTTAAATGCGGGAGTGAAGGTGTGTGAAAGGGCGATATTATTGTACTCCACATTAAGATAGTAACAAATATCAATAATAACATCTTACTTTTACTATCTTTTAAATGTAGCGCTTCAGGGTGCATTATGTCCCGGCATGTGGTGAAAAACACATCGGTGACAGAAAGTTGAGCTGCGAATATTCTTTTCAGTCACTCTCTCACTTCCTCTCTCCTTTCATAAAGAAATGATACACAATCATAACTTCCTTTTTATCTTACAGGCTGTGTTTCACAAATTGGCATCACCCCCCCCAAAACACCTACAAAGCTCTACGTTCATGTATTCTGCGATGATGCGTGGCCATCGTAACAACGTCTGAAAAGCCTGCTTTGACACGTGGTGCACCCTCTTTGAATCACGCCAATGGCACAAGGTGAGCAAAGAAACTTGTTTCCGAAACAACGACAACTTATCTGTGAAAAGAGAAAGTGGGTAGTGTGCAGCAGCTTCACTGCGTAGGAATGTACAATTACCTCCGAGCAGTGAGGGAAGGTTATAACAGTTTGAGTGGCAGATCTACAAGCCCTATACGCCACTTTTGTATCACTTTGAACTTGAGAAAAGAGGTGCAAGGAGCTTCTAAATCTGCCTTTGACTACCCAAGAAAAACACTCACCTCCGGACTTTGCCAGTCAATGGGGTGCAACAGTCTAGGTACGCAATATTGAAAACTCACCACTATGCAGTGGGTGTGCATGGGATATACTACTTTGGAAGACACTTCCTTACAGTGGAAGTGGATGAAATACATTATCCTGAGTGTACAAATAAATAAAGCAAAGATATACGTGTGCAGTTGTATGTACTATGCTATTACTAGCTCTATATACTATCTTTCAGATCACTAAACTGGAGGGTGCACTATGAACCAGCACGTGCTTGGACACACGACGGAGGCAAAAGGTGAGCTATGAGTATTTGCTCCAGTATTAACTGCTCCTTCTATAACTTTCTCTCTCTCACAGTTTTAATGTCGTTTTTTCTCTCTTTCTCTCTCTCACTCTCTCACTCTCTCTCACATCGTTTCTCTTTCTCTTTTAAAGTTATGGATGCTGCTGTCAACTCTGCCGTGTACAACCAAAGCTGAGCTCAAGTTGTGAACTCTGTTGGTCACAGTGTTTACACAAGGTAAGCAGAGCGGCCTAGATATACAATGCCTCTTATTAAATGCATTATAAATAAAAGAGCGTATTTACAAGCACCTTGCGCCACTTTTGCGTCACTTTCAACATCTGAAAAGTAACACAAAAGTGGCGCAAGTGTCTTGTAAATAAGCCCTAAAGAATATTTTCCTGCATAATGACTTGATCTCTCACTTAATTCTGTCTCATCTCTGAATCATTTTAAAGACCTGTTGGTCCATAGTGTAAATCTGACGCAGTAGGCACTTCCATACAGACACCTCTTGAACGCGGGCCTATAAGACAGATGAAATGTGAGAACGTTCCTTACTGGAGGGGACGTATGGAAATGAGCAACTGGGGACGATGGTTGGTTGGGGGACAGCGGGATCATGCCCCCCCACTGGCGCGGTGGAGGGCTGCGGTCTGGGATCGGGTGACTCGACGCCTCCTTCACAGCAAACCCTTCGCCCCGGACTTAGATCTGTGGTTATTGCCACCCTTTGCCCGGATTGCGCGAGTCATGTCCATTGATAAATGGACAGAGGGAGGGTGCCTAATGCTAGCGGACCTGTATCCGAATTACCAATTTATAACCTATCAGGAGGCGGTCACCTCCTTTGCACTTGGCCCGGTACAATACCTCCAATACGCAAAAATAACGGCGACCGCGCGGCACCTCTGGCCAACATTCCCGGAGGCCCCGGCGCACACTCGTGTACTGATCACAATGTTGGCGATGGCAGGGGGTCGGAAGTTGGTAACGCACCTTTATAGGGCCTTAAGGGAGGATATAACATTGCTGCCCTTGACAATAGAGGATAGGTGGCAGCAGGCATGTACACAAGAGATCACCTCCTGTGATTGGGAAAAAATTCATGAAAGTGTGCGGAAGGTGTCAGTTAGCAACCGGTTCAAATTAATCCAGTACAATATTATACACATGACCTACCTTTATCCTAGGCGCCTCCAGACCATAGACAACACCAGGGATGCGCACTGCCCGAGATGCCACAGCCCAATGGCAGACTTTGTGCATATGGTATGGGTGTGTCCGGTTCTCCAAACATACTGGGTGTCAGTCCTGGAGGTTTTGGTGAAGGTGTCGGGATGGGTAGTAGAGTTAGACCCCCGCCCCTGCCTCCTGGGCTTAATCCCTCGGGACCCCAATCGAAAGGTGAGCAGACGGTTTTTGGTTTTGGGACTGGTTACGGCTCGACGCCGCATTGCAATACACTGGTTGTTCCCACCGGGTCCGATGCTGCAGAAATGGAAGACTGACTTGAGGGAATGGGCGCTAGCAGAGGAGGACCATATAAGACGATCAAGGAGGGATGGGAAGCTGCCTGAGGTTCTCCAAGCTTGGGGGGTCATGATCCAAGAGCTGGTGGGATTGGATACCCCTCTGACGCAAAATAGCCCGGAACTGGTAGATTTGAGATGCGAAGATATTCGACCTCAAGACATTGCGACACCAGGTGACCCACTATGAAGACCTAGTTGCAGTGACCCGAGGTTAACGTTTAAAAAAAAAAAAAGTTTTTAATTATTCCTGTTGAATCAAAAGTAAGGAACGCAGACCACATAGGGGAGGGTTTTAAACTCGGCAGGGGGGGGATAGGGACGGGGTGAATTGAGGGGTTGGGTAGGGGGATGGGAGTGGGGGTTCAGGAGTTTAAATGGAGTTCAATACAGCATATGCGGCAGGCAACGACACAGTGACTACACCAGGGACCGCTGGAGACCACACTACCCTCATAACTGTTATGCAACTGACTGCTTGATAATATTGCTTTGATGTTTCCCTTTCTTTTTTCTTTCTCTCTTTATGATGAGAACACTTACAATGTAAGATTGTACCTGGTTGGATTTACTGTGCTGAAGATGTAACCTGTAAAACTTGATAAATAAAGTAAAAAAAAAAAAAGACAGATGAAATGTATCCGGCACACTGCAAACATGCAAATAACTAAATTTCGCCAAGTTTTACCTTAACTTGTAATGTTTGACCTCATTTAGTCACATCGATCTAATTTTAAACACTTATTTTAATTTTTATTTTGCAGATTACCTACCCCACTTCTTTTGGAGTCCATATCACATTTTGTTGAATTGTTTTTTAAAGTTATGTTTCTAGTTATTTATTAAATTTTTATCTTTAAGTTACGTTTCCAGTTATTTATTATTGTTTTAATAAAAGTTAATTTACAAAAAAGTATATGCGTCTTCTTTTTCTGACAACATTTCACTATTTTTTAATGTGATAATGATATAGTTAGAAAACATTTAAAAATAGAAATGATATTTATAACTTGAAGTATAATACTGAGGCTAACTCTTTACCAGACCTTTTCCAGAGTCTATAGCTATGACTAATGGTTCCTATGGAAAAGTTTTAAAACTCCAGCACAGTAACTGTTTCGATTAGCAAGATAGTGTGGTGAACTTCTTATCTCTGTGCTCATTTAAGTGTTCCATGAACTGTTACTATGGTAACAGGCAGAAAACCATTTGGGGTAGGGTTGAAAGGTACTACATTACAGAAAGGAAAGCAAAGTAAAACAGAACACTGTGTAACAGATTAACAACCCCCTTGCGCCACTTTTGCGTCACTTTTCCCATCTTAAAAGTGATGCAATAGTAACGCAATGAACTTGTAAATCTGCCCCATGCACATTACGAGCAAAACAAGTACACAACTCATTCAATTCTTTATCGATCACAATTAGACAGTGTTGCTTCACGATTAATAATGAACTTCAATAAATACTTTGTGCCTATTTAAATGGAAGACGAGATTGACAACATTACAAAACTTAGTGGCATATTTACAAAGACGGAGTTAAAATTGTCGTCGCTTTAACGCCTGCAAACTACAACAAAAATGCAGAAAATGGACTTCAAAATCCTTTGTTATCTTACCGGAAGATTTTCTCAACATTGCTGTATCCTATACAAGACTGAGAGCCACCCCTCGGGGCTATAAAATAAATGGTTGTGGGGGACTCCAATGCCCCCCTGCAGGTGGGCTCCTCAACGACCCCTCTCAAGCCCCAGGAACCACCACCCCTGGGGATTTGTGTATTGTGGGAGACAGACTGCGTGGCCCTCCGTCTGGACCCCTTGAAAGCCCTGGGGACTGCCACGCCCCAGGGCCGGCTCCTGCAGTGTCCCGGGGTGCCTACTCCTGGGGCACTGCTGTTTGCTATGAGAAGGCGGGAGTCTCGCGGCTCCCGCCCTTCCATAGCAAACTTAGTTTGCATTTTGAAAGACACAGCAGTGAAATCTGTTCTCACTTTCAAAATCAAAACCAGATTGCTTTTCCACATGCAAGTTAGCATCTCCCCATGTGAAAAAGCAATGCCGGCTCCCGAAGGACGCAGGGAGCCGGCGGGACGGTGGGGGCAACATTTTGGATGGTCCCCAACATTTTTTATAAGACCCGGGGGATAGGGTCCCCGGGGATATTAGAAATTACTGATAGGGGCTATTTTTTTACGGTAAAATAAAAGTCGCTCACCCAGCGCATCGCTCAGTGTGGCCCCCTGGTGTGCACGTGCTGGATAGTCTGTAGGGTGCATGACTCCAGTGCCTTTGGTGCACAACTTCTACGCGTTTGGGAGCCGGCATTGCTTTTCCACATGGGGAGCTACTAACATGCAGCTTCCCATGTGGAATAGCAATCTGATTTAGATTTTAAAAGAGAGAGCAGATTTCCTTGCTATGGGAGGGCGGGATGGACACCTCGGGACACTGCAGGAGCCGACCCTCCCACAATACATGAAGCCCTGGGGAGTGGTGGTTCCCGGGGCTTTGGAGACCTTGCAGCCCCCGAACCATTTTTTTTGTAGCCCCGGGGTAACGGGCCCTCGAGTGCTCCAGGAGGGGTGCCACGCAGTCCTCATCCCACAATACATAAAGCCCCAGAGGGTGGTGGTCCCCGTGGCTTTGGGGACCTTGGACCCCTCCCCCCACCATTTTTTTTTTAGCCCCGGGTGGTGACGATGCCCGGGACGGTCCAGAAACCCACAATTTCAAAGCAAAACAGTCCAGGGCACACGTATTGAGTGTCAAAATTGGTTCCATACGATATGATGAACTAAACAGGATGTTAGATCCACACCAGATGAGTAGTTTCACGTGTCTTTAATCAACCAAAATGAGCGAGAATCCAGCAGACACCTGTTCCGTCACATGTGGGAGTGATCCTGTGACTCTTCAGGGCTGGGGGATGATACAAAACATGAAATAAACTTTTTGCTAAGTAACATGAAGGTGGGGGATGCCTGGGATGTGCGACTGGCACAGCTCATCGTGTGGTGATGCGGCACCATCCTAGCGTGGAAACCCTAGGTGAGAAGTGCGGCGGATATTCCGTGGGTGGATTAAGACTAAAACATGAAATTGGTGACTGTGTGAAGGGAGTACGTCATGTTATATGGAACCCAAGTAGGTAAAGGTGAAAGAAAAGAGAGAAAAAAACCACAACATGAGTGACATGATCCTGGCACTTTGTGGTAAACGTGTCGTGACCAACCCATAAAATGTAATAATTTTGCCCCCGGTATTTAGCCCCCCTTGGGGCTAATTATAAAAAAAGCTCTGTTTTATTTTATTTATTTTATGGCAGAGTCTGCGCACCCTACACGCACCTGCCGGGTTTCAAAAGAAAACAAAATTGTGGGCCCTGGGGGTCCTTCTGGGACTCCCTAGCAGGTCTAGAGGGTAAAATGATTTCTACCCTACCCCCTTTCTACGTTTTGCACACATATTCCACTGACTTCCTCAGCATTGCTTCTACCGAGGCACAAAATGGCTGCCAACAGTTCCTGCTTTCGAATGTTGACAACCACATGACAGCCAATTAGCATTCAGCGCGTGAACGGAAGGGTGCGCTTATGGTACGATGACGATGCGCGCAAACTCCGTGGATCCACCGCGTCCACAGATATATAAATGATTTAAACTATAATTTTCTCAGGAACTACTGAACAGATTGACACCATTTAAGCAAAAGGCACAAATCTGAACTGAGGGCTACCTCTTTGCCAAATTTGGTGTAATTTCGTTCAGCAGTTCAAGCTGTAGCTGTGGCTAAAGGTCCTATGGAAAATTGCATGGGGAAAACACGTTTTGGGCCCCTATTTTTCGCGGCCTCCACTTGACGAATCACCGTGGAGAGGAGCAGACCAGAGCTGGCCAAAAGTTTGGGAAATTTCACAAAGATTCATCAATCGGCGCCAAAGTTATTGGAAATAGAATGTTGCAGATTTCCTATGGATAATAGGTCCTAACTATAACTACCTACCACCAGTAGATAATATATATAAATATATATATATATATACACACACATATATATATATATATATATATATATATATATATATATATAAATATATCCACAACACTTCACACCACCAGTCACCTTTCCAAGGACGAGAAGGCAGACCCAGATTCAGTGCAAAAACTGGTTTAATCACAGAATGCCCGCTCCACCGCCATAACAAGTTTCAGCCTCCTCCGAGGACTTGATCACATGACGCGTTTCAGAACCATTTTTTCATTTTTAAAGTGACAGTGCAAACAATCACATGTGGAAAGTGTATAAAAAACATAGAAGTTACACATCATGCTAAAATAGTAAATCTGTTAACTCAGAGCATTTATAACATTAATTCCCGCTGTGGGATTACAATAAATATGTGCAAAATGAGCAATGTAATAAATATTCATGAAGTAATAAATATTTTAAAAAGCATGACAAAAAGAATAAATAAATACATTATTCGGTTAAGATGTTGTTGCACAGACAGTACTAAAACACAGTAGGTAGTTATAGTTAGGGTGCAGTTTCCATAAGAAGAGCAATTTTTGATTTGTCAGTAACTTTGGTACCATTTGACAAATCTTCATGAAATTTTCATAACTATTGGGGCGCTCACTTCAGCTGCTGTGTGGAAAATACCAGGGTGATCCGTCAGGTGGGATCCTAGTAAAAGGGGGCTGTTCCAAAATGCTTTTTCTCTATGTTATATTCCATGGGACACGTTACACACGGCTACAGCCAAACTTCTGAACGGAATTACACCAAATTTGGCAGAAAGATAGTTCTTGGTCCAGTAAGCACTCTTGTTTTTGAAAATATCTTTATCTGGCATTTTGTCAACATACATTACATTACAGAATGAGTACGTTTTATGTATTATTACATCTTTTCCGCACGTAAAGTACAGCTTATGAGACATTATCCGGCAATATTTGTGCATGCAACTATCGGCTAGTGCTTGGATTCAAGAGATCCACTTAGTGGCTTTTGAATCCTACCCACTTTACTCAATAGAACCGATAGTTACATCAGTTTGTGTGTCCTCAATAATGTTCCTCCGTGAGAAGTGGTGTGTCTTCCCGTCTCCAGGGTCGTTGCGGTTGCGTGGGAAGTGTTGAATTACCATTTAATATTCATGTATGAAAGGTATAACATATATAAAACTAACAGTACATAAACCAGAGAACTCAACTAGTGCAGATTAGGGGTACCAAAAGGTGTTCAAGAGGAGTTTTATGGGTGGTGCACATTGTGGAATAATTTAGATCAAGCCACGCCTAGTATAGTCATGTGGTTCTAGTTCGTGTCACATGGGGGGAGTGCGGAGGGGGATTACAATAACTCTCTAGTTCTACAGTGGTCAGCCCTGGTCTGTCCCCATTGATCTCAATACCTCAGTCCGTGGGGGTCCCACTGTCTTCATCGGAACTATTTGAATGGCTCGGGAGTTCCCAAACTAATAGGGCATCTTTCCAGAGGTCTGCGATTGTATGCTGACGTAAGCCCTTTACATCTTATCTATATAGTGATCTTCCCTTGGACCCAGCCCATTTAGTCAGTTATTCAGAAACATTTTCTTAAGTGATTCTAACACTCTACTCCATTCTGTATCAGTGAATTCTCTGTCTAGGAGCCTCTCCCGTTCACCCCTCAGCTTCGACAGTGGGGTCAGGGAAAACTCGATTTGTTGTGATGTGTAAAACCATTTAATTTGGTGGACTGCTGTTCCCAGGGTGATAAGGGAGTGCAAGACTGCATGAGTTTCTGGTTGCCTGGTTCTTCCCCACAGCTGCCCAAACTTCGGCATCAGACCCTCATATGTGAGGAACTGCCCCGATAGGAGACCACACTCTTCCACCAGCTCTGCGAAAGGGAGTAAGGTTTTGTCCTGTAGCAGTCTACCACCATCTCAATCCCTGCCTCCGTCCAGGTTGTCAATTGCTAGGCCGCAAGGATTGACTGTGGCTCCCCGTATGGCATCCCCACCAGTGGTAGTTCCGGGGAGTATCTTGGGGCATCCAGTAATTTTATCAGGCAACGTTTCCAGCACTACATCGCTGTGGTTTGCAGCATCAAGTCATAGGGGACCTTAGTTGCCTGATTTAAGAGTTTTGCCAGCAGGAGGCATGGGCGCAGGTTTGGCTCTATCAAGAATGTCCCCTCTTGGTTTACTCCCTCCAACCATTGAGCCACCCACTGCAGCTGTGCAGCCAGCTGGTAAAACTCTAAATCCAGTGCCTCCAGTCCCCCTCTCTTGTGGGGCACCGTAGGAATTGTAACAACACTCTCCTTCTCCCATCTTCCTAGTTAAGCTCTCGCAGTAATGGATGAAACCAACCTGCAGGCATTAGTACTGGTAGGTTAGCAAAGAAATATAAGAAGCGGGGTAGCATGACCATATTAGTTAGGGAGACTCTGGCCATTATAGGAAGCTGCAGGGAGCTCCAGAATGCTACTTTGGACCGGAGTGATCAACATGCCCTATGTAGGTTACCCTCCTTCAAATCATCCAAAGAGTGGAAGACTCGAATACCCAAGTATTTGAATGTGTCGGAGGCCTAGTTAAGGTCAACAGAGAGGCAAGGGTCGGGCCACAGGAAACAGGTATGTTTTATGCTTGTTGACCCTCAGGCCTGACAGTGACCCGGAAGTGTCCAGGAGCCTAAAAGCTGTTTCTGCTCCTTTCGCAGCATTGCCCAAATAAATCAGTAGGTTGTCCGCGTATAACGAGATGATATGGGTTCTGCCGCTCATTGTCAGTCCCAGTCTGTCTCCTCCCTGGCGGAAGAGCGCAGCTAAGGGTTCTATCACCAGTGCAAATAGAAGCAGGGATAGGTGGCATCCTTGGCAGGTGCCGCGTGTTATTGCATACTGCGGATAGATATTCTTGCCCGTCTTAACCCGTGCCATGGGGCGGGTGTATAGCAGTCCTACCCACTTTACCCATCCACCCCAACCCCAGCCTCTTCATGACCTCAAGTAAGTAGGCCCACCTCACTGTATAGAATGCCTTTTCCAGGTCAACCGATAGAAAGGCAGCCTGTGGGAGAGACCGTGCCTCTGAATGATAGAGTACGGAATACAGTTTCCACAAGTTATACGAGGTATTGCAGGAGGGGATGAACCCCTTTTGATTGAGTGAATTAAATGCTTCATATGCGGAAGCAGTCTAAGCACTAGAATTTTACTGAGTATCTTATAGTTAAGCATGGGCCAAAAATCCGTTACGCTCGCGCAATTTGCGGATTTTCGGCAATTTCGCGGTCCGCGAATCTCGCAAAATTGCCAAAAATTCACAAATTTGAGAGCGGGCGGATTTTAAAAATTTTTTATGGCCAGCTCACTCAAGGGACCCCTGCGCCCTTCGGCGCAATGGCATAGTAACACACACATGGTCACTGGAGACAACTCTTCTGGCACTTTACGCAGCTGTAGTGTAGGGAAAGCACTATACATTTACTCAACGAGGTAGCACTTACTGATTAGCCAGTAGAAAGTACTCCAGTTGAGTAGAGATATCGCACAAAACGATGGTGTCTTCTTGGATAAATATGAAGGGCAGGGTTCATTCTGGCACGATGGTCCTGTCACAAAAAATTAAACCTCAACAGAAAGCACTTACAGATATAAATAAAGCAGGTGCCCAAGTTGATGCTCAAATTCAGTAACGCATTCATCAGCCCAAAAACAATCGTGAGATTTGTCGAGGCTGGGCAGGTGTGCTTTCTCCCCATGGCTGCCGTTTCTGTGTGGGGCCAAACGGGAGGGGGCTTGTATGCGAGTTCACATGCCTCTTGCGTGTATAAAAGGTATTGCGCTTGTGAAAGGGAAGGAAGCAAAGTGCATCCTTCACTTTCACGAGCGCAATCCCTGTGCAGTTCCTGTGACCAGGAGCTTATTTTTCCTCGTCTGCTGCTCTGATCGGTCTCTGACCTTTTATACACACAAGAGGCATGTGAACTCGCATAGAAGCCCGCCCGTTTGGACCCGCCCCACACACTAGCAGGGTGCACTGTCTTCCCGCCATTTACCCACTATGATGGCCAGCTCACTCAAGGGACCCCTGCGCCCTTCGGAGCGATGGCATAGTAACACACACATGGTCACTGGAGACAACTCTTCTGGCACTTTACGCAGCTTTAGTGTAGGGAAAGCACTATACATTTACCCAACGAGGTAGCACTTGCTGGATTAGCCAGTAGAAAGTACTCCAGTAATAGGTTATGCAAATCGCAAAAAAAATTGCGAGTTAGCGGGAAATACGCAAACTCGTGGATTTTTTTGCGCGAATCCGCAGACCGCAGATCTGCAAAATTCACCCATACTTACTTATAGTCTGTGTTGAGCATAGACAGGGGTCTGAAGTCTTTCACTCTAGCGTCTGGGCCAGACGTCTTGGGGAGCAGGATCACTATTGCATTTTCTGTAGAGTGTGGAAGGGTATTAACGTTAGAGCCTCAGTGTACATCGTCGCCAAGTGGGGGGCTAGCCCGGCTACATATTTTGTACAAAACTCTGCCAGGAGGCTGCTTGGGACTGGTGTTTTACCGCTAGCCATCTAGCAATGGCCCCTCGAACCTCTTGTATAGTTACTGGGCCTCCCATCTCTGCTGCAATATGTTCATGCACTGTGTGGAGGCAAAGCAGCGCCAGGAAAGCACCAAGCTCCGCTTGGGGAGCCTCCTGGGGGGGTTATACAGCATATCGTAATATCTCTGGAATAGTCCGTTAATCCTACCCGGTCAAATTCGGTTGTGCCTGTTTTAGTCTGAATGTGAGTAATTGGGGCCACATTGGGTCTCCGGCTTGATTAACCACACCAGTAGGTGACAGGCTTTCCCTTCCTCTCTTTGCACTCTATCCATATATGCCCTGTAGTTATTGGATCAAAGTCTCTCTAGGGTCTCATTGTACTGTTTGCGTGTGGCAAGTAAGCTTGAGTGTGCTTGTACTCCTATTCCCTGCATGTTGCCCAGCGTGCACAGCACTCCATCTATGGCTAGGAGCTCTCTGTGTAGTTCCCTCTGTATTCCAGTTGTTTGACCCCTCACTACCACCTCGAATGCCTCTCATACCACTAGTGCAGAGGATGCCGAGTGTGCATTATCCACAAAGAACGTGTCCACTAAGGATTGCAGGGATTCACCAAACGGTTCATCTTCCGATGACAGTGGATTAAGTCTCCATGTGGGAATCAGGGGTCTATGCCCATAGGGTTGGTATGACAGCAGCAGAGGGCTATGATCTGAAAATTTCCAAACTAGCTATTCCATGTACTTGATGGAGCCGCTGACATCTGGGGAGCACCAGAAGGCATCTAGTCTCATGTGAAGTTGGTGTTTGGGGCAGTAAAAGGAATATTCCCTGTCCCCTATGTGTTGCAGAATCCAAATGTCCTGCAGCTCCCAGTGAACCATCCACTCCTGCAACCCTGCTGCTGTTCGATGGGCCTGCGCCTCTGATGAGGGGTGGGAGCGGTCTAACACCACATCAGCCATGCATTTGAAATCCCTCCTAAAATCACATACCCCACCTTTATGTCAGCTATATGGGCGGAGAGACAAGCCATGTAGGCCAGTTGGTCTTGGTTGGGTGCGTATAAGCAAAACCAGCGTGATTTCTTGGCCCAGTAGTCTTCCTGCAAGTAGGACATACCTGCCTTCTTTATCTTTTAAGGTACATGTTGCTACAACAAAACCCCTGGTCTAATCCATATCAGTGCCACTCGGGCATACGCCTGAGAATGTGGTGGCAAATATCTGCCCTCTCCATTGCTTACGCAGCTTTTCTACTTCCCCCTGGATGAGGTGTGTCGCTTGTAAGAGGGCTATCTGCATACCATGTGTTTTCATATAATTGTGTATGTTGTGACGCTTAGACATCGACCCCATCCCCCTAATGTTCCAATTGAGGAACCTCAGTTGCTGGGGATGTGTCGGCATCTTAAGTAAGTCCAGTCCCTGCCTCCTGTGTCCCCCACTCCATCTCAGACCTCGAAGAAATGAAAAACCATGCCCCCTCCTGCTTTATATACAAAGTCAATCAAACACCAAAAATCCCATAACTCCCCACCTGCAGAGCATACTGGAAACGGCCATCTGCCCAAACCTTGAATTCATCTTTAAAGCCTAATAAAACCAGCCACAGCAAGAGCCTTAGGGGGATAATGGCCACACAAATTAAAGCACAGGGATCTGCGAAGCGATGCTATGAGGTGTGGCGTGTTGCAATGCGGTACCGTGTTCACCAGCCCCAGTATTCATCCAGCCTAGTTAGATTATTCATCATTCAAGGTGGTGTTGACCACCACCAGATTATCCAGGGTTGTGGCTGCTCCTGTTATGGGGTCCAGCTATATTATCTTGTCTGCAGTTTTTGGGGTCAGCACTGGCAGATTGGGACTAGCTGTGTCGGAAGAGTCCAAATCTGAACCTTCAGTCCCTTTCATAGATCGCGATCTGCCTCCAATGGGGAGCCACCCTCACGAACAATCTGGACCACTGCCTGAAGTGCCGCTGCTCTCTCATGCTCAGTCTGGGAGGGACTCGGTTTCTTTGAGAGGGTGCGCTCAGGTCTCCGTTTAGGTCGTTTTCTGTGTTTGCGGCCTTCAGTTGCATGATGCTGGCTCTGAGCTGTCTGGGAGATTTGGGTTCTATATGCCTCAATCCAGTCCCAAGCTTCTTTGGGATCATTGCAGAAGTGGGTATTACCATCCAGGACTATGCGGAGCCAGGCAGGGAATATGAGGGAGTGCTGGAGGCCTTCTTCCCTTAATGTTCTCTTAACCTCCAGGAATGAACCATGTCTCTGTTTGGCATAGAGGGCATAATCCGGATACATTGAGACTTTACTGTTATTCACTACAAAAGGGCTATCAGTTTGAGCTTTCTGCAACAAGATATCTCGGTCCCTGTAGTGTAGGAGCGTGCCAACCCCTGGTCGCAGTAGCGGCCCGACACCGCCTGGTGAGCCGGTGCCCGATGTGCTCTCTCAAAGGTGTAAAACAGCGCCAGGGCTCCCGGTGCCACCACCGTGCTGAGCCACGGCTCTAGGTGTGCCACCGTATCACCATTCTCGATCCCCTCCTGCAGGCCAGGACCCGTATATTGTTCCGCCAGCTACAACCTTCTCCATCCTCCACCCTACGCCATGCGCGGAGGAGCCCTAGTCCCACCGACACTGTGCTGATGTCCTGGTGCAGCATCACCTTGGTGTCGAAGGTGGCCTTCAGGATCTTGAATAGTTGCTGTTGGATGGGGTCCACCTTTGATTTGGCCTCCATGCTGCCCCATGTTTGCTCTCGTGGGTCTTCTTCCTGTTCTGGGGCAGCCCCTGTTTGTTTCACCCTAGTTTTGCCTATCTCTGTGGTTTTCGCAGGGCACGACCTGTGGAGGTCTGTGGGACCCTCGGGCAACGCTGTTTTAGAGTGCTCTGTTAAGTCCCGGTGTGGGCTCCGCCGGCACCCAGTTCCAGTGCAGGCATCCAAGGAGCCATACACCCACAGAGAGACAATGAGGGGACCAGGTACCTACATCACTCCCAGGCCCAATGGCTGCAGCTCCGATGTGCGTTGATTGCTAGGAAGGGATGGAGGATTAGTGATTGTGAGTGTTTTAAAATATTTTTGGTGTCAAACGTGCATATTAAGGTACCACAAAAATTAAATAAGTGCACTTTGTGTACTACAAATGAGTGATTTCTTTTTTTAACATAGTTTATGTGAGTCACTGTGTCACTGTGTGTATTTGTGTGTGAGTGGGTGTGTAAGTGGCTTTTCTAGTGTGTGAGTGGCTCTATGGGTGTATTAGTGGGTTTTTGAGTGGCTGTGTGGGTAGATGAGCGACTGTGTGAGTGGCCGTGTGGGTGGATGAGTGTGTGAGTGGATATATGGGTGAGTGTGTGGCTGCATGAATGGCTCTATGGGTAAGTGACTGGGCGTGTATGTTGATGTATGAGTAAGTGAGAAGTTGTGTTAGTGGGAGTATGGGAATGTGAGTGGGTATGTGAGTGGATATTTTGCACAATAGGTATCTGTATGAGTGGCTGTATAGGTGAGTGAGTGTGAATGGCAGGCCCAGACTGGCTGTAGCGGGCACCAGGCACTTTCCCGGTGGGCCGGAAGGGTGGTGGCCAGTTTGGGAGGGATGGGGCTGTTTTTTTGTTACTGGTGGCCGAGTTTGCAGCAGTGCTTCATAATCGACCCCCTGTAACGAAAAAACAAAAGCAGCAGCAGTATTCCTTCCCCCCGGGGACCGTCTGACTTAATTACCCAGGCTGGTTTGCGTTCTCAGTCCAGCCGTGGTGCATGGGTATGTAAGTATGTAAGTGGCTGTCTGGGTAAGTGAGTAGCTCTGGTAGTAGCTGTATGAGTGAGTGAGTGGCTGTGTGAGTGGCTTTATGGGTGACTGTGGGTGTGTGAGTGGCTGTGTGGGTATGTGAATGGGTATGTAAGTGGTTGTATGGGTCTGTGAGTCGCTCTTTGGGTCTGTGAGTGGGTGTGTCAGTAGTTTTATGGGATTGTGAGTGGCTTTATAGGTCTGTGAGTGGCTGTCTTAGTGGCTGTATGGGTGAGTGGTTGTGTAAGTGGCTGTATAAGTGAGTGAGTGTGTGTCTCAGTAGTTGTATGGGTCTGTAAATAGGGTTGTTACTGCCACTGGTCGTGTGGGTATGTAAGTGGTGTGAGAGATTGTATGAGATTGTATCTAATGTTTTTGAAATGTATTTCCTAACTATTAACTCCACTTAACCTTTGCTTTTATTTGTGAATTTCTAAAAAAATGTAATTATTTTTCTAACTATAACAGTATACGAATGGGTATGCGAGTGGGTGTAATAGTGTCCTAATGGGTATATGAGTGGGTGTAAAAGTATTTGTATGGTATGTCAATGGGTATGAAAGTGTCTATATGGGTATATGATGTGAATGGGTGTGACAGTGTGTGAATGGGTAAGTGAATGTTGTGACAGTGTCTCAATGGTTGAGTGAATGGATGTGATAGTGTCTCAATAGGTATGTGAGTGGGTGTTGGAGAGTTTGTATGATTATGTGAATGGGTGTCACAGTGTCTGAATGGTTGTGATAGTGTCTGAATCGATATGTGAGTGGATGAGACAGTGTCTTTATGTGCTGCGATAGTGTCTGAATGAGTACATGGGTGATTGTAACAGTATTTGTACAGGTTAGTGAATGGATGGGATTTGTGAATGGGTGTGACCGGGTCTGTATGGGTATGTGAGTGGGTGTGAGAGTGTCTGAATTGGTATGAGTGGGTGTTTGAATGTCTGTATAGGTGGAAGTGTAGGTGTGAGAGGCTCAGTATGGCCGTGTATATGGGTGTGACAGTGTCTACATGGGGCTGTGAATGGGTGTGCCAGTGTCTACATGGGGTTGTGAATGGGTGTCACAGTGTGTACATGGGGTTGAAAAAAACATTTTGTAGTGTCTCTCTGGGTTACTGAATGGCTATGATGGTGTCTGGGTTTCTGAATGGATATAACAGTGTCTGCATATGTTTGTAGATGGGTGTGACAGTGTCTGTATGTGGGTGTGGATGGGTGTGATAGTGTCTGTATGGGTATATGAGTGTCTGAATGGGTATGTTAGTGGGTCTGTGAATGTTTGTACAGGTGGACGTGAGGGTGTGAGAGGCTCACTATGGGTTTGTGAATGGGTGTGACAGTGTCCATACGGGGCTGTGAATAGATGTGACAGTGCCTATATGGGGGTCTGAATGGGTGTTACAGTGTTTGTATGGATTTCTGAATGGGTGTGCAAGTGTCTGTATGGGTTTGTGAATGGGTGTGACAGTGTCTGTATTGTAGTTGTGAATTGGTGTGACAGTGACTACATGGGTTGTAAATATATGTCACAGTGTTTGTATGGATTTCTGATTGGTGTGACATTGTCTGTAAGGGGGTCAAAATGGGTGGGACATTGTCTGTATGGGGTTGTGAATGGGTGTGACAGTGTATGTGTGGGGTTGTGAATAGGTGTGACAGTGTTTGTATGGGTGTGACAGAGAGTGTATGGGTATATGAGTGAGTGTGGCAGTGTCTGTATGGGTATGCGAGTGGGTGTGAGAGTATATGTATGGGTACAATTGTGGGTGTGACAAACTCTGTATTGGTATATCTATATATATATATATATTGATCAAAAGGGTTGCGCTTTGTGGAAAAAGCCTCGCTGATGGGTTGAAAGTCCTCAGGTACAGCGCGGTAGGCAGAAGAGAGGGTAGTGCACATAATCCCTGCTCACAGCCAAACGCGTTTCGAGATTTTCATCCCTTGGTCACTGGCAACAGGAATCACTCGCTGGATGTTTGCAAAAACCACCATTTTATTCACAGGTAAGCCCCGCCCACTGGCTTCCGGGCATTATGGTTATTGTGGTTTAAACATGTAGCTCCCAAGTGGGTTCAACGAATGTTCACAATAAAGTAGAATAAAAAACCCAAGTGGGTGGGTGATGAACAGTACTCAGATCTGTGGTGCCTTATTCCAAACACGATGAAGGGACCCCACCAGTTTCGAGTTGAAGAAGTCCTTAACTCATGATCCGCTTCTGCGGCGGGCAATTTTCGCGACCGAGCAGGCCGCTTAAATTCAAAAACACGTTTGGCTGTGAGCAGGGGTTATGTGCACTACCCTCTCTGCTGCCTACCGCGCTGTACCTGAAGACTCTCAACCCATCAGCAAGGCTTTTTCCACAAAGCGCAACCGTTTTGATGAATATATATATATACCCAGCACGGGTGGAGCGAGGTATTTTACCTCCAACAGGACGCTGTAGCCTACGGCTGTCCCTGCCTATATTTCCTACCTGGACTTCGAGGTAGCAGCGGACCGAGGGGACCCAAGAAGGAGCTGGCGGACTTTGGCGGATTTCAGTGCACAGCCTCACTTCCCACCTGCACCAACTGGACATTGCTCCTGTTATTCAACCAAACATCCCCCACACCGCCGACCCAGATGCACTCACTCGTTGCATTCTGGGAGTTGGAGTCTGCTCGTTTTCACGGCAACCAACAGGTGAGCCAATCCAGCTAGGGGGAGGAGTATCCAGACTTATCACTTCAAGAGGCGCAGAAATGGGACTATTCAGTGAAGGCGGTTCACGCAATGCAGGGCGCTGAGGAAGGCATCACGCCGAAATGCATACGCCACCATTGCTTTGTCTGCCTAATAAAGCCGTTTTTTTTTTAACCCCCTCTGGCCTCTGCCCTTTCTTGTTTGGAGGGGAGTTTTGCGATATATATATATATATTTTTTTTTACCACACCAAACTTCTGATTAAAGAAGGCGCTGACTCCGTGAATTTCAATCCAAACGGTTTATTGCTTTTCACTCAGTTTCTGCTCACGCGTTTCGGCGGCTTGCTCCCGCGGCTTGCTCCCGCCTTGTTCACTATATATATATATTACCTACTGGCGGTCGCCAGTAGGTAGTTATAGTTAGGATTGTTTTCCATAGGAAATCCGCAACATTCTATTGGGAATAACTTTGGCGCCGGTGGACGAATTTTCGCGAATTTCTCAAAGAAGATGGCCCGCTCCGCTCCTTCCCTGAAAATTTGGGGGGGATTCGTGAAGTGGGGGCCGAGATAAAAGGGGGGTCCCAAAACGTGTTTTCCCCATGTTAATTTCCATAGGGCGGTTCGACTCACTTTTAGCCCGAATGGCTGAATGGATTTCCACCAAACTTGGCAAAATTGTAGGGACTGGTAGCCTGATGTGCCTTTGCTATGTCTCAAGATATGTGCTCCAGTGGATTTTGAGTAATTTAGGTTCGAAAAAAGATATATATCTATGAGCGCGCCCGGTACGCGCACCGGGGAGCGCACCCGGCGCGTAACGCGAGTTCGCGAGCGGAAAGCTGATTGGCTCTCGGGTGTTTGTCAACATTCTAAACAGTCCGGAGCGGCCGCCATCTTGTGTGTCGGTAGGATCGAGACACAAGAGGTGGCAAAAACAAAGGGGGAAATGACTAAAAGGGGGCAGGGTAGGCCCCCCTGACCCCATAGGTTTGATGTGGGGGCCATAAAAGTGCTTCGCGGGTCAAATTTTTTTAAAAAAAATTCCGATTTTCGCGGGGGGAGCGCCCGGTACGCGCACCAGGGAGCGTACCGGGGAGCGTACCATGGAGAAAAAAGAATGACAGAGTTTCCAAAAAATGTAGCATTTTTTTATAAATTAGAGGTAGTTCTACAAAGAACTGTTTTTTTTTATTCTTTTTGTTGTTTTATATTTTTTTTAGTTTTTTTGAACATTTTTTACTTTTTTTGGCTTTTCTGAACAGTTTTATATTTTTTTTGTATTTTTTATGGGGAGAAACAAAAAACAGGGAATTGTAAATGGCTCAACTGGAGCAAAAAAATAACAGGAAAAAATTAATGTTTCTTCGGGCACTTGTGGTGATCCCAAGCACGAGTGATAAGTGTAATGCTTTGCTCACCATAGCATATTGTCCCTCCACACAATATGCAAACGATTTTAAAATTGGAAAACTTGGATTGAATGCTTGGGATCATCTCCCTTGCCTCTGGACACGATGGGGTGGGTTGTTTACTTTGGGAGGTGCTGGCAGAAGATTGGGCAGGGTTTCTGGCCAGTTCCCTGACCTCTGCCCTAGCATAGTTATTAGGGTGCCGGCGTTGCATGTGCCGAATCATGGTGTTGTTGCCAAAAGAGTATTTTTTGTTAGGGTTTCCCCTTGAAATTTGAAAGACACAGATTAAACAAGTCGCCTTTGGCGCATTCACTTTCTTCTTGTCCTTTGGGATGGAAAAAAACTGCCAGATAAAGTGCTCCTTTGGCTTATATGGGGTAGTATCTTCTGGTAGGAACCTCCCCTCCTCCTCCTCCTCCTCCTCCTCCTCCTCTTCTTGTTCTCCACCACTGTGGTGTTGTGGTGGTCCTTGTGGTGGAGGTGGTGGTGGTGGTGGTGCAGATGCTCCTGCAGCTGCTGCTACTGTAGCCATTTTTCAGACAAATAGGTACAGAGAGGTCTTTCAACAGGTCTTCCTCACTCAAAGTACAAAGTGAGAATGAGGAAAATAGGTGGGGGCTTTCATCATTTGGAAAACAAAACTGTCCTGAACCAATGAAAAGTGTTACTTTCAGGTCACATGACTCGGGCCTTCATCATTTGGAAACCAAAACTGATCTGAACCAATGATAAGTGTTATTTTCAGGTCACATGACCCAACGCGCTTACGCTACGCGCCCCGGGGCGGGCCCGGGGGCGCGTAGCGTAAGCGCGTCAGGACGCGCCCGGCGGCGCTCACGTTGCACGATCGTATACGTTCGGGCTCTTCCGGGTGCGTTTACGCCGTGCGTCATAAGACGCATCACACGGCTACGCGATACGTCACGATGATGTTTTCGTTCGCGGCAATAGCGCTAACGGGCCGCTCACCGGTACGCGCATCAGGGCGCGCCGTAACACAGCGCTCACCGGTGAGCGCATCGGTACGCGCCCCGGGAGCGCTCCGGGTCAAAAAAGAAAAAAATAAATAAATAAATAAACATAAAAAAAATAGTATTACATAATTATACAATATAAAATTAATTATAAAAAACTATTACATTTCATACCTATAGAGATTTGCTATTAAAAAACCTATGAAATTCACTGAAAAAACCATAGGTTTCACACCAGTTATAGTTAGGAATTAGCATTTAAAAAACCTATTAAATTCACTGAAAAAACCATAGGTTTCACACCAGTTATAGTTAGCTGGAAATTTTACTCGCATAAAACCATTGAAATTCCCACGTTATAGTTAGTTGGACTCACTATAACTTGCGCGCGCAATGCACTGCTGATGACGTCACATATTACATCACTCATGACATGGTCAGTGACATCACTCATGACATCATTGATGACACCATCCTTGTGACAGAGTGACAGACCTCCTTTCACTGTAATGTAACCCTTGAAACACATATTCAATAATAGAAACTAAAATTTTCAAAAAAATGGAGATACCCATACCAGTTACAACAACCAATTCAATAATTCCACCATCTATATACACATCCACTCATTCACCAACAGTTCTATATAGTCACTCATACATATACTCACTCATCATATGTAGTGATACACCTATACATCTTGTTACACACCGACAGTCATCTAAAAGATACTCTGACACATACTCACACATGTAAATAAACTATTAAACATCCATTTATTTGCATATACAGCTATACCCACACTAACACTTTACTTCTAAAGAAACTTACACATACTTACTCTCTTAAACAATCACTTATAGAAACACATACTAATTTAAACAGGAACTCTTACAATCTCTTACTCTCACATATACTCACTTATATACATCAATATTCACATATACTAGATTAAAACATATGTAGTTACTGATAAAGACACTAGTGAGACAGTCATTCACTCACTAACACACACATATACACACTCATCCACCCATACAGTCCTGCACATATGCTGTCTTTAAAACACATACAAAGAGAGAGTCAGTCATTCATGCATCTATGTGCTAGGTAATACCCCCACCAAACCATACAAACACTCATACTGATGCTAAGAAAAACATCTAATAACCCATATACATACACATGTAGCTACTCACCAACCCATGCAGCCACTTATACACAAAGTGAAACACTAATACATATATTTAAATATTTAAACATTACTCACTAATATATGTATTCACTAAGATACACGTAATAAGCCAGTTAACCAATCAATTAAAAAAAAAAAATCCATGTAAATACTTATTGAAACATTTATTCTTCCATCAACTTTTACATATACATATATAACACATATTTATTTTTTAGAAAGACACACATTCACTGGATGGTGTCATCATTGATATCATGAGTGATGTCACTGACCATGTCATGAGTGATGTAATATGTGACGTCATCAGCAGTGCATTGCACGCGCAAGTTATAGTGAGTCCTATGGATGGGACTTATGGGACTTGTAGTGCCTCACGTCGCGCTAATGTTCAGTTGGTAAGTCCCATAAGTCCCATCCAGGGCGTGCATCTATGCAAGAAGGGGGGTGGTGCCTCAAGCGCTCCTTCATAACTGCCAAAGCCTCTGAAGAGAAATGGGGACACTTCGAAACACGTCAGGCATCCAGGGCAGTTTGAACAGTTAAACGATATTGTTGTGCTGGAGGCGTGCTTACCATTCAAGGCTCCTTGTGTGCAGCTGAGGTCCGGGTGCTCCTTTGTACGTTGGGTACTTCGGAGCTTGAATATATATATATATATATATATATATATATATATATATATATATATATATATCACTTTGTCTCTCCTCACCACAACTCTACATGGACGGAGTCACGGCACTGCAACAGGTTAGTTTTTAAGATATTTTATTCACACACCATGTGAAAAATAAAGTGCATCAGATAACGGTCTACGCGTTTCGGCTACTCCTAGCCTTCTACTGGACCATATATATATATTTGAAGTTGTGCTGGCTCTGCAGATTCATGGAGTTTGCTAGCGGTTTTAAAATCTTTTTTCACCATTTTGCTGCCCAACATTCATAGTTCACCCACATCAATATCGCAAACATAAGGTCAGAAAACTGATACCCTGACCCTTTCATTTATTTTATCTACTACTTTTCAGTCCTGGTGACAGTTTCCGGGCAAATAAAATGGCAGATACATCTTTTCTGTGAAGCTGCAGCCAACCAATTAGAGCCCTCCTTTGGCGCTTGAACCCGCAGAGGCACCGGGGTGGATCTGTGGAGGATATGCGTACCTAAATCAAATAAGGGGATAGCATGATCTGCTAAACAAAATCTACCTTTCTGACAAATTTGGTGTAATTCCATCCAGCGGTTCAGGCTGTAGTAGTGTTCAAAAAGTTTGTTGAAATGAACATGAGGAAAATACATTTTGCCCTCCCCTTTTTCACAGCCCCCACTTGATGAAACATCCCAAAACTTTCCAGATACTAGCTGAAGTGAGTGTTGTATTAGTTTAAAAATTTGTGAAGATTCGTCTAATGACGGCAAAGATATGGGCAAGTCAAAAAACTTGGAGTCTAGGTCCTAACTATAACTACCTACTAGCAACCACCAGTAGATTATATATATATATATATATGTATATATATATATAAATATATACATATATCAGTATGTGTGTGTGTGTGTATATATATATATCTACATACATTTTTGGATTTGCCTATAACGTTTATACCCATCAGGGCAAGGTTTAATCTGTGTTGCACAGATTGCTGTTCTCTTCTTCTATTTATAGATAAGGCCTATCGCCTTCCGAAATCACCCTATCATCCAGGACTGAACAGGATAAGAAGTGGTCCAAAAGGCACATAATCAAACTAGAAGAGCCTCGGCTCTGAGCTACAGGAAACGCACAGTTGAAAAGCACCCGCCAAAAGAAATCTGTGTTTCTGATTCAAACAACGCAGGGAAAGCGCAGTCAAATGAGTGCCTGCCGGATGACATTGGCGTTTGCCCAAACTCAGAATCAGCCTCTGTGTAGAATCAAAGAGAAACGAACACCGCCACTGGCTGCTCAGGTTTGAAGCAATCTCGGAGCTGGCTTGAAAGAGGTTATGATGAAGAAATGATACATCGGAAGAAGGCACCAATGCTTTAGAATTAAGTTGCTCCTTAGAAGTTTCCTGAGAATCCAAATAGGTATTTATCAATAAATTTGTAGTTCTTCATCATGGGTGTTAGACCTGTCAGCCCTTTGGGTGGTCCCTTCTTATTTTGTATTTTTTTTATTTTTGGCCTTCTGAATTTTTGTTCACTACATTTTTGATTGTGTTGGCTTTAAAACTCTGGGTGCACCATCATTACTAATTAATGGTGAGGCGCAGGAGCTCCTGCTAAAATGGAGGGTAGCTGCTCTAACCCAAAATGGTGGCCTGTCAGAATTTGCCTCATCGCTTTGGGCCATTGGGTGACATGAGAGATGCTGGAACCTTCTGGTCCACTCTAGTCACTTGGGCCCAGGCTATATATAGAGGGAGTGCGGGGTGGCCATTTTGTGAAGAGAGTGGTCACTGAGGGGCTTGCTGGAGTACAGGCTGCTGAGTGTGGAGATTGGCGCACTGCAGAGATTGACTGCCTCTTGGGGCTGCTGCCCTTCACAGTTGCCCCCACATGCTGATCTGACCCCGCCAGTAACCAACTCCTGCACCCGCTTTTCCCCGTGCCTCCACAGGAGTGGAACTTCCAGATTGACCCTGGGGATCTTCCAGGTCGTGTACTGAGGAAGACAGCATATCCTGAAAAGGTGGTGAGTGCTGCCGCCTCCAGCGGAAGGTGAAGCCTGTGTGAAGTACCCCCCCGAGAGCCCCTGCTGCTGCCTGGAGCGTTAGTATGACAGGACTGCCCCTCGCCTTTCCTCCGTGAGCCCAGGGCCCTCCCAGCTGAAGGAACGCATTGACCAATACCGCAGCCAGCTGGGATTTCCCCCCTTTTGTGTTGCCAGTCTTGCATTAACTCACCGCTGCAGCCCGAGGGTTTCTCTTGCGTGTGGGACCGTAAGAGCCGGTTGACGGCCTCCGCTCCTGAGGCAATTGCTGCTAGTGTGACCTGTTCAGCGCGGCGGCCCGGACTGGGAGGGGAAGCGTAGTGGGGAAGCTGTGGGAGGATCGGGAGAGACTCCGGGCGGAGTCGCCTAGCGACCGAGGCCCCAGCCCTGCGCGTCACTCTCCCACGTCAGTGCTCCGCCTCCGGCTTCCGCCGAGCAACGCTGGCTGATCGCTAGAGGCTAGCTGGGATACTGAGTGAGGTGGGATGGTGGCAGTGAGCCCCCCTTTTCCCCTAGTGCGGGCAACAGCCTCCTCCCATCAAAGAGGATCCTCAGGTGAGGAGCTGAGGTTATCGCACACGCTGGGACTGAGGTGAGGAGATCTAGAAAATGGCCTCAATTAACAGACTAACAAGGGTGCTTTTCCCCACACGGTTGGGAGGCCTTAAGAGGTGAACTAGTCCTGACGATCTGAAGCTTAGAAAACTATTGCCTACTCTAAGAGGAAACGGAATGAGAAAACCTGCCAACTAGAGGGGGATATTAAAAGTTAAGTTCATTGCATCTCAGTGGTGACTCTGCACGGGCCCAATCCTTTGGTTAAACCTGTCCCATTACTTCAGTTACCTGGATCATTTTTCCTTGTCGACCATTCATCTTTCTGCCTGGTTGTAGTGCTAGCATTGGCCCATAAACCCTGTGCTCTCCAGCCTTGTCAGGAACTGCGAATTCTGCTGGTTCTCTCTCCAAGTGAATTTGCCTGAACTGCTTTCCCAGGATGGTACAAGAAAATGCTTTACTGAAATAATGCAAAAGCCTGTTACTGTGTGATTTTAGTTTGAAAAGAAGGTTAATATCTATTGTGCCGTTTTCTTAAACTTCCAAGGGGGGTCAAGTAAATAGATGTCTAGAAGACTTGATGGTAATGGTATTTATTCAACCTCATTGGGACTATTGATGTGTTTATTCATTTATGAAATTGATGATGCAATTACCAGTCTAATTCCTAGCCAATGCTTTTAACCCATTGCCTGGTTATAGTGTATTACCAACGGCATATTGGCAATGTTACTGAAATCTGCTGATGATGCTCTGATTCAAATGTAATGAACCTTCTTTCTCTCACTGAAAGTGTATGCTGGAATTTTTACATTGCTAAAGTCTCAATTGATTAAATGTATTGACAAATTCAATCCTATCAAACACAAGCACAGGAGATAAACTTTTCTATTTTTCTAATAAGGTGTGGTGTCATTTTTGGTGGAGGTGCACTGGGGTTCTGTGCTGAGTGTGACGCAAGTACGACAAGTTGCCCTGGAGTTAAGCCTTTACCCTTTGTGCCAAGCTATCCTAGGTGGACCGGAGACCCCGGGTCCAACATATTGGTGTTCAGTGGTTGGATTAGGGCTTGTGCTTGCGTTCACTTCTTCCTGGTGGTGGTTAGAATTAGCCCTTATTTGACACCTCTCTCCTGAGAAACCCCAAATAAATGTCTGAGGGCCCGTTGGGCAAAATGGAGTTCAAGCTGACTGAGTTAGAGACTTACACAGTGGCACAACTTAGGGAATTTTGCCAGGAGAAAGGGGTGTTCTTCAAGCGTGATGCATAGAAAGTAGAACTTCAAACCAGCTTGAGAGCATGGGTAGCAGCTCACCCAGATGGGTGAAGGGGGAGGAAGAAGGGGAGCGTGACACCATCATAGAAGTGGACATGCTGTACCAAACCGAAGGGGGGAATCTGTTACCAGGTCCTGGGACACCTTCAAGGGCAGGCAGTAGTGTGTCTGGAAGGAGCTTGTCCTCAGCAGAATTAGCGGACAGGAGGGAGAAGAGACAACTAAAATTAGAGTTGGCCCGATTGGAGAAGGAGCGGGAGGAAAGGAGGTTTCTCCATGAGCTTAGCTTAAGGGAGTTAGACCTCAAAGCCCTACAGATAGGAACCCCCAGCAATCCTATTGGTGGCAGCGTACCTAAGGAGGTTACCAGGGAGTCCAGACCCTACTTGCCCAAAGATGTAGTCGCCCGTTTTAGTGTAGGGGATGACATTGCCAAATGGTTGGCTGCCTATGAGGTCTCGCTAAGAGCCCATGGGATTTCGGAAAGTCTTTGGGGGTTGGCCTGTACAAGTACATGCCTCCAGTGGGGAAGGATGGTCTTTTAGCTCTGGAACAGGAGGAACAGACCAATTACCCCACAATGAAGGTTGCCTTAATCAGAAAGTTTGGGCTGACCCCTGAAAAGTATCGACAGAAATTTCGGAACAGCCACAAACTAACTACACAAAACTGGGTGGACTTTCTGGACTACGCTAAGAAGGCATTAGAGAGCTGGGTGCAAGGCAGTGAGGTTACCGATTATGAGGGGTTGTACAATCTGTTCCTGAAGGAGCACCTCCTCGAGAAATGTTTTCCGGAGCTGCGTCAACACCTGGTGGACAGGAAGCTGACTAACCCTAGGAAGCTTGCAGAGGAGGCGGACATCTGGGCTAGTACCCGGGTGTCCTCAAAAGGAATTGGAGGGGATTTCCAAAGGACTGGTCAGGGGGCTCCCCAGAAGAAAGGGGGGGAAGACAAAAAGAAGGAGTTCTCGAAAGGCCCCCAAAATAGCTTGCAGGGGAGGGGATCAGGTTTCACTCCTAAGGTTAATCAACAAAAATCCCCCTATCCTGACCATAGTCAGGAGCCTAGGATTGTCCGCTGTTATGAGTGTGGTGGGATTGGGCACTATAAGGGAGATGCTAAGTGCCCAAAGAGACCACCCCCTCCCACTGGAGGAAAAACCCCGGGAGTGGCTAGTGTAGTGCTCGGGGAGGAATTGCCCTTAGACAAGGGAGGTGAGTGGGCAGGGATAACCTTAGTGTCCCTGGAAGACAGCGAGATGGTTCCTAAGGACCAAGTGCCTCCAAATACCACCAAGTATGGGCAGTGGGTCACCATCAGTGGCCAGAGAGGGGAGGCTCTGAGGGACACAGGTGCCAGCATGACCATGGTGAGGAAACAGCTGGTGTCCCCAGAGCAGGTGATTCCTAACGTACTCCACCCAGCTGTGATGGCTGACGGATAGGTCACTATCCCGTGGCCGAAGTTCCTTTTGAGTAGGGCGGGGTCATGGGCCCTCTTCGAGTTGCAGGGAGCCCTGCCGTGCCGGTTGATTGTCTGTTGGGGAATGACTTAGAGCACAATGCTTGGAAAGAGGTGGAATTCCGGACGCATACAGAAATGCTGGGTGAACCTGATTGGACCTGTGCAAGCACACGGTCCGCGACTGCCCGCAGGGGAAGTTCGCAAGGACTGGAGTCTGGAACAAAGGCACAGCCAGCTGCCAACAAGGGGAAGAACCGGGGACAGGGAACAGCTGCCCCGGCGTCCATACCTCGTGAGATGGATAGGGCACCTGAGGTGGTGATCCCGGAGTCTACGAAGGGGGATGTTGTCTCCCTGGAGGACTTACCCATCCCTGCAGAATGGCATGTGGAGGGATGACCTACGAGGGAAGAGTTTTATCAGGGGCAGAAGGAGTGCCCTACCCTTGAGGGACTGAGGCGACAGGCTGAAGCCCAGGCAGCAGGTAACATTGCAGGGAACTTTCATATTTATTGGGAGGATGGTCTCCTCTATAGAGAACCCAAGGCTCCGGTGCACGGGTGCACGTTCGTCACGGGCCTTGGTAGTTCCCCAGCGTTACCGAGCCTTTCTATTGGAGTTGGCTCACGAGATTCCTTTGGCGGGACACCTGGGACAGGACAAGACCTTTGCTCGGCTTGTCCCCCATTTCTATTGGCCTCAGATGAGGGTGGCGTCCGACACTTTTTGTAGGACGTGTGTGTCTTGCCAAGCCAGTGTGAAAACAGGGGTTAAGCTGAAGGCTCCCCTGGAGCCACTACCCGTCGTTAGCACCCCCTTTGAAAGGGTGGGCATCGACATTGTTGGGCCATTGGATCCACCTACTTCAGCCAGTCACAGGTTTATCCTGGTTCTGGTGGATCATGCCACCTGGTACCCAGAGGCTATTCCTTTGAGGACTGTTACTGCACCTGCGCTGGCTCGGACCCTGATGGGGAATTTTACCCGAGTGGGTTTCCCCAAGGAATTTGTGTCTGACAGAGGGTCCAACTTCATGTCGGCATACATGCGGGCTATGTGGAAGGAATGTGGAGTTACTTACAGGTTCTCCACTCCTTACTACCCCCAGACCAATGGTCTGGTGGAAAGGTTTAACAAAATCTTGAAGGGCATGATCAGGAGTCTGCCTGAGAGCCTGCGGAGGAAATGGGACATCCTCCTACCCTGTTTGTTGTTCTCCTACAGGGAAGTGCCACAGAAAGGAGTGGGCTTCAGCCCCTTTGAAATTCTGTATGGGCACCCTGTCAGAGGACCTCTCAGCCTGGTGGAAGATGGATGGGAAAAGACTCCCAGGAGGCTTCCCCAGGATGTGTTGAGTTATATGCTGGCTTTCCGTAGCCAAATGGCTAAGTTGTGGAAGCAAGCTTCTGACAACCTTGAAGCCAGCCAGTCAGTCATGAAAGAGTGGTATGACCACAATGCTCACCCTGTGGAGTTGGAGCCTGGACAGAAGGTGTGGGTCATGGAGCCTGGAGAGCTTAGTGCCCTCCAGGATCACTGGACATGCCCCTTTGAAGTGGTTGAAAAAAAGGGAAAGGTCACTTATTTAGTGGATCTTAAGACCCCCAGGCAGCCCCATCGGGTGCTCCATGTCAACCGCCTCAAACCCCACCCTGAGAGGCCCGAGGTCATCTTGATGATGGTGACTGATGGGACAGAGGAAGAGGAAAGTGAGCCTCTCCCTGATCTCTTTGCGTCCCAAGAGAAGGATGGGTCGGTGGAGGGGGTGATCCTCTCACCATCCCTGACTCCCGAACAGCAGAGAGACTGCCGCCAAGTCCTGGAGCAGTATTCCTCGCTGTTCTCCCTTATCCCGGGAAGGACCCACCTATGTACCCATGATGTGGACACAGGGGACAGCCCACCTGTGAAGTCCAAGACCTAGCGGCTGTCAGATAAGGTGAAGGCCAGCATGTACAGTGAAGTCACTAAGATGCTGGAGCTGGGAGTGATTGAACCTTCAAGCAGCCTCTGGTCCAGCCCGGTGGTTCTGGTACCAAAAGCTGCCCCACCGGGCACCACTCCAGAACTCACGTTCTGTGTGGATTACAGGGGACTGAACTCTGTGACGAAGACTGATGCCCATCCTATCCCTAGGGCGGATGAGCTCATCGACCGGCTGGGAGCTGCCCAATATCTAAGTACCTTTGACCTCACATCAGGGTACTGGCAGATCTCCCTTACAGATGGAGCAAAGGAAAGGTCAGCCTTCTCCACTCCTGAGGGCCACTACCAGTTCTGTGTGATGCCTTTTGGGCTCAAGAACGCCCCTGTCACCTTTCAGTGGCTGGTGAACCAGGTCCTCTCCGGTATGGAGGCCTTCTCTACTGCCTATCTTGATGACATCGCTGTCTTCAGCAGCGGCTGGGAGGACCAATTGTGTCAACTTCAGGCTGTCCTACAAGCCCTGAAGCAGGCTGGCTTGACGATCAAGGCTAGATCGGGCAGGGGTTGGTAGTGTACCTAGGCCACTTGGTGGGCCGGGATAAGGTGCAGCCCCTCCAGGCTAAGATTGAGACTATCATGGCCTGGGAACCCCCCAAGACTCAAACGGAGGTCCGAGCTTTTTTGGGCCTCACAGGATACTACCGTCGCTTTGTCAAGGGATATGGCACAATTGTGGCCCCCTTGACTGAGCTTACATCCAAGAAACATCCTCGATGGGTAGTCTGGACCGAGGCGTGTCAACGAGCTTTTGACACTCTAAAACAAGCTCCAAGGAGTTTATCGTCCAAACGGATGCATCAGAGCATGGCATTGGGGCAGTGCTATCACAACTCAATGAGGAGGGTCTGGACCAATCTGTGTTTTCCTTTCCAGGAGACTGCTTCCCTGGGAACAGAGGTGGAGTGCGATTGAGCGGGAAGCTTTTGCGGTGGTATGGGCTCTGAAGAAGTTTTGGCCATACCTGTTTGGCTCGCACTTCCTGGTTCAGACTGACCACCGGCCCCTTCGTTGGCTGATGCAAATGAGGGGCAAGAATCCCAAGTTGCTAAGGTGGTCCATCTCCCTACAGGGAATGGATTTCAGGGTGGAACATCGACCAGGAGTGGACCATGCCAACGCTGACGGTCTCTCCAGGTATTTCCGCCTTAGTGACGAGAACTCCCAAGGGGTTAGGTAGCTCTCCCCACTTTCAGCTGGGGGGGACGTGTGTTAGACCTGTTAGCCCTTTGGGTGGTCCCTCCTTGTGAAGTGAAGTGAAGTGAAGTGAAAAAGCATTTATAAAGCGCAGCGTACACTGTACAGTTTCTTGGCTCCTTATTTTTCTTTTTTTTCTTTTTGGCCTTCTGAATTTTTGTCCACTACATTTTTGATTGTGTTGGCTTTAAAACTCTGGGCGCACCATCATTACTAATTAATGGTGAGGCACAGGAGCTCCTGCTAAAATGGAAGGTAGGTGCTCTAACACAAAATGGTGGCCTGTCAAAATTTGCCTCAGAGCTTTGGGCCATTGGGTGACATGAAAGATTCTGGAACCTTCTGGTCCACTCTAGTCACTTATGCCCAGGCTATATGTAGAGGGAGTGCGGGGCAGCCATTTTGTGAAGAGAGTGGTCACTGAGGGGCTGGCTGGAGTACAGGCTGCTGAGTGTGAAGGTTGGCGCACTGCAGGGATTGACTGCCTCTTGGGGCTGCTGCCCTTCACAGTTGCCCCCACATGCTGATCTGACCCCGCCAGTAACCAACTCCTGCACCCGCTTTTCCCCGTGCCTCCACAGGAGTGGAACTTCCAGATTGACCCTGGGGATCTTCCAGGTCGTGTACTGAGGAAGACAGCATATCCTGAAAAGGTGGTGAGTGCTGCCGCCTCCAGCGGAAGGTGAAGCCTGTGTGAAGTACCCCCCCGAGAGCCCCTGCTGCTGCCTGGAGCGTTAGTATGACAGGACTGCCCCTCGCCTTTCCTCCGTGAGCCCAGGGCCCTCCCAGCTGAAGGAACGCATTGACCAATACCGCAGCCAGCTGGGATTTCCCCCCTTTTGTGTTGCCAGTCTTGCATTAACTCACCGCTGCAGCCCGAGGGTTTCTCTTGCGTGTGGGACCGTAAGAGCCGGTTGACGGCCTCCGCTCCTGAGGCAATTGCTGCTAGTGTGACCTGTTCAGCGCGGCGGCCCGGACTGGGAGGGGAAGCCGGGCCGCGTAGTGGGGAAGCTGTGGGAGGATCGGGAGAGACGCCGGGCGGAGTCGCCTAGCGACCGAGGCCCCAGCCCTGCGCGTCACTCTCCCACGTCAGTGCTCCGCCTCCGGCTTCCGCCGAGCAACGCTGGCTGATCGCTAGAGGCTAGCTGGGATACTGAGTGAGGTGGGATGGTGGCAGTGAGCCCCCCTTTTCCCCTAGTGCGGGCAACAGCCTCCTCCCATCAAAGAGGATCCTCAGGTGAGGAGCTGAGGTTATCGCACACGCTGGGACTGAGGTGAGGAGATCTAGAAAATGGCCTCAATTAACAGACTAACAAGGGTGCTTTTCCCCACACGGTTGGGAGGCCTTAAGAGGTGAACTAGTCCTGACGATCTGAAGCTTAGAAAACTATTGCCTACTCTAAGAGGAAACGGAATGAGAAAACCTGCCAACTAGAGGGGGATATTAAAAGTTAAGTTCATTGCATCTCAGTGGTGACTCTGCACGGGCCCAATCCTTTGGTTAAACCTGTCCCATTACTTCAGTTACCTGGATCATTTTTCCTTGTCGACCATTCATCTTTCTGCCTGGTTGTAGTGCTAGCATTGGCCCATAAAGCCTGTGCTCTCCAGCCTTGTCAGGAACTGCGAATTCTGCTGGTTCTCTCTCCAAGTGAATTTGCCTGAACTGCTTTCCCAGGATGGTACAAGAAAATGCTTTACTGAAATAATGCAAAAGCCTGTTACTGTGTGATTTTAGTTTGAAAAGAAGGTTAATATCTATTGTGCCGTTTTCTTAAACTTCCAAGGGGGGTCAAGTAAATAGATGTCTAGAAGACTTGATGGTAATGGTATTTATTCAACCTCATTGGGACTATTGATGTGTTTATTCATTTATGAAATTGATGATGCAATTACCAGTCTAATTCCTAGCCAATGCTGTTAACCCCTTGCCTGGTTATAGTGGTTTACCAACGGCATATTGGCAATGTTACTGAAATCTGCTGATAATGCTCTGAATCAAATGTAATGAACCTTCTTTCTCTCACTGAAAGTGTATGCTGGAATTTCGACATTGCTAAAGTCTCAATTGATGAAATGTATTGACAAATTCAATCCTATCAAACACAAGAGATAAACTTTTCTATTTTTCTAATAAGGTGTTGTGTCATTTTTGGTGGAGGTGCACTGGGGTTCTGTGCTGAGTGTGACGCAAGTACGACAAGTTGCCCTGGAGTTAAGCCTTTACCCTTTGTGCCAAGCTACCCTAGGTGGACAGGAGACTCCGGGTCCAACAATGGGTACTTACAAAAATTTTCCAGGAGGCCAAAATGTTTGGCTGCATTGATGCCAGCAATGTGACGGGTGTTGTCTATGTATGATAGAACTACCAAAATAGATGAAAATACAGTCATTAATTTAACTACAACTGTATTAAGTGAAGAGGAAAGAAAAATACTAACTTTGGATCTCACTTATAGTCCCGTCAGAGATTTTAATTACGCAGAGACACGAATAGATTTATTTTAATTTGTGCGTAAAATGAAACTACGTAAATACCATACAACTCAAGGGACGCAAAATCGTGACACTACAACAACGCTTGTGGAAATTAATAATACTAGTGCGACATTAACAGTAGGGGACTTAGACCTTTTGAGGGATATGCAACAATTGTTTGATGAAAACAACACAACTATGAGTCAGTTGGATCAGGAAGCCCAGCAATTGGGTGCAACAATTCAAACTAAATTTAAACCTAAATCAACCTTTTGCCCGATAAAGATGTGAGAAAATGTTGATGTCTTTCATGACAAAGTCACTTTTGAATTGAAAAAACTTTATTGTGCTACCATGAAATCCCCCATGAAACTTACCAAACAAGATTACATCTACACTCAATTGGTTAAAAAATTACAGGATGATGACAAAATTATCATACACCAATCAGACAATGGTGGCAATGTGGTGCTGTGGCCACAAGAGTTATATATGGAGGAGGCTGAACAACAACTGAATGACAGAAACTGCTATAAAAAAACATAACATCTTAGCAGTAAAATGTGCATGGAATAACTTTAACAGCAAACTGTAGGCATGTAAATCTGCCGGTTTACTCAGCATGGAAGAATTCACATTTTTAAAAGTTGACTACCGCATTGTACCTGCAATATTTTTCATCCCCAAAGTCCACAAAGATATGCACAAACCACCGGGAAGGCCCATTATATCGGCCAAAGGCAGTAAATTGGAGAATGCATCCAAATATGTGGATTTCTTCCTACAAGATCATGTGAAGAAACTCCCATCATACATACAGGACACAGGGGATTTTCTCCGTAAAATTCAGAGTGTTAAATGAGATGTTGATTGTTTGCTTATTTCGCTAGATGTTGTCTCATTATACATTAGCATACACAATCGCGATGGTTTACTGGCAACTGAATTCTATTTAAACACCAGACCTAGACAATTCTGCTTACATAACCAAATGTTTTTGACTATGATTTCCATATGTCTAGAAAATAATTTCTTTCTCTTCAACAATCAAATTTTCCAGCAGGTTAGGGGAGTTGCCATTGGGGCCTGCTTTTCTCCCAGTTATGCCTGTCTTCCCATGGTCATGTGGAGGAGCGGGTCCTCATGGCAACACACAGTGACATCCTTTCCAGGCATGTTCTTTGCTGGTATAGATACATTGGCGATTTGTTTTTGGTATGGAAGGGTAATGAAACGGATGCTCAAAACTTCATAGCTTAGCTAAATGATAACAGTTTGAACTTACAATTCACAGCCGAAATAAGCAAGGAAAGCATAATCCTTTTAGACATAGAGGTTTTCACATCCAACAACAAGCTAGAAACACACCTTCACAGAAAACTCAACAGCTGGCAACACTGTGTTGCATGCTTCCAGTCATCATCCGCCTCATTTGATCAATAGCATTCTCTATGGGGAAATGCTGTGGATCAGAAGAATATGCAGCACTGAATCGGATTGCATACAGACCCAACAAGCTAGCGGGGACAGGTTCTTAGCCAGAGGATATGCTGAGAGTGTGGTCTGTCCATCAACTGTGTTTTTCGCAATTTTCACCCCGAGTGGGCTGGGTATGCACAGACGTGAGTCCCAGGCTCTCCACACCACTGGAGTCAAGCTATCCAGGCTGATGAAGGTTGATAGCCAGAAACCGGTCCATGGATGCTTGATTCCGGTCTGGGAAAGACATGGCTTGGTAGTTCGGACTGGACTGTTCCCATGAGGCACAGGGTCAGAGCTGATTTGCATATAGCCAGTGTCTAACCCAGGGTGGTGTGGAGTGCACAAAAACGATGGATTTAGGCCCAGATCTTTGTACTGGGGTGAATGTATGACATTGTTCTACATTCTGTCCATCAACTGTGTTTTTTGCAATTTTCACTCCGAGTGGGCTGGGTATGCTCAGACGTGAGTCCCAGGCTCTCCACACCACTGGAGTCAAGCTATCCAGGCTGATGAAGGCTGATAGCCAGAAACCGGTCCTTGGATGTTTGATTCCGGTCTGGGAAAGACATGGCTTGGTGGTTCGGACTGGACTGTTCCCATGAGGCACAGGGTCAGAGCTGATTTGCATATAGCCAGTATCTAACCCAGGGTGGTGTGGAGTGCAAAAAAATGATGGATTTAGGCCCCGTTCTTTGTACTGGGGTGAATGTATGACATTGTTCTACATTCTGTCCATCAACTGTGTTTTTTGCAATTTTCACCCCGAGTGGGCTGGGTATGCTCAGACGTGAGTCCCAGGCTCTCCACACCACTGGAGTCAAGCTATCCAGGCTGATGAAGGCTGATAGCCAGAAACCGGTCCTTGAATGCTTGATTCCGGTCTGGGAAAGACATGGCTTGGTAGTTCGGACTGGACTGTTCCCATGAGGCACAGGGTCAGAGCTGATTTGCATATAGCCAGTGTCTAACCCAGGGTGGTGTGGAGTGCAAAAACACGATGGATTTAGGCCCCGATCTTTGTACTGGGGTGAATGTATGACATTGTTCTACATTCTGTCCATCAACTGTGTTTTTTGCAATTTTCACCCCGAGTGGGCTGGGTATGCTCAGACGTGAGTCCCAGGCTCTCCACACCACTGGAGTCAAGCTATCCAGGCTGATGAAGGCTGATAGCCAGAAACCGATCCTTGGATGCTTGATTCCGGTCTGGGAAAGACATGGCTTGGTAGTTCGGACTGTTCCCATGAGGCACAGGGTCAGAGCTGATTTGCAGATAGCCCGTGTCTAACCCAGGGTGGTGTGGAGTGCAAAAAAACGATGGATTTAGGCCCCGATCTTTGTACTGGGGTGAATGTATGACATTGTTCTACATTCTGTCCTTCAACTGTGTTTATTGCAATTTTCACCCAGAGTGGGCTGGGTATGCTCAGACGTGAATCCCAGGCTCTCCACACCACTGGAGTCAAGCTATCCAGGCTGATGAAGGCTGAATGCCAGAAACCGGTCCTTGGATGCTTGATTCCGGTCTGGGAAAGACATGGCTTGGTAGTTCGGACTGGACTGTTCCCATGAGGCACAGGGTCAGAGCTGATTTGCATATAGCCAGTGTCTAACCCAGGGTGGTGTGGAGTGCAAAAAAATGATGGATTTAGGCCCCGATCTTTGTACTGGGGTGAATGTATGACATTGTTCTACATTCTGTCCATCAACTGTGTTTTTTGCAATTTTCACCCCGAGTGGGCTGGGTATGCTCAGACGTGAGTCCCAGGCTCTCCACACCACTGTAGTCAAGCTATCCAGGCTGATGAAGGCTGATAGCCAGAAACCGGTCCTTGGATGCTTGATTCGGTCTGGGAAAGACATGGCTTGGTAGTTCGGACTGGACTGTTCCCATGAGGCACAGGGTCAGAGCTGATTTGCATATAGCCAGTGTCTAACCCAGGGTGGTGTGGAGTGCAAAAACACGATGGATTTAGGCCCAGATCTTTGTACTGGGGTGAATGTATGACATTGTTCTACATTCTGTCCATCAACTGTGTTTTTTGCAATTTTCACCCCGAGTGGGCTGGGTATGCTCAGACGTGAGTCCCAGGCTCTCCACACCACTGGAGTCAAGCTATCCAGGCTGATGAAGGCTGATAGCCAGAAACCGATCCTTGGATGCTTGATTCCGGTCTGGGAAAGACATGGCTTGGTAGTTCGGACTGGACTGTTCCCATGAGGCACAGGGTCAGAGCTGATTTGCATATAGCCAGTGTCTAACCCAGGGTGGTGTGGAGTGCAAAAAAACGATGGATTTAGGCCCAGATCTTTGTACTGGGGTGAATGTATGACATTGTTCTACATTCTGTCCATCAACTGTGTTTATTGCAATTTTCACCCAGAGTGGGCTGGGTATGCTCAGACGTGAATCCCAGGCTCTCCACACCACTTGAGTCAAGCTATCCAGGCTGATGAAGGCTGAATGCCAGAAACCGGTCCTTGGATGCTTGATTCCGGTCTGGGAAAGACATGGCTTGGTAGTTCGGACTGGACTGTTCCCATGAGGCACAGGGTCAGAGCTGATTTGCATATAGCCAGTGTCTAACCCAGGGTGGTGTGGAGTGCAAAAAAACGATGGATTTAGGCCCAGATCTTTGTACTGGGGTGAATGTATGACATTGTTCTACATTCTGTCCATCAACTGTGTTTCTTGAAATTTTCACCCTGAGTGGGCTGGGTATGCTCAGACGTGAGTCCCAGGCTCTTCACACCACTGGAGTCAAGCTATCCAGGCTGATGAAGGCTGATAGCCAGAAACCGGTCCTTGGATGCTTGATTCCGGTCTGGGAAAGACATGGCTTGGTAGTTCGGACTGGACTGTTCCCATGAGGCACAGGGTCAGAGCTGATTTGCATATAGCCAGTGTCTAACCCAGGGTGGTGTGGAGTGCAAAAAAACGATGGATTTAGGCCCAGATCTTTGTACTGGGGTGAATGTATGACATTGTTCTACATTCTGTCCATCAACTGTGTTTTTTACAATTTTCACCCCGAGTGGGCTGGGTATGCTCAGACGTGAGTCCCAGGCTCCCCACACCACTGGAGTCAAGCTATCCAGGCTGATGAAGGCTGATAGCCAGAAACCGGTCCTTGGATGCTTGATTCCGGTCTGGGAAAGACATGGCTTGGTAGTTCGGACTGGACTGTTCCCATGAGGCACAGGGTCAGAGCTGATTTGCATATAGCCAGTGTCTAACCCAGGGTGGTGTGGAGTGCAAAAACACGATGGATTTAGGCCCAGATCTTTGTACTGGGGTGAATGTATGACATTGTTCTACATTCTGTCCATCAACTGTGTTTTTTGCAATTTTCACCCCGAGTGGGCTGGGTATGCTCAGACGTGAGTCCCAGGCTCTCCACACCACTGGAGTCAAGCTATCCAGGCTGATGAAGGCTGATAGCCAGAAACCGATCCTTGGATGCTTGATTCCGGTCTGGGAAAGACATGGCTTGGTAGTTCGGACTGGACTGTTCCCATGAGGCACAGGGTCAGAGCTGATTTGCATATAGCCAGTGTCTAACCCAGGGTGGTGTGGAGTGCAAAAAAACGATGGATTTAGGCCCAGATCTTTGTACTGGGGTGAATGTATGACATTGTTCTACATTCTGTCCATCAACTGTGTTTATTGCAATTTTCACCCAGAGTGGGCTGGGTATGCTCAGACGTGACTCCCAGGCTCTCCACACCACTGGAGTCAAGCTATCCAGGCTGATGAAGGCTGAATGCCAGAAACCGGTCCTTGGATGCTTGATTCCGGTCTGGGAAAGACATGGCTTGGTAGTTCAGACTGGACTGTTCCCATGAGGCACAGGGTCAGAGCTGATTTGCATATAGCCAGTGTCTAACCCAGGGTGGTGTGGAGTGCAAAAAAACGATGGATTTAGGCCCAGATCTTTGTACTGGGGTGAATGTATGACATTGTTCTACATTCTGTCCATCAACTGTGTTTCTTGCAATTTTCACCCTGAGTGGGCTGGGTATGCTCAGACGTGAGTCCCAGGCTCTCCACACCACTGGAGTCAAGCTATCCAGGCTGATGAAGGCTGATAGCCAGAAACCGGTCCTTGGATACTTGATTCCGGTCTGGGAAAGACATGGCTTGGTAGTTCGGACTGGACTGTTCCCATGAGGCACAGGGTCAGAGCTGATTTGCATATAGCCAGTGTCTAACCCAGGGTGGTGTGGAGTTCAAAAAAACGATGGATTTAGGCCCCGATCTTTGTACTGGGGTGAATGTATGACATTGTTCTACATTCTGTCAATCAACTGTGTTTTTTGCAATTTTCACCCCGAGTGGGCTGGGTATGCTCAGACGTGAGTCCCAGGCTCGCCACACCACTGGAGTCAAGCTATCCAGGCTGATGAAGGCTGATAGCCAGAAACCGGTCCTTGGATACTTGATTCCGATCTCGGAAAGACATGGCTTGGTAGTTCGGACTGGACTGTTCCCATGAGGCACAGGGTCAGAGCTGATTTGCATATAGCCAGTGTCTAACCCAGGGTGGTGTGGAGTGCAAAAAAACGATGGATTTAGGCCCCGATCTTTGTACTGGGGTGAATGTATAACATTGTTCTACATTCTGTCCATCAACTGTGTTTTTTGCAATTTTCACCGAGAGTGTGGTTGTGGCAGCCATAAACAAGGCCAATAAACTACAACGTTCAGAAGCACTAGTAGATTGAACTATGAAGGATTTTAAGACTTCTCAACCCATTGACCAGCCTACCCGATTGGTGTTAACATTCAATCGACAGCACAAAACATTAAGAAAAATAGTAAATAAGAATTGGCCCTTGATTCTGTATGACCCAATACTGGGTGAACGTTTAACTGCAACTCCCAGTATTACTTTCAGGAAGGCTCGCTCCACGAGCAATGCTTTGGTCAGGAGCGTCCCTGAAATCATCTCAACAAAAAATTGGCTCAATAACAGAACAGGGTTTTTTAAATGTTCCAGCTGCAGAGCGTGAAATATGGCCATAATTCTAAATCATACACCACTCCTTTCAAACAGAAACCGTGTGAGATAACAAAGTTTCGCAATTGCAAAACTGAATTTGCAGTGTATGTGCTGGAGTGTCCATGTGGCCTGCGCTCTGTGGGTAGTACTAAACTGCAGGTCCACAAACGGATACTCCAGCACATGCGAGCCATAACTAACAATAATGCTGCTTATCCAGTGGCAAGGCATTTCAAAGAACATCATGGCAGTGATCTACAGTATTTAAAATACTTTACCATTGACACTGTCTTGCCTCTCAGAAGGGGTGGAAATCGTGATTAACTTCTACGCAAACTGGAAACTCAATACATCTTAGAACTGGATTGTAAAACACCACTGGGCCTGAATGCAAGTGAGGATTCTTTCACTTGTTTATGATATTGCCTGTCTCAAACACTTTTTAGGTTTCGCGTTAGCGAAAGACCTATTGCTGCCTAGTCAGCGCTGAAGGGACCACAGGCCGGGGCACGAGCGCCGATTGCATCTCGTGGACGCGCACGCATGCCCAGCCGTGCACATCTTTTGCTCTACATTCCACAATCACAGCGTCAGCCTCTCTCATTCACGCGCGCACACACAGCTACACTCACGGAAGCATGCACACACACACACACACACACACAGGTAGACACGCACACACAGACACACACCCCCACGACTAAGCCCCACTTACCTTATCGCATCAGCAGCCTCAGCCGCCACTCCTGACTTCTGCTGCCACCGCTCCTCTGGGCCGGCCATCCACTCCGTGGGCGCATAAGAGGAAGTCCCGCCCTACGACAGCCGTGAGCGTGCACATCCCGACACCGGAAGTTCGGGAGAGTGCACGGTCACGTTGTATTTTTAGCAGACTTTTGCTTTTCTTCTTTGCCGCTTCTCACGCCCTGTCTTCTCGCTATCTGGCCGGTGCTTGCAGGAGGCTGCTGTAGCCCGAGGGGACTCTCCTCACACATCCCTCTGTTGACATAGTTCCTGCGCAGTGCGCGAGCTGAAACGTCGCATGCTTAGGGACTGCTGTGCTCGCGCTGAACCTCGGGAGACCCCAGGACTGCCGCTTCTCGCCTTCATTCTTCTATGGAAAACCGCTGAAAACTATGGGTTCCCCTGGAAAGCAGGTACAGCTATAACCAAAAATACATTCATATTCCGAAATAGTTTCCTACTTTGAAATCTTATAAACGCGTCTTGCGAAGCGGTTTCCTGGAGCAGAGAAAATGTTTTTAGCAAGTCCTTTCCGCTGTGGTTTCTTTTGAGACAAAATCCTAAAAATGTGAGAAATGCGAGTAATGCATATAGAAGAAAAACATGACTATTTATCTGGACAATTTCAGCTGGGAAATAATCTGTTTTATATACCGGGTGTGCTGCACAGAAATACTGCTCTGTACTTACGTTGTTTTGAATGAACTTTCATTGTAGTTCTAAACTCTAGCATTACTAAATGACTTTTATTGCAGGCAAATTCAGGGACGAGTTTAGCTTAATTCAATGTTGGTAATTCAGATTCCAGCACTATTGCAATTAAATAGAAATAAATGAAATGTGGTTTCATTGGTCACTAGATTATATTTATTCTTGATCACGATAAATGGGAAAAGTTGCTATCAGAAAGGCAGTTTTGTAACTTTCAAAAATAGAATTAGTGCACGTGCAATTGCATCATTTTTTCCACACTCTCGAAGCACATGTAAAATGTGTCCAGGTGAAACCAGGACACTTCACGAAGAGCAGGTGAGTTACAGCGTGCGTTTAGTTTTGCTTAATGCTAATTTTATAAATTGCATAGACCACGAAACCACACACGAGCCAACTTGCTTAACACAGTCTGTTTTTGAGCTGAAGAACTGAACAAGCATTTACAATGCAACGGTTTCGCCTTTGGAAAAGTTAGAGCTATTAGCAATGTAAATGACAATGCCATTTATTTATCTGTTTTCAAAACCAACACATAAATACAAATTTTGTCATTTACAATGCCAATAGCTCAAACTTTTCCAAAGGCGAAACCTTTGCATTGTAAATGCTTGTTTTATCTTTGTACTCTCCTTTTTAGCTGAACATCAGAATAGTCTCTCATTTATATCTAATTTTTATGGTTAGTTATGTTATAATTTAATACACATTTTTTAACTAAATCACAGCTGTGATTTAGAAGGGTGTAGGCACTTTTTATGTTTTTAGTAGCACCAGCACTTTATGTAAAATCTATGCATACATGCCCACTTGGGCGGGACTTGCTCATTTCACTTTGTATAGCGTCAACAATTATGTGCATACTTGAATACAAAACAAACAAGACCATGGCATTTTACCACTATGAGTGATCTGCAGACGAGCTATAGTGATCAGATAACCTTGATATATCTCTGGTAGGATATGAGTGTTTTTTAAGACTTTTTGTATATTTTATGCAGTGTCTAACTTCATTTTATCCATGTCTTAACATTTTTAGCTCGATCTAATGAATGTCAAAACACTAAAGGTTTTTTTCAGATACAATCTATATGGATTTTATTTGATATTAACTATGTGTCTTCTGTGCCAAATATTTACATTATCCTATGAATATTTATTAGTAGCACATCTTGCTCTTTTTCCACATATTTAATTGTATTCTATTTTAGAATCATATTTATGCTATACCGTGATAAGTATTCAAAAACTACGATGAATACCTAGTCCATTTCCATTGTGTGGTGACATCATATGTGTTTTCCCTTGCACTTTAAAAATGAAAACATTTCTCAGTGTCGTGTCATGTGATCAAGGCCTCGTTGGAGGCTGAAATGCGTAATGCCGGAGGTGCAGGAGTTTTCCAAATAAACCAACTTTGAACTGATTCTGGGTCTGCTTTTTCGTCCTTCCGACTGTTTGGTGGCGGAATCCTATGGATAAATATATATATGATTCTCCACAGCTATGGGGCGAAGCGGTTCCAGCATTATTATTTGCTGATGACACAATTTTAATTTCGCAAACCCCCAAGGGATTGCAATGCTTAGTGGATTCCTTTAATACATATGTTCATATGTTCAAATCTTTTATTCGGTTAACCGTTTTGTTAATCATAAAAAGTACATCACATATAAACATTTCATCATAAAATCACAATTACTGTTAATACACCTAAAAATATAAAAATTAGAGAAATACATTGTCCAAGAAGGTACGATATTAAATCATTTACAACGGTGATACAGATGTCCAGGTATTCAGGAAAGATTCGTATCCAACATTTTACGAATGGTTATACATGATTTCAGAAAAAGAGCTAGGCTCTTTGCCACATACTGTGAATCAAGATGTTGCAGAGCTAAAAAGGCCGGGCGACAGGTCCTCAACCCCATTTGACGCAGCAATGGTAAGACCCAGCGCTTGCGTATTTCTGCGTAGTAATGGCAGAACAATACTACGTGCATAGTTGATTGGGGGGAGACCTTGTCACAAGGGCATTTATCAAGGTCGCGGGACCAATTTAAGATTCTAGGGAAAGTAACCAATCTGTAAAAAATATTAAAACGTAACCTAGTTAATAGGTATTTTTCGTAGTTGGAAACATGGTACGATAAGTATGGCTGAATTCCTAGGGACACCTGAACCATCAAAATGTTTACATTTGATTGTTTGGGGATTTCATTGCACAGACGGAGATCCCTTAGATGAGAGAGGCAATGATGCTTCAAAGTTTTTCTACTCATTTCAGTAATGGATGAAGGCTCAATGGTATACTGCGTGAGGTCAAGATCTTTGAGAATGTTGACTACGTAGTTCAACCATGGGATGTTTTTCCAGGCCGACATCTCAAAACAGTCTAAAATGAGTGCACGGGTAAGATGACACTGTGGCTTTGTCCATATGCGATGCCATAAGAGCACTGGTTGACATTTTATGTAGTCTGTTAAATAATCGATTCCAAGCTCTATATGGCAGCCATATATGGGGGCACTCCGTGGTAGGGCCAAGAGGTACTTTAAAAAGCCGTTCTGGATTTTTTGCAGTTCGTCAGTATTTACATAACCCCAGACCCCGGCTCCATATGTAGCGATGCTCAAGCATTTAGCTTGATGGATTTTAAGCAATACTGAGGGAGATGGCTTACCCATTTTTCTGGAAAAAGACACGAGGGCAGAAGTTGCTCGTTGGTAGAGCAATCTCCTGGTAACCATCGCCCTTTTCCAAGTCAGCTTGTCGTCTACTAGGATGCCCAGGTAGGGGTATTCCCTAACGCGTTCCAGCTTTGATTGGTCAATACAAAGATGTTTAGAGCTTTTTACCTTGGGCCCAGATTGCATAACAAAGGTCTTGGTCTTGTTGACCTTTAGCCCAAGTGAAAGCATGAAGTTGCAATATTTGTCAAGCTGCTTTTGAAGTTGAACTAAAGTCCTGGCAAAGAGTACGGAGTCATCAGCATAAAGAAGTGCTGGGATTGGGCGCCTGTTGATAGTAGGTAGATCCTGGCACCCCTCTAGCATGGCTACTTCTAAACCGTTGGTATATAGGTTGAATAGGAAGGGGGCGAGGACACAACCCTGCCTTACTCCGCGATTTACTGGAAAGGCGGGCGTTAACTCTCCAGCCGTACCAAATCTTACGCGGGCCGAGGCGTTAGTATAAAGCTCGCGCAAGAGTCTGATGAGGGATGGGTCAACGCCCAACTTATCCAAAATGGACCAGAGCTTGACATGACTTACACAATCAAACGCCGCGCTAAGGTCGACGTAGACCATAAATAAGTTGCCCCCTTTTACTCCAACATACTTCCCAATTAAAAGTGAAAGGTTTAGGGCCTGTTCGACAGTGCCCAGCCCCTCCCTGAATCCGTACTGCAAGTCTGTTATGATGTTCTTTTCTGTCGCCCAATCCTGTAAACGATCCAGAATTAGGCGACCCGCAACCTTACCCAACGAATCCAGGAGGGAGATGGGCCTGTAACAAGCAGGGTTATTTCTGTCACCCTTTTAAAAAATTGGGAGCAGTATGGAGGAGGACCAAGAATCCAATAGGCCATCTTTTAATGCTGCAGCAATTAGTTGGGTTATTAATGGGGACCATAAATCTATATTTAGAAGGAAAATGTCTAATGGTGCACCATCGGGACCAGGGGCCTTTCCACATTTAGAAGCCGATAGTGCACTTATAACCTCACCGAGGGAGAAGTTCAGATCGATTGGGTAGACCCCTTTATCGTGGGTCCCAAGCGCTGGAGTGGAAGTTACAGCGCAATCCGCGGGGGGGTCGCTAAAGATTTTTGAAAAATGCGCCACCCATTCATCCGAGGATACAGCGACATCCAGGTGCTGGTGGGAATTACCCTCGGTTAGAAAGGGAGATTTTATTATTTTCCAAAATAGAGAGCTGTCGTTACTGTTACTGCTCTCATGTAGCTGAGCCCAAAGGTCGTTTTTATGGTCTCTCTTGCAGCTTAGTTGGGCCTGCTTGTAGTTGGATCTTAGCAAGGCTATTTTTGATTTGTCTCTAACTGGTTTATGAAGCTCCTTTTTTAGGGCATTTAGGGCTTTACGGCATGCCGTATTAAACCAGCCTGGCTCAGTGTGGCAGCCTGGTTTACGGGTACGTGAAAGTACCTTCTGTATAACTTTCAGGATTTCTCCGAAACTAAAAATGATATCCGATGAGGACGATGTCTCGTTCAAACATTTGTTTATCCAGGGTAGAGCTTTGGAGATCACTGAAGCAGATGTTTCTAGTGGGTCTATCCTTGACCATTTCACTGCATAGCCATTAGTTTTTGCCATGGACAGTGATTTTTGGGTCAGTAAGCTATTCTTTGTAGAGTTTGACGCCCGCATAGGCGGTTTTAGCTCGGTTATAATTGGAAAGTGGTCACCTGAAATCTCTGTTCCAGTGTTAAACTTGATAACAGTACCCTTTAAAGAACCTGAACAAAGTATGAAATCTATGGTGCTAAAACAACCCCTACCGTGGAAGGTAGGCCTAAATTCCACATGAGGGTCGGTAAGTTCATTGGCAAATGTCAAATCCAACGACATTAAAATGACATTAAGAGAGTCACCCACCAAGGAGTGTGTAAAATGTGTCAAAGGGCATTCATTTTCATCAAGGAGGCCACAATCAGAATTCTTATAATGAGAACACAATTGTACATTAAAATCCCCTCCCCAAATTACATTCCAAGTAGTTGATGCTAACTTTGCACTTTGTTCGTCTATACAATGTGAAATTTCAGAGACTATTCTTATACACTCTGTCGGTGGGAGATTATTATAAAAATTAATCAAACTATATGTTGTACCGTTTTTAAAAATAATCAATAAAATTTGATAACAGGGAGTATTGCACAGAAGGGACATTTTCCTTACTTCTAACTTGTTGGATATGTATACCACAAGACCCCCCTTAGGTCTGCCATGTGTAGAGGGGCTAGCGGGAGAATGAAATGTTAAATACCCTGGAATATGGAGAGGATCGGTAATCCAAGTCTCTTGAAAACACATTATTTCGTGAGAGGTAACAAAAGCTAACCATGATGCCGATAACATTCTGGGTCGCAGACCAGCCACGTTCCAGAATAATATAGGCAGAGTGGGGGACGGTACTGGATCAATCATGGGTGATGACCTTCTATTTTGAAACAAGTTTCGTCGCGTTGCTGGGAGATCAAGATTGGAAGATGGCAACAAACTTTCTTGGTAATTATCGCGTGGGTTGATAGAATGAAGCAGACAACCAGCGTAATCAAGAAAGTGTGTGTCCAGTGGATCAGACAACGTGTCCGATATTACAGGGGACATAGATGTAGTTGGCAAAAGAATCAGTGCATGTGTCGGTACCGAAGGACCAATTTGCGTGGGAGGGGAAGGGCCTGGGGTGGTGGAGTACCCAACAGGCAGGTCAGTGATTATTGGTGGTCAGTCCACCATCTCTAAGCAATCGTACCTATTATATATAGGTACGCCCCTCCACTCCGACAGGGGCATAGGGTTTCTACCTCCTTGACCCTGCCAGCTTATCCAGTCCGCGTTTCTAGGCCGAGTCCCTACTTGTGTCCAATTCCACTCTAAGGATGGTGCAGGGTAGTGGGCTGGAGGGTAGAAAAAAGCTAGCCTTTTAGTTCCTATGCCATCGGAGGATGCTTGGTCATCCCTTGGGCAAATGTGCTCTACAGTTTGGGGGTCTTCGAAAGTTATTATAATACAGTCACCCTGGATGGTTTTTTGCTCCTTCCCTATCCAGGGGACTCTACGAACTGAAATAACGTTATTATTAGAGAAAGGGGGTAGTGGTCGATTTATCGTTAACCAATGGAGTACCTTATTTTTCAATGACCATCCAGGTTCCTCAGAATTAGTATGCAGCGCCGGAACCCCGGTCATAATTACTACATATGGTGTTGCTTCTGGAGGGAGGTGAACAGAGCGGGGTGGGTTGCGTCTTGTGTTATACGCCGCGTTCTTAGTAGCTGATGGTTTAGCTGGATGACGTATCGCTGGTACAATAGAATGGTTGGCCATTTGAGCTGACGGCCCAGGCAGAGAGGGAATACCAGGTTTTTTTACTACAGGATTAGCTGGTATTTGTTGTGTTTTAGTTGCAGGTGTATGAGCAGGAGTGTGAGTAGGAGGGTGGTGAACTACCGCTGTGGTAGTTACCACTTTGGGGACTTGTTGAATTTGTTGAGGTGGAGGGGCCCCTGAGTTAATCAAGTTTACCTTAGACTGATGGGGCGCGGGGACAGCAATGTTAGAGGACTTGGTGTTCTTAGATTTTAATTCAGATGATAAAGTCGCTAGTAACTTTTCGATCTTAGATAACGCCAATTTGACAGGATTAAGATGACTTTTAATTATTGCTTCAAATGAAGCTAGGATGTGGGGATCTTGCTCCAGGGGATCCCGCCCGTTACCTATATTACCATTTGAAGCAGTGATAGGCTGGTCGGAAGAAAGATTAATTATTTCCGACGTTATTAAGGTGGTAGACTGGTGAATAAGATCAGGTTGAATTAGGGGTTGAGCTAATGTAGGAGAATCATCGTTCGATTGGAACAAGGAGGCCTGTTGTGTGTCGTTGTTAATAGATGTGGGATTTTTAGCGTCTTTCTTGTCCTGTCTCTTTTTCGGTATGGCACCTTCCCGCTGTCCCCTTGTGTTGGGGGACTGAGGGATCTCCTCCGTGTTGGAAAAAAGGATGGGAGTTCTCTCAATCGAACAGGAGGGATTGGGCGCAGAAAGTTGGGATACTTGCGTGGTAGACAGGTCTATGGACACTGATAGATCCACTATTCCCGGAACTGACGGGGTCTCATGATGTAAATCAAGGAGAGGGGGACGTTGCGGGGTTGTAGCAGTAGCCAGTAGGCCCAGCGACGAGCGCCTGGCTGCTGCTAGGTCTAAAGAAACCCTTCTCTCTAACAAAAGAACACCCTGGTTAATGGCGTCATTAGCCTTTGCGATGAACTGGTCTATTAGACCTACTATCTGCGCTACATGCGCAGCTTTGCTGTTTCTTGTTACTCAAGGGGACATATTAATTAATTTAAATACACAGTACACAAATTACACGGCGGTAATAATAAGGCAGTCCAGCTGTAAAACAAAATGTTACTAAAAGGATGGGTTGCAACTTTTATGGGGCACTCTGAAGAGATGTTAATAAGGTGGCCCAGTCCAGTCTTACCCGGTCTGTAACGGGCTAGAACGGGCCCGCCCTTGGCCCGGGCTTCGCCCGGCGTCCCGCGAGACGGGGGTGACGCGCTATTTGAGCGCCTCCTGGCGCGTAGATGTCGCGGCGTGCGCCGCTTTGCCTGGTGGGGATTGTAGTTTTTGAAATCCCCCTCGCACCGCGCTCCACTCGGCTGCGGGACTCAAGGTGACAGCAGAGCCGGGCAGCGGGAGGCGGGAGAAGGGCAGGCAAGAATTGAAGGTCTCAAAGTTCTGGTACAACTGAAAGCGGGTAGGCGGCAAGGTTTTCCGCTTCTGTAGACTTCCCCCCCTCGACCGGGGTGACGCGCTATTTGAGCGCCTCCTGGCGCGTAGATGTCGCGGCGTGCGCCGCTTTGCCTGGTGGGGATTGTAGTTTTTGAAATCCCCCTCGCACCGCGCTCCACTCGGCTGCGGGACTCAAGGTGACAGCAGAGCCGGGCAGCGGGAGGCGGGAGAAGGGCAGGCAAGAATTGAAGGTCTCAAAGTTCTGGTACAACTGAAAGCGGGTAGGCGGCAAGGTTTTCCGCTTCTGTAGACTTCCCCCCCTCGACCGGGGTCACGCGCTATTTGAGCGCCTCCTGGCGCGTAGATGTCGCGGCGTGCGCCGCTTTGCCTGGTGGGGATTGTAGTTTTTGAAATCCCCCTCGCACCGCGCTCCACTCGGCTGCGGGACTCAAGGTGACAGCAGAGCCGGGCAGCGGGAGGCGGGAGAAGGGCAGGCAAGAATTGAAGGTCTCAAAGTTCTGGTACAACTGAAAGCGGGTAGGCGGCAAGGTTTTCCGCTTCTGTAGACTTCCTCCTTTGAAGGGCCTCGAAATCAACTCAAGCAAAATCAAATACATGTCAATAAACCCACACAAATCATTTAAGAAGAATTTAGTATTAAATAACCAAACATTGGAATATGTGCAAAGTTTTAATTATTTAGGGATCACTCTGGATACTAAACTGTCCTGGAAGGAGCAATTGGAAAGGAATAGGATAACTTTGCTCCAAAATTCACTGCCTATATTGAAAAAACATGGGGCTAGTGCTTCTGAGGCAGTTTCTCCTGCTTTGGAGGTATTCAAGTTTAAAGCCCAATCAGCCTCGCTCTATGGAGCAGAGATATGGGGGACATATTGCAAAAAGAACTTTGAACGGGGAGAAAATCTTTTTTCTCAGAAACTACTAAGTCTCCCGATTAGAACGCCATTAATCCCAGTAGTTATGGATCTTAATATCAAACGCACTGATCATCATGCATCATTAAGACCATTACTATTCTGGGTTAGGATTTGGTCAACCCCTGAGCTGCTACATTATAGAGAAGGCCTAGAGGAGATTATGAAGATCGATCAAAGTAAGGACATCCTCTGGTTTAAACATGTGGCATTGTGGATGAAGAAGCTAGGCTTATCCCATTATTGGGAGGAACCATTACAGTTGACCCCTATTTGTAAGAATCTATTAAAGTCCTCCTTTTATACCTATATAAACAATAGTGTGTTACATAGTTCCTCTGTTGGGTCTTTAACCCTGACATTTACAGCCTTCAAAGATGCGGCTCAGTTTGAACTTTTTTGGATGAGGTACTGTTGGACTTGGCCCTCTTGGTAGGGTCATCCCTGAACTTTTTGCCTTCCTCCAATATTCTCTCTGACCTGTTTTTGTTGGTTAAATGACTCTGGGCACTTTACCACTGCTGACCAGTGCTAAAGTGCATATGCTCTCCCTGTGTAAAATGTATACATGTAATTGATTTCCATGATTGGCTTATTTGATTTACTGTCAGTCCCCAGTAAAGTGCACCAGGAGTGCCAGGGCTTGTAAATACAAATACTGCTAGTGGGCCTGCAGCACTGGTTGTGCCACACACAGAAGCAGCCTTGTAAAATGTGTCTATGGTCTGCTATTGCAGAACCTGCATGCAGTCTGGTACTGGCATGCTGACTGCGCAAGTACACCTACTTGCCAGTCCCTAACCCTTCCCTTAACTGCATATTAGTCACCCCTATGGTAGGCCCAAGGGTAGGGTCCATTGTAAGCATGAGGTAGGACAAGCCCTGGTGTGTGTGGCATGTCCTAATAGTGAATTACAGCCATTTTCGTTTTTCACTATTGTAAGGCTACCTGTTCTCATAGGCCAGAATGGGCTGCTGGAATTATTACATTCTATAATCCCAGCAGGCTCAGGGAACATGGTGGAAGGTCAAGTTTAGTATGCCTGAACTCAGAATAATAAAATACTTCTTTTAGTAAAGTTTATTTTAATACCCTGTGTTTGGAAATGCTACTTGTAGAAAGTTAGCATTTGCTTGCCTGACCATTTCAGCCCGCCTCTGCCAGGATGTGTATCTGCTGTCTGGTTTCTGTGAGTGACAGGGCTGGGGAATTCCAGGGGACATTCTGGGCTGCAAGGTGGTGAATAGAGGGATTACCCCCAGGATAGGTGGGAGGAGTGCCCCTTGACCCTGAATATGGCTGTGCTCTGCCACCACAATGCTGGCTCCACCTCCTGCGGAGCGTCTGATGTCCCTGCCCTGCACCCTGAAAGAAGAAGACAGCTTCCTGTAAACAAAGTGCTCCCAAAACTGCGCTGAACCAGGCTCAGGCCCCCTGGCCTGCAAGAACAAAGGATTTTCCGTATAAATGTAGGAGCCCTGCTCCTAAGAAAATTAGATCCTGTTCATGCCAAGAAGAAGCTCTGCCCGAAGAGGAGGACCTGGGAAAACTACATGGAGGACTACTGTCTCTAATCCTGAGAGACTGGCCTGTGGTGGGTGCCTTGCTGCAAGAAGGAGAGAGGAGGCAAAGACAGAAAGACTTTTGAATTCAACTTGTGCATCTTTGTGAACAATCTCCAAGGGCTTGCTGGTGAACTTGCCCCCTGAGCTGCACCCCAGGAACATTGAGCGCTACCCCCTGAAGAAGGAAGCTGCTGCTGATGTTATCTCCCCCTTCAGCGCTGACCCCGGAGACCTGAGTGCGACTGGGAAGTTGTCCCGCACTCTGAGAGCCTGTGCGCCCCATCCTGCCAAGCAACGCGACTCCTGACAAGACTGCGCCGCAACTCGCACAGTAAAGGCCAGCCTGACCTGGCCCGAGCACCGTGAACTGCTGCTACATCGAGCCGGAGCTCGCACAGCAAGGACGGACCGTCCGGTCCAAGCAACGTGAACCTGTGGCCCCCGAGCTGTAGGGCACACCATAAAGACTGACTGCACCTGAGCTCACCCCCTCCGTGAAGACGCCCTGTTGCCAGTGCCTCACCGCTGGAATAACCTCAAGCCGTTGCCCCCTCCCTCTTCAAAAGCGGAACGGACATCGAGATCGAGAACCCCCAACGCATTGCTGCCCTCCGAGTGCGGAATCTATTGTGCCATCGAGCCGTAGCATGCGGCGAAGGAGGAACGCACCGCAATGTGGGACGCCAGATCTACACCTGTTTTTGTCAGTCTCGAACCCTGAGAACAAAGGTCCTGTAAACCGGCATCACCGTGCGAGTTGCACTGACCCCCGATGACTCGTACTGCCCGTATGCACTGAGGCCCCTTGAACTCCTCGAGCTGCGCGTGCGCTCTGCTTCCTATTGTGAACGTTTGTGACCCTACATCTGAAGGTACGAGTCGCACAAGTTTAGTACGACTCGTACCCCTAGTTTTGATCAGCCGCATCGTGCGCGTCTAACGCGAGGCGCTTGAGAGTGAGTAGGGCCTTTCCCTTGGGCATTGTACGACGCGTACAGAAGGGCTACGACGCACTCAGGCCCCAACGAACAGCGCACCAATGCGTTAGACATTGCCTGCAGCCCTGTGAAGCCGTTTTTGGAACCTTTTACCCCATTTTAAGTATTGAACATTGCCTTTAAGAACTGTGGCCTCATTTTAAAAGTAACTGGAACCAGTTTACATGCTAAACCTGTAATCAAAGCCTGCTTGAGAGGTTTTATATAAAAGAGTATATTTCTACAACCAACAGTGTTGTGTCTCTGTGTGGTGGATTAGTAGTTTACTGTGTGTGTTACGCCAAGTGCTTAACCGTGTGTACTCTGGGGATTAGCCTTGTCTGCTCGCGCCACACTACCTAAAGGGTGAGCAGGGGTTATTTCTAGGAGTAAGTCCCTTGCCCTGACTTAGAGGAGAGGGTCCCTGCTTGTCACAAGTGCATACCTGTGCCAACCAGAGACCCCCAATTCTAACAGGTACGCCCCCAGCTAGCGAAATCCCTGTTTTTGAAGTTTAGATATGGGGTTCTACAGACAAATGTAAATACATCTAGATGGGGCAAAAATAAGGAGGACAGTAGTCATGACCGGTGCTCCTTATGTACAAAATAGGTTAAGGAAAATGGTGTACATATATTCTTCTTCTGCCCTGCATATGAAATAGCAAGAAAAAGATGGATTAGGTCTCTCTGTAGGAATCTGGGCGTTGGAAGCTGCAATGAGGCTGAACGTGTATTGAAGACAGACACATCACAACTGGTTGTCTTCAGTGCAATCATGTTTTTATTTAATGTATATCTAATAAGGAATAAAGCAGGGCTAAAACTCTAGTGTTAAAGACTTATACGCTTTCATTAAATAGTCCGTAAAAGAGTATTGCACTTGCACTTTCCAAAATGATTGTGTTCCTCGTGATTCATGCCTCTTTTCTCCTTATAGTATTCTTTGTAGTTTTTGAACGGATACATTTTTAATATGGTATATAATTTCTTTTTCCTTATAAAAATGAATGCCTAGCTTTTAGATGTTTTGGAATGTATTTATGATATAGATAGGTTTTATTGGCATATTTGGAATGGATCATATAAACTGTATATCAACTAATGCCCTTTTTGTTGTGCCGCAACTCTTGGATTAATCTTTAATATTGTCAAATTGTATTTTAAATTGTATCTTTGATGGTTATAGTTTTAACCAAAATAAAGATTTGAATTGAATTGATATATATATATTCACTGTAAAAACCATAGGTTTCAGGGGTGTTATAGTTAGTTGGACATTTCACTCGTACAAAACCATTTAAATTCCCCCGTTATAGTTAGTTCAGCTAACTATAACTCGCGCGCCCACAATACACTGCTGATGACGTCACATATTACATCACTCATGACATGGTCAGTGACATCACTGATGACATCACTGATGACATCTCAAATGACATCACTGAGAGCCAGTGCTATGCTAAAAGACACTTAAAATACAGTTAAAACACCTACATGCACTAGGGAACACTATGTGTTTGGGTACCCCTGTCATTAGCATGACCTCTTCTGTAAGCCCCTAGTATATAATAGGGCAGAGGGATTAAAACTACCTCTTAAAACGCGCCACAGGGCGCGTTTACACACTGGTGAAGGGAGGGGGGCTGAGCTGACGGGGGCATACATGCCCTGTGGCCGTTTTAATTTGGTGGATAAAGTCCCCTTAAATCCTGAGTGTCCCTTGGGTACAACTAGCCCACCAGGTATCTCAAGTTAGCGCCATAGAGCTGCGTTGCAGTGAGGTGTAAAATGAGCATGGCCTGGACCACCTCTCTGCAATGCAGCACAGTGGCACTTACTGGAAGCACCTAGTGGACTAGTTGGTTCCCATGGGCCCTCTGGATTGAGGAGGAATTATTTCCCCAACTTAAAAGGCGTCACAGGGCGTGTGTGCACATGTCACATCAGGCCCCATCCCCTCCCTTTACCACTGTGTAAACACGTCCTGTGGCCGTTTTAAGTTGAGAGATTACGTTCATTTGAATCCTGAGGGTCCCTAGGGTCCAACTAGCCCACTAGGTACCTCCAGTAAGTGCCACAGAGCTGTGTTTCAGAGAGGTGTAAAAAGTGGCACAGCCTGGATCACCTCTCTGCAATGCAGCGCAGTGGTGCTTACTGGAAGCCTCTGGTGGGCTAGTTAGCCCCTAGGGGCCCTCAGGATTGAAGGGGAATTATTTCTCCAACTTAGAACGCGTCCTAGAGTGTTTTTGCACACATCACTTCAGGCCCCGTCCCCTCCCTTCCCCACCTCCAGTAAGCGCCATTGCAGAGAGGTGTAAAAAGGGGCACGGCCTGCACCACCTCTCTGCAACGCAGCGCAGTGGTGCTTACTGGAAGTACTTGGTGGGCTAGTTGGCCCCCAGGGTCCCTCAGGATTGAAGGGAAATTATTTCCCCAACTTAAAACGCTCCACAGGGCGTGTTTGCACACGTCACCTCAGGCCCCGTCCCCTCCCTTCACCACTGTGTAAAAGAGCCATGTGGCTGTTCTAAGTTGAGAGGTTAAGTCCCCTTGATTCCTAAGGTCCCTAGGCTCAAACTAGCTCACTAGGTACCTCCAGTAAGTGCCACAGAGCTGCGTTGCAGAGAGGTGTAAAAAGGGGTGTGGCCTCTGAACACCTGTCTGCAACGCAGCTCCCTAGCGCATACTGAAGATACCTGTTGGGCTAGTTGGCCCTCAGGGACCCTCAGTATTGAAAGAGAATGAATTCCCCAACTTACAACTCACCACGGGCGCGTTTGCACAATGGTTAAAGAAGGGGGCGCGGCCTGAGGTGAAATATCTGCAAACACGGCCTCTGGTGCGTTTTAAGTTGGAGAATTAATTCCTCCTCAATCCTAAGTGTTCCTGGGGGCCAACTAACCCACCAGGTACCTCCATTATGCGCCAGAGCGCTGCGTTGCAGAGAGGTGTTCAGAGGCCACCCTCCCTTTTTACAACACTGCAACGCAGCTCGGTGGAACTTACTGGAGGTACCTGGTGGGCTAGTTGACCCCCAGGGACCCTCAGGATTGAAGAGGTATTAATTCCTCAACTTAAAACGTGCCACAGGGCGTGTTTTCACACTTGTAAATGTATTTCGACTTATATAGCGCACGTATCACCCGAAGGTATCAAGGCGCTTGCTTAGGGAACCCGTCCTGGTATTCCCCTGTGAGATACCCCGGCAGGGTATCCACAAGGTGAAAGCCAGGCATCCCGCCGCGAGGGGCCGTAGTGGAGATTAAGCAAGCTATTGCCCAGAGTCGCAGAGTGTGACCCCGTGAGTCGAGTAGGCACCGGAGCGAGAATTGTCGAGTCCGTGGAATTTTGAGCCCGAGACCCGCCGAGGCGGGGAATCGAACCCTGGTCCACGGCCGATCTCAGCTTCCGGGTCTGCCACCTCTAACCACTGAGCCACGCTTCTCCACTTGTCACCTCAGGCCCCGCCCTTCCCTTCACCACTGTGCAAACGTGCCCTGTGGCACATTTTAAGTAGGGGGATTAACTCCCCTTGAATACTGAGGTTCCCTGGGGTGCAAGGAGCCCACCAGCTACCACCATTAAGCGCCACTTAGCTGCAATGCAGAGAGGTGTAAAAAGGGGCATGGCCTCAGAACACCTCTCTACAACACAGCCCCCTGGCGCATACTGGAGGTTCCTGGTGGGCTAGGTGGCCTCCAGGGACCCCAGTTTTCAAGGGGAATGTGTTCCCCATATGCAAATGCACCAGGGGGCGCGTTTGCAGAGTGCTGCAAGGAGGGGGCCTGGCCTCCGGCCCGATGCAGGTCTTTTATTGATTTCTTTTTTTAAGAAAGGGGGCTGTGTAGCCCACCTTCTTTTTGTAATTTATTGGCACTGGGGACCCCACCCCCCAGAGCCTGCCCCCTCATTATTTTTTAAAACCAAAATTTCCCCCCTCCCTAGGCCATAATCAGCCCAGGGACACCATCCCACGGGGAATGACCCTTTTTTTGCATATGTTTTTTGAGGGGGGCTGCCTTGCCCCCCTCCTTAGACCATGATGACCCGGGGGCCCCATCCCTCGGGCCGGTCTTTGTCTATTTTTAATATTTTTAATATTTGAGGAGGGTGCCACGTGGCCCCCCTCCCAGGCCAGTAATAGCCCTGGGGACCCTATCCCCTGGGGCAGGCCCTCTCCATTGGGGCCCGTGAGGGGGTCCCCAATCCCCCCAAGGTCCGTCTCCCCGCGTCCTGCGGGAGCTGGCATTGCTTTTCCACACAGGGAGCTGCTAAGATGCAGCTCCCCCTGTGGAAAAGCAATCTGCTTTGGTATTTGGAAGAGAGAGCAGGTTTCCTGCTCTCCCTTCCAAACTACAGTGTCCCCAGGACACTGCAGGAGCGGCCCTGTGGGATGGCGGTCCCCAGGGCCATGACAGGGCTCCAGGAGGGGGGCTGCGTGGCCCCCCTCCTAACATTTCTAGAGCCCCAGGGAGGTGGTGGTCCCCGGGGCTGGGGGGTCCTTCACGGACCTCCCAATTATAATATTTAGAGCCCCAGGAAGGTGGCAGTCCCTGGGGCGTGTGGGGGGGCTCGAGCCCCCCACACAGGTTTTTATAAAGCCTCAGGGGTGGCGGTTCCCAGGGCACAGGGACCCCTCTGGGCCCCCCATTATATAACAATATTGCCCCCGGAACTTGGCCCCCCCGGGGGCTAAATTGCAACGAAGCGTGGAAGCCCACGCTTTGTTTTTTTTTGTCGCAGCAGGATCCGTGCACCCTGCGTGGATTTTGCTGATTTTAAAAAAAAATAAAGAATTGTTTTGGCCCTGGGGGTCCTTGTGGGACCCCCTAAACAGGCCTAGGGGATCAGGGTGTTTCTACTCTGCCCCCTTTTCGCATTTTGCGCCTTAGTTTGACTGATTTCTTGTGCCTCGGTTCTACTGAGGCACAAGATTGCTGCCAACACTTCCTGGTTTTGAGTGTTGACAGACAATTACCATAAAGCTCGTGATCGGGAGGGTGCGCAGATCCTGCACGGCCCTAGATATCACTATCTTTACTCCTTAATTTCTCAAAAACTACTGAACAGATATTCACCATTTTTAAAAAGGTCACTTTCTTAGCCAAGCGTACCTTTTTGCCAAATTTGGTGTAATTCCATTCAGCAGTTTTTGCTATAACAGTGTCTAAAGAATCCTATGGGAAAATTATTTTTTCAGAACTATTTTTTGAATTGGTCAGGTACTACTGAACGGATTTACACCATTTAAAAAAAGGACGCTTTCTGAACCAAGGGCTACCTTTTTACATAATTTGGTGTAATTCCGTTCAGCAGTTCGGGCTGTAGCTGTGTCTGAAATGTCCTATGGGAAATAACATGGGGAAGACATGTTTTGGGACCCCCCTTTTTTCTCAGCCCCCGCTTGATGAATCACCCCCAACCTTTCAGGATAGGAGCGGACCGGATCGGGTCATAAGATTTCAGAATTTTGCGAAAATTTGTCAATCCCTGCCAAAGTTATTGCAAATAGAATGTTGCAGATTTCCTATGGAAAATAGGTCCAAACTATAACTACCTACTGGCGACTGCCAGTAGGTAATGTATGTGTGTGTATTTATATATATATATATATATTCACGAACGCAATCTCCAACCACTTTCCACAAGGCGAAGAAGATGAGACGGATCTCTAAATGCAGGCAAGATGTTCTTTATTGACCCAGTATCAGCATATAGGGATGACGCGTTTCGGGCTCGAGAGCCCTTGTTCACCTATATATATATATGTTAGCGCTGCTGTGACCTTCACTTGAATAAAGTACCTCTTGCCAGCAATTTGGGATTCGTTGGTTTTTTCCTGGGACAGAACAACAACTGGTATTCCCAAGGTGAACCTACATCGTTTGATATATATATATATATATATATATATATATATATATATATATATATATATATATATATATATATAAACAAGCACGACCCCTCCAGGAAAGAAGAGGTCAGAGGACACCATGGGGCTTCGGAAGAATCTTTAATTCAGATTTGCTGGGCATAATGCATTTCGGCGTAAGTGTGCCTTTGTCAGACGCCCTTCACAAAATCAGGAAAGCACCACGCCTCCCTTTGAAATGTTCCGGTCCTCCCCTGTGTGGAGAGTCAGCTGACTCAAACAAGATTGGAAGCAGCTGCAGTTGAACAATGGAAACTGCAGCTACCAGAATGCAGTGTTCGGTAAGTACCGTTAGATGAGCGCTGAAATACCATGGAAAGGGATCTTTGGTGAAACCTGTGTAATAAGCTGAGAGCCTTCCTCGGGTCCCCACACGTTCTCCCTCATGTAGCAGGATGAAAGCGAGCCAAACAGCGCAAATACAGTGATTCCGCTGACAAGTGAAGTCACAAGCCGCTCCTGGCGGTGGCCGTATGCTTGCCCTGGTTGATGAGGCGGGACTGCGACATCCGATACCTCGGAGAAAGAAAGCGCAGTGTTGCCACTGAATCCGGCAAGAACACAGTCCTCTTGTAGAGCGGGTCCTCTGAACGCGGCTTGCCAGCTGCCGCGAAGATAAATAAACAAGCACGACCCCATATACATACATTTTTGGATTTTGGATTTGCCTATAATGTTTATACCCATCAGGGCATGGTTTCATCTGTGCACAGACTGCTGTCCTCTTGTTCTATTTATAGATAGGGCCTATCGCCTTCCAAAATCACCCTATCATCCAGGACTGAACAGGATAAGAAGCGGTCCAAAAGGCACATAATCAAGCTAGAAGAGCCTTGGCTCTGAGCCACAGGGAACGCACGGCTGAAAAGCAACTGCCAAAAGAGAACTGTGTTTCTGATTCAAACATCACAGGGGAAGCGCAGTCAAATGAGTACCTGCCGGATGACATTGGCGTTTGCCCAAACTCAGAATCAGCCTCTGTGTAGAATCAAAGGGAAACAAACACCACCACTGGCTGCTCAGGTGAGAAGCAATCTTCGAGCTTGCTTGAAAGAGGTATGATGAAGAAATGATACATCGGAAAAAGGCACAAATGCCTTAGAATTAAGTTGCTCCTTAGAAGTTTCCTGAGAATCCAAATAGGTATTTATCAATAACTTTGTAGTACTACATCATGGGTACTTACAAAAAGTTTCCAGGAGGCCAAAATGTTTGGCTGCATTGATGCCAGCAATGTGACGGGTGTATGATAGAAACCCAGGCCACTCTGACAGTGAACATAGCAACTGGATTGCCTTTCCATTCACTATTTACATTGTCATCAGGGTGGAGGGAGGCATGAATGTTTCTAACTTCATGTTGCAAAGTATAAATTAAAAAAAAATTGGTATGCACTGATATATAACTACATGCAGACAAAAGCAATATCTCTTACCTATCACAAAATTTAGTGTAAGGCCCCTGATGCCCTGGTGAGGTTATGTGACAAATGAATAGAAGTCCTATGGCAACTGGCGGATGATGAGTGGCAAGAGGCAATGGTGTGCCCATGAGATGTAGCTATCCTTTCCCATGCAACGTGGATATAAAAACCAGACTATAGACGCAGCAATATCAAAAACTAGAGCTCAGACAAGGCAAGAACTTTTGAAATATAAACCTAAGTCAAACACAGCCACAAAAGCCACTGTGAAAGAACCTGCAAGATTGATATTGGGATTCAATAGACAGGAAGGACGGATTAGGGCCATTATAAGACGCAATTGACCCATCCTCAAGGGGGACCCCGTCATTGGGGGAGCATTGCCCAGGAAACCATCCATAACTTTTAGGAAAAGCACTTCAATGGGCAACACACTTATAAAAAACAACCCTGAGGATATAAAACCCAATACATGGTTAACCTACAGACTAGGTTTTTACAAGTGCCCGAATTTCAAGGCTTGTCAATATGGTGTGAACACTAAAAATTACCAAACTGCCTTTAGTCCAAAACAGCACGTCATATCTAAATACTTGTCTTGCAAAACTGAATATGCAATTTATGCATTGGTATGTAGTTGTAATCTTACATACATCTGTAGCACTAAATTGCCTGTACATAAGAGAATCTTGCAGCACACCAGAGCTATTGTGAATAAAGACCCAAGCTATCCTGTGGTGAGGTATTTTCAAGAACATTAATAATGTCACGCTTGCACTCTTAATTAACCTTTGTCTAGAAAGTTGCTGCGTGCTCCAGGGCGTACCCTCCTTCCGAGTACTGGAATAACTATCTAAATTGCGTGACTCTTCATTGAGCAACGTCCCCTAGTCACAGCATAAATCCCATTGGGGTTGTAAAATTCCACATGTGTAAAGTTTTTCAAAACTTCTTTATTTCCATTAAGTTTTTTTCGAAGTTAATTCTTCAAGATAAACAATCCAAACTCAAAGATACATTGATGTTTTGTCCAATGCATTTCGGCTGGGTCATAGCCTTCGTCAGGGACCATGTTCTACAAATTAAATAATCACAATTAAGGATATGCTAGAGGCTATAAATCCCACACATACTGTACACTTAACAAGCCTAACAATCAAACCTACAATGCACTAATTGTGCAACCCAAGAATTTTCATAAATCCTTGGGTTGCACAATTAGTGCATTGTAGGTTTGATTGTTAGGCTTGTTAAGTGTACAGTATGTGTGGGATTTATAGCCTCTGGCATATCCTTAATTGTGATTATTTAATTTGTAGAACATGGTCCCTGACGAAGGCTATGACCCAGCCGAAATGCATTGGACAAAACATCAATGTATCTTTGAGTTTGGATTGTTTATCTTGAAGAATTAACTTCGAAAAAAACTTAATGGAAATAAAGAAGTTTTGAAAAACTTTACACATGTGGAATTTTACAACCCCAATGGGATTTATGCTGTGACTAGGGGACGTTGCTCAATGAAGAGTCACGCAATTTAGATAGTATTTTCAAGAACAGCATCAGAGTAGCCTCAAACATTTCAAATATATAAATAAAGTACTTTTTAACAAAAGGGGTGGTAACAGAGAGGCCAGGTTACGACGTTTAGAGACCAGATATATATTAAAACTAGATACCAACTAGATACCAAACATCCCAAAGGTCTCAACACTTGTGAGGATTTGCATACATACCTATAAACAATCAGGGCATCTATTGTTTACATTTACATCTATGCTATTCATTGCACATATTTGGCCTAGGGATTTTTGTCCGTATTTAAGTAAGTATTTATTTATTTATCTATTTATCTATTTATTTACGTATGTATTTGTTGGGTATTTGTCGGCTGGGTCTCTATGTGTTTTAATGGCTTATGAAGTTGTTTTACTGTAATAAGACCTTAAGCCCCAGCATCTTAGATATCAAAATAGAGGTATCTCATAACTTGTATGTATTCCACTTTAGATAATGATTTCTACTAAGCATGGGCGGATTTTGCGAATTGGCAATCCGCGAACTTGCGTATTTACGGATTCGCAATCCGCAAAATCCGCGAACTCTCGCGAATTTGCAGATTTTTTTTTTGTGTTCGCAAGGGTTTCTGCCAGTTTGCGAGGGTTGTGTACCAGTTCGCAATTGCGAACTTACTTGTCGGCTCGCAACGGCCGCGACTATGTTGTTTCTACGTCTGGTTCATCATCACAGGTTCACAGCACCCTCTGTTTCACCACTGCCACCCTCTGGTACACCCATGCCACCCTCTGGTACACCCATGCCACCCTCTGGTACATCACTGCCACCCTCTGGTTGGTTTATCACTGTAGATTATGGGGGTGAAAAAAAGCAAGCACACCTGCCCTGCTTCAACTGACATGAATTAATTTGGGGTTGATTAATGTGTCACTGAATTTAAACTTCCAGTCTGGCTGGCACCTGCTTCCTTATCTGTAATTTGCTTTCTGTTGCAGTGCAATTTTTTTTCACAGGACCTTTGTGGCCTACTTGTAGCTATTCTCTGAGCCTGCTGTGAGGGTCAGAGCAGGGTCATAGAATAGTTGCAAGTAGGCGACTGAACTCTGAAGGGGCCCCTAAGGAAGCACTACAGGGAATGGTTACTAATGATAAGATTGAACTTTTGCACCTGCTGAGTGCTTTCAGTTTTGTCTGTAATTCCTTTCTGTTGCAGTGTAATTTTTTTAACAGGACCTTTGTTGTATACTTGTAGCTATTCTCTGAGCCTGCTGTGAGGGTCAGAGCAGGGACCTAGAATAGTTGCAAGTAGGCAAATGAACTCTGAAGGGGCCCCTCAGGAAGCACTACAGGGAAAGGTTACTAATGATAAGATTGAACTTTTGCACCTGCTGAGTGTTTTCAGTTTTGCAAAAATCCAAATATCCAGCAGCATCCACAAAAAGTAACCATTCCAGGTCAAGATCCAAATCAAAGTGACCTGCACATGAAGAAAGCACTGGGAGGAGCCTGCTGGACAGGAACAGGAAGTTGGAGACTGTGGGGCACTTCCTTCCTCCCACCCCTCCCCCAAAATGGACTCCTTGCAAAGACAAAGTGCAGGCAAATGTCAACCTGAGGAGTTATTCTGATAAAAACCATAATTTTCAAGGTTTATGCTGCCTGCTGGTGGATTTCTTGTGCGAAATTGCAAATTTTGCAATCTCGCAATTGCGAGATTGTCGCTGCCCGCCGCATCTACGTGTTCGCAAGTGTTTACTCCCGCAAAATTGTATAGTATTCTAGTTGGCAAGTGCGACCAAGCAAAAAATCCGCTTCGCACGGATTTTACGAATTTTCGGCAAGTTCGCGAGAGTTCGCGGCTTGCGAATTTGCCGAAAATCCGCAAAATCCGCGAGCGGAACGGATTTTACACCCATGCTTAATTTCTACAAATATTTTTTACAAAGTATTAATAAATATTTTTTCAAATCTGAGTTTTGTTATAGGATGATGTTAGGTAATTTATTGGAATTTTAGGTTGGAATGATTTTATATCAATATTAATATTGTATACATCATTGTGTGCGAACCAACCTATTGATCTTTCCTTTAGAAAATTACCGAGTTGTTCTTTCCTCTTATCTCCTTTAGACCAAGTCGTAATATGCACACTGACACCATTAGGAATTAGATATCATCTAAACCTAAACTATAGTTTATTTACTTGCTAATGCTGTTTGTACTTTTCTTGCACAAAAGATTTATCTTTGCACTTTTTTGCACATTTGCACATAACACTCTCACACAGGGGTCTCGCTTGTCTATGACAATGGGGGCATTTTTTCTTTTTTTCAGCACTCAGTCACCTTACTATGGCATCAGCAGAAAATGATAGCTGGAGCTGGGGTAAAGGGTTTTCTCATATGATGTGAAATATGATATCCATATTTAATAATACCCCAACAAAAAGACAAATGACATAATAAAACTATGCAGGATTTTTTCCAAATGGATCAAATACTGTCTGTCTTTTACAGAAACATGTTTTTTTAGGAGGTCATTTGCTCCATGGTTTAAAGAATGAATTTATATGCATTTAAGCTGTCATTTATAAGATTGTCAAATACTATGAGACATACTTCATGTTTTAAAGAATGAATTTACAAGCATTTAAGCTGCAATTTAGAACATTGTTACATAGTATGTTTTTTGCTTCTATGCTGTGTCATGTAGCACCTTGCACTTTAAAAAGGAGACACTGCTGCCCAAGCGCTGTTGAGTGAACAAGGCCGGTTGTTTCTGGCCGAAACGCATCATGGCGACAGGGTGGTAGCACAATCAAACCACTTAAACTAATTTGGGTCTGCACTTACCTTTTTCGTGTGTCATTGATGTCATTTGAGATGTCATCAGTGATGTCACTGACCATGTCATGAATGATGTAATATGTGACATCATCAGCAGTGGATTGCGGGTGCGCAAAATATAGTTAGTACAACTAACTATATAGGAGCAATTTCAATGGTTTTTTAAATGCTAATTCCTAACTATATAAGGCCTGAAACCTATGGTTTTTTCAGTGAATTTCAAAGGTTTTTTATATGCTAATTCCTAACTATATAGGGCCTGAAACCTATGTTTTTTTCAGTGAATTTGCAAGGTTTTTTAAATGCTAATTCCTAACTATATAAGGCCTGAAACCTATGGTTTTTCAGTGAATTTGCAAGGTTTTTTAAATGCTAATTCCTAACTATATCAGGCCTGAAACCTATGTTTTTTTCAGTGAATATATATATATATATATATATATATATATATATATATATATATATATATATTAACTGTTCACTTCCTCCGAAGCGTCTGGACACTTCTACACTGGTGCACTGTAGGGTCAGAGGTCACCCTGTAACTTCATACGATTGCTCACCAAGCGCACAAAAATGCACGAGTGCACTCCATCCAGAGTAATGATGTTAATCTAAAATCATGATGAAATAAGGGTTTTATTCAAAATAGCAAGTGGGTCAAGAAAAATTACCCTACGCGGTTCGGCGGAAACCGCCTTGCTCATGTTCACAACTCATTTACCCGTGAGCAAGGTGGACTCTTCTATGTTTGTGGTGACATAGCAGACAATGGCACATGTTACAGCATGTAGTAAAATCGCCTAATCATTGGCCAATGACTTGGCGCAAGGATGCCAAGCAAGAATTGGTAACAGACAAAGACAAAACACTGGTGCTCTTTAAAACAGTGCAGAAAGTCCCTCATTCTGTAATTTCGGTGATATTTCTGATATCAAGTGGGAGAAGCAGTGTGCCTGATTCAATGACAAAAAGAGTAATTCTACGAATCCTAAGCCTATTCCTATTTTTTTAAGGTTCCTATATTTTGGAGTTTCATAAAATTCTCAAAGGCTATGAACCTATAGGGTTGATTACGAGTCAGACTTATGGGATAGTGGGGTTGGCGGTCCAGCCCCACTGCTGCACGGGTGCTCTGACCGCCCTATTACGACTTTGGCAGTCAGACCACCATTGCACTTCCGCAACCGCCATGGAACCACATTCCCTAGCGGTCCAGTGGTGGGTTGAAGGCTGCACTATGCTTGGTGGTGCCCTGAGGCACCGGCAGCTGCCTGCTGGAGGTGAGGAAAGAAAAGGGGCCCTAAAAGGCCCCCTCTTGCCCCGGTCCACAGGGGCACATGAAGGGGGCACATGATGTGCCCCCCTGATATTTTGCACCCCAGGTCCTGCATGGGAAGGAATGCACGACATGGTGGTGGTGTTTGAGGATCACAATGAGCCTTTACACAGCACCACCGTGTGACCACCACGCCTCCTGCCAGATCACCAAATTACTTGTAATCTGGCGGGCGTGTGGTGACAACTCTTGACAGCACAGGAGTGTGGCAGTGGCTGGCTGCCTGCTCCCGCACCACCAAAAGTCATAATCAGGCCCTAAATCTATAAACATCTTTTGGCTATCCCTAAACAGGCAGAGATTCTGGTAGTAGGAAATCCTTTAGTTTACAGTTAGCATGAAGTTGCCCAAGCACATTAATTATTTTTTCTTTGTGGTAAAATCTTTTCCCTTATATTCCATAAAATATGATGTGTTTCTTACCGAATTTTTACACTTACTCCTACCAGTTCTTGGAACAAAGGGCCCCACTTAAAGGTTGATGTTGTGAGGTAAGCTGTAACTGCACTAATGTAGTTTTAGTGCTCAGTTTTATACCAGCCATAATGAGTTAATAGTAAGACAAGAAGCTAAAGACTATGAACCAGAGTTGTAAAACTAATGTGTGCCTGTTATTCTACCTTTTTCACTTGAAAAAGCTAAATTGGGCAACAACTTAGAGGCAATCTGGTGTAAATGTTATCCATGCCAAGATGTTTTGAGATGTAGGAGATGCCGTGAGATCTGATGACATCAGCATGTGGTGCCATGTAATGTTGAACAGGGTGGGGCTGAGGGATGATCCTTAAGGGACTCCACAGATCATGGCTTTGCGCTCTGATGTATGGGGGAGTCTGACTGCCTTTGTTCTCCTTGGGAGGAAGGAGCATATCTATTCAAGGGTTTGACCTTGGATGCCTGTAGCGTGTTATCTTCTGATGAAGATGGAGTGTGACATGGTTTCGAATGCTGCAGAGGTCCACCAGTATGAGGGTGGCATTTTCTCTTTGATCTAGAGGGGTATGAATCTCATCAGTGGCAGTGATGAGGGCTGTTTAATACTGTGATTGCTACGAGAGCCATATTGGGAGCAATCCACGTGGTTAGTGAGTTGCTCTCTGATTGCTTTCTCTATCAACTTTGCTGGGTATAGTAGTAGGGAGATGGGGCGGATGTTGTTCAGTTCGTTGGGGTTCGCCAAGAGTTTTTTTTAAAGAGGACTACATCTTGGGGAAATTTGAAGTCTTGATGGAAGAGTTGATGATGTGCATGAGGAATTTGCTGATCACCACTCTTCTTAGGTTGTAGATGTGGTGTGGACATGGGTCTGTGATGGCCACAGAGTGGACGTTTTTTATGATTGAGGTAGTGTCTTCTTTGGTGAGTGTTCTCCTGTTCTGCAGTTGTCTGGCCGAGTGGTAGGTGTGCAGTTTGCTGATGATGTCCTCTGGATTCGGTTGTTTTTCAAAGTTATTGTAGATTTTTTCAATTTTGCTGTTGAAGTAGTTTGAAAGGTCGTCAGAGAGTTCATGGGAGGGGGTGATGGAGTTGGGGGAGGCGTCTGGCATGGTGAATTCCTTGATGATGGCCAATATCTCTTTATTGCTGTTTGAACTGGCTTTGATCCAATCCATGAGGGATTGGATCTGGGTAACTTTCAGGAGGTGGTGGCAGTGCCTGAGTGTGGTCTTGTAGGTTGATCTGGCATTGACGACATGGTTGGTTCTCCACTTCCTTTCCAGCTGTTTGTCATATCTTTTGAAGTCCTGGGGTTTATCCGTGTACCACTAGGCATGGTTGTTGATTCAGCAATGTTTATGAGTTTTGTTGGGCGCAAGAGCTTTAGTGCAGCTAGAGAATCATTGGTTGAAGCTAGTGCTGTCCTTGGCTAGGTTGTTGGTGGTATTGGGTTGGTTTGTTTTGAAAGTGTTGCGCAAGTCCATTTCCAGTATTCTACTCCAGATCTGGCTGGTTTGGTTGAATTTGTGGGGAGCTTTGGCTTGTGGTGTGGAGATACTGAAATGGATAATGTAGTGATTGGTCCATGTGCGTGGTAAGGCAGAGCTGTGCAGAATGGTGAAGATTGTGTCTAAAGTGTGTCCTGCATTGCGTGTGGGGTCCGTGACAAGCTGGGAAAGTCCTATTTTGGCTAGACTCTTGAGCCTTGGTTGGAGGGGTCTTCCATGTGGAAGTTAAAGTCACCAAGAAGTAGGAAGTTCTTGGAGCTGATGGTGAGGGAGGCGATAAGGTTGCTCAAGTTGCCTCATATACTGGGTTGTCTGTAAGCTAGGATGCCCTTCAGGGTGGAACTATTGTTCGCTTGAAGGTTGTAGAGCATGTGTTCCATGGAAGGGGTGTCAATGTCAGTGGTGGTTGTGCATTTGAGGGTGTCTTTGTAGATGATAGTCTGTCCTCCACCAGGTTTGTGGAGGCGGTCCTGGCGTGCAATTTTGTTTCCTGCTGGGGTGGCCACAGTGATGTCGGGGAGTGAGGTGGGGTTCATGCAGGTTTCCATTAAAAAAAGGAGGTCTGGTGTTCTGTTGTTGAGGAGGTCCCAAATTTTGATGGTGTTTTTTAAGTGAGCGGGTGTTGAGGAGCATGCATATGAGGATATGCTGAAGGTCAGGTGCGGTGTTGGGTGAGGTGAGACTGTGAGAGGGTGAAATGCATGTGAGAATATGCTGCTTTTGTGGATATGCTGAAGGTCAAGCGTAGTGTTGTAGGAGATGAGGTTGTGAGAGGGTGATGTAGAAGTCAGTGAGTGGAGTGTGTAGTGCCGAGTTGTAGCAGGTAAAGTGACAGTGGGAACAGGAGAAAGGTCCTATTGTGCTGTAAAGTGCAGTGCCAAAAACACAGAAATAATGCCCACACCCTCCTTATTAGTTATAACTCTGTTATTTCAGTTAAGACCAAACAATACTTGATTACGTTTGGTCAGGTACTTTTATTTATACCAATCATTTTTTGTTATTTAGCAAAATGTCATCTGTTTTTTAGACAGAAAATTGATACATATTGACACTTGACTTACTTTTTACACATATATATACATATTATACAACACCAATATATTCACAAATCAAACAGAAAAAACATCCAAATAACATTAAACATTAGACATTTCAATTATCGTTTTCTCTACCAAAGATCTACTTCAAGATTATCAAAGACTACGTCAAATCCCAGGAACATTCGGATTTTTGCCTATTTCTAGTGTATACTTAATATACTAGTTTGTTCCCGTTGATGGCACATCAACGGGAACAAACTAGATCTTTGGTAGAGAAAACGATAATTGAAATGTCTAATGTTTAATGTTATTTGGATGTTTTTCCTGTTTGATTTGTGAATATATTGGTGTTGTATAATATGTATATATATGTGTAAAAAGTAAGTCAAGTGTCAATATGTATCAATTTTCTGCCTAAAAAACAGATGAAATTTTGCTAAATAACAAAAAATGATTGGTATAAATAAAAGTACCTGACCAAACGTAATCAAGTATTGTTTGGTCTTAACTGAAATAACAGAGTTATAACTAATAAGGAGGGTGTGGGCATTATTTTTGTGTTTTTGATATTTACAAGGGTCCAGCCTGCCCTGTGTCCCGTTTAAGGACCTAACTCCCTTGTGTTACGAAGTAAAGTGCAGTGCAGCAGCAGAGGGAGTCCGGGGTTAAGTGAGTGGAGGGTCGCTGCAGAGTAGCGGCAGTGGGGGATCCGACCAGGGATCGTGGTTCTGGGCGTGGTCCAGATCTGAACAGGCACAGACAGGATTTCCTGTGGTGCACCTACTGCGCACCCGCTGTACCCACACAATAGCCCCCATTAAGTACGTCCTGAGAGGGGGGAGGAGCTCTGGGGTGGGTGGAGCTAAGGGGAGACAAGAAGATGACATGGAAGAGCAGGTAAGGAGCTGGGGGAGGCGGAAGGAGGAAGAGGCCAGGAGGGGTTTGCGACCAGGGAAAAGATGGAGGCCCAACAGAAAGACACACAAAGTAAAGGCAAAGTGTGAAAGAAAGAGGCACATAGTAAAGGCAAAGAGTGTGACAAATAGGTACACAATAAAGGCAAAGAGTGAGACAAATAGGTACAATATAAAAGGCAAAGAGTGAGACTAAGAGGCACAAAGTAAAGGCAAACTATGAGAGAAAGACACACAAAGTAAAGGCAAACTATGAGAGAAAGACACACAAAGCAAAGGCAAAGAGTGAGAGAAAGTGGCACAAGGTAAAGGCAAAGAGTGCGAGAAAGAGGCACAAGCAATGGAAGTGAGTGAGAGAAAGAGGATCAAAGCAAAGGTAAAGCCTGAGAGAAAGAGACACAAAGTAAAAAGGCGAAGGGTGAGAGAAAAACTACAAAGCAAAGGCAAAGCATGAGAGAAAGACAGAAAGCAAAGGCAGAGCATGAAAGAAAGAGGCGCAAAGGCAAAGAGTGAGAGAAAAAGGCACAAGGTAAAGACCAAGAATGAGAGAAAGAGGCTCAAAGTAAAGGAAAGAAAAAGAGTAAGAGAAAGAGGCACAAGGTAAAGACAAAGAGTGAGAGAAAGAGGCACAAAGTAAAGGCAAATAGCATGAGAAAGAGGCACGAGCAGTGGAAACGAGTGAGAAAGAAGATCAAAGCAAAAGCAACGCATTAGAGAAAGACACACAAAACAAAGGCAAAGAGTGAGAGAAAGAGACCCAAAGATTGAGACAAAGAGAAAAGAAGGCACAGAGGCATGGCGAGTGGGGAGAGCGAGGCCAGGTCTCGAGGGTCTGAAAGAACCTTAGACTGGTCAGAGGAATAGTCCAAGGTAAGTGGGGAGCTGAGGCCTAAGCACCTGCTCAATGTGGCCGCCCAGCTGCCTCCATTTAGTAGGTCCTGGGAGGGGTAAGGAGCGCAGGGGGCAGTAGGTGGGGCTAAGGGGAAGTGGGAAGAAGAGGCAGGATAGCAGGTATAGAGCAGGGGTAGGCACTAAGCGGAAAAGCACAGGAGGAGATTATGGGGCCGGGGGAAAAGTGAAGGTACAACAGAAAAAGGCACAAAGTAAAGGCAAAGAATGAGAGAAAAAGGCACAAAGTAAAGGCAAAGAATGTGAGAAAGAGGCACAAAGTAGCAGCAAAGAGAGAGAAAGATGCACAAAGTAAATGCAAAGAGTGAGAGAAAGAGGCACTAAGTAAATGCAAAGAGTGAGCGAAAGAGGCACTAAGTAAAGGCAAAGAGTAAGAGAAAGATGCACAAATCAAAGGTGAAAAGTGAGAGGCAGAGGCCCAAAGTTAAGGCAGAGTGAGAGAAAGGGGCACAAAAGTGTGAGAAACAGAGAAAAGGCACAGAGGTATGTAGAGCAGTGGCAGCGAGGAGAGTGGTGCCAGGCCTCTTGCGTAGGGTGACCAGGCGTCACGGAGTTGCCTGGACAGTCCCGGGTTTTCGCCAACTGTCCCAGCATATTTCAGGAAATTAAGCTCATGTCCCGGTATTTTTAGAGGGTCGGCTGAAAAGGGTGGAAGGTATTTTTTTATGTTTTGCAAAGCAGGGATAGTTTGCAGCTGTTATGAGAAAGCAATTAAATTAATAGGCATGCAACTGGCTTTAAACGGCATTTTCTGTATTTTCTTAGTCCTGTTTCTGTAATTTTCTGCTAAGGAACACTGTCATTCTGTGCACTGTGTTGAAGTAAAATTGTAGTCCTTCTTCTAGTTTTTGGAAAGGTCCCGGTTTTTTGCTTTAAAATTATGGTCACCCTACTCTAGGGTCCGAAAAGGCTTTAGACTGAAGCGAGGACCAATTCCAGATAAGTGGGGAGCTTGGGCACTCGTAACCAAACATTTTTGTGAGGGAAAAATAAGTAAATACGTAGGAAGGTGGGGACATTTAAACTATGGATAAACTAATAACTAATAATCAAAATCTTTTCTAACTTTGCACACCGGTATTCGTGATTTGAAAAGGTGATTCTTTTTTATAATTCAGAGATCACTTACATCATATCGATTTTAATGCAGGTCTGTTTTATGTGTTCTTGCAGTGTTGTTTCCGTGCTGGTTACCTAGATACAATTACGCTTGTAGTGTTGCAATTAAGGAAATGGAAGAAATAAAATAAATAAATATACCAGCAAATTTGCTCTGGGGTTGAGTGCCTGCATAGAGATATGAAGATCACATGTTTGTGTCTCAGCTGGGATGATTCATTCTTTCCGCCTTTCCACTGTGTATAACATAATTACCATGGAATTAGGTTATAATGGCACCTATTTGTTTGTTCAAGTGCTTTGCAATAATTCAATTTGTGATGTGCACTATATGGGTAGGAGTTATTAGTCAGCTGGTGTTGACAGGTGTACCAAAAACATAAGGGAACATAAGTGAGAAGCCATTCTCTAGACTATTGCGATTCTCCAATAGGGTAAAATATGTCAGTCTGTAAATAAAGTCCTATGTTATGTTCTTAGGATGCCATTTGTTTTATGATAATAGGTCCCAGAGCACTCAATAGAAAGAATTGGCATCTTTACAAACAAGTTACGGAGCACTGGATTAACGCTGAGCGCCGCCACTTCTGAAATGCAGGGCTGCACAGTATTTACAACAATACGGTGCAGCCCTGGGTTTCCCCCTGTGCTGGCACTAATTTCAGCTGCCTAGCACCAACATGTACACCTTGCACCATAGAGCAAGGGTTCCCACGTTGTGGGGAATGATTGTTTATGTGCCAGAAGGTGTCCCTTCCTGCACATAAACAGTCTTATATGGTGATTTGTAGTTTCTATGTGTGCTACTTTGTGCAGCACACATAGAAGTTACAACACGTCATTTTTAAAATGATTAATTATGTGCAGGAAGGGACACTTTCTTGTATATAAACAATCATGCATAGCATTTTGCTGTTTGTATGTGTGCTGCACAATGCAGCACACATTAGAACAACACAAACAAGGAGAAATAAAGCAATTCTCCTCGTTGCACCGTGCTAAGTCCATGTCTTCCCTGGTCTTAATGTTGGCTCTGTCCGATATTTAGGCCACTTTTGTATATATGGGGCAGCTACAAAATCAATGGGAGTTGCAGCAGAACGCCAACAGCAACACCCATTGCCCACCCCTTTCACGCTAAGTATAGCGTGCCTTATTTACAAGGCGAGAAAGCAAAAGACACACAATTGATAGACGGAATGAAGAACAAATCAAAACATTCACCCCCAGTCAAGAGACCTGGTTAAATCCATCATTCTTTTGCTCACCATGCTACTCCAGTTTAGACCTGGCCATATGCAAATCAGTCTTGGCCCTGTGCCTCATGGGAATAGTCCAGCCCGAACTGCCAAGCCAGGTCCTCCCTGGACCGGAAACAAGCATCCTAGGACCGGTTTTAGGGTTTCACCCCTTTTCAGCCAGGATAGCTTGATTCCAGTGGCACTGTGAGCCTAGGACCCACGTCTGGGCATACCTGGCGCACTTAGGGCGAGAAAGTAAAAGACACACAATTGATGGATGGAATGCAGAACAAATCAAAATATTCACCCCCAGTCAAGAGACCTGGGTTACATCCATCATTCTTTTGCTCACCATGCCACCCCAGTTTAGACCTGGCCATATGCAAATCAGTCTCGACCCTGTACCTCATGGGAACAGTCCAGCCTGAACTGCCAAGCAAGGTCCTCCCTGGACCGGAAACAAGCATCCTAGGACCGGTTTCGGGGTTCCATCCCTCTTCAGCCAGGATAGCTTGATTCCAGTGGCACTGTGAGCCTAGGACCCACGTCTGGGCATACCTGGCGCACTTAGGGCGAGAAAGCAAAAGACACACAATAGATGGACGGAATGCAGAACAAATCAAAACATTCACCCCCAGTCAAGAGACCTGGGTTACATCCATCATTCTTTTGCTCACCATGCCACCCCAGTTTAGACCTGGCCATATGCAAATCAGTCTCGAACCTGTACCTCATGGGAACAGTCCATCCCGAACTGCCAAGCAAGGTCCTCCCTGGACCGGAAACAAGCATCCTAGGACCGGTTTCGGGGTTCCATCCCTCTTCAGCCAGGATAGCTTGATTCCAGTGGCACAGTGAGCCCAGGACCCACGTCTGGGCATACCTGGCGCACTTAGGGCGAGAAAGCAAAAGACACACAATTCATGGACGGAATGCATTATTTACAAGGCGGCAGTTAAGCCACGTTAAGTGGTGTAAATCTGCCTTGTAAATAAGGCGTAGCCCGTATCGCCACCATAGGGGCTTGTAAATATGCCCGAAGTCTCTTACTAAAGAGTCAATCCCCAGCTGACCCTTTTGACTAGCAAATCACACATTGCTGCCAACAGACTAACTAGGGACTGCCTTAAATGTTCTTGACTCACTGTCTCTTGAAAAAGAATAAATGCTCATCCATTCTCAGTGGCAGAAGGCCTTGAAGTAACTCTAAGGACACCATGGCTGAGGGTCCCGGGATCCCACCTCTATAAGACCAACACTAATAACTGCCTCAAATCTTTCAACCTCTCAAGTCCTTTTTTCTCAGTAGACCCGGATGTCCCATCTCTCAAATGCCCTCAACCAAGAACAGAAAACTATTCTGGTTGGTCCTGTTTGGGTCTGTAAAAGAGCCACAGGCCATAACACTCACATACCTCACCCCCATCACACACATTAAAAGAACATAAATGCTCATCTGACCAACGCTCAGCCAACCTAACCACATTCATCACCAATCCATCCACAACATTAATGCACACTTCCCTTTATTTTAATTTTATTATACTGTCAGATGGCATTAACATTCTACTATGGATGCAGCAGGAGTGATGCACTTACCACAACTGACTATGCACAGAATGAGATGTGAGTCAAATAGTAGAAGCAGGATAAAACAAGCATTGGCGTAGTCAATTGGTCTCACCTTTGGGAATTTATAAGTGGACTACTGTTAACAAGTAGGCAGTAGCGCTAATCAAAAGCACAGCTCAATTATCTCAAGTCTTCTATGGTATAGACCAATCCCCCAAAAATACATTTGCCATTTTATGTTATCCAGTCAGTATGCCAAATTAACTTTCAGGGAGCTCATTATAATTTGTTTCAGTTTTCTGTCTTGTTGAAGTAGTGCATGGCTCGGGTCCTAAGGTATTAGTACGCGTGGCTTGCCTTAGATGTGTACTAGTTAAGAGCACCATGATATGCACAGGTGCCTGTTGGAAAACGAGGCTGCATCTGTGAGGCCTGCACAAATAGAATGACTACATTTGTCCTTCACTGGGAACCAAACACCCAATTGTAGCGCCTGACTCTCAGAGGGTAGTGTTGCAGAGCAGTCTGAGGTTTACTGAAGGGAGGTGGTGTAGGTTAGTAATCGTCATTTGCAAGTGCGCAGAAATAACACTCAATAATTGATTGCCCAGTCTCTACTTTGCTTTATAAAAGTAAGAGTACATTTATTAAACACACACTACTCAATACTATGCACCAATTTACAAATATACTTAAGCTGTTGGAATTACATTGTGACATTGAATAACATCTCCACCCCTCCCGCAGGGGGTTGGGGTCTAGTATCACCACTCCCATGTATGCACATCATCTTGCCCCCAATGCAATTAGTTGAACATAACCTGGAGCGAGGGCCCTGCACACTGGCACCATCCTATTGGCGTCCCCGCCATTACCTCAACAAGCATTAAACAGGGGTACACCTTCCTTGGTGACACATGACCATGACTGAGCATCTCCAACTGACCATAAAGTATACACCTCTACATCTTAAGGGCTAACAGTCCGGGTTCTTCACCTAAGCACAGCAGCAAGAATACATGTTTACGCACATTTGAGAATGACAGTACTCCGCACAGTTGGGTATTATTAGAATGCTTTGCAAATACAGCCCCTAAAGGCATCACAGATAAAATCACCAGATTAGGATTATGAATATACAGCAAGACACCCTAGCTGGAGTGTCAGAGAGCATAACCACTCTTTGCTTATGACATCATCTTTACCAGGTACTTCATTAAAAGCATGAACTTTAGTCCCCATAAAAGAAAAAACAATTAGTAAATGCAGTTCTGATGCACTTACACCTCTTCATCTCCAGGCGATGCCCTTCTTGGATGTATGACGTTACAACGCATACTTTTACAACGCCTACCTTTACAACGCGGTTTTTACCACGCATACCATTACAACGCATAGCGCTTTGGGGTGCTGGATAGTGAATAGTTTAATTTACTATTCCAACTCCAGTTCCCGTGGATAGTAGGGAAGGTTATTGGATAGTAAATTAACCTATTCCCTATCCTAGAGCGCCCCCCAGAGCAATGCATTGTAATAGTTTGCGTTGTAAAAGTTGTGTTGTAATGGTAGGTTGTTGTAAAAGTTTTGTTGTAAAGGTTACATACCGCCCTTCTCCAGACATCCCCTACTCAGTCCTTCACTCCATGAAGCACTTTTCAATTCACCCTCAGCTAAAGAACAAAAGTTCCAGCCTAGAAGGTGTTAAATGTAGGGTGAGCCCTTGAGGGGTTATTCTTTCCAATCCACAAGGGACGGTGCTCCAGTGGTTTCGATCATTCCTGGCAGGCCGTCGATAAACGGTCTGGGCTTCTGCTTGCTCCGCCGAGATGTCGCCATTGGGGGTCGGAGTTCCTCAGGGCTCTGTCCTGATCCCAACTTTATTTAACATCTTCATGACCCCTCTGGCGGCACTGGCGGAGTCTTTCGGGGCCCAGATCGTTTCTTACGCCGATGACACCCAGCTCCTCTTCACCTGTGAGAGGGGCGCGGACTTCGATGGAGGTAGGATCCAGGGTTCCATCATAACAGCCTCAAGTGCAACTCGGATAAATCCGAGGTCCTCTTTTTTGGGTGCAGTTCGGATCCGGACTGGAAAGTGTGGTGGCCTGAGAACATGTTTCCACCAGCAAGTTCGTCCCAGGTAGCTAAAAACCTGGGGATTAAGATCGACAATGGCCTCTCACTACGCTCACAGGTAATCGGTCTCACTGGCACCTGCTTTGGCCTACTCCGGATGCTACGCAAGTTCCTTCCCCTGCTATCGGAGGAACATAGGAAGATCACGGTGCAGGCGATTATAGGCTCGAGAATTGACTATTCCAACATCCTCTATCTCGGCCTGCCAGAATACCTGCTCCAACGGTTACAGGTTGTCCAGAATTCGGCAGCACGTGCCATCTTTGGACTTTCTCGCCGTGCCAGAGCCTCGGGCCTCCTGGAGGCTCTGCACTGGCTCCCTGTCCGTAAGCGGATAATTTTTAAGACTCTCACCCTGGCACACAAAGCCTTGCACGCCTCCGGAGCAAAATACCTTCAGAAAAGGTTGACTTTTTACCTACCTGCCAGGTCGCTCAGGTCTGAAACCCTGTCTCTTGCGGCGGTTCCTCGTGTGAAGAGAGCTCGCATCGGTGGCCGCTCTTTTAAACTACTAGCGCCTCAGTTGTGGAATAAACTGCCTGTGTCCCTGCGCAGCATTCCTAATTTGTTGGCCTTTAGGAAAGGGCTCAAAACCTGGCTTTTTACTTCTTAGTTCTGGCCCCTATTAGGTTTTCTCTTTCTCTGGTTTTTCTTTTATTTACTTTCCCTGTTGTGTTATGAGATTAGTGTGCAATTCAAAGCGTCGGGACACTCCTTCGAGTAGCCGCACGCTATATAAAACCCTTGTATAACATAACATAACAAGACACTTAGGGTGGGACTTTTCTCATCGTGCAAGGGTGAGACTGCGCTTTTCCAGCAGCTCCCCCAGCACCTGCACATTCATGTGGTGGTGACCCCGTCCTCCTGGGGCCACCAGAATCAAAGAACACACTGTTTTGACCCTGCAGGCCAGGCCTGGCCTGCAAGGCATTGTGGGAAGGCCCGCATATGGAAGCAACAGCTCTCCCGCTGTGCGGGGGAGAGCCGCGATCTTTCTGGCGCTCCACGCCGCTTCCTGGACCTCGTGGGGTGCCTGGTCCCACCCGGACCCCAGGTAAGAGGATGCAGCTCGGGGAACCCACCCCCGGCCGCTCTGCCAGTTGTTGCGGGGCCCGGTCCCACTGGAATCTACAAGTTGAAATGAATATCCAAATGAAAATAGAATATTCTTAATATTCTGTTGTGACTATTTAGGCTGTAAGTTTCACAATGACAGTGATGTATATTGAAGTTATCTCTGTGTAACCAACTCTCTGTGGACTTGATATGAAACTTAAGTGTAGCAAGGCATTAGTAATCACATGGACATGTACTAACCTTCCACCCTGTTCGTAAGATAACTACCTTCAACCTCATATATGTGTGCTTCCTGATATGGATTTGTAACACAAATGAAAAATAATTCACATTCATTAACCCCTTGTGATCCCTAATCTTAACACATATATCACTTCCTTAAACCACATTTACCTTAAATGCTCATCAAATATACATTTCATAATCAAGGATGCTTGGCAATAGAATTCCTTCTATTACCTCACAAACAAATTCAAGTTAAAACCTAATTCACAAGTCCAAGAGTCTATGATTGCTAAATATAAGTTAAAATAAGAATTCAAAGTTAGTTTTCCGTTTAAGTCTATACCAAGAACACGTCTCTAAACGCCAGAATATCTCTCAGTGATTTCTCAAGTAGAATATAGTCCATCCAAAAACTCAAATCATAATTCACGTAACAAGGACCCTAACTGCAGCTACATCAAAGCTCAATTCCCTACCAAGGGTACCCTGTAACATGAGGGAAGTTATACATGATTAGACATGGTGGCCACCACCATCTCCAACTCCCACAAGAATATAGGGCGTCCTCAGACCTGAAGGTCACAGTTGGTTGGCATCTTGTAGATCCATCTACACAAGCACAAAGTCTTCTTCCAGGCTGCACCAATGCTTGTTGTACACCACCCACCTCTCTACCTGTGAGCAGCAATAAACATGGGCAGTCAGAAGCATCACATGCCATGCCTGCCTTACAACTAGCGTTAAGCCTTGAACACTGACATACATATGCAGCTGACATTGCAGATCTCACTATCTCACATAACTTTGATCATATTTTGTTCCAAAGACTTGCTTTACCACAGGTTTCACCGATATCCTTGTCTGGGTCTATCATGTTGATAGACTCAAGTATGTCAAGTTACCAAACAAAATAGAAGGCATTTCTGTATAGCATCATTTCTCATGGCTGTGTATCCCGTAACATTCTTTCCTTCAGCTCCTGTAGGGTCCTCTTACACAAGTTGCCACTGTCAGCAATGCAGACCATCTCCTTTCACTTGATCTATACAAATCAACCCAGCCTTTAATCCACAGATGTCCAACCTCATCATGGTCCCCTCAAATCACTCTGAGAACAACATCTTGCTTGGCCCCTGCAAGATCCCTTATTTATGATGCATTCTCCAACTTGGTAAACAGTGCTGAAATTACTGAGCTTATAATCCTAACAGCACACAATAAGGACATTACTCTAGATATCGCATTCTTCTCTGTAAACACTGGCATCCCACCCACAACAGTAGGCGGGCTGAACCAGCCCCACTGTCATTGCCTTCCACCTGCTCCAGGCCTCACCTACATATCTCACAGAACAACAAAACCAGCAAAGCAAGTCACCAGGTCATTTGAAAATCCTCATACCTGTGCACTCGAAGAGATTCTGACCAACCTTGTGGACTATGTCAGGTTCATGCATATCCCAACACTTATGTTGAGGCCTTGATTACCTACTTCAATTCTACTATCCAATTGACAGTAGACACCTACACCCCACTAGACTTCATTGCATGTAGGTTAAACATTGCAACCCACAGTATTGCTTTGAGGTCACCAAAAACAAACATGCCATCAGGTAACATGAGAAGTGAAGACAATCATATGCCCAATACAATATGTTGACCCTCAAGAATATCAACCACACATTTAGAAGGCTCATTACTTAAGCTAAGGCTACAACCTACATAACTACTATTTGTGAAGCATGCTGCAGTAGTATCTCTCAGGCCACTGCTCAACGTTATCAACATGTTACGAAAGACTAGTTAGAATGAGCCCTCCTGTAGGAGCCCAATTAAGACCATAACAATCTCGTAAACTATCCTTTAATTAACCACTTGCAAATACTGAGGAAGATCGTGGAAAATTACGTTGACAACAAGCTATGTGAGAAGATCTAGATCAATAGATGCCTTCAGGGCTACCAGGCCCGGTTCAAGCCCCAGTTTAGCACAGAACCACAACCAATGCCCAGCAACCCACAGCAAATTATTGTCAGTCTTTTCTTCTCGTGTTCTGATCAACCTCTCTGTAGCCTTGGACACTGTTGGCTTCCAAGATCTACTGTACTATTTCCCTTCCAGGATAGTATTTGAATGTATTGTCATGCAGAAGCTCTCGTGGTACCTGGAGCACATTGTCCTGCTCATCCAGATAAACTACTTATTCCTGAATCCATCCCCATAGGCTGTGGCCTGCCCCAGTGCTCCATCCTCTCTTCAATGATCTTTTCACCTTTCTTGCCATCACGCCCTTTCTTCCTCCTCAGCAAATAGCAATGAGTAGCTCAGGAAAAGGTAGAGCTGAATAAATGTGAGATTTGTAGGTTTTATTCCAGCACATGGTGTGTTGGCAGAGAAGGCGATGTTGTCAGTTGACTCTGCTGGCTGGGTTCCTGGAGACCTGGGTTCTAATCCCAGCATCAGCCTTGACTAGAGATCGCGGAGAATTCAGGGCAAATTACTTAATTTCCATGTTCCTAATTGTAATTATATGAAATACAATTTGACTTTAAGTATATGAATGTACGCCACTCTGCTGCCCCCTAGCTAGGGTTGTACAATAAGAAATATCAATACTATACAATGTCCAGGCAGTGTTTATTGCCCGGGAATGAGCAGGCTAGTCAGTGCTTATTGTTTGTGTATGTGCGCTCTGACATGTGGCTTCCAAAGTGATGGAGATCACTTCAAATGCCTGAAAACATTCTCATCTGGTGAACCTTCGTGGTGTACCGTGGTATATTATGGACATTTCTGGTCTGTGGCTGGCATCTCTTGCTTCCCATGGGCATCCCTGGCAGAGAAAGGGTATTCCTGGCATACATTTACCATCCCTGTCATTAGATGGGCATCTGGCAAACGGTGAGAATCTACTTTTCTTAGTGGGGGTCCATAGTTTATGGTGGGTATCCCTACCATAGCTTCTCCAAGCCTGGCTTCAAAATTACTTCCAGAATAGATCTGGTACTCCACTGGGCAACAGAAGGTGCAAGCCCTAAAGACTTCAGACTTGCATTTACTGGAATTTAGGCAGACATGTCAGATCTGAAATTGGCCAAAAGCTCACCAATTTAGATGGATCTTTAGTTGTATTCAGAATGAAGTGCACTGTATTTATTCTAGTCTAGGAGGCAGGTGGAGGACTTAGGTGAAGCATTTCAAAAATGCATAAACATAGGGGAAGTTATAGCGAAGCAAAGGTTGAACCTGCGCACTCCAGGCAAATGGTATATAATTTTATTAGGCATCATTACAAGAGGAAAATTATTGAAAAGCATTAGGGGCATTGGGCCAGATAGTACAAAAGATTTTTGTGGTCGAAATCCTTGCAATTCTCAAAATCGCACACAAAGTTAGCAACCTCAAAAGTGCTTTCATATTTTATAAATGTCATTTTACAAGTCAAAAGTCTTTCTAACTCACGAAAGGGCTGTTGGGACCCTTGTAAAATCGTGCTGATCAGTTACAGACCCCTTAGATGAGATGGTAACAGATTTGCCAAGGAGAAGCTGCCTTTCCCCTTGGGAATTGAGTATCGGTCACCTTGGTGGGTTTAGAAGGGGTCCAGAGCGTCCTCTCCCCGGTGTTTTCACAAATGGGTAAAAAAAAACATTTAAAGCAGTACCGGTGCCTTTAATGGACATGGACTGGACTGTTTAAAAAGAAAAAAAGGTTTCCTGTATGAGTAAACACATTTAGGAACAGGGGACTACAGTGCCTTGCAGGCATTTTCCCCTCAATTCATGGCCAATAGATTGTTGCAAATTGACCTGCCTCATTAGTATTCATTAGCTTAGCCATTGTGCACCGCCCTCCCAAATGTACAATTTGGGATGCGCCCTATTATTCCAAGGGTTGCATCACAAATGGCATTACCATTCACAAACTAGGAAGTATGCACATTGCATAGCTCTCGTTTGCAAATGAGAATGGTACATATGGCTTAAAGCTGAGATCAGAAATGTGAAGATTTGACCCTTTTTAGATTTTGATCGGAACCTTACAGTCTGGGAAAATCATAACCTTAATATGCAAAGTGAACAATATTTGCATTGTTCAACGACAAATGAATCATGAAAATATTTAATTTGACAATAAAGCAAAAGAAAAGTTTACGTAACCTAGTGATATTGTGCGGAAATGTGAATCACATTTGCGAACAATAAAGTAATCTACAAACCGCTTTTTGAGAACAACAGTTACTTAGTTTGATAATGAAGTGGGGGCTGAGAAGATATATATATATATATATATATATATATATATATATATATATATATATATATATATATATATATATATATATATATATATATATATATATATATATATATATATATATATATATATATATATATATATATATATTCCAACCAATCCAGATCTCCTTTGAAAAGCCGGACACCGACACAGGAGCACGATTAGCCATCCAGTGTATGGTTTATTTAACATAGCATGACGCGTTTCGGCACACCTGCCTTGTTCACATGGGCAGCCATTAAAAGTAGACTTTGTTATATACCAGAGGAGATTCAGTCACACGATCATCAGTTACAATGGATATGGTAAACAGACTATACATTATGTGCGTTGAGAATAGAAAAAGTATATAAATAAAATAATGAACTCCCTCATATTGACTCACTAAAAGAGCACAGTGACATACATAATTTCCATGTTTTTTCAAAGCACATTAATTCATACTTATTTACAAATGTAATCCTTTACTAACAAACAATTGATGAATTCATCTCAACTTGTTTTCACAATTCCTCTTATGTATTAAATCATGCATAACTATTCATGGCAATGTGCTTCCTTTTTGTATATTCTGAGAGGATACCTAGGGGCTTGCGAGTGTTGACAGCCCCTAATACAGTTCTGGCACACATTTAGTCTGTATCCAATTCTTCACCAAACAGAAATAATGGATAAGTGCCCTTACTCGAAGTCCAATTCTTGGTTGAGTCTATTATTCATATGCTACCTGATATTCTGCCAAAAAATGTAGACCAATAAAATATTAATAATGCTTATCAAGGGTTACTGTACAAACAATTGTCACATGTTCCGACACTTTAAAATATTTACAAATATTAAAAAGAGACATAAAATTAATATTGTGCAAATTACGTAAAAACGTCAAGTATTCCCTTTAAAGTGCAAGTGCTTCTGAAAAATTATCCTTGATAGTGCAAGTTGTTTTTATAAAGTGTCATTGTGTTACAGTACTTCAGATATTCAATTGTATGTGCAAATATCGCATTTGTTTTTAAAAATAAAGTGCAAGTGCCTCACAATTTTGATAATGCAATATACCACATTAAAAGAAATGTAACCTAACAGTAATTAATGTACTTCATTTAACCCTTAGCTTAACAATTGGTCATACACTTATACATTGGCTGAGTACATTCCTGGTGTATTGCCATTGTCTATTAAGTTCCTCTGATATTTCATTTTTTTAAAACAATTAAAACATTAGAAATAGATTTTATTTCCTATACTAAGTGCACATACAGATCCTTTTCCATATTTAATCCATGCTTTTTTATATTAAACAGGAGTATGTACTTAGATTCCAACTTTCTTAATTTTCCTTCACGGGCACCACCTGTCGGATCCTTGGGTACCTGGTCAATTGCAAAATATAACAAGTCATTACAATTTGCTTTGTGTACTTCATTGATGTGCCTAGCTACTACATAGTTTTTATCATTGTTTTGTATAGCTCTTAAATGCTGTAGGATACAAACATGGACCATGTGAATTGTACTTCCTATATACATTTTAGGGTAAGAACATCTAAGAACATAAACAACAAACTCACTTTTACAGTTTAAGGGATTTCTTACTTTCCACGGGCTGTTCAACAAGTGTGATGTTACTTGCTATTCGTTTTTCTCATGTCGACACGCCTTACATTTATAACATTTGTGAAAGCCGGGGCCGACTTTCAACCACCCACATATCTTCTTGACTTCTGGATTTGTTTTAAATAAGCCATCCCTCATTGATTTTGCTCTGTTAAAAGTTATCATGGGTCATCTAGAAACTTGCCCTTGTAATACTGGATCCTGCTTCACAAGGTACCAATGCCTACATAGGCTCGCTCTTACTTTTGCTTGGTATGCATTGTAACCCGTGATTATCCTTATCTGACCCTGAGAGCTTTTCAACTTTGCCGCTGTTCTTTCGTTATCTGGTTTCAATAGGTCAATTCTCTGATTACCAGTAACCTTTTTATTTGCCTGTTTCAGTGTCTCCTTCCTGTATCCTCTTTGCAAAAATCTCTCTGTTAGAGCATTTTAGGCCTCTTTTAGAGCATCCTCTTCACTGCAGTTTCTTTTCATTCTTAAATTCTCTGCGTAAGGGATACTCATTTTTAATCTAGGGGGATGAAAGCTTGTCGCGTGCAAAATACTATTGCCCGCTGTCGGCTTCCTGTAAGTACGTGTTTGGATTACTCCCTCAGAGATATATACTTCTAGGTCCAGGTAGGTTACACTGGTGTCACTATTGCTCTGCGTGAATTTCAGATTGAAATCATTCACGTTGATGTTATCAATAAATGTTTGAGATGCCTCTCTTGATCCATTCCACACGATGAACAGATCATCAATAAATCTGATCCATCTTATGACATGATCTGTCCAGTCTCTGTCATATTCGACTTTGAGCACCTGCTCCTCCCACCAGCCCATATGCAAATTAGCATAGCTGGGGACAAAGCAGGTGCCCTTCACCGTGCCTTGCAGTTGTTTGTAGGTATCCCCTCCGAAGATAAAAAGATTAGTCGTAAGGCATAACCTACACATTTCCATTAACATGTTTGTGTGTTGGTAGAGGTTAATTGGCCTTCTATTCAGGAAATACCTTATCGCTCTCATCCCATCTTCATGATTGATGCTTGTATACAAGCTGACAACATCTAACGTGATTAAAAGGTAGGACTCCTCCCACTTTATGTCTGAAATTTTATGATTAAAATCCCTTGAATCCTGAATATAGGTTGGTAATTCTTTTACAAATGGCTGTAGAAATGAGTCCAGATATCTTGAAGTAGGTTCAAATAAACTCCCAATAGCGGAGATGATGGGCCGCCCTGGAGGTTTATCTTTCTGCTTATGGATTTTTGGTATTAGATATAAGATCGGCCATACCGGATTTTCAAATTTAAGGAAAAAGTATTCAGATTGATTTATTAGACCCAACCCATGCCATCTTGATAGATCCTTCACAAAATTATGTTTTATTTCTACAAGATTACTTTGTGGGACCTTCTGATAACATTCCTTATCTTGTAGCTGTGACATCGCCTCACGGTTATTAGCATCTAAGGGGTAAAGAATCAAATTTCCGCCCTTATCGGCCTGCCTTACTACTATGTCTTGCCGAACCGGGATCTTCATGATCACATCATTTTATTTTTTCTCAAAAACAGATTAATTTGCCAGGAATTCTCTAGATGATGTTTCTGATAGTTTCTTTAATTCTTTTATCACTAGGTCAGAGAACATATCTATGGCATCTTTTGGTGTGTTTGGGCTAAATGTATAGTGGGGTTTAAATTTAGTAGCAGACCTATCAAATACATCCATACAGATTATCTGCTTGACTCATAGACCCCACTAGGCTAGCCCCCTCACCCTTTCTGAACAACTGCTGGCAATCAAATAAAAGTTCCATATCACCTACTTCCAAGTTAACCGGATCTTCACTTGTCGTTGCTGAATTCTCCTTACAATTTGAACCTTTTACGCTGAAGAATTTTCTCGATTTTAATTTACGAACATATTTGAAAAAGTCAATTCGCGTTTGAGTATAGTTGAAATTTGTGTGTTTGCAATATGTCAATCCTAATGACAAGATTCTAGTTTCTAGGACTAGATCTGTCAAATTTATGACACTGGTTGTGGGCGCTGCTTCACCTAGCCCCGCCGTTGATAGAATTCCTTCTTTTTCTTTCCGGATCTTAGCTCCATGCCCACCCCATTGGTTTATTTGTTTCCTTGATTTTCTCTTTTTTGATTTGGAAAGTTTATCCATGTGCCCTGAGTCCGGTCCTGGTATAAAAAAAAAACTCTTCAATTATAGATGCTGGGTGTAGTGTGGTTGTTGTCTGGCTAGCTCCATCTTCTGAGGCTGTTTCCACATCAGAGCTTGCTAAGGAACTCGCTTCCGAGGTATCTCCTTTTTCTGCTTGTGCCTGAGTGCTAACCACATGTTTCCCTCTAGCGTCTCCGGCTTTTGAAAGCCTCTGTTTGTGAATACTGTCAAACCGGCGTGCAAATGTGTAAATCTGCCCACGCATATAGTCAAGCCGATCACATTGAAATTTTGTTGATTTCCTTTCAGTGATTGTTCGTATTTAGTTAGGCGACCATTTAGCTCTATATTAAATTTGCTCATTTCTGTTTCTACCAGAATTTTATTAATCTCCTTATCAATAGTAGCAATTTCAATTAAGATTTTTTCTCGATCCTTCGTAGCATACTTGATTAGTATTTTTAACATGTTCTCGGAGGCATTTGCATTGTTTGCCGCCCACTCCCCGAGCATTTCCGGATCGGGGTTCTCATACGTAGGGACTGTCAACACTCGCAAGCCCCTAGGTATCCTCTCAACATCGAGATATTTGCTGAGTGATTTAATCTCCCACCATTTGGAGATTTCATTGCTATGTAGCTTTTCAAACTTTCATTTTAACGCCTGCGCGTTGCTCTCTGACTCCCTCACTCCGGAGTCCAATCCTTGTTTTGGATCTCGCCTCACTTTGCTCTGCTCGCGAATACAGCGTACGCGGCTGTTCCCGGCTTCTCATTGCGGTATCCATTTCAATTTTTATCAATATACAGGGGCGACTGCTATCCACATCACAATTTTGCTGAAAACCCTTAATCAAACTATTTGCTTATTGCGCTCCGCCAGGTTTCATTAATCCCGATCTCCTCTCCTTGCCAATTTGTAGCCTGTACCTCCGTGTAGAAAACTTACAGCGTCTCACTCCCAAGGAAGCTTCATGCCAACGTTCTCACCACTCGGCAACACAGACTTGTTAACTTCACACAGCGCAGGGGGACTTCCTCGAAGTGTTTACATAAACACACAACCAGAATGTCGAGGATGCACCTTATCGAGGTCGCGTCGGTTCTGCCGCTATTCCAGCATCAGCGGCCACAAACCCCAACCAATACCGATATCCTTTGAAAAACCGGACACCGACACACAGGAGCATGATTAGCCATCCAGTTCAGGGTTTACTTAAAATAGCATGATGCGTTTCGGCACACCTGCCTTGTTCACATGGGCAGCCATTAAAAATAGACATTGTTATATACCAGAGGAGATTCAGTCACATGATCATCAGCTACAATGGATATAGTAAACAGACTATACATTATGTGTGTTGAAAATAGAAAAAGTATATAAATAAAATAATGAACTCCCTCATAATGACTCACTAAAAGAGCACAGTGACATTCATAATTTCCATGTTTTTTCAAAGCACATTAATTCATACTTAATAACAAATGTAATCCTTTACTAACAAACAATTGATAAATTCATCTCAACTTGTTTTCACAATTCCTCTTATGCATTAAATCATGCATAACTATTCATGGCAATGTGCTTTCTTTTTGTATATTTATTTACTTTCCGTCTCTGTGCAATTTATAAAACATGTTGAGTCTTTAATACAGTTCTGGCGCACATTTAGTCTGTTTCCAATTCTTCACCAAACAGAAATATATATATACCTTCCGAGGTACTGGGACCCATGAAGGTTGGCGCATACTCCGGCGGAGCAAGCCGGAAATTTCCAATTCAACAGCAATATTCGATAATCATGCGCTCTCAGGAAGAAGTAGGCAAAACAACCAGATGAATGTTCCAGGTTTAATCCACACTAGCGCATGATTATCGAATATATATATATATATATATATATATACAGCTCAAGAATCCTCGCCCAGTCCAATGGCGAAAGTAAACCGCACTCACACGGGGGAACGTTGCAGGTACTAGCTTCTTTATTAGTATGTAAACAGACGCGTTTCGGCTGGAAGCCTTCGTCGGTGTCTACTACACCCGGAAATTGCATCAAAGAAATAGTGTTGGTGCATTCAAGGATACAAAGAAGGGACTACTGCCCCTGAAAAATACGACTGACATATTGAAGTTCGTATTATGCTAAGCCTTCTACCCAATGTAGACAAACGCATGCACAGGGTCAAATTAACATTACAGCCGTGTATCGTGTTAATTTGACCCTGTGCATGCGTTTGTCTACATTGGGTAGAAGGCTTAGCATAATACGAACTTCAATATGTCAGTCGTATTTTTCAGGGGCAGTAGTCCCTTCTTTGTATCCTTGAATGCACCAACACTATTTCTTTGATGCAATTTCCGGGTGTAGTAGACACCGACGAAGGCTTCCAGCCGAAACGCGTCTGTTTACATACTAATAAAGAAGCTAGTACCTGCAACGTTCCCCCGTGTGAGTGCGGTTTATTTTCGCCATTGGACTGGGCGAGGATTCTTGAGCTGTATATGTTAGCGGACTCCCACAGCCGCTTGCCGCACCCGCCGAAGAGTGCTCTGAATGAAGGTGGGAAGTGAGCGGAAACATTGTTTTCGGAGCACCGCTACGGATCTTATGTCACCGGATTGGAAATAAGAACAGCGTTCTAGAGACTGAACAACAAACAAATAGAAGGTGAGCCGGGCGGGATTAACTAAGCCTGGGAAGAACTGAGTAGCGGCGATTCACGGGAGGGGACGCCGAGGGGAATGCTTCTTTGCCGGTAGTAACACCAGCCAACATGTTCTGCGAAAACACACGCCGTGATGAGGCGAGGGACATGTTTAAGAAACAGAGTACACCTAGCACACAGGTTACACCAGTAGCGGTCCAGCCAACCAGCAAGTTACATGATACGATGACTAAAATGGAGAGGCTGTATGAACGCGAGGTGAGGAAGTGGTGGGAGGCCACCAGCCTCCAGAGTTACATTGATGACAAACGTGTTCCAAGAGGACTGCGAGTCCACACCGTGCCCTCGTATGAAAATCCGGATCCCCAATTGCTAACAGACTGGGCGGAGTTAACGGCTCAATACTGTGAAGGCACTCTGAAAGTATTAGTTCAATATGCCTGGAGCGATAGGGATAAAGCTCTAGCAGAACTAACTCTTCTGGAAAACGATCTGGCCAAGGAGGAAGATCAGAAAGCTGTTGAGGATCTGAAAGCGCAGATGAAAACTCGTCTGAAAAAATACGAACAGAAAATCAAGACCCGCAAGCAAGAAAAGTACAGACGAGACGAGGACGACTATCTGCGAGGAAGAGTTCTAACTTATGCAAAAAAGTTTGATGCCCCGAGAAAAGAGGTGAATCGGAAGTTGCAACAGGGAGCGACATCGGGTGTTGAAACCTCGGAGTCTGAGATCACCGAGAATGAGTCGAGTGATGACCAAAATCACCAGGCGGAGGAGAGGCGACCCAGAGCAGTCCCTTTTCACAACGAATTCAAGGTGATCAGGGAGTCATGGCTCCGCGGGGGCAAAAACAAGCCACCAGAACAAGACGCAGGAAAACCCGACGAGGCGGAGGGGGCAGGAAGAGGACGAGGCAGGACTCGCAATTGGAGCACGAGGACCAAGAAGAAGAACAGACGCTAAGCAATGAGGAGAGCCTGACGGTGGTCAACTTAACAACTAGAAAGCTGTCGGAGGTGGAACTGAGAATATTGAGACTTGGACTGACCTTTTGCCCTAGCAGCAGGATGGAGTTTACTCAGACACGTATTGATCTGTTCTGTTACATCCGAAAATTGAAGTTACATAAATATTTTAAATTGAGACCACAGGCAAAGCCTAAAGCATCGCAAGGTAAAAGAATTACAGCTACAGATGCACTGTCGGGGAAAGATCTGAAAGGCTTGGAGACCTTGGAAGAACTAAGAAATGAGGTGGACACTTCACAGGATTCAAGCATGACTACAGCGCAGAGAGCTTTGAACCAAGAAATAGATCAAGATAGGGAGGAAAGTCCTTTCAGACCTTCATCCACTTTCAATCCCCAAATGCCTAAGGACTCAATAGATGCATTTTCAGAGGCTGTAGTGAGCGATCTCTTGAAATTTCGGATGAAACAAGGTGGGAAGACACCACGGAGCAATGTTACGGTGGCAGAAAGAAATGCAATACAAGGTCTAGCGAATGATTCCAAAATCGTAATTAAACCGTCGGACAAGAGCGGTAATGTGGTCCTTTTGTCAAGGGAATATTACCGACAAGAAGCAGTACGACAACTATCGGACCGTAAGTATTACCAACCAACAACAGTTGATGCCTACAATCACAGTGTCACCCTATATGAGAGTATGATACGAAGATGGTATGACATTGGCATGCTGGGGACCGATGAATTTTTATTCTTGCGGAGTATGAATCCAACCATTCCCACTTTCTACCACCTCCCCAAGCTTCATAAAAACAGTAAGGAACCACCAGGCAGACCCATTGTCTCCTCGGTAAATGGACTGACTGAACATTTATCGATGTTTGTGGACCATTATCTTTTTCCCTTTGTTGTACAGTTGCAGTCCTATGTGAAGGATTCAAAAGATTTCCTGAATAAAATCACTACAATCAGTTGGGATCCAAGCTATGTGCTCATGGTACTAGATATCACCAGTCTGTACACTATCATCAAGCATGAGCATGGTTTATTAGCTATGAAACACTTTCTAGAGCAGCGCCAATTACGGTTCTCGAAACATAATGAGATGATCATGGAGTTCGCAGAATTCTGCCTCACGAACAATATATTCTTGTTCGAGGAGCAGTTCTACAGACAGACGTCTGGGACCGCGATGGGCACCTGCTTTGCTCCCAGCTTCGCGAATCTCTTCGTGGGCTGGTGGGAGGAGCGGGTGCCCAGAACGGGACAGACGCCTTATGGAGGTAGGGTAATTCAGTGGCATCGATATATCGACGACCTCTTCATCGTGTGGCAGGGGACGGTGGAGGAGGCAGGTCGATATGTGGATGTCCTGAATGACAATGATTATGGCCTTCAATTTTCGGGAACAATTAGTCCGGTGGCAGCGGACTATTTGGACCTGAAGGTCTTCATTGAGGAAGGAGTGATTCACACTGCCCTCTTCCGTAAGCCCACTGCAGGGAACTCCGTTTTATGTGCCAGCAGTAGTCATCCACCAAAGCTGGTACAGAGTATACCGTATGGAGAGCTTTTGAGGCTGCGAAGGAATAGTTCCAAAGAGCGGGACTTTGAATTAGCAGCAACTGAAAGTATAAAAAGATTCAGAAGGAGGGGTTATGAGCAAGGGAATCTAGAGAAGACTCTAGCAAAAGTGAGAACAATTCCTAGACTCAAACTCTTACAAGAAAAGGATGTTAGTGCAACCAAAAAGATGGAAGGGAAATTTAGAATGGTCACACCATATTCGTCAGAGTCCAATGAACTGAGAAGGATTCTGCGAAAAAATTGGCACATTTTAAAAACAGATGCCGTCATTAATGAGGACTTGCCACCATTCCCTCTCTTAACGTTCAAAAAGTCAAGATCATTGACGGATCTACTAGTGAGGAGTCACTTGGAAAAGATCCCTCCAAAGGTCAGCACGCTGAAGGATATGAGAGGCTTTTTCCCATGCGGGAAATGCAAAGCCTGTGCCGGCAGCAAGCGTGTTTTATCCTATACTATTCCAGACACAGGGAAAAGTAGAACTATTGGCAAATTCCTTACTTGCAGTACTCCGTTTGCTGTCTACTGCCTGGTATGCCCATGTGGGCTCAGGTATGTGGGGAGCACCGTACACGAACTGAAAATCCGTGTACTTGAGCACATGAGAGCTATAGACAGAGTGGATCCGGCCTATCCGGTGGCAAGGCATTTTGCCGAGCAACATCGAAAGGACAGAACCAAACTGATGTTCTTTGGACTGGATTTCATCCCGTTCAGCATCAGGGGAGGTGACAGGCTCCGCAAATTACGCCGCCTCGAATCGAGGTATATAATTGATTTAAGAACTAAACACCCAGGTGGCATGAATAGTGGGGAGGATCTGCTGGTCCATCTAGGCAAATGAACATAACTGCACGTAACTGAGAGGGCGTAAGGATGGGAGAGGATAGCTATCATGTGCATCGATAACTATGAACTGCAACTAATTCATGGAACCGCCGATCTCAGTGGCTCCTGTCAGTCTGAATGTGTTGAAAATTTGATCTTTGATTCTGTAATTTTGCAATAGGCAATGGTGTTAATTCAGATGAAATGCTTTGAAAAAAAGTAAAAAAATGAAATTTGGGAGGCTTCCCTAAGATAGAACTTGTTATGGCACCTTACCTCAGCTACTGTTTATAAGACCTCGAAGTAACCTTTATGAAAAAGATAGAATGGTATCGCTTAAGAATTGGATGTGTAATAGGATGTGTATGTTTTTTGCATGGATTAAGAAATGGTATAGTGGGGGACAAATTACAAGCAGAAGGGACGGTTGCCGATACACGGCTAATTGTACAACTCCTGCTGAGTAGATTCTATATCTGAGATAATCAGGTAATGCAAAACGATTAATGCAATATATGCGCTTTTGCGCAAAGAAATCTGATGCGGGAAACTCCCAGTGGGTTAATTACTGGGAGCAGTGCCGATACACGGCTGTAATGTTAATTTGACCCTGTGCATGCGTTTGTCTACATTGGGTAGAAGGCTTAGCATAATACGAACTTCAATATGTCAGTCGTATTTTTCAGGGGCAGTAGTCCCTTCTTTGTATCCTTGAATGCACCAACACTATTTCTTTGATGCAATTTCCGGGTGTAGTAGACACCGACGAAGGCTTCCAGCCGAAACGCGTCTGTTTACATACTAATAAAGAAGCTAGTACCTGCAACGTTCCCCCGTGTGAGTGCGGTTTATTTTCGCCATTGGACTGGGCGAGGATTCTTGAGCTGTATATGTTAGCGGACTCCCACAGCCGCTTGCCGCACCCGCCGAAGAGTGCTCTGAATGAAGGTGGGAAGTGAGCGGAAATATATATATATATATATATATATATATATCACCTACTGGCGGTCACCAGTAGGTAGTTATAGTTAGGAGCTAGTTTCCATAGGAAATCTGTAACATTCTATTTGGAATAACTTTGGCGCCGGTTGACGAATCTTCGTGGGGGCCGAGAAAAAAGGGGGGTCCCAAAAGGTGTTTTCCCCATGCAATTTTCCATAGGGACCTTTAGACACGGCTACAGCCCGAAGTGCTGAACGGAATTACACCAAATTTACCAAAAAGGTAGAGTTTGGATCGCAGATTACGCTTTTTGTTAAATGGTGTAAATCCGTTCAGTAGTTCCTGAGAAAATCATAGCTATATCTATAGACGGAGTACCGTACGCGTACCCTCCCAAGCACGAGCTTTATGCTAATTGGCTGTCAACAGTCCAAACCAGGAAGTGTTGGCAGCCATCTTGTGCCTCTGTAGAACCGAGGCATAAGAAAGCAGTGAAAGAAACAGCGCAAAACACGCAAAGGGGGCAGGATAGAAACACCCTGACCCCTTAGGCCTGTGGGATTTGCGTACGGTCCCGCGAAAAAAACCCCGCAAAAAAACCGAAGTCTGCTTTTTTTTTAATTAGCCCCCGGGAGAGCCAAAACCCGGGGGCAATAAAGTTCATTATAATGGGGGGCCCCGAGGGGCCGCCCAGCCCCGGGGACCGCCACTTGCCGGGGTTTGAATGTTATGTATGCAGACGGGCTCACGGCCCCCTCGCAGCCCCGGGGATCGCCACCCCCTGGGGCTTCTTCTTTTTTTAATAATAATGGGGGGCCCAGAGGTCACCCCCCGGGGCTTTAATATTATGTATGTGGGGGGCTCAAGCTCCCCACACACCCTGGGGACCGCCACCACCCCGGGGCACAACATTTTGAAATTTTGAAATTGGGGGGGGTCCGTGACGGACTCCCTAGCCCCGGGAACCACAACCCCTGGGGGCTTTTAACTGTTGGGAGGGGGGGCCTGTGGCCCCCCTCCTGGAACCTTGTGGTGGTCCTGGGGACCGCCACCCCCAGGGCTGGCTCCTGCAGTGTCCCGGGGTGCCTACCCCCGGGACACTGTAGTTTGCTATGGTAAGGCGGGAGCCTCGCGGCTCCCGCCCTACCATAGCAAGCTACTTTGGTTTTTGAAAGAGAGAGCAGGAAATCTGCTCTCTCTTTCAAAAACCAAAGCTGTTTGCTTTTCTGCATGGGGACCCCCCCATGGACCCCAACAAGAGGGCAGGCCCCGGGGCCATAAGTTGCCCGGGAGGTGGGCCACACGGCCCCCCTCCACCATTAAAGAAAATACAAAAAAAAAAAAGATTGGCAGGCCCCGGGGGATGGGGTCCCGGGGTATGGGGGCATTAAGTAGGCATAGGAGGGGGGCTATGCAGTTCCCCTCCAGAAAAATAATACACAAGTTGGCCAAGCACCAGGGGATGAGGTCCCCCTGGGGCCAAAAAAAAAGAAGCCCCCCTTCTTAAAAAATAAATAAAATAAAAAAACGGATGGGGAGGAGGCCACGCCCCCTCATTGCACCACTCTGCAAACGCACACTCTGGTGCGTTTGCAGAGGGCAAACTAAGTTCCCTTGAATACTGGGGGTCCCTGGGGGCCAAGTAGCCCACCAGGAACCTCCAGTATGTGCCAAGGGGCTGCATTGCAGAGAGGTGTAATGAGGCCACACCCCTTTTTACACCTCTCTGCAACGCAGCCCTCTGGTGCATAGTGGAGGTTCCTGGTGGGCTAGTTGGCCCCCAGGGATCACCAGTATTCAAGGGGACTAAATCCCCCAACTTAGAATCCGCCAGGGGGGCGTGTTTGCACAGTTGTGAAGGTAGGGGGTGTCGCTTGAGGTGATGTGTGTGCAAACACGCCCTGTGGCGCGTTTTAAGTTGGGGAATTAATTCCTCTTCAATCCAGAGGTCCCCTAGGGACCAACTAGCCCACCAGGTACCTCCAGTAAGCGCCACGGAGTTGTGTTGCAGAGTGTTGTAGAAAGGGGCGTGGCCTCTGAATACCTCTCTGCAATGCAGCTCCCTGGCGCATACTGGAGGTACCTAGTGGGCTAGTTGGCCCACAGGGGACCTCGGGAATGAAGAGGAATTAATTCTCTAACTTAAAACACGCCTCAAGGCGTGTTTGCAGACATGTCACCTCCGGCAACGCCCTCTTCCTTCATCAGTGTGCAAACGCGCCCGTGGTGCGTTTTAAGTTGGGGAACTAATTCTCTTTCAATACTGAGGGTCCCTGAGGGCCAAATAGCCCAACAGGTATCTCCAGTATGCGCCAGGGAGCTGTGTTGCAGACAGGTGTTCAGAGGCCACGCCCCTTTTTACACCTCTCTGCAACGCAGCTCTGTGGTGCTTACAGGAGGTACCTAGTGGGCTAGTTTGACCCCCAGGGATCCTTAGGATTGAAGGGGACTTAATCTCTCAACTTAGAACGGTGACAGGGTGCGTTTACACAGTGGTGAAGGAAGGGGACGGGGCCTGACGTGATGTGCGCAAACAGGCCCTGTGGCGCGTTTTAAGTTGGGGAAAAAATTCCACTTCAAGCCTGAGGAACCATGGGGGCCAAGTAGTCCACCAGGTGCTTCCAGGAAGCGCCACTGCCCTGCGTTCTAGAGAGGTGGTGCATGCCGTGCCCCTTTTTACATCTCTCTGCTACGCAGCTCTGTGGCGCTTACTGGATGTAGTACAAATTCCGATTTACTCACCTGTTATCAGGAGGGACCTCAGTGCTGCATCTTTGAGCCCAGTACTGATCCTCAAAAGTAATTCTAACCAAACTTACCAGTAACTTGAATTTCGTTCCATAGGCTAACATTGACTGGTTTCACTTAGAAATTTATCTAAGTGTGGAGTTTTGGAACTTTAAAATATTCACCTAAAATCATCCGAACAATGAATTCCGACTTACTCACCTGTTATCAGGAGAGAACCCAGTGCTGCATCTTTTAGCCCAGCACTGACCCTGAATAGTAATTCTAACCGTACTTACCAGTAACTTGTATTTCCTTCCATAGGAATCCATTGTCTGGTTTTCACCAGAAAAGTTTCTAAGTGTCTATTTTCACAAACTAAAAAAAATCCTTAAAAATTGCCTGTATGACTTGAATGCATTCTTTTAACTGTTTACAGGAGAGGCACCAGTGCTGGATCCAGGATCCACCAACGAGTAATAAAAAGTAATGATAACACTACTTATCTGCTAAGTGAATTTACTTCCATAGGATAACATTGACTGGTTTTACTTGGAAATTCTTCTAAGTGTGGAGTTTTGGAACTTTAAAAAATCTTCTAAAATCAGCAGAACTACGAATTCCGATTTACTCACCTGGTATCAGGAGAGACCTCAGTGCTGCATCTTTCAGCAAACTACTGATCCTGAAAAGTAATTCTAACCGTACTTACAGTAACTTGAATTTCCTTCCATAGGAATCCATTGTCTGGTTTCACTTGGAAATTCTTCTAAGTGTGGAGTTTTGGAACTTTAAACAATTCCTCTAAAATCAGCCGAACTACGAATTCTGATTTACTCACTTGTTATCAGGAGAGACCTCAGTGCTGCATCTTTCAGCCCAGTACTGATCCTGAAAAGTAATTTTAACCGTACTTACCACTAACTTGAATTTCCTTCCATAGGATTTCATTGCCTGCTATATAAAATATATATAATTTGAAAAAAATATAAAATAAAATAAACAAATATTACAATTTCAATACTTTTAAACACATTGTTTTTCAATTTATATTAAAATATGCAATGTAATTTAAAAAATAAAATATCTAAAAATAAATAGTTTTAAACAATGTAGTAAATCAGTATTAAAAAAACTAACAATTAATACATTTAAAAATTATCATTTACAAAACCTTTGAAATTCACAGAAAAAACCATAGGTTTCAGCCACGTTATAGTTAGGAATTAGCATTTAAAAAACCTTAGAAATTCACTGGAAAAAACCATAGGTTTCAGCCACGTTAGAGTTAGGAATTAGCATTTAGAAAACCTTGGAAATTCACTGAAAAAACTATAGGTTTCACACATGTTATAGTTAGCTGGACATTTCACTCATACAAAACCATTGAAATTCCCCCGTTATAGTTAGTTCAGCTAACTATAACTCGCGCGCCCGCAATCCACTGCTGATGACGTCACATATTACATAACTCATGACAAGGTCAGTGATATCACTCATGACATCACTGATGACATCTCAAATGACATCAGTGATGACATCACTAATGACATCATCCTTGTGAAAGAGTGGCAGACCTCCTCTCACCCTAATATAACTTTTGATACACACATTGAAAAATAGAAACTAACATTTTCAAAACAATGGAGATACCAATACTAGTTAGAACAACCTCTTCACTAATTCCAAAATCTACATACACATCCACTCATTCATCAACAGTTCTATATAGTCACTCATACATGTACTCACTCATCATATGTACTCATACACCATTACATCCTGTTACACACCTACACTCATACATAGAGTTACTCACACACATACTCACATATGCAAATAAATTATCAAACATTCAATTACTTGCATATACAGCTATACACACGGGAAACAACCTTTACAACGCAACTTTTACAACGCACTACCATTACAACGCAGTCATTACATTGAAACATTCCTTACATCGCATGCCATTACAACGCAATCATTACAACGCATGACACTACAACGCATACAATTGCAATACATGTCATTACAACGCAGTCATTACAACGCATACCATTACAACGCATACCATTACAACGCATAGTACCCTTACACATAACACTTACCCTACTGTTGCACCCCCTGGAGTTAGAATAGTATTTTTTACCCCTACACTATCCAACACTTACCCTACTGTTGCACCCCCTGGAGTTAGAATAGTAATTTTTACTCCTACACTATCCAACACTTACCCTACTGTTGCACCCCCTGGAGTTAGAATAGTCATTTTTACCCCTATACTATCCAATACTTACCATACATGCAATGTAATGGTATGCGTTGTAATGGTATGCGTTGTAAAGGTAGTATGCGTTGTAATGGAATGCGTTGTAAAGGTAGTTTTAGACAATTCGTTGTAATGGCATGCGTTGTAATGCAATGCGTTGTAAAGGATGTTGCGTTGTGAAAAAGGCATGCGTTGTAAAAGTATGCGTTGTAACGTCACACACTTACTCTCTTAAACAATCACTTATAGAAACACATACTTATTTATACAGGAACTCTTCCAATCTCTCACTCTCATATATACTCACTTATATAAATTAATACTCACATATACTAGTTTAAAACATATGTACTTACTTATAAAGACACTATTGAGACAGTCATTCACTCACTAACATACCCATACACACACTCATCCACCCATACAGTCCTGCACACATGCTGTCTTCAAAACACATACAGTGAGTCATTCATGCATCTATGAGCTAAGTGATATCCCCCAACGAACCATACAGACACTCATACTGATACTCAAAAAAACAACTAATAACCAATATACACACTCATGAAGCTACTCACCAACCCATGCAGCCAGTTAAACAGATATGTAAATATTTAAACATTACTCGCTAATACATGTATTCACTAAGATACACGTAATAAGTCAGTTATACAATCAATTTTACAAACAAGCATTTACAATGCAACGGTCTCGCCTTTGGAAAAGTTAGAGCTATTGGCATTGTAAATGACAAAACTTTCATTTATGTGTTGGTTTTGAAAACAGAAAAATAAATGGCATTGTCATTTACAATGCCAATAGCTTAATCTCTCGCAAATGCCACACACAAACACACAGACCCACACCCACACAGAGCCCCACACACACACAGAGCCCCACATACACACAGAGCGCCACACACAGAGCCACACACACAGATCACCACACACACACAGAGCCACACACACAGAGCCACACACACACAGCCAGACACACACACACAGAGACACACACACACACTCAGAGCTACACACAGAGCCACACACACACAGAGCCACACACACACACTCAAGTACACCTTATAAGCAGGTTCCCGAGGTTAGAGAAAACAAAATAGGAGCTAGCCACCATTTTGTGAATCTGCGAGGGGGCTGGCACTCTGTGGGCACAAAAGAGAAATGGAGCGATGCAGGATGAGCTCCCAATAGCAGGGGACGTGGGCGACATCAGTGGATTGACAGAGAAGCGCTCCTTACACTCTGCAGACAGTTAAAACGCTGGGTGACTATGCGCAAATGTCTCTATTACGAGTGTGTCTATTATGGCCGCCATCTTAGGGTCAGGTCAAATCTGAAAGAAGCTCGATGTGATGGTAAAATAAGCTATAAAGTGGTGGTACCTTAACCGGAGACAGAGGCAGCTTAAATTCCTGTGAAGTGGCCGTTCTGATGGGTGATCCGGCGTGTAATTGATCCACATCACAGCAGGTCCTGCCGTCTCATAAGTCTCCCTACCAGAGGTAAATATCCCAGCCAACTCGTCCATCCAAAGCCAGCGCCATAGGGGTTCTGTCAAGCTCGGGCGGTGGTCTGCGTCGAAAGGCTCCTCACGGCCGCAGGCAAACAGAGGCGCTTGCCCCTAGCAGCCCCGTAAGTGGTGAAGCGTGTTGAAAGGGCTCGCTTATGCAGGAGGTTAGAGAGCGAGGATAGGCACCAGCAGCCCTGCCCGTGGGGACAATCAGGGAGAACCTCACTCCGGAGCCCATTAGTGCTCTTGAACAACGGCAACAAGGGGGAGCATGTCCCTGCCCGAGGGAGAGCTCGACCAGCGGTGGGGTGGTATGACTGACGCTGGGAGCACCTCGTCTCCGAGCCTCTGGTGGTGAAGGAGCCGCTTCCGGCGCAAAGAGGCAGGAGTGTCCGGTCACCGGAGGACGGCTTGGGGGGACCGGTCCTGGCGCGGAGCGGCAAGGCTAGCGCGGCGAAGGAGTGTCGGGTCGTTAGGGGTCGTCTCCGACTGTAAAAAACTTCAATAGTAGTCTGATGTTGGTGGAGTTAGGTTGTTTGTAAAATTAGGGGTGGATATGAAGCGAGATTATTACTGATTTTAGTAATCCCAGGCCAACACGGACACCGGTCGGACCACGCCATGAACACCACCGTGTTTCTACGAGGTCACACACAAAAGAGACTGAGAAACGCCCCGTCATTTTCAGACTGGGGGCGTGTTTTTCTTTCTCCCCCCTTCTCCATTGGCTGGAATGTAAACAACTGGCGTGTTTTTGACTTGTTGTTTACCATTTCAGCCAATGGAAAAGACAGTAGAACAAACCTAAAAAACACGCCCCTCAATCCGAAAAAGACAGGGCTTAAAGTGCGACAATGACGACACTGAGACCTCTTCTCCAATGGCTGGCCGCCATTTGGGAGGCCAGCCAATGGAGAAGAGGGGCGGGGTTTACCCTCTCTACTCAGAGTCATAAATTCTCGCCGGCGAGGCTGCGCATGTGGGCAGCCTACTGAGGTTCCGTGACAATTTTAAGTGATGTTTTCGACTCGCACGAATATGGTCGAGTCTGGTATCTAAGAACCGCAAATGACGAGTTTAGTAAGTGTGCGCAGTTTCGCTGTGCTAACTTAAACCGTTCGTTTGATATGCGGGTTTTTCATCTGTACCCACGGGTTCCATCTTAGATACGGCATCCATTTTGTCTCTTGCCCTCAAGTAGCCAGCGAACGGACACTGTCCGCTTCGTCACCCTGGGACTCTCAGGATATTTGTGGAAGACACATGTACTTTGTAAATATCTTTTACGATGAGGGGGATGATACTGTAAGGCAGATGGCCCCGCTCGAGGCTCATCTTGCCGTCCGGTTTATTGTCTCAGCCGTGCATCTCATTAGGCACGTCCCTTTGATGCCTGTATCTCGTGTTTCCCGATACCTCCCCTTTTACACCCTTTTCGATTTCCCCACTGTCTCCATCTCCCTCTGCACCTGTCTTTGTCCCTATTTCGATCTGTTTTACTGCCGATTGGAATTCACTAATGTTGGGAAGATGGGTTTTTACAGTTGGGAACCGCCAAATGTTTCCGCACTTATGTTCCGGACCTTATGTGTACCAAAGTGACCAAAGCGACCCCTCTGACGGATAATTATGGGAACCAGGTTGTAAACTTTTGTGTACCATGTTGTCCTATGAGTTAATTTTGTATAAAAGGAGCGATCCACAGAACCAATTTGAAGCAGTCTCCCCAAGTTGCACGTGTTGTACTTGTCGTGACTTCTGTGTTCCCTGCAGTAATAAACCTTGAATCTTTGACGCCGAAGGAAGTGTCCCGTGTCTCTGTAATTTGTGCGCCGAAACAGGTATCCCATGAAGGTTATAGGTGTTGTTCCCTGGCACCGCTGGTACTGTTAAAAAGTCCAGTCCTTCAGTTGGCGCCCAACGTGGGGCGACTTCAGCGGTACCGGTCCGGTCCAAAGCCTGATGATCGTGAGGAACTTCGTGTGAAATCTCCGAGGGAAGGTGCACCCCGCTTCATCGATCCTGTTGTCGAAATAAGTGGCCCGAAGTTTTTCCCTGCGAAGATTCCCGCCTCCTGATGGCTGCAATGGACCGATGCCCTGACTGTCGACCTGTCTTCGACGCCCGGCGTAGACCTTATGTACAAGCGAGACGATAGACGGGCCTTCCTGGTGACGCCATTGAAGTTCTGAGTTAAGTATTTGTGGGTCGCTCCCAGTCCTTAGTAGTGGTTCTAGCTTTTGAAAGCTTTGTGGTTAGCCTTTAAGGCTTTGTGGTAATAGCTCACTGAGCTTTGTAATAGCCTCCTCGGGCTTTGTGGTTAGCTCTCCGAGCTTTGTAATAGCCTTAAGGCTTTGTTGTATTGCATGGTTCCATTGCATTTGTGGTTCTTAGTATTGGTTCTTAGTATTATTTGACAGTTGCAATTGCCAAAAACCGAGGGTTTTGACTTACACGAAGTTTTATTGCTTCGGTAATCCTTGAAGTTTGATACTAGGTTAGTGTGCACGATGCCTAGCCATAGTGATTTGTTTCGTATTTTCAAATGTTGCGCAATGGATTCCCGGTTGGAGGACTCGTGTCCGATACCTCCAGTTGGAACTCCGATACATGATCTTTATAGTCGACATGGGGTGGGTCCTATAATATATAATGATTACTGGATCCGCTATACAAAGAAAGACGGTGACCTTAGATGGCCGCCACATGGAACTTTTGAACTTTCGATTTTAGATAATCTTGAGGCTAAATTATTTTTAAAGAAAGCTAGGCCAGCTATGTTTGATTCCTTTCGGATATGGCGTAAAGAGGCCAAGCAGAAAGAAATCAAACAACTTAAAAAGAATCAAAAACAAGAGTTCGTTCCTGTAATGCAAGCTATAAAAGAATGTAGACAAGACAAAGAAGAAAAAGACATGGAAATCGCTACTAGATTGCATCACATGAAAATAGATAAATGTTACCCAGTTTTACCGAATAATCTAGAAAAGAAAGAAGAAGATTTGAAGGAGGATTCCTTGTTATCATACTTGATGAAATCACCACCTCCTTATGTACAGGGTGCTACCGCCCCTGTAGCTCCTCCTATAGCTCCTCCTGTTGTTCCTCTTGTTGCTCCAGCGGCTGCGGGCCAGCCCGCTGTTAACCCTACGTTTGTTCCACCACCTGTCCTCGTTCCTACTGCTCCTGTACCTGTACCTTCGCAGACTGTTGTTTCTGCTACTCCAACTACCTTGTCCGTTCCTACTATGCCTTCCTTCACCTCTAGTGTTGTTGCCCCTGTTTTTCTTTCTCCTTCTGTTCGTAAGCGTGTTCCTAACTCTGTTGCTACTCTTTATTCACCTCTTTCTGGTCCGTTATTTTCGTCTGATTCATCTGAAACTCCTCAGAGACGGAGTCAGATCCCTAGTGGTAGGGAGAAAGAGACGTTAGTAACAATGGCACATAGGTGGATAAGACATCCTGCTAATTACACTCCACGCGTAGTCTTTGATACGTTTTCTCAGTTTAATGAGCCTACGCAGAGATTCGTATTTGAGGAGATGTGTAACTTTTTGAGGGAAGAATGGTACAATAATGATGTAGATGATGTACCGTCCGACATAATTGAACTCCAGAGTCACTTTTCGAACGGTATGATTATAGGAGACGATGTACGACGTGCAGTGGAACGCTTATTAGCATTCAGATCCACAGCACATTCTCGGGTGACATTAGATGATACCACTGAGAACTGGAAAGCGGTTCCTGGTCAGTATCCCATGAGAGAAGTCCCGCCACTGTGGGTGCCTGGAGATCCGCAAGCTAACCCTGCGGTTTTACCACATTTTCGAAGGGTGTGGATACATCTTCCATGGAAACGATCGGAAGTTTTGCAAGTGAAGCAATCCTTACCCGATCCGCGTAAAAATCCGGCTGGTTATTATAAGGAGTTATCACAACTGATAGAAGCTTCTATTATGAATATTGCCGACATCGACATGTTGTTTGGCAATGTTGTACCGCAACCAGTTTGGGCTAAAATTCGTCAAGCCGATCACGCAGTTGAATTAGGGGGTGATTGGGCTGCACTGCTAGCAGCTGATGCATTACAAGTCGGTGGGGCTAAACCTGAACAGTTGATCTTGGATTTACCTCAGAAAATCATTACGCTCATGAAAACTCTCATGCCAGCGATGAAGGTGAACTGGGATAAGTTATCAGCTTGTAAACAAAAGAAAGACGAGAGCGTCTCGGATTTCTTTACAAGGTTTGAGGAAGCGTTTGTCGACCACAGCGGCCAGGACATGGGCGCTGAGGGAGGTCAGCGGTTATTCGTTGACAAATTTGTGTCAAATTTGCTGCCTGAGCTACGCAACAAATTAAAGAATTCAGAAAGTGCGTGGGCGGTTTCAACCCCTGCGCAAATACTAGCAACGGCTCAGTATTATGAGAATAGGGAAAAGGAAGAAAGTGATCGTGTAGAAAAGAAAACAAAAGAACTCAAAACGAAGGTTTTGTTGCAGCAAGCATACCCTCCACGATCAAACCAAAATGATGCACAACAGCAGTATCGACCACGAGCACAGCTTGATAGAACACAGCCGCGCTCTGACAACTTTGATCCCAGATCTTCACTTGGGTATAATCAGTGCGCATATTGTAGGAAAGAGGGACACCTAAAATATGATTGTCTTGCTTTACGGGACCGTCTGAATGGTGTGTCGACACGAGGAAATCGTGGCGGTGGTCCTCAGCAGGCACCACGTGGTAGAGGTCGTGGTTCATCCCACAATCAGATTGATCGTCATCAAAATCAATCGGATGCAAATAATTATTTTGACCAGCGAAATGCGGGGTCAGTTCGATCTGCACAGTATAATGTTGATGATTATTATATAGACCACGAGACTGTTGTAAATGACCACTACTAGGACAGCCAACGACAAAGAGAGGGAGTAGTGTCAGTTCCGGTCGATCAGAGTGGGCCTTACGTTGCAGTGACTACATCGGGTGTAGTTGAGCCTTTTCTGTTAGACACTGGTGCGACGAAAAGTTCCATCATGCATTCAAAACTCCCTGGCGCACCTTTGTCTGGCTTAACGAATGTTTCCGTTGGATTCTCTGGCGCCCCTGTTAGTAACCCAGTCTCTAACCCTTTGCCTCTTATGATTGGATCTCGTGAGCTAACGGCTCCACTGATTCTATCTACAGGTTGTGGTGAAAATCTTTTGGGCCTGGATTTGTTGAAACGATTATATGCAACATTGTATTGTTCCCCCGAAGGAGTGGAACTTACATTGGGAAGGAGAGTGATCTCTCCCATGTATTTATCGGTTGATAAATTCCCACCGGAATTGAGTTCCCTCCCTGCGTCCTTATGGGCCACAGGTCCCAATGACGTGGGTCTGTTAGACATTCCACCCTATGTGATTCAATTAAAACCAAATGCGCGATTACCGCGTTTACCTCAATATCGTATTTCTCTTGAGGGCGAACGAGCGCTGTTAGAAATCGTTCATGATCTCATTGGAAAAGGTGTTGTTGAAGAAACTCGTGGAAACGTGTGCAATAGCCCTGTATTGCCAATTCTGAAACGAACTGACCCAACTAAACCTCCTGTGTATCGTTTTGTTATAGATTTGAGAGAGGTAAACAAAATAGTGGTTCCGCAATTTCCTGTGGTCCCTGACATTACGGCTTTATTAACAATGATTCCGGCATCTGCCTCCTGGTTCACAGTGATCGATCTAAAGAATGCTTTCTTTAGCATCCCGATTGCAGAGGAAAGCAGAGACCTATTCGGATTTTCATTAGGAGGTCGCAGTTTTAGGCTAAAACGCGCTCCACAGGGCTACTGTGAGAGTCCGTCAATCTACAGCCAAGCACTTAAAGGTCAGCTTGATGCCTTTGTATTGCCTAAAGGTGCAGCTTTGATTCAATACGTTGACGATCTTTTAGTGGCAGCTGATACGGAGGCCATTTGCAAAACGGCTACAGTATCATTATTGCACTATCTACATGACTTGCACCACAAGGTGTCGCCTTCAAAGCTACAGTATTGTTGTCAAGAAGTTACCTATCTAGGTCACTTATTGTCAAAAGAAGGGAGAAGGCTGACCCCAGAGAGAATTGCAGCAATTTCCCGAATGACTGCGCCAAAAACCCAAAGAGATGTTCGCGCCTTTTTAGGTATTACGTCCTACTGCAGACAATGGATTCCAAATTTTTCATTGTTAGCGAAACCATTGATAGCCCTTACGTGCAAAGATGTTTCATCCCCAGTACCCTGGTCTGAAGAATGTCAGAAAAGTTTTTCGGAATTGCGTAATGCGTTGTGTTCGGCTCCTGTGTTGGGTACCCCTGACTACAGTAAGCCGTTTACACTATACGTTCACGAGAGGGATGGTTGCGCGTTGAGTGTTTTGACACAATCTTTTGGTGGTAAGCAACGCCCATGTGCCTACTTTTCTTCGACTTTAGACCCAGTAGCAAGAGCTTTGCCAAGTTGCTTAAAAGCAACAGCGGCAGCTGCGGCGTCCATTCGACAGTCCGCAGGTCTAGTCATGGATAATATGCTCACGGTAATGGTTCCGCATGCAGTCGACACTCTATTGAACCGAACGAAAACTCAACATCTGACGAGCGCAAGATTGTCTGGATATGAGTTGACGTTGCTGGCCAGTCATATACGGATAAAACGATGTAATGTGTTGAATCCAGCAACATTGCTGCCGATCGACACAGAATCAAGTGATGAAGCAGTACATGACTGCTATCTCAAAACTGAAGAGGAAACTAAGGGTCGCATTGATCTAAAAGATACTCCATTGACAGATCCCGATGGTACTTTGTATGTGGATGGTTCTTGTTTCAAGTTACCGAATGGTGATGTGACAACTGCATATGCTGTAGTTACATTGAGAACGATTGTGGAAAGCGCAAGGTTAAGTCAGAATTCGGCTCAGGCTGCTGAGTTAATTGCTTTGACGAGAGCGTGTGTGTTGTCTAAGGATAAACGGGTGAATGTGTTTACAGATAGCCAGTATGCGTTTGGTGTGGCACATAGTTTTGGACGACTGTGGAGAGAGAGAGGATTCCTTACGTCACATGGTACGAAGATTCAACATGGACAGCTTGTAAATGATCTTTTGGATGCACTTACGTTGCCTAAGCAAGTGGCGATTGTTAAATGTAGTGCGCATCGTAAAGTGATGGATGATGTTGGTCGTGGTAATGCGTTTGCGGATGAGACTGCTAAGGAGACTGCCCGGAACATTAGCACTCGAATGTATGTGACGAGTTCGGTTAGGTGGCCTGCAGAATCAAGTATGTGTGAGAACACTATCGAGAGTGTGAAAGCAATTCAGAATGAGGCCACCGAGACTGAAAAGACGAAGTGGAAAGAAAGTACGGGAAAGTTGGATGCGAATGGTTGTTGGACTGACTTATCGGAACAGAAAAGATGGATGTTGCCTGATGCGTATGTGCTGGCTATTGTGACTATGGCACATGGGTTAGCACATATTAGCGCGAAAGGTATCTGTAAATTGCTGTTTCCTGTGTGGAAGAATGATGGTATTACGAAATGTGCTGAACGCTTGGTTAAGAATTGTATGGTGTGTTTGATGCACAATCCTGGTAAGGGCACCCCCACTCCACCTGGCCATTTTGCTCCTCCTGCGTACCCTTTCGAAGTTATCCAGTTAGACTTTATCCACATGGAGAGATGTAATAATTTGAAGTATGTGCTGGTTGTGGTGTGTGCATTTTCTAGGTGGATTGAGGCCTACCCCCTTAAGGATAATACGGCTTTATCCACGGCAAAAATTTTACTCAAAGAGTATTTTTCCCGCTACGGAATGCCTCGGGTTGTGTGGTCAGACAACGGAAGTGAGTTTGTTGGGAGCGTGATGAAGAGTGTGTGTCGCGGGTTAGGGATTGTACAGAAATTTCATAGTGCCAATCATCCTCAGTCAGCCGGTTTGGTTGAAGGGTACAATGGCACCCTTAAACTAAAACTAGCAAAGATTCAGGCTACGACAGGTCTTTCGTGGCCTGACGCTTTACCCTTAGCATTACTGTCAACAAGGGCAACTGTACACTCCCGAGTAGGGCTCAGTCCCTATGAAATAGTGTTCGGTCGTCCTGCCAATGTTTGGGGGGTCCCTAGACCGGGTGCCTTTTGTGATCTTGAGTATCCAATGTTGATCGATTATCTTCATGACTTGACTGCTAAACTGAGGTTAATTCACCAACAGGTTCACGAAGCATTGCCGACACAGACGGAGGGTCCAGGCCACCAGCTCCAGCCCGGAGATTGGGTGGTAACGCGGAATTTTTCGCGCAAGAACAATTTGGATCCCAGGTTCACTGGACCCTATCAGGTCCTCCTTGCCACGAGAACTGCAGTTCGTCTTGAGGGGCGGAAAAATTGGGTGCATGCCACCCATACCAAGAAAGTCCCCATTCCGTTGCCAGCAGACTCGTGGGTGAGGAAAGGCATTGCATCAACTGAAACCGAAAGATTGTCGGCGTTTGTACCTTTCAGCGACGCACAACCTGTCGGAGAATCCTCAGTGCAGCAAAAAGGCATTATTGAACACTTGTCATCAGAAGACTCAAGACCAGAACATTCAGCTGATCAACAGGGCGTTGTCCCTTCAACGGATCTTTTGTTTAACGAACAGACACGTCCTGGGAAAACCCGATTTTTTTTGAGATCCAGCACTAAAGACTAATAAAAAACCCCGTTCTGTCCCTTGACAAATGCATTATCCCGTTTTCCATGATCAGTTTGAACACTCATTCTATTGTAATTATTTTGTACATATTCATTGAGCTTTGTTCCTTACATTTTTGTTTCCACAGCTGAGAGACATTGTTTTCATATATATATATTTGTGAAATAAAGACCGTAGGGCCGCGCGTGTACTTCCTCCTGGTTAGTAGGTCTTGACGCTAGGTTAAAGACCGTCGGTTCCTGGGAACTCCTAGGAATTGACTATTGCTACACAGAACGAAGTGCGTCAAGAAACGTTGCGGACGGTCATAGGAAATGGCATTTTCAAAGCTGATGGACTCATTCTTTTCACATCTTACCTGAACACGAGCAGGCTAGACGTGCAGAATTCCGCAACAATTCCTTTATTCAACTCCTTCATCAGCATCAGTTAGTGGTTAACACTACTAATTGCTGGGTGTGTGGGTTGATGCCACATACTACGGATAAGGGAATTCCATATCTGGTGTTACCGTATAGCTCCCAAGGGTCTGCTCGAGCATTTCAAACAATGTTTCGAAGCGCACTGGGTTTCCACCCCATTCGAGAACCACGTTCCCCTTACTCTGGTCCTACCTCGTACCAAAAATCTTTGTCTATAGCAATAGAGGATTTAGATAGCAACATCTATGATCCCTCGCTTATCCCTGAAGAAGAGGTACAAGCCTATAGGGTCCTAAGTAGAGGCGAATATAGTGTGTTCACTGGTGAAAAACAGCTTAAAAGCTCGCCTCCGATATGGGTCGTACCCCACATTGGTAATTTTTGTTTAATAGGTCGCGGTCGTAGATCGAAAGCCCGACTTGGAGAGAGTGCTTGCACTGAAAATTATATATTGCCAATGGTCTCGTCCCCTGTGTTTTTGGCTGCCAAGGGTACATACTTTATTTGTCATGATCGTGCATATGCATGGTTGCCCTCTGACTTCATGGGCTCATGTTTTATCGCAAACTTGTTGCCTCCGACATTTACTGTAGATGCAGATTATCACAAAACTAGAGTTGTGAGAGGCGTAATTAGCGAAGAGGATACTGCCGGTCAAGAGGCAGGAGACTTTTTCAAGGGTTTCCTCCCATTTTGGGGACCTATGGTTAATAGTAGGAACCTGAGACAGTTGACTCGAGTGGTAGAATCGACAGCTAATATTACTGCCAGTGCCCTTGGTAATATCACCACAGAACTTCAGGCGGATAGACTTATGACGTTACAAAACCGTATGGTTTTAGATGTGATCTTAGCAGATCGAGGTGGGGTATGTAAGGTTATCCATTCGAGCTGCTGTATTTTCATTCCTGATAACGCTCCGACTGTCTATCAAGCCATCTCGAAGTTGCATAAGATCTCCGAATCCATACACGTGGATGTAGGGGATTGGACGCTACTTGGATGGTTTTGGGGCCTGATGTCGACTTGGGGTTGGAAAATTCTGACGATCATTGGAGTCGTTGTAGTGTTCCTGTTCACTTGTTGCCTTTGCGTGCAGTGCGGTCCTGCCTTATGTGGCCTCTGTGCTACAACGTGTATGAGACAGCCACCTGTTACCAAAGGGTCTCGGTTGGACAGAGCTATGCTACAACAACATCTCGAGGGTCTGATGAATATCGAATATGATTCCGACTAGTGCTTGCCTACATGAGGGCAAAAGGAGCGTCTGAGGTTCCGTGACAATTTTAAGTGATGTTTTCGACTCGCACGAATATGGTCGAGTCTGGTATCTAAGAACCGCAAATGACGAGTTTAGTAAGTGTGCGCAGTTTCGCTGTGCTAACTTAAACCGTTCGTTTGATATGCGGGTTTTTCATCTGTACCCACGGGTTCCATCTTAGATACGGCATCCATTTTGTCTCTTGCCCTCAAGTAGCCAGCGAACGGACACTGTCCGCTTCGTCACCCTGGGACTCTCAGGATATTTGTGGAAGACACATGTACTTTGTAAATATCTTTTACGATGAGGGGGATGATACTGTAAGGCAGATGGCCCCGCTCGAGGCTCATCTTGCCGTCCGGTTTATTGTCTCAGCCGTGCATCTCATTAGGCACGTCCCTTTGATGCCTGTATCTCGTGTTTCCCGATACCTCCCCTTTTACACCCTTTTCGATTTCCCCACTGTCTCCATCTCCCTCTGCACCTGTCTTTGTCCCTATTTCGATCTGTTTTACTGCCGATTGGAATTCACTAATGTTGGGAAGATGGGTTTTTACAGTTGGGAACCGCCAAATGTTTCCGCACTTATGTTCCGGACCTTATGTGTACCAAAGTGACCAAAGCGACCCCTCTGAGGGATAATTATGGGAACCAGGTTGTAAACTTTTGTGTACCATGTTGTCCTATGAGTTAATTTTGTATAAAAGGAGCGATCCACAGAACCAATTTGAAGCAGTCTCCCCAAGTTGCACGTGTTGTACTTGTCGTGACTTCTGTGTTCCCTGCAGTAATAAACCTTGAATCTTTGACGCCGAAGGAAGTGTCCCGTGTCTCTGTAATTTGTGCGCCGAAACAGGTATCCCATGAAGGTTATAGGTGTTGTTCCCTGGCACCGCTGGTACTGTTAAAAAGTCCAGTCCTTCACTACGCCAGTCTCGACTTAAAAAAAACATCCATTTAGACACGTATTTATCCATTTATTCTTCCATCGACCTTTAGATATACATATATAAAAAATATTTATTTTCAGAAAGGCACAAATTCACTGGATGATGTCATCAGTGATGTCATCAGTGATGTCATTTGAGAAGTCATGAGTGATGTCATGAGTGATGTCACTGACCATGTCATGAGTGATGTAATATGTGACGTCATCAGCAGTGGATTGCGGGCAAGCGAGTTATAGTTAGCTGAACTAACGATAACGGGGGAATTTCAATGGTTTTGTGTGAGTGAAATGTCCAGCTGATTTCCAAAAAAGGGACACTGTTCCTAATGCAGGGTGCAAAAAGTCACCAATGCAGGAGGGTGCAAAAGTCACCCATGTGTGAGAAAAGGAAAATAAAAAGGAAAGAAGAAACAAAATCCCTAGGTAAAGGGACCCCCAGAAAAGGGAGAAACCATTTTGTGTCCTCTGTTGCCCTCACACACCTCGAAAGGTGTCATGCTTCATCATCGGGCAGTTGCTCCTCGTAGGGCCGGCGCTGCAATTCCCTACGGGTCCCCCGAATGGTCTCTTTATCGGAGATCTTTTATAGGACTGCCGGATGGTGCATGCGGGTGTGCGGGGTGGTGGGTCAATTGAGGGTAATAAAAAGTGCGTGCAAGTGTAAAGTGAAATTCATAATGGGTAGCCATGCAGCAATTGTTTTAATCATGTACCCTGAGGAGACTCAACTGCTGAATAAAATCTAGCCCCAGTGGCATACTATGCCTGGGTATAGAAAGACATAGGTCAACATGTTTCGCGCCTGCGTCGCCTTTATGGTCGTTGGCGCTTCGTCAGGACCAGAATTCTAAAATGTAAAGTGCACGTGATGGACGAATTAAAAATACCCTCATAATCGATCAGGGCGGGCAGTAACCTGTATACCCAACGTCTGGCTACAGCTGCATGTTTGTAACCGCTCCTGGTCAGTACCTAGAAAAGAACAAAATAGGATATACATTTAAATTAAATTTAAGCACCAGGAACACCTTGATGCCACATCATGTGCCACTACTGTGTGCACATCCAAAACATGACGACACTGAGACCTCTTCTCCAATGGCTGGCCGCCGTTTGGGAGGCCAGCCAATGGAGAAGAGGGGCGGGGTTTACCCTCGCTACTCAGAGTCATAAATTCTCGCCGGCGAGGCTGCGCATGTGGGCAGCCTACGCCAGTCTCGACTTAAAAAAAACATCCATTTAGACACTTATTTATCCATTTATTCTTCCATCGACCTTTAGATATACATATATAAAAAATATTTATTTTCAGAAAGACACAAATTCACTGGATGATGTCATCAGTGATGTCATCAGTGATGTCATTTGAGATGTCATGAGTGATGTCACTGACCATGTCATGAGTGATGTAATATGTGACGTCATCAGCAGTGGATTGCGGGCAAGTGAGTTATAGTTAGCTGAACTAACGATAACGGGGGAATTTCAATGGTTTTGTATGAGTGAAATGTCCAGCTAACTATAACATGTGTGAAACCTATGTTTTTCTCAGTGAATTTACAAGGTTTTTTAAATGATAATTCCTAACTATAACGTGGCTGAAACCTATGTTTTTTTCAGTGAATATATATATATTTATAGTCCAGACTTATGGCACTGCCTTAATTCGCCTGTAATATTGTCAGCTCAAATGTAAACACACAAATAAAGGGAATAGTGTGTTTTTTAACAGTTTGGTGGACAGGCTACCTTAGAACATGATGGCTATCCCTCCCGTCCTACCATATTTAAAGTCCAATAGACTAGTATATTCTAGATGGGACATCAGCCACCTTGATGATGGAATATCCTGTCCACCAACCTCTAAATGAAGCCCAACAGCTTCTGTGTCAAGGGGCACAGATGTGAGCCAAATATGTATCTGGTTATTCCAAGCAGATAGAAGTCTTTCTTCAGAACAGAGGTCCCCCTTTGGTACTAGCACAATGCATTTCGATTCCTGAATGGCTGTTCGGGTCTTCCTCAGGACTTTGACCCATGATGTAGAGATGCAATAAGAATGGCTGATCCCGCAATATGTGGGGCTGCTTCTTTTATATACTTTTAGTGAATGCTAATATTCAGACACCGAGAGCGTAGTGTAGCTCCTGTATCGTCCTTAGACGAACACCGGAGTCTGCTCAACTTTTCTGTTTGATACCAATAATAATATTAGTGGTCAATAACATGCACATTCCAACAGACACAGGAGCACCGACTCCAACGTTTGTAGAGAAGAATTACTCTCTAGAGTTACACCTGGGCCAATGTATTCACGACAGGACCCAGAGATGGTCAGATGTTTGCAGTCATTAGGAAGAAATAGTTATGTGACTCTCACATATCATCTGAAATGGGACTTTAAGTTTGCCAATGGTCTGGGAGTGTTCCTGGTTCTCTAACAGTTTGGAAAATCTCTTGGGCTGTAATCAGAGACATTAGTGTAACAACAAGACACACAGCAAGCAAAGGGCAATATGCTGCTGAGTTCTAGCTAAACTCAAAATCAAGACTTTGCGAAGACATGGAGTGCTTTCTCCATGGTTATATTTGTTAGCACTGACATAAACTTCTAGGGATATATATTTAGTGGGTCTTACGACATCTTATTTAGGGTAGTCTTGTTTATGATGGCTGCAATATTGAATTGTAGATTTGTAAGTCCATATTTCAAATTTTTCTTCAATGTTCACGTAGACTTTTATAGACACATAATGCTTGTATTTTCAAAGGGTTAGACTTTTTGTGATCAGGATGAATCATCAAATATTTAGACAAATTCGTCTCCATAGCTAAGATCTTTTTTTTGTCACAGTATTTACATACATCAACACACAGTGCAGTGCAATTTCAGCAGGTAGCATCATTACAGTATATCAGTGAGGTATCCCAGGGCACCTACACAGCTCCAATATCAGTGCACAAATAATAATGCTTAGGAGCTGGCCACCTTTTACCAGCAAAACGATTAACCTTAACCAAGAACTAAAGATAGAGCCTTGGAGAACCTATATGTACAAGTGGTTGAAGTCGGGAATGAGGCACTAGCAGGGCTGCTTGTTGTATCTCTGCTGAAGCCCACACTTGCATCCACACCCTAGTGCCAGTATGCAAGTGAGGGGGAGAGGACAGCGTCAGGCTTCGGGCAGGGGAAAGGGAAGGCCTCCGGCACTGTCTAAAGCCTACACATAGCAACCATGTTGTCACCCTCCTTCCCAGCCTATACCCAACAGTCCAGCATCTATGTGCCGCGCCACCTTGCACCTCTTGGCCTCACTCTATTGGTGTCCTACATTAGGTATGTGTCTGACTTAGCCTCTGCCTTTGCCAAATAGGCATCCCAATGCGCATATTGGGTGACCATCCCCCCTGCACCTGGAGACGTGACAGAATCTCATCTTCCGCATTTGCCCACTTTTAAATGTCCCTTTGTTACATCATGTATATATGTGTTCTCCTGTTTCTTTAAATATTCCTTGTCTCTTTGTATTGCTAGGCATATTTTCAAATGTGCACATGTTTTGCTGTTAGTTGTGACTTAATTTGGAATCGTACTGATCTCATTCTGCTTTGGATTCCTGAGCAAGAAGTACTGTGTCCAGCATATTAAACTGCTCATCTCTACTTTGGATTTATTCGAGTTATTTCCTGAAAAAAGGATTTTACATTTGGCGACGAGGTACCTGCTACTACGAGGGACACAGGAGCGGTACAATTACTTTGGGATTTCATACTTCAACTTTATACGGAAACTACTACGAATCATCTTGCTACATAAACAGTGAAGTGCACCATTTTAAATTGCACTATTTGGACTTTTCGCGAACTTCGAGTCATTTTCCTACATCGAGTAACCTTATTTTGACTGACAAGCTTGCAGTCTTTGAAAATTAACGCATGCTGCTACGCATGCTCCCTGGTAAACAGCGCTGCCGCGTGGATTCTGCTCCGGATTCTGTTGACTTTGGAACTATGTTTCCTGACGTGCATTGCTAGCGTATATTGGAATCTGATGACGGCGAATTGTGACCTCCACGCGTCATCAAGCACAACGTGACCTTAACGCGACCACGTCATACGTTTTGGCCGCCATCTTTAGTTTCCTCTGTGATCCTCGTTTCGTGAATGCAGATGATCGGGGATGTTTACTTTCTACAATTTTGCCTTATTAATTAATTTGAATGATTTGCACATACACGCAACAAAAAAGGGACTATTGAAAACATTGGTAAGATTGCGGTTGATTTCATATGATTTTGCTCATTTCTCCCCCCCCAAATTTTTTTCTTCTTTGTTGTGGAACTATTTCCTTCAAGTTACGAGACTATTTCTTATACCTGCACATTACTTGGAAGAGGTGTGGCGCAGCAGCCAGATCGACTGACGCTGGACGCTGGGGCTCACGGTTAGATCCCCGGCACGGCCATGTGACTCTGGGCAATAGCTTGCTTAATCTTCCCGACGGCCCCAGCGCCTACGGGTAGCTATGAGCTTTACAAATACAGGATTATTATTATTATTATTGTTATTATTATTATTATTATTAATAATATTAATATTAATATTATTATTATTATTATAAGAACCAGTAATTCTTCGTGTGCAACGCTACTAAGACACTATATTTCAGTGGATTCTTTTTTCTTTTCTTCTTTCTTTTTCATAATAGGAAATGCTTATTAAATATTATAGTGAAAGACTCTCATATATTAAGAAAAGGGAATAGTGATTCCTTACTGTGAATATTACTATACCGATATTTTCCCATGCAATGTGAACCTCTTACAAAATCTTTACAAACCAAAGGTGATCCTCCTATTATTCCTTGGTCTAGGTGGATGGAGGAATTCTTGACCGACATGAAAGCTATTGATGGTGACAGAATGGGTAATGAGATGAGAGAATGAAAAGCATACTGCTTCATTGTTTGGGGTCCGAGGGGCAAGCAGTTTTCAGGACTCTACCTGTAGTACCAGGGGAATTGGGTACTTTTGATGAAGCTTTGTTACGTATAGAGACACGTTTCAAACCCACGACTAGTAGAGCATTGAACAGATGTACATTTTATACTAGGTCTCAAAGAGAATCTGAATCGTTTGATGATTTCTTAACAGCACTTAGAACTCTGGTTGTTTCTTGTAATTTTGGTGTCATGGGGGACGAAATAATAAGAGATCAAATAATTGTTAATGTTAAGAGTAAAAAAAAAACAGGAACAGCTGTGGATTTTAGGGAATCGAAATTTACATGACACTATAGCCACAGCTAAAGCATTTGAACAATCCGAAAAATGTATGAAAACCATTGATGATTTTAATGCTAAAGGACATAGGAGCAATAAATGCGTCGATTAAGTTTGTGCTGTGAATAATGCTCCCAAGAATGTCTATCAAGGTACCAAGAATGACAAATCTATTGTGTGTTTTAGGTGTTGTAGTACCAACCATGTGGCGTTATTTAAGTTTTGTCCTGCCATAGGCAAAGTGTGCATTAAATGTGGGAGAGTAGGACATTTTGCCAGGGCTTGTGATGATGACCGCAAAAGGACAATCAATAGATGGAAAAGTATTTTGAGTAGTTCCAGTGGAATTTCCACTGTAATGGATGTTCAGTCAAGGGAAGAGATTTCTGTGAATTAAAAAGGAATTGTTTCTGTAATAGATGTTTGTTCTCTCAGAGAAACCTTAATCTCTCCTAATTGTGTAGTCAATTTCCTTAATGTAGATTTAGAGTTCATGGCGGACTCTGGATCTCCTTGGTCTATTATTACGGAAGAGTATTTTGGTGAAAAGTTTTCTAACATGGTATCTGTGAAGGATCTATCTCCTCCTGATATTATAGATCGAAGTTTTGCTGGTTCCGACATTGAGATGTTAGGATGCATGGCGTCTGATGTTTATTACAGAGGAAGGTCTGCGTTCATCAAAGTGTATGTAGCAAAAAAAGGTGTGAATGTTTTAGGTTGGAGGGACCAGTGGAGGTTAGGGATTATACTTAATCCACGTTGTGAGGAACCGGTGATGGTAGTAGAAGATGTTCAAACTTGTGGCATTGAGGGAGAGTTCCCTCAAGTGTTTTCAGATGATTTAGGAAAACTTAAGGGGTTTACACATGCCATTAAACTTAAACAAGGGGCGATTCCTGTCAGGCAGAAACTTAGAAATGTGCCGATCAATGTAAGAGAAGAACTGGGTGAAGTTTTAAAAGGAATGTTGAACGAAGGAGTAATTGAGGAAGTAGAGTTGTCTGAATGGGTGTCTCTGATTGTTTTGGCATGGAAAGCTGACAAGTCTTTGAGGTTGTGTGTTGACCTCAGGGCTCTAAATGCAAATATTTTAATCGATTGCCATCCATTACCTAACATAAATGAGGTTGTGAGCATGTTGGGTAGTGCCACTGTCTTCTCCACCTTGGACCTTAGGTCGGCTTATCATCAGATCGAGTTAGCTGAAGAGTCACATTGCATGCTACGTTTATCAAACCACAAGGTTTATTCCAATTCAAAAGGATGCCTTTTGGCTTGGCTTCAGTAGCCTCTGTTTTCCAGAGATCTATGTGCCACATGTTCAAGGACATGCAGTCGTGTGTAAAATGTTTTCAGGATGATATTCTTATTTATTCTTCCAACAAAGGTAGTCGTGCTAAGCATTTAAAGAAGTTTGTTCTATACTGAAGGAATATGGACTAACTCTTAAGAAAAACAAGTGTAAACTCTTTCAGGATTCAGTTGAGTATCTCGGACACACTCTTACCAAAGAAGGAGTTGTTCCTAAGAAATGCTTGGTTGACGCTATTCTAAAAGCTCCTGCCCCGGATTCTAAAGAGAAGTTGCTGTCATTTTCAGGTCTCTGTGAATATTATATCAAATTCATTGTGAATTTTGCTTCAAAGATGGAACCGTTGAGAGAGTTGATGAGGAAAAATGTTGAATTTGTCTGGGGTGAGAAGCAACAAGAAGCGTTTGATATAATCAAATCAGAGATGTTAACTGCTCCTACTTTAAGACCATATAGCATAGGAAAAACTTGTGTGCTCTCAGTGGATGCCAGTCTATATGGTCTAGGATGTGTATTATCTCAGTACGCAGGAAAAGAGGAATGGAATGTTGCGTTTGCCTCACGCACACTTAATTTGACTGAAAGACGGTATGCTGTAATAGAGAGAGAATTGTTGGTGTGTGTGTGGGGTTGGAACATTTTAGAAACTTTATATGGGGAGCGAGATTTGTTTTAAGAATGGATCATAAACCTTTAGTCTCTATGGGCCAGATGTAGGTAATCCCAGATTACCGATTCTTAAATACCAAACCATACCGATTCGGTATTTAAGAACTGGCAATCGGGATGTAGGTAATTTTACCGATTTAATTACCGAATCGGTATGATTCGGTAATTACCCAATCGGTGTTTACTGATTCGGTAATTGCCATTCATTCCTATGGGCCTTGAGGCCCATAGGAATGAATGTCAATTACCGAATCGGTAAATACCGATTCGGTAATTGGGGGAAACATTGAAGGGTGGCAGGGTGTCACTTTGACACCCTGTTGCACCCCTAAGTTGTGCATGGGTGCACATGTTGCAGACATACATGCCCTTAGGGCATGTATGTCTGCAACATGGCACTGTTTAAAAAGCAAAAGAAATTTCTTTTTAATAGGTTTTCATAATTTACCACCAACTTCTAGTTGGTGGAAAATTAAGAATTCTTAAACCCCTGTAGCACTGATTACAGTGCTACCTACAAGTCAAAATACAGATTCGGTAATTATACCGATTCGGTATTTTACCGATTCGGTGAAATTACTGAATCTGTATTTTAACATGCCCCTACATCCCAAACTCCAAATGCCGGTCGGTAACGGCCGAAAAAGGCCATTACCGACCGGTATTTGCCTTCCTACATCTGGCCATATATTATCTACTGGGCGTGGTTTCAAGGCCACCGCACGTATAGCCAGACTAATGTCTCATCTGCAAGAATATTCTTTCACTGTTGAGTATGTCCCAGGAAAATCCAATGTTACAGCAGACTGTCTGTCCAGACTTCCATGTGAAGCTGATGCAGTGTGTGAAGATGTGGCGGAAGTTGTTGCTGACATTTCTGAAGTTTTGTCAGAGAAGTTTTGTTCCATTTCTCAAGAAGAGTGGAAAAAGGAATGGATGATGATGCACTTTTAACTCAAGTTATGAATTGTACGAGATTTGGTTGGCCTTCTAAAAATGAAATTTCTGAGGAACTATTTCCATTTTGGAAAGGGTCAAATGAATTAGTTATAGAAGGTGATTTCTTATTCAGAAATGGTAAATGTATTACACCTTCCTCACTTCGTGATCAAATATTGTCTTTGAGTCAGTTCAGTTCATAAGCTTTATTCGATCATTCATAACAATCATAAAAGCACACAAAAATTTAAAATATCACATTAAAAAGATTACAGGGCAAGGAATTACATATGTTACCACAATTGGAACATCTTCATAAAGGCAGAATCATGGACCGGTGCAATTAAATTGTACGAAAGGTAGGGGGACAATGTTAAAATTCCAGAGTTTTTCTAAGGGACACTGATTTTAAAATAAAGGTTGCAGTAAAAAAACAAATATCCGGAGTATCGAGTGCAAATAGTAATCTCATGGCATTGGCAGTTGTAGACACAGAGTATTTCTTTAAAAACAGGTTTAAGATAACACAGACGAAGGTGCATATACAGTGGACAGATTAGCATAAAGTGCATGTGCTCTGTCTGGTGGTACCATCACAAGGGCAAGAAATTAAGCTATGTGTTTTCATCCGTGGAAAGGCCACCAGGTTATGGACAATGCCTAGTCTCAACCTTGTGAGAAAAACTGATGTGATTGTTTGGTAATTGCTTTTAAATACATAGGCATTCCATAGCCTACCTCCTTGTTAGTAAAGTAAAAAACATGGGTTGTAAAAAGGCTACATTGGGCTCTACGCCTATTGGATATGTTCCCCAGAAAAACACTTTTAACCTCCTGTTTGGGAATATTGATGGCACAGAGAGGGTCACTGTGGACGTCCAGATCAAAAATTTCCTTATAGGACGTTAGTACATATTTTAGCCAGGGAATCTGACGGAATTTATCCAGGCGTAAGCAGTCTTGGATAATTCGCCTGGTAAATCCGGTTTCGTCCTTTGTCCATATTGACCTCCATACCATAAGAGGTCTCAATCCTGTTAGGTTTGTCAAGTATTCCAACCCCTCCTCTTTGTGAATCAGTTCGGTGGATGCCGAGGGGGGGAGACAAAGAAGCCTCTTAAGGAACATATTCTCTGCTACCTGCAGATCCCCTTGATTGCAATGGCCCCACACTCCTGATCCATAAAGGGCAATTGAAGCACATCTGTGCCGGTAAACATTCAGCATATCAGGTATGCGACTTCTGCCCAGTTTAGAAGCAAAACAAAACACTCCTGAGGACCCTTTACCCATCTTGGCCCTAACATTCAGTAGCTCTGATGCCCACGACCCCCTACTACTAAAAGTTATGCCGAGATAACAAAATGTATCTACAACCTCCATTCTATTGGGAGCCCACCTATTCCCAGTGTCTTGTCCCACCCATCTGTGTTTTTGCATCTAGAACTTCCTGGGTGGTAATATGGGCCTCCAGTGTAGCTCTCTGCATCCCATTGATGGAGGGTAGCACCATCCTAGCAAAAAAAGTGGGCATGACCCCTGTTTCGACCCACTCGTGGTGGGAAGCAACATACAATGTTGCATAATAAGTGCAGAATGCCTCACATTGCCCCTTCGTGTGGCCTTGGAATTTCAGCCTTTAGGAGCCATGCTAACATGCAACTAACCTTGTCTCCTTCATAATGCTGCCTCGCCACCCAGGAATGGATGATGATGTACTTTTAACTCAAGTTATGAATTGTACGAGATTTGGTTGGCCTTCTAAAAATGAAATTTCTGAGGAACTATTTCCATTTTGGAAAGGGTCAAATGAATTAGTTATAGAAGGTGATTTCTTATTCAGGAATGGTAAATGTATTCCACCTTTCTCACTATGTGATCAAATTTTGTCTTTGAGTCATGAAAGCCCCTTGCGAATGTCCTCTATGAAAAGACTCATAAGATCAATATTTTGGTGGTCAGGTTTAGATAGATTTGTTGACAAAATAGTCAGAGAATGCCTTTAGTGTGTGGGTAGTGAGAAAATGCTCAAATGTGATCCTGCACCACTTATTCCTGTTAAATGGCCAGATTTTCCATGGCAGAAGGTGGGCTTAGACATTGCGGGGCCTTTCAATTTTTACCTCAAGATTGTAGGTTTGCTATAGTAATGGTAGATTACCATTCTAAATGGCCTGTGGTGAAATTAGTTCCGCTAGCCACCACTGGAAGTGTTATAATGTTTTTGAATTAGGTCTTTGCCAGAGAAGGTTTCCCATAAGTACCAATTTCGGATAATGGGGTACAATTGAAATCTCAAGAAATGACTTATTTTCTTAAGTTGTGTAATATTAAGCACATGACCCCAGCGTTGTATGAACCACAAGGAAATGGCCAAGTTGAAAGGTACAATAGAGTGCTGAAACAAGATATTTTATGGGCACGTAATTTTGGTTCACCTTGGAAGGATAAATTGAGAGAGAAATTGTGGTTATACTGTATAACTCCCCACTCAACTACAGAAGTTTCTCCCTTCCATTTACTCAAATGTAGAGAACCTGTATCAAAATTCTGTCCATGGTGGTTCAGAGAGGTCATGGGAACTCAGTATGGAGATATTAATCAAGAAGATGTTGCTCATGCCGTAAACAAAAACAAAAAAGAAGTAAATTATATTATGACTTACAAATGGAAGTAAAAGTACCTCAGTTTGAAGTTAGAGAGTAGGTGAGGATTACACAACCGGGATTGCTCTCCAAAAGTTAGATGAAATATGGGAAACCAATAAGAATTGCAAAAGTAAATCGCAATACTGTAGTCACCCAAGATGGAAAGGTATGGAATGTAAAACGGGTTTCTAAATGTATTAACTTAAATAGATAATTTATTGTATTATAAGGGGAAGAATGTGTTACATTATATATATATATGCGTTCGCCTGTTTCTTTAAATATACCTTGTCTCTTTGTATTGCTATGTATATTTTCAAATGTGCACATGTTTTGCTGTTAGTTGTGACTACATTTGGAATCGTACTGATCTCATTCTGCCTTGGATTCCTGAGCAAGAAGTACTGTGTCCAGCATAATAAACTGCTCATCTTTACTTTGGATTTATTGGAGTTATTTCCTAAGAAAGGATTTTACACCCTTAGTTAGTCCCCAAAATCTTGGGTCACTGCCACCTTTCAGGACATGGCAATACATCTATTTGCCACTGTCAACATCATGTTTTGTTGCCCTTTTTCACCCTGTGGAGCCCAGAAAATAAATCTCTATAGTCTTAGGTATGAGTCTGTAGGAGTAATCTTTATGCTAAGTATTGTGAATGCTCTGTGTTATTCCTATGTAAGCATGCCTTTCAGTTATGGACATTGTTCCATTGTTGTGTTCTTTCAATTGATTTCCATGTTCTGAAAGAAGTTACAGTGTCAGTTGCACTGTCGCTCTCCAGATGATGGATGCTCCAAAAAAGTACTCTTCTAATTAAGAGTGCGGAGTTTCTACTTATTACATAGTCTTTCCACAATCGCTAATATGCACTCCAGTACTTCCCGCCACAATCGTTCTATCACTGGGCAACTCCACACCATGTTCATAAAGCCAATATCTTACTCCCGGCATCAGTAGTAATTTTATTCTGCTGTGGAGTACATAAGTCCTATCCTTGTGGGGGGCCAAATAAGCATGATATAAATAATTAAACTGTGTATATATAAGCCTGGTGTTTGTGGTGATTACTTTCATGCTACTCAAACACCTTCCCCACCACTTGAGAATCAGTTTGTGGCCTGTATAAGGCTCCTAAGATCCTTCAGATCTTCAGTGTCCACTCCTCCAACCATAGCAACGCAGCATGGAAGCATGTTATCCTGCAACCTCCCAAAGCCATGCATGAGAACCGCTTGTAAATGGGGGGGTGGCCTTCGGCTCCTCATGCCCACAGGACAATGTGGCTGCAGACAGATCAGTGAGTGCATTGCACACCAAAAACTGGTTTGCTCCCTAGTGGCTTCCCTCCTGAAAAACTTCGAAGGGGTTCAATATCCGTAAGCTCCCCCATCTCCAGTGAAGCATATAACTTCCTCAATGCCGCTCATCAGTGATCCCCCTAGTTCAAGGAGGTGAGTAAGGACTGTAGGTCTATGGAAAAAGATCGTCTCAGGATCACCAGGAGATCCACAAAAAACCGACAGTGGCCTGGGGAGCACCAACATTTCAGCAATCGCTATTCGGTCCGTTTCTAAGTGGGGCAAAGCTCCCAAAATGGCAGAGACTGTCTAACTGAAGTCAGTGCTTTGCTGAGTTCTCCATTGATTAGGGCTATGATGTCATGGAAAATGTTAATACCCATTTATTTACCCGCATCGGTTTCTGACTGTAAAGTTTTTTTATGGTTGATATTCGTCTCTGACCCAGCACAATGGAAATAGGCAGGATTTGTCACAATTTATCATCAGTCCTAATACAGCTTCAAATTCTCCCACAGAGACGTAAGCAATGACACTCCTACACAACGAATAATCACTGTATTCACATCATTAATGCATCCTCCACATACAGTGAAAGTGAAATGATATGACAAACCCGCAACACTGGGATCCCCCACCCAGGGCCTTTAGACCATAACAGGCACACCAGTGGTTTCATGGGCAAAGCAAAAATGATGGTCGTAAGGGGGCACCCCTGGCGCGCGTGACACAGCCCACCTCCAACACATTGGCTATCACATCTCCTGTGTGCACTCTTGCAAGGGGGTCAGTATATAGTAACTGCATTCACAATCTAAATTCACACCCAAATCTAATTCTCTGGTGAACCTCCACCAGACATTGTCAGCCCAAATTATTAAACACCTTTTTGATGTCTAAAGAGGCAATCCAATTCTCCTGGCTATTCCCCACTGACCAATCCATCACTCTGAAGAGTTGTTGCAGAATAAGAAAGGTATTCCTACCTGGAATAAAACTATTTTGGTTATAAAGTATGATTGTCTGGTCCAGTGGGAGCAGGTGATTCGCCAGTATCGGTCTCAAGGATTTTGGATTAAGTATCGAGGGTGGACAATAAGAAGGCATGAGTAGGGGATCCCCGCCCTGCTTTGGATGTACCTCTATGAATTCTTCCTGCATGAATGGTGTTAGCCGACCCATCCTCTCCGCTTCCTCATAAACCTTCAATAGCCGAGGGCGATAGCCACTGCAAATGTCGTATAAAATTCTATTGGGAGCCCATCTATTCCCAGTGTCTTGTCCCACCCATCTGTTTTTTTGCATCTAGAACTTCCTGGGTGGTAATATGGGCCTCCAGTGTAGCTCTCTGCGTCCCATTGATGGAGGGTAGCACCATCCTAGCAAAAAAAGTGGACATGTCCCCTGTTTCGACCCACTCGTGGTGGGAAGCAACATACAATTTTGCATAATAAGTGCAGAATGCCTCACATTGCCCCTTCGTGTAGCCTTGGAATTTCAGCCTTTAGGAGCCATGCTAACATGCAACCAACCTTGTCTCCTTCATAATGCTGCCTCGCCACCCAGTCCCTATAGTCAATTTGGCTCAACATGTACAAAAGTGCTGTATGTTCTACCTGGGCTTGGGATAGTTACTGTTGGGTTTGGGAGTCTGCTGGGGTTCTATTCTTGCGTGCCCGTATAGTGGTCTCCAGCCCTGTTAGCTCCTTGCTCAACATCTGTTTGACCCCATAGGAGGTCTTGATGCACAGTCCCCGAAAGACTACTTTAAAGGCATCCCAATCTATCAGTTCATTCATCGCTGTATCTGCATTGTCTTCAAAGTACTTCTCAATGTGGTTTTCCACCGTAGATTTGTACATCGGGTCAGCTAACGCATCTCTATGCAGTCTCTACGTGGGAATACTTGGTCAGGCTTGTCCTCACTTAATTGTCAGTTTGAGGGGGTAGTGTTCCAAGAAGGTGCGTCCCAGGTATTCGGCCTCTGTCACAATTACTATGTTACCGTAAGCCAGATCAATGCATGTGAGCAGTGCGTGTAGCCTGAATAAAAAAGGAATAGTCCCGATTCTCCAGATAAATAGGCACCACCCCTCAAAAACCTGCCTGTCTCTTGCCCATTGCTTGAGACCTTTTATGTTTGTTTGTGCCTGAGATCTCCAAAGTAGTGAAGTGGTGCAATCCATGTCTAGATCTGGCACTTGATGATTATCAATGCGAGAATATCAGAATTCTGGGCATAGCAAGTCATAATCGTCAGTGGTACCAAATTCAAGGGCCCTGGAGAACAACATACCTGACCTCTGGGTCCACCTTCTTGAAATTCATCTCAAAAGGTACCCCAGGTGCCACCCACAACAGAACTCCTCTGGCATAACTGGAATAGGTGTTTGCCACTATAAGTCCTTGCCAGCAGCGTATCACCTTAAGGAACTCTGTAACGGTTGTGTGTGTCTTTTGGAGGCATGGAAGTGAATCTGGCAGCATCTCAAATAGGTGTGTATCTTAAATCTCTTGGTGTACGTTGCCATCTCCCTTACAAACCATGTCAATGCTGTCTCAAGTGCACAAATCTATTCATGCACAACATATTTGTGTCAATGTTTGATCCGCATCTACTAACTTAACGATGTCCTTAACTGGCATACGTTTTTAGGAACTTTTTATAACAAGATATGGTTTATGGAGAAATACAAAATTATCAGGTGAATATGTTTGTGCAACTTGTTTGAAACCGAGTAAAGATGAGGCAGCATGAGCAGTAGAATCATTCAGTGTTAGAAGTGGACATTGACGGTGGCGGTGTCTCTCCTGCTTATTTTGACCCATATCTACTCCTCAAATAATACATTATTATATCACAACTTAACACACGTATGCAGGACACCTGTCTTGCTAATTAATTGCCATACAGCTTACCCAGGCTTTAGATCTGTGAATACTTCAGCTCTAAGCACTTTTTGGGAATTCAATTTATTGAAAAAATGGATTATCTATAACGTATGATATACATTCTAAGTAGCTATCCAGGTTTTATGGTATTTAATTTTAAAAGGTTATCCATGTTTATTTTTTGCTAATTTTGTCTGTATTATTTACATATATTTTGTGTTTTGTAAGAAAAGAAATGACGCTGCAACTACTATATTTCCACTTTTATGCAACTGACAAGGGCCAGATGCAACAAACCCAGAAAACTTGTAGCCTTCATCATAAGACTTCTTTCAACAACTCTTGCAAGGCTTTTCTGTTGTTTTAAATTATATGGCATTCACAGTCTTTTATTTCAATAATCGTTTACCCCAATTGATGCAAGGTTTCTTTAAATGTAATGAATATACCATTATCAGCAACTGTTGTTCTCGTACATGTAATACTGTAGGCTGCTGGTTGTTTACAGGATAGCTCCTGGTCTTATTAATTCCTCTATAATAGTGATCCTGTGATGATTTATCAGCTCCCTTACAGTTCAAGGCATCCACAAGGTCCTTTTCTTGTGGCGAAACCAGGTATTGTTAAATGGTCTTTCTCGTTGCACCATCGGGTCGAACAGGAAGATGGGGAGTATAAAATGATTCAGGACAATGTTGGGAATGGAACAGTACTTCCCTCGTTTTCCAATCTATTTCAGGGTTATGGTATACTAGTTCTGGCATCCCCAGATTGAGTGAAAAAGTTGAAGCCACAATAATGGCAAAATAAATGCTATCTTGATGCCAACCAAAACGAATCACCCATATGCATTGGCTTAATCTAGTGTGTAAGAAGGCGTTATTTCAATTGTTCAAATTCAATATCTCTCTGAGTTGCATCAGTTTGTTCTTTCTTAACCTGGATGGCACTTTGCAGCAGCGAATTTGGTACTTGTAATATTACATGTAATTTCCCAATCAGTACTCCAATATTTGCTTTGCATCACTATAATCAGAATAACACACACAAATGCAAGGCACATAGGGTAATAATAGTATTGTAGGAAACAGGAGGCAATGAGTGACTCGTTAGATGCTCTCCTATTTTTGTCGAGTTTGATCATTTGCATTAACATTTGGACGCTCCTCGTTAATATATCTTACAGCCCAATAATAAATGCACAAACTTAGGACATAATTTAGAGTTCGGTGGGTGGCCCACCATCTGCCAAGGTATAGAGGCCATTACCTCCGCCCATTACCTCCGCACCCCTGGCGGACTACCGCCTGCCATATTCAGATATATCCGTTGGCCTGGTAGAGATCTCTGTGCCTTTAAAGGAGTGGCATCTGGGTGGCTCCTCTGAAAGCTCTAAGGGCCTTATTTACAAGCCCCTTGCATCGCTGGTGCGCCACTTTTAAAATGGGAAAAAGTGGCATACTTGTGGCGCAAGGGGCTTGTATATAAGGCCCTAGAAGTCTTCAGAGCGGAGACCTTTTTCATGCAGCCTCTCTGCAAATGATTTTGTTTTTTCAAACCCAACTCCCAGATTGAAAGGTTAGAAAAAAAAAAAGAAAAATTCAGATGACCCTGGCACCCTGGGCTATTCTTCCCAAGTTGTTGGGGGGTCATATTATAGTTTGTCTATTCGGGATTACATCAGAGCCAGCAGGGGCACTGACAGCAGAAACATGACAGTATGCCTGACTCTAAATAGAGAGGAAGTGGACCATGAATTTGGGAGAGGATGGGGCATGAGGGCCTGAACTGCCGACTTCACAGCTGCAGGGAACCAGGTTCGAGTCTCGGCGTCAACATCCTGTGTTTCTGGAGAAATCACTTAATTTCCCAATGCCTACAGTTCAGCACCTTGTGACCCTCACAGGTGATTTACCATGCTTTACAAATCCTGGACTTATTTATTTATTCATTTGGTAACAGGAAAAAAAAAATATCCACATTAGTGGCAGAGTACCCTGTACTCCAAACCCTAAATGATGCCCTTAATCTCCAGAGTATGTATTTTTCTGTCTTCTCTTGCACAGGGTCATGAGTAGGGGTGAGCAGAGAACTCCGCTCCGCCAGGGGAGCAGAGTTAGCCAGCCACCCCTGCCCCCTGGCCCGGTCCCATCTTCCTAACCCTAGCCAGGCCGGGGAAAGCCTCCCCGGGCCGCGATGGACCCTATCCTCAGGGCACGGGCTGGCTTGCAGGACGGGGGGCTCCACAGGAAGGAGCTCAAGCCCCGGGCCAGGTCCCAGCTTCCGAACCCTAGCCAGGCCGGGGGGAGCCTCCTTGGACCCCGATGGACCCCCGTCTCTAGCGCCCGAGTTCTTGGCTGGCTTGCAGGATGGGGGGATCCTGTACCCCAGGGCCTGCCAGATGGAGCTTATGCCCCGGGCCTGGTCCCAGATTCCGAACCTTAACTAGGCCAGGGAGGGCTCCCGAGGCCCGATAGACCCCTGTCCCCAGCGCTCGGACCCTCAGCTGGCTTGCAGGATGGGGGGCTCCGCCAGACAGAGCTTAAGCCCCAAGCCTGGTCCCAGCTTGCTTCTGAACCCTAGCCAGGCTGGGGAGAGCCTCCCTGGACCCCAATGGACCCCGTCCCCAGCGCACGGACCCTCGGCTGGCTTGCAGGCTGGGGGGATCCCGCACCCGAGGGCCTGCTGGATGAAGCTCATGCCCCGGGCCTGGTCCCAGCTTCTGAACCCTAGCCAGGCCAGGGAGAGCCTCCCCAGGCCCCTATGGAGTCCCGTCCCCATTGCCTAGACCCTCGACTGGCTTGCAGGACAGGGGGCTCCCACACCCCAAGGCCCGCCGGACAGAGCTCAAGCCCTGGGCCCGGTACCAGCTTCTGAAACCTAGCCAGGCCTAGAAGAGCCTCCCTGGGACCCATTGGGACCCCTAGACCCTTGGCTGGCTTGCCGTATGGGAGGCTCCCGCACCCCCTGGAGGGAGTTCAAGCCCCGGGCCCGGTCCCAGCTTCTGAACCCTAGCCAGGCCTGGGAGAGCCTCCCCAGGCCTCGATAGACCCCCGACCCCAACGCCCGGACCCTTGGCTGACTTGCAGGACAAGGGCTCTCGCATCCCAGGGCCTGCCGGATGGAGCTCAAACCCCAGGCCCGGTCCCAGCTTCCAACCCTAGTCAGGCCGGGTAGAGCCTCCCTGGGCTCCAATGGACCCTTAGTTGGCTTGCAGGACGGGGTTCTCCTGCACCCCGGGGCCTGCTGGATGGAGCTCAAGCCCTGATGATGGTCCCAGCTTCTGAACCCTAGCCAGGCTGGGGAGGGCCTCCCAGGCCCCGATGGATCCACGTCCCCAGCACCCAGACCCTCATCTGGCTTGCAGGACCAGGGGGCTCCCACATCTTGGGGCCCGCCAGACGTAGCTCAAGTTCCGGGCCCAGTGCCTGCTGCTGAACCCAGCCATGCTGGGGAGAGCCTTCCCAGACCCCGGAAGACACCCCTGGGTGGTGCGGGACATGCGCAAGTCACTGACATCCCAGACCGAGCCTAGGAGTCCCCTGATCAGGGCTTCTCCAAGCTCTCCAGGGACTCCAGCTCCGGCTCGACCCCCCTTTCACGTAGGGCTGGCCTCCTGCTGTTCCTCACCCCGGAGACAGCGGTCAGCTAGGCAGTCCTCCCCGCTCTGCAGCTGCCCTGGGTATTGACGGTCACCCCCCACACACAGACCTTGGGCATTAGGATGCTGACTCATGCGGGTGTGCTTTCCACCTTCTCGCAGCCTGGGGGGCAGGAACCAAGAAGGGTTAAGTCCAGGCCACGTCCTCTCCCCGCCGGCTTGACCGGGGAGCCCATTTTCCTCGACTATTCAGCCCTCACGTAGTGGGGACTTATGGAACCCTGGGGAAGGGCCAACATTGGACATAGCCCGGCCGGCAGGCCTGCCATCTGGTCGCCTGGCCTGCAGGGCTATCTGGTTGCCCAGCACGCAGGGTCATCTGGTCACCCAGCCCGCATGGCCATCTGGTCTCACAGCCAGGCAACCAGATGGCCCGGGAAGACCCAGCACCCAGATGGCCTGAGACAGCCGGACCCAGTCATCCTTGCAGTCCGATAATGGCGATGGTGGCCAGGCACTCCAAGGCCATTGCTCGGGAGGCTTCTTCCCCGGGGCTGCTCGCGGCCCTGCTCGATTAGCATAAGAGCAGTGGGAAGAGAGAGCCCCGGCTGGCCCAGGCCATCTGGTCACCCTGCTGACCTGCAAGGGCCCCCATCCCCGCACCCTGTTGGGTCAGGGATGGGAGGGGGATGCCCCCATGTCAGAGGGCACATGGTGGAGGAAGCCTTCCGCAGGCCCGCATTGCCCCCTCTGTGTCCCTCCCCCTGTCCCGCTGGCAGAGGGACCCATCCCTGGGTGTGGTGGAGGATGGCATCCATGGGCGCCCATGCACAGAAAGACAAAAGCTTGGCTCAGAGGATCATTTTCAATAGATCACAGCGAGGTAGCTGCTCTGCTACTTACAAAACCCTGACCCAGAATCAGGTCGTCTACGAATGATTTAGCAACGAGTGCCCCACAAACATGCATGCAGTGCACAAAGGGCGATGGAGGTGGCCCTTACCGTCTGCGCTCCAGAGCGCAAGCAAACGGCTCTACGCACCGGCCCCCGAAAGAGGCTGGCTATCCCAGGCCAACCAAGGCTCCACAGCACTACGATATCATTGCGGTTTAGGGGGGATTCTGACTTAGAGGCGTTCAGTCATAATCCCACAAATGGTAGCTTCACCCCTTTTGCTTCTCAGCCAAGCACATACACCAAATGCCTGACCCTGTGATTCCTCTCGTACTGAGCAGGATTACTATTGCAACAACACATCATCAGTAGGGTAAAACTAACCTGTCTCACGATGGTCTAAACCCAGCTCACGTGCCCTATTAGTGGGTGAACAATCCAACGCTTGGTGAATTCGCCTTCACAATGATAGGAAGTGCTGACATCGAAGGATCAAAAATCAACGTCACTATGAACTGTTGGCCGCCACGAGCCAGTTATCCCTGTGGTAACTTTTCTAACACCTCCTACTTGAAACCCAAGAAGTCAGAAGGATCGTGAGACGCCGCTTTCACGGTCTGTATTCATATTGAAAATCGAGATCAAGCAAGCTTTTGCCCATCTGCTTCGTGGGAGGTTTCTGTCCTCCTTGATCTCACCTTGGGCCACCTGCGTTATCGTTTGATAGGTGTACCACCCCAGTCAAATTCCCCACCTGCCACTGTCCCTGGAGCGGGTCGGACTCGGTGGGCGCCGACAGCCTGGAGCCTAAAGCTAGAGTCCCACGGGGCTCTCCCCCGCCTCACTGGGTAAGTGAAAAAATTATCAGAGTAGTCATATTTCACCGGCCTCCCACTTATCCTACACCTCTCATATCTCTTCACAATGCCAGACTAGAGTTAAGGTCTACTGGCACTTCTTTCCCCGCTGATTCTGCCAAGCCCATTCCCTTGTCTGTGGTTTTGCTAGATAGGAGGTAGGGACAGTGAGAATCTCGTTCATCCATTCATGCGCGTCACTAATTAGATGACAAGGCATTTAGCTATTTCTGTACCACTACGTGGTGGCTCATTCTGGGTATTATGCTGGCCATCAGCGTCAAATTGGTTTTGCTTCCAACAATACAACATTCATTTGCTCCGGAGTACAGCCACATTGAACGCTGTCCTCACTGGAACTGGGATCACGTATAGGCGAGAGATAGTACAGCCTGCAGTACTATTCCAACAATTAAAATTGTCTACAAACAGTCCTGAGAAATTAAAGTATGATTAGCAGGACATCAATAATCAATGTGTGTCAGCATAAGATTGATATTTAATTGTCCATGAATACTTGGCATATTTTAAGAGTGTCCATTAAAGTAGTCAGGCAAACTCTCTTCTTGAACGGGAATGACATTTGCAGACCTAGATCAGCGAGAGCAACATCATTACATTGAGGCCAAATACCACGACATCCAACAATAAAGCCATGAAATTTTACAGTGTTACATTTGGTGAGATCTTCTATTTGCTGTGACAGATCCTGATAGTATTTAACTTTACTCTCAAACGCTAATTCAAAGGAATTCTGTGAGTTTTCATAACAAATTGAAACATCAATCACTGCAGCTGTACCATTTTTGGTAAACACTACATCTTGTTTTCATAGTTCACCTTGAGTATTCTTAACATGAGGTTCCCTACAAGCCATCCAACTACAACTTTTTCCTCTATCAATGAGCAATTCCAAAATTTTATTATGGCTTTTTATCCTAATGTCCTTGGTTTTGAAACATGCACCTGAAATATGAGAAATTGTTTTGCAAACATCTTTACAGTACCTACATGTAGCAAAAGTACGATTTCTTTCCCTAGTGATGGTTTCTCTAGTGTGTAAGACATTTGCTCTTAGCATCAGCACAGCTATGTATTGATTTTCTTTCATTTTGTTATGCTTGCTGATCCAGAAATTTGAGGTTGGATTACTTGCTAAATATTTTATACCATCACCTTGGACAGGGAGATTTGCCCATTTCTCAAATTCTTCTTTTCTCCAATCATATGTTGCTAACAAATTCAAATCATAACTCCAAAACCTACTGTCTAAAATGTTGAGTTTGTGCGTTTTGATGATGTTATCAATTTTTTCATTGATTACTTCTCCTGCATACATGAATGAATAAGCTATGTACAGATCTGGAGCTGACCTGAGATACAATAAACTATTGACTTTGTTTAGACTAATTGTTGTACATAGTTTTGGTGTACTGAGTCCCCCAAATGATCTTTTCGAATATAGGAGACCATCACATGTGTATGCAGGAAGGTGTAGAAAATGTTCTATTTTCTGGGTGGGCATAAGTGGTAGATTATCAAGTTTGTGAGCCCAATTAACAAGAACCTCATTAATTTTGTTATTACTTGTATGGCCAGTGTGTGGATCAAAGTTCAATCTGAGGTATCTCTCACTTTCTCCTGCATAAATGTTTTCAATATTTTGTTTTTCAAATTGCCATGGTTTACAGTTGTTAATCAGGATTTTATCTTTATGGTGACTGTTATAAAATCTATGTGTCTTTTTCACATTAAGTTTTAATCCTGTTGTTTTACTGAATTTTTCAATGATTTTAAGATTGGTACTCATTCCTTTCCAGGTGCTGCTGAGTACTGTACTGCTTCCTTTATATCTGAGTCATCGAAGGCATTAGCTATTTCGAGCAGTGTAATTTCTTACATACATTTCTAATGTCCCATTCATTCGGTATCCAATCAATTTGTATGAATTTAGGGCTTTTCTTGTTTTCGCAGCGCAGCGGTGGACTTTGGATTGCATGCATTTGCCCGTAACGAGGGAGAAGGAGGGACACAGCGGGACTCCGTTGACCAGGAGTCTCCGCTCTTGCCGCCAGAACAGCGCTCCTCCCCCAGCCACAAGCAGCCTCTTAACGACTCGCCGCTCGCAGCGGTGGACTTTGGATTGCCTGCATTTGCCCGTAACGAGGGAGAAGGAGGGACACAGCGGGACTCCGTTGACCAGGAGTCTCCGCTCTTGCCGCCAGAACAGTGCTCCTCCCCAGCCACAAGCAGCCTCTTAACCGCTCGCAGCGGTGGACTTTGGATTGCCTGCATTTGCCCGTAACGAGGGAGAAGGAAGGACACAGCGGGACTCTGTTGACCAGGAGTCTCCGCTCTTGCCGCCAGAACAGCGCTCCTCCCCCAGCCACAAGCAGCCTCTTAACCGCTCGCGGCCCCCGCTTGGCAGGGGCCGCTCACATCGGTGGACTTTGGATTGCCTGCATTTGCCCGTAACGAGGGAGAAGGAGGGACACAGCAGGACTCCGTTGACCAGGAGTCTCCGCTCTTGCCACCAGAACAGCGCTCCTCCCCCAGCCACAAGCAGCCTCTTAACCGCTCACGGCCCCCGCTTCGCGGATACCGCTCACAGCGGTGGACTTTGGATTGCCTGCATTTGCCCGTAACGAGGGAGAAGGAGGGACACAGCGGGACTCCGTTGACCAGGAGTCTCCGCTCTTGCCGCCAGAACAGCGCTCTTCCCCCGGAAGTTCTCCCTCTATATCTATACTTCCTGATCCCGTTGCACGGGACGTGCACGGGACGTGACCGGGCGAAGCCCGGGCCAAGGGTGGGCCCGTTCTAGCCCGTTAGAGACCGGAAGAGTCCGGACCAGGCCTATTCCCTTTCGCCCATCCCCTAAAACCGTGAGTACATTCACTCCTCATTGTTGTTCGGGGTTGAGGTCTATGGCGGGTCGCCGAGGAATGAATGCCACTACTACAACAGGGCATGTTATTGGGACCCTAGATCAATTTATTGTGAGGGCATCATCGATATTGGAATGAGAGATAGGCGCCGTGGAACGGCGCCTGTCCCAGGATCCTGTATATCTAAGAAGATCTTCTATGGGCCCGATTGCACTAGTGCGCTCACCGATCCATCTTCCTCCAGACCCTGTAATGGTTGGACAAGTCTCAGGGCAAATTAGTCCAGTTACCAATTTAATTGATCCACCTATCGGGACGGTTGATCTGGATATAACTGCGGGCCAGAGAGTCATACCCATCAACATCCCCTCAGATTCCCCTGTGCGTAATGAAGGTGCTATTCCTAAGAGGAAACGTGCAGGTCCTACTCTTCAGGGCAGAAAACCTAAACAGCAGAAAATAAGCAATTACACCGAAGTTCCTAGCGTGGAGCCAGGTGTGCCAGCTGACCTTGTGGTATCTGCGGCTAATATTCCAGTTCAAGCTCATCAAGTTGTGAGTCCAAATTCGCTTAACCTAGACCTATTGCTCAATAAAGTAACAGAGAATTCGACTCGAATCATGCAGCCACTGGAGCACAGGCTTAATTCAATTGAAAACAGGCTGGTTAAACTAGAGGCTTTAAGTGGGAAAAACTTTGACCTTACAAAGGAAATTATATCCTCTGCTGCCCATGGCAGAGCACAGAATAATCTTGTGGGAGCTTCGGGATCTACATCTATTTCTCAGCTTCAACCTCCTATTTTGTCATCCCCACATACGGATACTTGTGACGAATCGCCGAGGGCTCGGCAAAACCAACGCCTATCTAAAGCACCTGGATCTCCACGACCTCTCTTATCGGCGATTGGCAAACCCTTGGATCTACAAAAGAAGGCTCCTCCTCAATCTGAATTACCGTGTATTGATCTTCCGCCGGAAAGTGCTCCTAATGTGGTGGTCTTGACAGGGGTGCCTAAACTGGCAGCTAACAAACTCGAATCATACACGGAACTTAAAAACAAAGTGATGTATTGGTTAAATATTTGTAGACCCTTGCCAAGGAACGTGCGTTCACAGATTTTGTTTGCCAGAAGGGTTGGTTGGGTGGGTCCGAAAACAAAAAATGTGGAGGGAGACTGTGTAGTGATTAACTTTCAGAATCCACTGGTGGTGGACCATGTTTGCACGAACAATTGGGATCATGTTATTTCTAATATTAACACCATGAAGTTAATCTACTTTTATCCCCCACCAAATGTCCCCTTTACCCAACAGATTAGGAATTCTGCCAATTGGCAGCCACAACTGGGCAATCAGTATAATGAAGAGGGTTTGTGGGGTGGGGGGGGGGTATAGGTAAAAACCTATAGGTTTAGTACCCTAGACCAGGTTGACTGACTAAGGATGAACACCTCATGCTCCATACAGGCTACACCAGTTCACCGGAGGTTGGAAAGCCCCGGTGAATCTGATGGGACTCCAAAATCACCCTTAAAGTTGGTGGAAGATATGAATTGCCCTGAGAATTTGCCTCAACACGTGAGTGTACTCGGGGATGGCAAACTCTTTTCACAGTACCAAGGGGTCAATTATCATCTTCCTCCACTGGTGTACAAATAGTGTGTCCCGACCTTTCATATCATACCCTTTCTTCCACCAGGGGTGCCCAGGAACAATCAAAGTTGCAGGATAACCAGGGAAACACATGAATGCCCGGGGAAAAATTACTGAAAATTTGTTCCTGGAATATTGCAGGTGTTCAAAGTAATATTGATAATCCCGATTGGGGGGCATTTATAGATCTCCACGGGATCTGTCTATTCCAGGAAACTTGGGCTCAGATTCCACTGCACAGAACCGGGTACATTACCTATGCGGAACATGCAACCAAGGGTCCGAAAGGAAGACCATCAGGCGGACTGTGCATTTGGGTGGGGATACATCTTGGATTCAGGGCAAAAAGAATTAATACAAACAGCCCCGATCTAACTTGTCTTCTTATGATTCACAAGAAATTGCCCAAAATTGCCCTAATTAATATTTACTCGCAGCCTGTATGACATGGTGGAACATCACAGACCCTTGAGGCTCTGACTACCTTGTTAGAATCTCTACCAGGGGGCACCACGCTGATGATTGGAGGTGATTTTAATTGTCATTTCGAACCTCTTAGTGGTGTCCCTTCCATCATATCAGAAGAAGATGAATTTTGGTCAGCTCCTGCCCCGAGTATGTACTGTGTTAAAGGGTGGACACCCCTGGTACTCCAACTAACCTCATTTTCCTACTCATTTTCCATAAGAGCATGCAATGGGCAATTTTGTGGGGAGTCTCCAGGGCAACCAACTTACAGGGGAATGGGTCACGCCTCTGTGATTGACAATTGTTTTGTTAGTCTGGAACTCTGGGATAAAATTCTAGACTTTAAAATAACAAAGACGCACGGAGAGCGATCATGATCCCCTAATGACTATATTGGACCTTCAGTTGGTGGACGTGGATCACGGCGATGAGATACCCACAAATGATGAATTGAGGATAGTACAAGGTGGGAGGCGAGTCCGTTGGGCAACACTTAAACAGTTAAGCCAAAATATGGCCTCTTTATATCAGTGTATACTTCCCCTCTTTGAAAGGATAGATTTCAACCTTGGTAATTCTACTGCTAACGAAGTGGGTGGTGACATGGGCGGACTCCATACGGATTTAGTTGCAACTCTGAAGGATTCTTTCTATAAAGTAGGCACTTTTAAACAAAAAAAGCAAAAGGACACAAATTCCTGGTTTACCAGGGGATGCAGGGACGCCACGAGTGAACTTCTTTAAAGCCCTTAAGCAAGGTGAAAAGGCATTGGTTATTGATGCCAGGCAGGCATATAAGAAAATAATACATAATGCAAAATCAGAATGGGAAATTGATCGATGGCAAGCCATTAGGGCCGCGCTCATCAAAAAAGATCCAAGGACCTTCTGGAATCTTGTCCATAACGGGAAACCGGAGAGTAACTTTGCGATCGACCCAAACATTCCTGAAGAATCATGGGTAGTTTATTTTAAAGAGCTTTATTCTATTACCCAGTCTAAGAACAGTGAACCCTTGTCCACTTTACTGACTACTGATTTGACATGTGATACACCCCGCTGTACGTTAACGGAAGTTCAACTGGCCCTAAAAAGTCTACAACAGAACAAAGCCCCAGGCCTAGACCGGATCCCAGGTGATCTGTTCAAAGATGAACCGATCATATGGGCACCTTATCTCCTATTATTATTTAATGATATTTTGCGGGGTGTACCATTACCACCTACCTGGACGGGAGCAGAGATAATTCCCATATATAAAAAGGGTTCACCGCTTGAACCGTCCAATTATAGGCCCATCAGCCTTATTGATGTGAGCCAGAAAATCTTTGCCCGGATATTACTGCAACATTTGCAGGCCTGGATAGACGAAAATAATATCCTGACCCCGCTTCAAGCGGGTTTCAGGGCTAAAATTTCAACAATTGACCAACTGTTCAGGTTACAGGTCAAGCACTGGAAACACGTTGTATTGGATGGAGGTAGCCTCTACCTGACTTTTGTGGACTTGAAGTCCGCATTTGATATGGTGGATCGCAACCAGCTTTGGAGCTTACTGCTGACAATGGGAGTACCACCATATCTATGCCACCATCTCAGACTCCTCCACGAAGGGACATATGCCAGAGTTCAAAATGGAAAGGATGGTCAATTGACGGGCCCATTCCCTGTAGAAAAGGGTGTGCGCCAGGGTTGCGTCCTCGCACCAACCCTTTTTTCTCTTTTTTTAAATGGGCTCATCGATGAACTTCTGGCTATTAAAGATATTGACTCTCCCAAGCTGGCCTCCCAAAGATTTCCTGCTCTCATGTTTGCGGATGACACCCTGCTGCTCTCAAAATCGCCAATGGGCATGCATCGGGTGTTATATCAATTTAGTATTTTCTGCAAAAAAAGGAATTTGGTGGTAAACATCAACAAAACTAAGTATATGGATTTTAATGTAAATACTAGTAATTGCCCCACCCTATGATGGAGGGCAAGCCTTTAGATAGGGTTCATGCTTTTGAGTATGTAGGCCTAAGGTTGAATGACAAAATGGGGTGGGTTCCCCAAAAAGTAAAGGCAAATTTAAAATTAATGCAAGCTGCAGGGGGTATTTTAAAAGTACAAAAAAAATGTGTTGAAAAAACAATAAGTGCCCCTCTTGAAATTTTCAGTGTCCAGGCAAGGTCCTCGTCCCTTTATGAGGCGGAACTCTGGGGTCACACAACATCAAATGACCTAACTTGCCCAGAAAACAAGTTTATTAGGCAAATTATGTCCCTCCCAATTAATACGCCACTCGTGCCGCTAAGGCTGGACTTAAATTTACGTCCAATCTCTGATGTAATAGCGTCGCGGCCCTTGTTGTATTGGAGGAGACTTTGGAGTACGCCGGAGTTGGCGAGCTTTAAAAATGAACTTATGGTAGTCCTAGGATCCTTAGGTGCCAACAAGATCCCCTGGCTATTATTTGTTAGGCATTCTTTGACTGCGATCGGGCTGGAGAACCTGTGGACGAATCCTGCAGACTCCTGTCCAGGTATTTCTAGGAAAACATTAGCCCTAACAATAAAGGATTATAACCTTAGTAAAGTCCTTGGTGCCGCTAAAACTTCAAGCCTAACTTATGAGTTCCTTGAATTTAAGCCCCATTGTGGCTTCTTGACTGAGCTAGATGTTATACAACCTACTCTAGCCAAGAAGCTATTTCTATAATTTAGATATGGGACACTTCCCTTATATGCTTTTACTGATAGGTGGACGGTAGGTCCCCACCGCCCATGTCCCGGCTGCAGGAAGGAGGAGGAATCTCCTCTCCATGTTATACTTTTCTGCCCAACTTACGCTGTAATTCGGAGTAAGTGGGTTATTCAGTTATGCAAAAACCTGGGCATTAGAAATTACCTCGCTTTTTACAGGATTAAGAGAACAGATACTAGTCCTGTGATTGTCGCTGTAGTTGCAAAGTTCCTGTTCTTAATGTGGCAATTGCGAAGGAAACTCATTAGCTAAATTACGTAGTCCTTCTATTATTAATTGTACTCAGGAATGAATTTGTGCAAACATGTAACTGTTTATGTTTTTATTGCTTTTAGACCTAATTTAATTAAAAAAAAAAAAAATTACATTTTATCTTCCTATTTCTGATATTTTGTAGTGCTGATGTATTTTAAGAATTATGAAAATTGATTACTTGGAATATGTACTGTTTTAACATGTATGTGCTTTTATGGTTATACCTAACCAAAATAAAGCTTTTTGAAATGGAATGGAATGTTTTCTTTTTCAATTATGCTTTTGTAGCACTGAAAAATTTAATCAGCACTGATTTAGCAAGTGGCATCTTCTGCCCCATCAGTGATATTCCAGGCAATTTTCTTTTTGTCTTTTTTAAACATTGCCTGGTATTCTCTATAGCTGCCCTTTGGTTTTGCATAATTTTTCTTGTGTGTCCTATTAAACCTTCAGTTTCTCTTGTCTTTCTTTGTCATCTTGTTTTCTACTGAGGCATTCTGGTGCTCATCTTGAGCAAAGTTCATAGGCTCAATACTGAGTTTGCTTGCTGGTTCTCTACGATTTGCTGGTACAGGACTTATATCAGTTATGTTTTCTGAGATATAAGTCACTATCTCATCCATCAGATCCATAGCAGCATTGTGTTGCTCTATGTTTTGGGTGTACTTCTCGACTTCTATGATTCTATCCTCCAGCTCATCAAAGTTTTTGATTTTCTGCGCACGTTTGCGATTGATAAAGTCTTTGCGTTTTTCTGTTGTTACTTCCACTGTAACCTCTGGTTCATCGCAAGAGTCATTCCCAGAAACACTTGATGCTTGTAGTACATCTTTTGCTGATTTTGTACTCTTATCTCCTCTATCTCTTCTTTTTTCTGCAATTTTTTTTCTGTTTTTGTAGTCAAAATGTGGAACCATCAGCGCATTAATATTTCTCTTGTTCTCATACACTTTTTCCAATTCTGCTAACAGCAGAATTTCTTCCTGTGACCATAATTTTGATGGTTTGCTGCTTGCTAGAGCTGCTAGTCTAGCCTCATGTTGCGCTCTTGGATGCGTATGCCGAGCATGTTGTGAAACTCCAATCTTTGTTCCAAATCTGAAGTCACAGAAGCTGCACAGGAATAGCAGCTCTCCTTTTTGTGGTTTACATTTGGCATAACGGCATGCAATATTTTGATATTCGGCTTCTTAGTCGCATTTTGAACAATACGTTTTGAGATAGAAACCTTTATGCTTGTTGAAGACATGTTTTCTCAATTCTTGAAAGGTTCCCGATATGTCTCCACACAAGTCACATTTTACTTTTCATTTGGGTATTTCCAATATGTGACTTTTTATTGTGTAGTCACTTTTCTTTGTTATTAATTCTTTGCTGACCTCATACACATCAGGTAGATTTTCAAAGTTGGTTGTAACAATGTCATTCTTGGCTGAGGAGGCTACAAACTCAATGGTTTCGCTGAGGTCTACTGTTGTGTCTTCTTCTGCTACGGAGGGGGAACTAGGGCCTTTATCATGATCTGGATCGTTATAGCTTGTTGCATTGTTTGAAGCAGGTGCTGGTTTGTCAAATTCGGTGAGGAGGTTAATGATTTCTGGAAAAGACAGCTCCTACTTACGCCATCTTAACAGGGTTTTTAATCCCCAGGAACTACCCCATCTTGAATTGTGATTGTTTGCTTCGCCATTTCTCACTATCATGCTATCACCTTTTCTGGGATCTGATGAGCGTCGGCATCGGGCGCCTTAACTCGGCGTTTGGTTCATCCCGCAGTGCCAGTCCTGCTTACCAAAAGTGTCCCACTAGGCACTCGCATTCCATGCCCGGCTCCACTCAAGCGAGCCCGGCTTCTTACCCATTTAAATTTTAAGAATAGGTTGAGACCGTTTTGGCCCAAGCCCTTTAATCATTTGCTTTACCAGATAAAACTGGGGGCTCCGAGCGCCAGCTATCCTGAGGGAAACTTCGAAGGGAACCAGCTATTAGATGGTTCGATTAGTCTTTACCCCCATACCCAGGTTGTATGACAGACCTCCACCAGGGTTTCCTCTGGCTTTGCCCTGCCCAGGCATAGTTCACCATCTTTCGGGTCCTATCATGCACGATCATGCTCTACCTCCCTGATGGAGCAGGCGAGACAGGACAGTGGTGCGCCCGCCGCTGGAAGCGCAGCGTTATCCCACCTCAGCCGCTGCGTGCCGGCCCTCACATTCTTTGCACCACAGGGTTTCGCTCGGCCCTCTGACTCGCACACATGTTAGACCTCTTGGTCCCTGTTTCAAGACGGGTCGGGTTGGTAACCGACATCGCCGCAGACCCATGGACCCCAGCATGGGCCTCCCCGTCAAGCAGCACGATGCGGTCGGGGTGCCCTGAGCACAGTCCGCCCCAGTCGACAGTCGCGCCAGGAGCAGGGGACCCTGTCCCCCCTTTCATGGCCAGGCACGCCCGAGGGACGGGCGGGAGCAAGTACCTGAGACAGGGTGCGGATACAGTCGAATCTCCCTCGGCCCAGAGGATACAGCAAAGCTGCTACCAGGGGGGTGTAACACCCTCTGCCAAGCGGAGGGCCACCTGCCACTCCGAAGCCTTCCCAGTCGACCCGGAGCCGGTCGCGGCATACCGCCCTGGAGGAAATGCTCCCTGTGAGGGATGGGTAGGGCTTGGGCGACGGTCCCACAGAGGAGATCTGCAACTCCCGGGCCACAAACCTTCCTGCTATGTTGAATCCTCTGGGCGGACTGCACGGACCCTGCCCATTTACCTCTCAACGGTTTCACTCCCTTTTGAACTCACTCTTCAAAGCTCTTTTCAACTTTCCCTTACGCTACTTGTTGGCTATCGATCTCGTGCCCGTATTTAGCCTTAGACGGAGTTTACCACCCACTTTGGGCTGCATTCCCAAGCAACTTGACTCCGAGAAGACCCGATCCCGGCGTGCCGGGGACTGCTACCGGCCTAACACCGTCCATGGGGTGTGCCTCGATCAGAAGGACTTGGACCCCTGAGCGGCGTCGGGGAGTCGGTCTTCTGTACGCCACATTTCCACACCCGCCTCGGGCAGGGATTCGGTGATGGATTCTTCCCTCTTCACTCGTCTTTACTCGGGGAATCATGGTTAGTTTATTTTCCTTCACTTAGTAATATGCTTAAATTCAGTGGGTCGCCACGTCTGATCTGAGGTTGTAGTCAGAAAAAACATCAAAGCGTCAGGGGGAGCCACCTGGGAAGTAGGGGTGGGCGGAATTTGCATAATCGAGTTACGCAAATCTCCGCGAAACGGTGAAAAAATCTCCGCGAGCATGCAAAAATTCCGCGAACACGCAGAATTGCTTGTTCGTGATGCTTTTTTCTTGTTCGCAATCGCTGTTTGTGTGCTTGGGGGTAAATATATCGCGAACACGCATTTTGAGAACGCGAACAAGCAAAAATTTTGCGATGTCGCGGAACGCAGAATTTTGGGCAATTTCCTGTTCTCCGTAGAACGCAAAATTACCCAAATTCCACAAATTCCACGAGCGGAACAGAATTTACTGCCCAGGCCTACTGGGAAGGCAAGGCCCCTGCAGAACACAACCTCTATCCCCGGATCAGATCTAGAGGGGATTCGCCCTCCCCAGGATGCCGGCTGCGGAGGTGGGCGTCCACAGCACGTGCACGCAGGCAGCCAGTAGGACACCCCAGACAGCCATGCGTGGCACGCAGCCAGGCATTCCGGGACGGCCCGGGCAGACCGGTCGCTGGCCCTCTGCTCTCCGCTGCAGCAGGGATGCGAGGCAAGGCCTAGGACAGTACCCAGCAAGGCACCCTGTCATGGACAATTGGGGGTATCTGACCTTGGGGGCTCAAAGGGAAGCAAAGCTAACCCTGTTTCGGCCCCAGCCGCGTTCCAGGGAAGCCCCAGGGCAATTGACGATCATCAATGTGTCCTGCAATTCACACTAATTCTCGCAGATAACTGCGTTCTTCATCAATGCACGAGCCGAGTGATCCACCACCAAGAGTCACAGGGAACCTTTTGAAAATGTTCACGAACCTGCGGGTGCAGGAGAGGCGTCCATCCACCGCCCGCACGGCGAGATGGCCCAGGCGCCCCTTTCAAGGCTTCCCCTCTGCAAGTCAAATTGCACCGTTGGCGCTCGGCCCAGGATTCCCCCCCACCCACCCGTAGGTGAGGGGTGCTCCCAGTGTGATGGGAGCAGGCAGCTCCACCGCCAACAGTTCTTCCCGGAGTAACCAGGAGGGACCGCGCGAGTCTTCAAACCCCTCGGCCCAGCCGCACGGGACCGGGTCGAAACGGGTACCTGGCAATGAGGGAGGGTCGCCCCACCTGTGGCCCGAGCATTGCCAGCAGGCTTGTGAGTAGCCTACCCCACCCTTGCCTGGGTCGGAGACGCCGAAAGAGAAGAGTCAGGCTGCTCCCCATCCCGCACACCTCCACCGAGAACATCCGGGGTTACCTTGCAGGTCCTCAGCTCCTTCTCCTCCAGGCCACCCTGCCGCCTAGGAGGGCTGCTCCACGATCACCGAAGCCCGGTTGGGCTGGGACAGGGTGCAGGAGAGCATGGGGTGGGAGAGCTTTTCAGGGGCGGTTGTCCCAGCCCAGGAAGGCACTGCCATTCGGTTCCCTCCACCGTGGGTGTTGTGCCGGGTGAGTGTGGGTTCTGACTTAGGAGGGCCCACTGCTGTGCCCATCCAATTGAGAGGGACTGGGGCCTGGGGACCACCTCTCACCCCCTTTCCCTCACACATCGGTTGTTCGGGTCCACCCCCGGCGGAGGAAGACCCACCAAGGCCCGGTCCTCACCCAAGCACCCTAAGTGGCTATGAACCGCTCTGCCGGATGGGGCGCACGAGGGCAGGGCCAGGCCCTGTGCCTAGGGTGTGCTTACAGGGAACAGCCGAGGGCTTTGGGCTGGTGCCGTCAGTCGCTTGGGCAGCTCCGCCGTTAATGATCCTTCTGGAGGTTTACCTACAGAAACCTTGTTACGACTTTTACTTCCTCTAGATAGTCAAGTTTGATCGTCTTCTTGGCGCACTGCCAGGGCCATTGCCGACCCCGGCGGGGCCAATCCGAGGACCTCATTAAACCATCCAATCTGTAGTAGCGAGGGGCGATGTGTACAAAGGGCAAGGACTTAATCAACGCGAGCTTATGACCCGCACTTACTGGAAATTCTTCATTCATGGGAAATAATTGCAATTCCCAATCCCTATCATGAATGGGGTTCAGCGGGTTAACCATACCTGTCGGGCCTTTGGCATAGCGGCAGGCCAGAAACAGGGCCCAGGGCTGGGGTACCCGACCCAGGGCCCAGCTGGTCCCTGGACCCAGCTGGTGCTCCCGGACCCAGAGGCGCATGGGAAATCTCCCTGGCCCGCGGACACCCTGCCAATTTTGCAGGCCCAGGGACAGAGATCGGGGTGGGGAGGCCACCCTCCCCGGGGCCCTCAGGGGCCCTGGACGGAGCTCCTCAACCCAGCCAAGCGAGGGGGGCTCCCTGGGCACGACGGAACCCCGTCTTGAGGCTTTGGCATAGCGGCAGGCCGGGGGACGGGGCCCAGGGCTGGAGCACCCGACCAGGTGGGGCCCCTTGACCCAGCCGGAGCGTCCGGGCCCAGAGGCGCAGGGGAAGCCTCCCTGGGCCCATGGGACCCCGTCCCAGGCACCCTGCCATGTTGCAGGCCTGAGGACGGAGCCCGGGGTGGGGAGGCCACCTCCCCGAGTCCTCAGGGGCCCAGGACGGGGCTCCTGAACCCAGCCAAGCGAGGAGGGCTCCCCGGGCATGACAGAACCCCGTCTATCAGGCCTTTGGCATAGCGGCAGGCCGGAGGATGGGGCCCAGGGCTGGAGCACCCGACCGGGGGCTCGACAAGGCCCCTATACCCAGCTGGGGCTCCTGGGCCCAGAGGAACAGGGGAAGCCTCCCTGGGCCCACAGGACCCGTCCCGGTAACCCTCCCATGCAGCAGGCCTGAGGTCGGAGCCCGGGGTGGGGAGGCTGCCCTTCCCGGGGCCCTCAGGAGCCACGGACAGAGCTCCTGAACCCACCCAAGGGAGGGGGAGCTTCCCGGGCATCACGGAACCCGATCTCAAACCTTTGACATAGTAGCAGGTCAGGGGACGTGGCCCAGGGCTAGAGCATCCGACCCGGGGCCCTGCAAGCCGCTGGACCCAGCCGGGGCTCTGGGACCCAGAGGCACAGGGGAAGCCTCCCAGGACCCATGGGACCCCATCCCAGGCACCCTGCCATGGAGCAGGCCAGAGGATGGAGCCGGGAGGGGGGGGCTGCCCTTCCCAGGGCCCTCAGGGGCCACGGACAGGGATCTTGAACCCAGCCAGGCGAGGGGTTCTTCCCAGGCATGACTGAGCCCCATCCCGGGCCTTTGGCATAGTGGCAGGTCGGGGGACAGGGCCCAGGGCTGGAGCACCCAAATAGAGGCCCAGCAGGGCCCCAGGACCCAGCCAGGGATCCCAGGCCCAGAGGCACAGGGGAAGCCTCCCCGGGCCCGCAGGAACCTGTACCGGGCGCCCTGCCACGTGGCAGGCCCAAGGACAGAGCCCGGGGTGGGGAGGCCACCCTCCCCAGGGCCCTCAGGGGCCACGGCTTGAGCTGCTGAACCCAGCCCAGGAGGTGGAGGCTCCCTGGGCATGCCATAACCCAGTCCTGTGCCACTGGCAGAGCGGCAGACCAGGAGATGGAGCCCAGGGCGGTAGCGCCCTCCCCAGGGCCCGGTAGGGACCATGGTCCCAGCCAGGGCTCCCAGGCCCAAAGGTGCAGGGGAAGCCACCCTGGGCCCCGGGACCCCATCTCGGGCACCCTGCCACGTGGCAGGCCCAAGGATAGAGCTTGAGGTGTGGAGGCCACCCTCCCCGGGGCCCTCAGGGGGACCCTTCAGAGCTCTTGTACCCAGCCAAGCAGAGGCAGGCTCCCAGGGCCCAGCGGAACCCGTCTCAGGTCCCTGGCAGAGCGGCTAGGAGAATGAGCCATGGGCCCTTGGACCCCGTCAGGGCTCCTGGGCAGAGGTAAGCTCTCCCTGAGCACCACGAGACTGAGGGCAGCCAAGGCATGGACGCACCAAACCTCGTGGAGCACTGGCTGGAATAGGGGAGGCAAACAAGCCCTCATCAGGACTGCCAGGGCAGGCTGGCCATCTGGTCACCCTATTAGAAAGCATTGTGCGGGACCAGATGGCCAAGGGGAAAGGCGCGACCAGATGGCCGGGCCCGAAGGGCGCCAATCTGCCTTCCCCAAGCCTTCGCGGGAGGGCTCCCACCTGCACTTTGGAGGGCTTGGGGGCTCTGCTTCCCAGGGGTGCGGAGACCCTGGCTGGGCCTTGGGCCCCGGGCTGCAGAGGGGGGTCCCCCAGGCACCAAAGCAGGAGGAAGGACTGCCTGGGCCTAACAAACCCCTGTCCTGTGACCAGGGTAGAGCAGGGGGACGGAGCCCAGTCCACTAACCCTGGCCAAAAGGCCCCACAGGACGGCACGTACAGGGGAGGCCTCCTCAAGGCGGTGTCCCAAGTGCCCTGCCACGTGGTAGACCCCAGGATGGATCCCGGGGTGGGGAGGGCACCATCCACCCCAGGGCCATCAAGGGCCCCTGCTGGAGCTCCTGAACCCAAACTGAGCTGCGGAATGCCCAATGGACTCCGAGTCAATGGTGGAGCGGAGGATGGAGCCCAGTGTAGGGAGCGCCCGGCCAGAGTGCTCGGGCCCGGACGCCCAAAGGAGGACCGCCAGGGCCCCATGAAGCCCGTTCTTGGCACTTTGCAATGTGGCAAGCCGGAGGATGCAGCCCCGCACAGGGTGGGATTTGCCCGGCCCTTGCCCATCTGGTCACTGGCTGAGAGCCCCCAGCCGGCGAGGAGTTCCGGCGTACCTTGCCCCTGGTAAATCGGAGGAAGGGTACTTCTTTTTCTGGTAACCCATGTGCAACCAGAGACTGAGGGGACCCAAGTGGTGGACGCGCCCGATCTCCTGGAGGTCTGGCTGGGGTGGGGGAGGCAAACGAGCCCTCATCTGGACTTCCAGGGCAGCCTGGAGGATGCCAACCTGCCCGCCCAAAGCCTTCGCGGGAAGGCTCCCGACTGCCTTTCAGAGGGCTCGGTGGCTCTGCGTCCCGCGGGCTCGGCATGGCCTCAGGCCAGGGGCTGCGGTTGGGATCCCCAACGGACCTCTGACCCGGGGTCCCCCAGACAGTGGGCGAAGCAGGAGGGAGTCCTACCTGGGCCCAACGGACCCCCGTCCTGGGACCATGGTGGAGCAGGGGGACGGAGCCTGGTCTCTTAAGCCCGGACAGAGGTCCTGGTCCGGCATGCGCAGGAGAGGCCTCCTCAAGGCCCTCATCCCGGGTGCCCTGCCATGCGGCAGGCCCGAGGATGGAGCCCGGGGTGGGGAGGGCACCCTCCACCCCAGGGCCACCAAATGCCCCTTACCTGAACTCCTGAACCCAAAGTGAGCTGAGGAATGCCAGATGCACCCCGAGCCAATGGCGGAGTGGAGGATGGAGCTCAGTGTAGGGAGCGCCTGGCCAGAGTGCTCGGGCCCGGACGCTCAAGGGAGGACCACCATGGCCCCATGGAGCCAGTCCCTGGCACTTTGCCACGCGGCGGGCTGGAGGATGGAGCCCTGCACAGGGTGGAATTTGACCGGTCCTAGCCCATTTGGTCACTGGCTGAGAGCCCCCAGCAGGCGAGGGGTTCCGGTGTACCCTGCCCCTAGTAATCCGGAGGAAGGGTACCGCCTTTTTTTGGTAACCCATGTGCAACCCGAGACTGAGGGCACCCAAGGCGTGGACGAGCCCGACCTCCTGGAACTCTGGCTGGGATCAGGGAGGCAAACGAGCCCTCATCTGGACATCCAGGGCAGCCCGGAGGACGCCAACCTGCCCACCCCAAGCCTTTGCGGGAAGGCTTCCGGCTGCCCTTCAGAGGGCTTGGGGGCACTGCGTTCTGCGGGCCCGGAGACCTCGGCTGGACCTCAGGCCAGGGGCTGCAGACAGGGGTCCCCAATGGACTTCTGACCCGGGGTCCCCCAGACAACAGGCAAAGCAGAAAGGAGGCCTGCCTGGGCCCGACAAACCCCCGCCCTGGGACCATGGTGGAGCAGGGGAACGGAGCCTGGTCCCCTAAGCCCGGACAGAGGTCCTGGTCCGGCACGCACAGGGAAGGCCTCCTCAAGGCCCGCATCCCATGCGCACTGCCACGCGGCAGGCCCAAAGATGGGGAGGGCACCCTCCACCCCAGGGCCACCAAGTGCCCCTTTCCTGAGTTCCTGAACCCAATCTGAGCTCGGGAACTCCCAATGGGCCCCGGGCCCATGGCTGAGCAGAGGATGGAGCCCAGTGTAGGGAGCGCCTAACCAGAACTCTTGGGCTGGATGCCCAAGGGAGGACCGCCCGAGCCAGATTGAGTCTGTCCTGAGCACATTGCCACGCGGTGGGCCAGATGACTGAGTCCCCGACAGGGTGGAAGGTGGTGTCCAGTCCCAGCCCATCTGGTCCCTGGCTGAGAACCGCCAACCCACAAGGGGTTCCGGCATACCCTGTCCCTACTAATCCAGAGGAAAGATACCCCTCTTTCTGGTAACACATGCGCACCAAGTGACGGAGGGGACCAAGGGCGCGAAGGTGCCTGACCTCCTGGAGCCCTGGCTGGGATCGGGGAGGTGGACGAGCCCTCAACGGGACTTCCAGGCCGGCCCGGCCATCTGGTCGCACCATTGGAAAGTATTGCGTGCAACCAGATGGCCACGTGGAAAGGCGCAACCAGATGGCCAGGTCTGAAGGATACCAAGATGCCCACCCTGAGCCTCTGCGGGATGGCTCCCACCTGCCCTTTGGAGGGCTCGGGGGCTTTGCTTCCCAGGGGGTCATCAGAGCCCATAGCTGGATCTCGGGCACGGGGCTGCAAGGGGGGGCCCCCGACGGAACTCTGACCCAGGGCCCGCAGGCACCTTGACATGCAGGCAAAGCGGGGGAGGCCTGCCCTGGCCCGATGGACCCCTGTGATGGGCACCAGGACCCTCGGCTGGCCAACAGGACATAGGCTCCCGCACCTCAGGACCTGCCAGAGCCTAGGCCCTGGAACCGGTCCCCACTTCTGAACCCAGTAAGCTGTGGAGCGGGGAGACTCCTCGGGCACCAGGGACCCCTGTCCTGGGCAGACAGACCCTTGGCAGGCCGCAGGACAGGGGACTACCACACCCCAGGCCCTGGCCAAAACCCAGGTCCCGGGCACGGTCCCAGCTTCTCAACCCAGCCAGTCTGGGAGGATCTGTGAGCCTGCCCGGGCACAAGGAACCCCCGTCCCGGGCACACGGACTCTTTGCTGGCCGCAGGACGTGGACTCCTGTTCCACTGATTTTTTTCATAACTCCGTGGAACTCCATGTAGTGTCACTCTGCTAACTCCGCCCAGAGTTAGTCATGAGTCACATTGAAATTGTAATTTTTGTCATTCTCTCACCTCTATCATTGCCTTGTTCAACATGCAAACTGAAGTAAATTAACCTTTGAAGGTCATCAGGAGAATAGAATACCTAGGGTACTACACCCTAAGGGGCTTATTTATTAGCCCTTTGCACTGGCGTTGCGTCACATTTTTGTGATGCTGCAGCTGTGTTGGACTTGCCCCTTTTTGCAGGGTCATCCCAGAACTTTTTGGCTTCTTCCGGTATTTTTTCTGACCTGCGTTGGTGGTTTTAGGACTCTGGGCACTTAATCAGTGCTTTTCAGTGCTAAAGTGCATGTGCTCTCTATGGTAAACTTGGTAAGATTGGTCCGCACCTGTTTGGCATATTTAATTTACCTATCAGTCCCTTGTAGACTGGTTCTCATATACCCAGGGCCAGTAAATTAAATGCTACTGGAGGGCTTGCAGCGCTGCTTGCGCCACCCACCAAAGAAGCTTTTCAAACCTGTCTCAGGCCTCTGTCACTGCAAGGCCTGCGCGTGCAGTTTACTGCCGCTGAGACGTGGCACATGAAGTGGATGCCACGTCTATGTCTCCCCTTTTACTACACATCAGTCACCCCTATGGTAGGCCCTAACTAGCCCAATGGCCAACTGCGGTGTAGGTAAAAGGAAGGACTTAACTGTGTGGCATGTCCTGGTAGTGACAAACAGCCTATTTAGCTTCTCACTGCTGTGAGGTTGCCCTCACATAGGGATGCATTAGGGATTCCCTGATATGTGCTTTAGTGGTAATTCCTGACATGAGAGGGGTAGAGTGATCAAGTTTTGTATGATTGAAATAGTGGTGATAAATGCTGTGTACTGGTGTTCGCGGAATTATTATCACTATTTTAGAAATGCCACTTTTAGAAGTAGGCATTTCTGTGTGCTATGTGTCTTTGTGCCTGCCTGTTGTGTATTAACTGTCTGGCCTTGGAGTGACAGTAGCTGGGGAGGTGCAGTGGTTCCATAGAGTCCGGGTGAGTCAGAGCTAGGCTGAATGGGCCTGATCTGCATTGGGAGTGGTTGGAGTAGTAGCACCTGCACCTGCACCTGAATAGGGTTGTGCCTGCCTTCCACAATGACGGCTCTGCCCCCCTGTGGTGTGTCTGGGGCCAAGGCCTACACTTACAATTGGGAGTGTTGTGCACGGAAATGATATGTTTAAGTGCCCCCAGAACTGGTTTGGACTGGGCTGAGAGCCCTGGGCCAGGGGAGGAGAAAGAAAACTACTGGTATAAATATTGGGGCTGTGACCTCATGGACCTCATGTCTGGGGAACTGGTGCTTACTTGGAACTCGTGACCGGCGGGCTGCTGGACTGCCAGGAGGAACCGCCTAAGGACTGCCCCCTGCTAGGGGGCCCTGCGTGCTGGCCTGCCTGTGCCCTGGTCTTTGGCCCAGGAATTTACAAGGGCTGCGTGACTGGCCATGGGTCCATTTGAAGCAGCGCTGGGTGAGTGCTGTGAAGTTTGGTGGCGAGGTCCACTCTGGGAAATCCCCTAGTGCACTGTCCATGGCGATTACTGGAAAAGGCGTTGCATGCTCCCTGTTTTGTCTTCAGGTAGGAGACAGACTTAGCGCTTTCTATTGCCGCTGGCCAACACGTGCTGAAACACTGATCAGCCCGGGTTGTGGGCTCCTACTTCAGTGGAGTGCTCCTTTGTTCTACGCTCCACAGGGACGTGCCAAAGCCCAAGACGCAGGCTCACTCGCTAAGAGTGTGGCAGGAGATGCTGCAGATACATCGTTCGGACGGGAGGCTACCCCGCATTCTGGTGCCAGGTGGACGTTGAGGCTGGTTGTCAATACAACCGGAAGCCAGGCGTGACGTTGCCTGGTTGTGGGCGGAGCTGGCAGGAGCTACTGAACCGGAGCCACAGAAAGGAAGTCAGGACCTCCACCGCCATCCCGTGTTGCTGTGCGGGCGGGGTGGTGATGAAACAAAAGTCAAGCAGCTGTTGCCTAGTTGTGGGCGGGGCCCATGGTCACGTGTTGCCCAGCGGAAAAGGGAAGCCGACGAAGACTTCATTCCGTGTTCTGAAGACTTCCTTGGAATTCTGGCTCACCCGGAGTGAGGGTGAGGCAGGACAGCTGCAGCTGGGGGAGTTGCCTTTGCGGGGGGGACCAAGTGAGGTTTTCCTGCCCTAGGGGGCATTGCACTACCTCTAGGAAGCATTATGGGGACTGCCCCAACATCGAGTGCATGAGACCCTGAGGGGCCTCCCACGTATTTGGCTGGCCAGCAGCTACACCGCGCCACTTGCGGCAGCTGCCGATTTGAGGCACTTCGGGGGCATCCTTCTTCATAGACAGGATGAGTTGCACCCCCGCCCCTTTGCTTGTGGCATTATGCCCCTGTACGGGTTGAGACCTCGACGAAGGCCCCCGGAGACGAGAATTGGAACCTTTTATGATATAGGTGGGCAAGTGGTCCAAAAGCTTCTAAAAGGACACCAGATACCCTAAAGGAGAGGGCAGGTGTCGCACTGATTGTGAGGCACATATAGTGATGTGTGCACTCCTTACAAGTCGGCTACTAAGGATGACTATGGATTACATGCATTTCAAATGCGTTATGCCCTGAGGTGCTCTAGGAAGTCTGTGGGCTAATGTACAAGCAATATGTAACGGGTGTGCGGTGGGCAAGAAGGGTTTGGGAAACGTACATTACTGCAAGTGTTTACTTTGGGGCACTGTTGCTATTTATGTGTATGTATAATGTACTATGATAAGTTCTGTTATTTGGTTTGTGTCTGATGCTTTGTGTTAAGCACTCTTACCAGTAGTTACTGGTTGCACTATCTAACTGTGATTTAGGTGATTATGACAGGGGCCTGATTGGCATATTGGTGTATATAATCCCTGTAAATTCATGACAAGTGCTTGGTGGCACAGTGTACATATGTGGTATGTTCTAATGTGTTTTATGGATAATACAAAGGCTATTTTTATATAACCTTGTGTGGAGTTTATTTTATGGTGTACCTAGTGTGTCGCTGCTGTGTGAGTGTATTGTGCAAAGTCTTTACGCATTGCCTCTGCGATAAGCCTGACTGCTCTGCCAAGCTACCAAGGGGGTGAGCAGGGGTTATCTTCAGTGTGTAACTCCCTTGCCCTGACTAGAGCCAACCAGATATCCCATTTCTAACAGGCTGCGTTAAAAATGTGCCACATTGCACCATATTTACAAAGTGACCCATCTAAGCAGATGTGTCACTTTGTAAAGCCCTGCAATACATTATAGCTGCATCAGGTATAATGTATGCAGGGTGGGCGTTTCCCCCAAAAAAGGGTTGTAGAAGCGGCACTGTGAAATCTAGGAGATTTCACCACGCTACTTCTAGGACATCATTGTGTCACAATCTTACACCTGCCTCACAGCAGGCATAAGACTGACGCAGGCACCTTTAACATGGGACTTGCCCATGTATAATGACCCATTGTTGGAGTAGCATCACTTTTGCGCACACTCCAGCAATGCATCATTATTGCACCTACAGATATGTCAGAAATACTGACATATCTGTAAATCCTTGCGACATGGAGCACTGTACAGTAAATACGGCGCATCCATGGTGTACCAAGAAGGGCGCTCTGAAAATTGTTGCAACGCTATTTTTATGCAGCGCTGCAACACTTTTCATAAATGAGGCCTTGAATGCCCTATTTCAGTTCTTTATTGAAAGTGGAAATTTACTTCCTAACTCTATCAACTGTCAGACGCTATTTGCTTAAGGCGGCAATCAGGTGACTCATGTCACAATAAATCTCAAAACCCAATCAGGTGTTATTAACTCATTAACCGCGGCAGAAGTGGTGCGGCAGTTTAGCGGTGTGGGCGGGTCCGCGTCGACCAACTGACGTGAACAGCACTACGGAGGTAGTGCTTGCGACGGCCGTTGGCTGACGAACGCATGCAAAGGGTTAAAAAATGGTATATTCTAGAATGCCTATTGATGGAGATTGTAAGTGAAAAAACTTCCTTTCCTCTGTCCTTAATGGACCTTTTAAAGTGGGCTATGTAGCTGAATCTGGCATTGCCCTATTCAAATTGACATGAACTTTTGTCATAGTTCATAAAAGTTAAATGATTTAATTCAAACACTCGCTTCAAAGGAGCTAACAGGCGTGAACATTAAGTAAAAACAAGTTGATTACAACAAAAAATGTATGGGGCCAGACTGTTGTTTCTCTGGCCAGGCAGCCCTTTTTATTCCATCGGCTTTCCCCCGGTGGGCTAGACCTCTTGGCCAGTTTAGAAAGCCCAGAGCCACTCCTGGTACCTCTATCATTTTTCAAAGCTCCCCATGGTTAATTGCAGTATACATGGGGAAGCTTCAAAAGCAAGAGAGATAAAAAGGGGGGTACGGGAAGGTAGAGAGGGAGATTGTATAAGGAGATGAAGGGATCAGGGGTGGTTTGAGCATTTTTGCAACGGCTGCTTTTGGTTCCCCAGCCCATAAAGCATCCTCTCTGCTGAGGCTAACTGACAGGAAATGGCTCATAACAAACATATTAAATGTCCCTAATGTTTTTTGGGGAATCTTAGTTAAATTCTGCACTTGTACTATGTAATATGAAATACCCTAGAATAACCCTGACCACCAATCTTTATATAACGTTTATAGTATTGCAATGTTACTAGTTTGAATGAAGTTGAACAGACAAGCCTGTTTCTAAGTCCAGCATCCGTCAGTACCTCCTATCTGGTTTTGGAACAAAGAAAAGTATTGAGTTTATTCCTTACACTCTCTGCGATTCTGGAACTGGTATGACTGCCACTTTCTAAATTAAGGATTGCACCCCCTGCAGCATGGTTTGCCTTCTGTTGTCTTTTGGAAGTGGTGTTACTTTGCAAGTTGATCCGGAGGAGGAGCTGCAAACTCAAAATCTCATGTCCATTTTGAATAATTTTTAGAAACCATTTGTCGTTTATCAGGAGATTCCATTGTGGATAGAAATGTGTGATCGTTCGCTCTACTGCACTGTTATATAGTCAGGACTTCGGGTTTGCGGTGGATTAACTGGTTCTGACTGGGTTTTTCAGACATGCCACTCCACTCCCCAGCTTCCACCTGGCCATGAAATGGATGATTCCCTTCCTAAAGCAACAGTTTAGTTGGCTTCTTTTATAGAAACGATTTTCTCCCTCAAGGAGGCATAAAGGGTTGCATCATTTTCTTCTCCTCTGCTGACTTCTGGACCATGGTATTAAGATCAGGGGCAAAAAACGTTCTACTTAGAAAAGATAGATGATGAATTAATTATCTTTAACCTGAACAATATTCCACATAATTAGCCACAACCAGGGCTAAATTTGTAAAAGAATAAGTGCCAGGGCTCAAAGTTTAGCTCAAAAGTTGCTAAAGCCTAGAGTTTTGCTCAAAAGCCTGTGGCTGGTGCTATTTAATGTTTGTGTCCTAAATGCATAAATTGCACACCTCTCTGTTCTCAAGGTAACGTTTCCCACAGCATATGTTCCTTAATGATTTCACTCTCCTTTCCACTGCTTCAGAAGTTATGTCTCTTCCAAAACCGCAGAATGGTGCTACAACAAAAATGGAAATAACTTTAGGAATCTATGGAAAGATATTCTCTATCGATAGTCAACTAGGTAAGCTTACAACAAGAAGACCTGTGAGGCATATTCCCTTAAGGCAGTTTCGGACCGTCCTTTGTCAGCTGGGGCACCGTGAGTAGCAAGCCAGTTGGGCAAAGGGTGGGTGGGACATCTGGATCACAACTAGCAGTGGCACTACTATTTAAACTACATGAAAGCTTAAGGGATTTGCCCGGCGACCTTCTGTCTTGTATTGGCCTTCCATTTGCCGTATAGTTCGTTCATTGTTTCCCAGTCCCCTCTTTTGTTATTTTTCCATTCTCTGGTTCCTCTATTTAATCTGACCTCTTTGCTTGTCATGCTGATCTTTCTTATTTGATTATGTTTTGGCTGTGTCCTATTGATGTGTTTTTCCCTATTCCCCCCCTGCTCAGAAGAGTCTGAATCTGTTACCTGATTCTTTAACTTATTGGCTTCACTCCCACTTGGATTAGGTTCACTGTGTCTTGCCTTTTCGAAGCCCGTGAGTATACTTTTTTTTTATTTAATCATTGTGAATATTTTCTGCCTTTTTTATCAGTATCTGCCTTTTTATCAGTATTAAAATGCTGCGTGTGCGCTCTCTGATTAGTGGGTTATTCTGATATGGGAGAGTCTATTTGTATATCGGTGCTGCAGCCAGAGATGTAACACCTGAGAGAGCTGTACTAAAGACAATCTAGGTGTGGTGTGTGTGTCTTTCTCTCCGTCCCATTCCCCTTTACCTCCAGTGTTTGGCTTTGTCTGGTACATCCTCCATATTACAGACGGAGTCACATTCTGGAAGTGAGGCAGATTGTTGTAAAAAATGGTCATAGAACATTTGCAAAATCTGACCGTTTGCAAGACGCATGCTATACTGACATGAGTTCTGATTCCAATCTACTCCAGGTCATGACACAGGTTTTTTTTTTTTTTTTAAACCTTTATTAGTAAGAAAAGGAATACAGTTACAGGCCTACAACCACCGGGGCCGGCCAGGCATATGCAATAACAGTAGCACAATAAGACACAGCTCATCAGCCGACAACCGAAGGCCCGGCAGCAAAGAAGCATGATATTATCCAAAGTTCGTGGCAATAAGAGGATATTTAAAAGGTTTCACATTTTATACAAAATAAACAACAAAAACTTAACCATAAAAAGAGTCGAGGCGGTACCTTGCAATGTAATGACTGTCTCATACGGCATAGGAACAGGCGAACAATGAGCGGTGTTATGAAAAAGGAGAGATCCTGGGAGAAGGGGGGACAGAGAGCAAGAAACATATCGTGCATTGTGTGAACTTGGGAAACCGAAACGTACAGTCAAGGAGATCGAGGAGTGTCGGGAGCTTCAATAAGTGGGGGAGCGCATATCTCTCCTCGGTATGAATTCCATTGACCCCATATCCTACCCCATTTCTTGGGCCTACCACGGGAAACATATACAATTTTTTCTCTAAACATGCACCAGTCCATGTTTTCTTCCCAGGTGAGAACTGATGGTGCCCTCTGAGATCCCCACAATTGAGCGATGTTCCTTTTCGCAACCATGTTGCCCAGCGTGACCCATTGAGTCTGAGCAACAGTGCAGTCATTCGGCTCCCAGATGTTCAACAAACAGCGTCTGGCCTCAGGCAATAACTCAACGCCCGTCACCTCACCCAGCACCGCATGCACTTGAGTCCAAAAAATCACTACCTCCGGACATTCCCATATGATGTGGAGGAAGGTAGCAAGCATACCACAGCCACGCCTACACAGCCCATCCGCAGAATAACCCATATGCATCAATCGTGGACCCGTGACATAGACTCGGTGCAGAATCTTCAGCTGTACCAGTCGGAGACGCGCCGGAATCGCGACCTCTTTAGGAGAGGATGTCGCAGTCTGCCAGTCTTCATCGTCCAACTCCAGCCCATCGCCAGTCCAAGCACATCGAAGCTGAATAAGAAGGTCCGAACGATCATTGATGAGTTTTTTATAGATAAGAGAGATAGTGCTGTCAGGAACGTATCCGTCTAGCACTCTGTCCTCAAGGGGAGAATACTCCGGGATCGTAGAGCCGGCTGGGAAAACCGATTCAAGGGCGTGACGGACCTGGAGATATCGGAAATATTCCTTATCATTCAAGTTATACTCCTGTTTCAATTCATCAAAGGTCTTAATTCCATTTTTGGCCCAGAGGTCGCCCACTTTACTGATGCCAATAAGGTCCCATCTATCGAAACCTTTCGACGTCCATAGTTCACCCAACCTCTCTGCGGCATATAGGGGGGTCGCTCTAGTCAGCCTACCCGACCACCCTGTAGCCGTAGTCGCACTACCCCACACTCGCACCGCCACTCCAGTGGGACCCGTCAGGTTCTTCCTGGCGGCTCTAGAATAGAGCGCTCTGTTATAATCGCCCCCGGGCAGTTGCCACCTATCCATCTTAAATGCGGGATTCAGAACTGGACCGTACATGGCATGGTTAACAGCGCTCAACTGAGATGCCCAGTAGTATATTTTAATATCAGGCAATGCTATACCACCGTCGTACCAGGGCAAAGTCAACTTTGCCAATGCAATGCGGGGCCGCCCGCCCCACACCAGTCTCCTCCGGAGGCCCTCAATTTCACGAAAATAACTGGCCGGCACCAGATCAAGCGTGTTTTGGACGGCATACAGGAAACGGGGAAGAGACATCATCTTGAACACGGCCGCTCTTCCCAAGGGGGACAAAGGCAAACTACACCACGCCACAACGTCCGACCGAAGCCGGGCAAGCGGGGGTAATAAATTCAGCTCATAGCGTACCACGGGGTCCAATGAAATATAGATCCCCAAGTATTTAAAGCCACCTCTAGAAACAGGTATCGGGCAAGCGCGGGGCAGAGAGGGTGAGTCTCCAGTGAGTGGGAAAATACAGGACTTGGCCCAGTTGATAACTAAACCGGAGTTCCTTCCGAAGGAACTCAAAACGTCGAAGAGGACTCCTAGTGACTTACGGGGGGAGGTCAGGTACAATAATATGTCGTCGGCATATAGTGATATGCGATCTTCGAAGTCCGGGGACCATCGAATACCCTTGAGCGAGGGCTCCCAGCGGAGCCACGCAGCAAGGGGTTCAAGGGCAAGTGCAAATAGAAGCGGTGACAAAGGGCACCCCTGCCTCGTGCCGCGTCCGAGAACAAAGGGTTCCGAGGCCCTGCCGTTGACCACCACCTGAGCCAGCGGCTGCTCATACAGAAGCCTGACCCACTCAATGAACTTCGGGCCAAAACCAAATTTAGCAAGAGCAGCCCACAGATATGGCCACTCCACCGTGTCGAAGGCCATCGAGGCATCAAGAGGAACCAGGATGGCCGGCTCAGTAAGAGACCCCGCCCTCGCCAAGACACCGTGAAGACGGCGAAGATTGAGCGCGGTATTCCGATGGGGAATAAAACCAGACTGGTCCGGGTGTATCAAATCACCAATCACCGTGATCAACCGGTTTGCCAAAAGCTTCGCCAGGATCTTGGGTTCCGCATTCAAAAGCGATATCGGCCGGTACGATGAACAGTGTTCGTGAGGTTTGCCATCTTTATGGATGACCGCAATGGACGCCAGTCTTTGATCCCGGGGAAGGGACCCAAGGTCTCGCGATGCGGAGAACATCCGACAAAAATACGGCGCCATTTTGTCAGGGCATAGCTTGTACAGTTCGACTGGTATACCGGTCGGACCGGAGGCCTTCCCCGAGCGAAGGGAGCGGATGGCGAGCGCAACCTCATCAGTGGAATAGTCCGCCTCCATAAGCACCCTGTCCGATTCTGAGAGGCTAGGCAACGCGAGATCACGAAGCAACAAATGCGAGTCCTCCTCCGGTCTGTCCGAGACCGGCGCGTAAACGTTCCGAAAATGCTGGGAAAAAACCTCGACTATCTCAACCGGGTCCACCACTTGCGTTCCGTCCACTTTCTCAACCACAGGCACCACCCGATTCAATCTATCACGTTTGTCTAGCAAAGCAATCAACTTTCCCGCTTTATTACCCACATCATACAAACGCCCCTGCTGCACATGATTCATTGCCTTGGCCGCGTCAGTCACCAAAGCCCTATATTCAGACTGTTTAAGAGCCAAAAAGTGCAGTCGCTCAGGTGTAGCCCCAGACTCCAACTGTTCCTCCAACCCAGTAATTTCAGTCTCCAAGCCCACCACCTCCTCATTTTTGCTCCTCCTCTCGCTAGCAATCAAGGACAGAGTCTGACCACGAATCACAGTTTTATAAGCCTCCCACAAAGAGACCGGGGAGGACACCGACCCTTCATTCTCAGCAAAGTAGAAGTCCATACACTTGACCACCTCCGATCTAATTTTGGGGTTGTGAAAGTGCCATGGATTGATCGGGGCAATCCGACCCCCGGCCCCCAGCTGTGCATCAATAGTGAGCCAGAGCGGGGAGTGGTCCGAGACCCCCCTAGCTAAATGCTTGATTTCCCTTACAGAGACCAGCTGCTCCGCCGGTACGAGGATATAATCGAGTCTCGAGAGACTCCCATGAGCTCCCGAGTAAAAGGTGTACTGAAGCTGTCCAGGGTGCAGTTGTCTCCAACAATCCGCCAGACCAAACGTGTCTAAAAATTTCTCCAGCCATAACTGCGATGCGGGAAGGAGTCTGGGGGGGCTACGATCCTTCTCTCCATTAACCACGGAATTAAAATCGCCACCCACTACCAATAAGCCGTCAGGAAGCCCCAGAACCACCCCACCCAAATCAGTGAATGTGGTGGACTGTAGACCAGGCGGAACATACACAGACAATATGGAGCTAGACTTCCCCTCCCACCTTCCCGTAATAGCCGCGTAGCGGCCCCTGTCATCCAACACCGTGCCATCTATCTCCAGGGGGAGGGAGTTCTTAACCAGGATGCCCGCCCCCCTCGACCCAGTGGTAAAGCCGGAATGGGCCACCAATCGGTAACGCCGTCTATTCAGTGCCTGGTACATATTACCTACTAAGTGTGTCTCCTGGAGCAAAACTACATCTGGGGAGCATCGCTTCAAATATTGCATTACTATCCCCCGTTTTATCCTATCACCAAGACCGTTGACGTTCCAGCTCAACACCCTCAGCCCCTTACCCCCCATCCCAGAAGTAAACATTCTGCCCCCCCCGCCCGAAACAGGCACATAGCAGCAAATATGGAACAAAGCGCAGCCTCGATACAAACAAGAAAGAAAAGTCCCCCAAACACCCCCAGTGAACCCTCAAAACACAAACCCCCCACCCCTCCCACCTTCCCGTAATAGCCGCGTAGCGGCCCCTGTCATCCAACATCGTGCCATCTATCTCCAGGGGGAGGGAGTTCTTAACCAGGATGCCCGCCCCCCTCGACCCAGTGGTAAAGCCGGAATGGGCCACCAATCGGTAACCCCGTCTATTCAGTGCCTGGCACGTATTACCTACTAAGTGTGTCTCCTGGAGCAAAACTACATCTGGGGAGCATCGCTTCAAATATTGCATTACTATCCCCCGTTTTATCCTATCACCAAGACCGTTGACGTTCCAGCTCAACACCCTCAGCCCCTTACCCCCATCCCAGAAGTAAACATTCTGCCCCCCCGCCCGAAACAGGCACATAGCAGCAAATATGGAACAAAGCGCAGCCTCGATACAAACAAGAAAGAAAAGTCCCCCCCACCACCCCCAGTGAACCCTCAAAACACAAACCCCCCACCCTGCCCCCCTGCGGTAGACCGGAGAGCCACCCCAACTTGCAGTGTGCCTGTCGCCCCATTAAACTAACCTACAAGAAGAGAGAAAAAGTCCCCAGAGGAGGAAGAGTCCCGATTCCCCCCACCCCCGGGTATCCATACTGTAAGAACATAACAGTCACAGAGCCACTGTCGTGAAGTCAGGCACGCCGACGTAGACTCACTACTCCTGTTCTTCCAAGCCGCCCTCGGCGCCCCTCGAGTTCTCCGGGCTGTCATGGCACGTCGACAAAGTGTCTAACCAGTCACTGGCCACCTCAGGGCGGTCGAAAAAGAGCGCACGTTCTTCATGCTCAATCCTCAGGCGGGCCGGGAAAAGCATGGCGTATTTCAGTCGCATGTCCTTGAGTCGCCTTTTCACTCCCGTAAAGCCTATCCGTTGTTTCTGCACCGCCTGAGTAAAGTCCGGGTAAAAACTGATCGACACATTCTCAAATTTGGTGGTGCCATTTGTACGTGAGGCTTGCAGGATGGCGTCCCTGTCCCGGAAATTAAAAATCCTGGCTATTATGGGTCTCGGAGTGGCTCCCAGCTTAGGCTTCCCACCAGGGACTCGATGAGCCCGCTCCACAGCGAAAAGTTTACTAAGGCCCTTTGGTGCCAGGTGGTTCAAGACGAGGTCTTCCACCAGGACATCTGTGGATAAGTCAGCGGAGGTCTCCGGAACACCCACGATGCGGACGTTGTTGCGTCTGGCCCGGCTCTCGAAATCTTCCAGCCGACGGGCAAACTGGTCACTGGTCGTCCGGAGATTGCGGACTGTGGTCTGGAGATCCGAGACATCCGTGGTCAGACTCACAGTCTTGATATCAAGGGACTTGACCCGTTCATTGGTTTTTCCCAAGTCCGCCCTGCTGAGGTTGACCTCAATCGCCACCGTGTCTATCTTAGCTGCCAAGGTTTCATACTGCTGGCCCATGGTAGTCCGAACACTTGCAATGGCACCCATAACGTCCTTCAAAGTTGGCTCCTCAGCTTCAGGAGCACCATCACCAGTTTCCTCGAGGGCCCCACTCAATCCGCCTGGGGAGCCCTTCGGACGAGTAAAGCGATCAATAGTCTGGGATTGGGCAACCCCTCCTCGGGATGGGCCTCTGGTGGTGCGCTTCTCGACAACCGCCCTGCCCGCCATGATGGGCGACGAGCTCTGACGGAACCTCTGGGATCTGGTCAGAATGATTACCGTCGTGGCAAGCCTGTAAAGGTGAGAGGGCAAGGATCCAACGCCGGCTGAGGGTTGGCAGCAGAATCAGAGCTGGCGCGCCGATCGGCAGCAAGTCGCCGTCCACAATGACCAAAAGCGAAACCGAAAGTACCACAGGGGCAGCGGACGTGTCGCACCAGCCGTTGTTATTCAATTGCCACCTGGGTACCTCGGGGACTCAAGCCCCCGAATGGCCTTCGATGTAGGCCACCAGGTTCAAAGTGCAGTAAGTCCGGTTCCCGGCGGCCAATTCGATTTCCGGAAAGAATGTGGGCATCAGCAGGGCATCAATGATAAGTACCCGTCGTCCAAATCAGGATTATTTACAGGATAGGTGCGGGAGGCGGAAAGGGTCTCGGGAGCCCTCTGCTCACGCGTCCATCTTGGATGCGCGCGAAGCTCCTCCTCGACACAGGTTATTAAAGAGATCCAAGAGGATCTAAAGACCACTCACAGTGAGTGGGCTTATTTGTTAAACTACTGCACTTGGGAGAAACGAGTAACGCCTCTCTGGTGCACTCCACTGACAAATCCAGTCTTAATTTGACAATGCCATCTCCTGCTTTTATGTGCAATGCTTCTTTAATGTAAATGGCTCCACCTGAGAAATTTAGCAGGTATCTGAAATATTTTAATCATTCTAAGCACAGTGTAGCATTTGTTAACTCGGCCGATGCAGTTTGCATCAGACTGTTTCATTCTGTCATACTTGGCGAAAGATGCTCTAATCTGGGCCACACCACTGATATTGAACAAGAGTCCTTCATTGCAACAGTACAATGTATAAATTGAACAGTTTAGAATTGTCTTCAGATGAAGATAAGCTACACAGATGACTCATCCAGGATAGTTATTCCTATAGCAGGGTTCCAACGATATTATTGCATGTGTACATTTATACAGCCAACTAAAGGCAAAGGGGGTAGCTAGATAAAGCCTACACAGCTGTGTTTTTATTACGGACTTCAAGATGATGTAAAGCACATACTTGCATTGGTAACTACTGTAGTCCTACTACTACTATCACACTGATTGTTTTGCTGCTTTAGTAAATAGAAAGATTAGAAATTAAAACCATGCCTTGTCGATGCATACCAAATGCTTCCCTGGAGACCCCTTCTATAATGACCTTTGAGGAACGAAGCTACATTGGAAAAGTAAGAAAGACTATTTCTATTAAAGAGAAAGAGAAAACACAGAGGTCCAGGGCTTGCATAAATTGTAGGCAACTTAACCACTTTGTTAAACATTACTCTCAGTTGCAGAGAAATGCTCAAGGCCAGCCTTAAGGCACAAATACAGGCTGAGCAAAAATGGAATTTAAGTGTCTGCAGAAAGATTTACACGTTTCCTGATGAAGTTTACTTAGGGCCCATCATATCCCAGCCTAAATGAAACAGAAACCAGAACCCATTAATGAGCTTTATGGCACTTCCCTTACCTCAGGAGAAGTTTGCAAAGAAACAGAAAACATAATTATGGCTACTGATTTAGTACATTGTAAGTCCAATTTCCTTGACCATATAAATACTCATATTTTGCAAATCATAGTAGGTATATCCTGGTTATGATAACACAATCCATTGGTGAAATAGAACTTGTCACAAATTGATTTCGCCTCTGAATATTGTAAAAATAACTATTTTCCTAAAGGCATTGCTATTCCGACTCATCCCATTATAGGGAGCATGCTGTTGAATTTGCCAGAAAGTAATTTGAATATTGTTGAAGCATATGCTGATTTTGCTGAAATGTTTCGTGAAAAGGGTGTGAATTCCATAGAGAATACGATTGCTCCATATATCTAGATTCAGATGATGAGACTTCAGATGAGTGAATCTATCCTTGGGCCAAAACTGAGAAAGAACATATGAAAAATATATTGACAAGAAACTGGATAAGGGCTTTATTAGATATTCTTACTCACCTGCTAAAGCACCCATCATTTTTGCCACTAACTTGACTGGAGATCTCAGGCCATGTGTTGACTACAGGGAATTAAACACTATGACAGTGAAGAATAGGTACCCATTAGTTTTAATCTCTTTAATGGTAGACTAAGCTTGCTCAGTGAAATTCTTCACTAAACTAGATCTCAGTGGAGCATATATTCTTGTTTGAATTCAGTAAAAGATGAGTGGAAACCTGTTTTTAATATTATCTACGGACATTTTGAGGACCTAGTCATGGCTTTTAATTTTGTCAGTGCTCCTGCTTCTTCTCAACACTTGGTCAATGATATCTTCTGTGACATATTAGACAGCTTCATTGGAATTTACATAAATGATATTCCCAATTTTTCACAAGTCTTGGATGAACATGGCATGTGCAAGACTTTTCGAGCAGATTGCACAATCATTCTCTACTTGCTATACTGGATAAATGATTTTTTGCAATCACACCAACATTATTTCTAGGTTTTATCTTGTTTGATCGTGGCGTAAGCATGGATTCTCAAAAAGCTCTCAGCCGTGCCTGACTGTCAGGTTCCTGGCACTGTAAAAGAGAAGCAAATGTTTTTGAGCTTCACTAATTTTTACAGGCACTTTAATTACGTTTTCTCTACTGTTGTTGCACCCATTGTGCGATTGACAAAAAAAGGTTCAGCATACTACTGAAAATCAGAACACCAACCTGTTAAAAGATACTTTCACTCCTATTCCGAAGTATGCTAATTACAACCTGCCCTTCATCTTCGACACTGATGGCTTGTCATTTGATTTAGGTGGTATTTTGTACCATAGTGATTCCATCACTGAAGTTGCTCATACTGTCACTATCTTTTCTCGAAAATTCCCACCTATTGAACAGAATTACGCTAGCTATGATAAAAAAAAGCAGCTTTCTCCCACTGGTGTCATCAATTGGAAGCAGCAACAAATGCAGGAACTGTTTCCACAAATCATAAAACCTAGGATTGCAACGATGAGCCAAGTGTTCTAATGCCCAACATGCTCTTTGGATGTTATTTATTTTCCAGATTTCAGTACTAGATTATTCGTAGACCCAGAAAGAGAAATGGCTAGGCAGATGCTTATTAAGACAGATAGAACCAGAGAAGATAGTACTGGAAGGAGTATTTATTTTGGCCATTTAAATGACCAATGTCACTGAGTTGGATTAGTTTTGTGACTGACTTAAATCCAAGTTAAAAAACTTAAATCAGGATGAAAGAATTCCAGATGGCTCCCAGAAGTTAACTGTTTTTGAAGAACTGTGTTTTCACAAGGGCAAATTGTTTCTTTCCAGTACTGATTTACAGAACAAAGTTTTGTTTCAGTGCCACCACCCCTTCACTTGCAGGACATTTAATTGAAAGGCAAACATCAGATTCAGTAAAGAGATATTTGTGGCTTCCCCTCTTTGAGACAAGATGTTCAATTATACATTCAGGAAGGTTACACTTGTGGTCAAATGAAGAAATCTCACCAAAAGCCTAATTCCTCTCTCAAAGCTGAATAAACCCTGGACGAATATTTCAATAAACTTCATAACTGATTTATCATCATCTTGAAATCACACTCCTGTTCTGGTTATTTTTTACTTTTTTTTTAACAAATATGCACATTTCATTCTATTACACAAAATACTTCCAGCTCGATGACTGGTCATGGTTTTTATTTTAGGGACATGATCATATTACCATCTGAAATTATAACTGATAAAAGTTCCCGATCAGCTCCAAATTGTAAAATACTCTATTAGATTGACTGGGCACAGTCAGTCCTAATTCAACCAGTCATCATCTGCAAACTGAGGGCCAGACTAAGAAAATCAATCAGTATTTGAAACAATATCTCAGCTGCTGCTATGAACAAACAAGAGCAGAGGATCACATGGTTGCCTTTGGCTGAGCTAGCTTGTAACAACATGTTTCTATTGATTATTCTTGAGTTTATTGTTCTTTTAGATTTCACCCACAACTTTTCCCAGATATTTCTAAACAACCCTCTCTAGTTTTAGTTTTGATTTCTCTAATATTCAAACTAAAACGCTTCTTCATTTTACAACAGGCCAAACCAGATTTAACTTTTTTTTTTCAGATTGTCATAAGCAAAAAGTAGCCAACTACAAGAATGAAGAGTTGGGGATCTATTATGATGGCGGGCGGATCGCCCCCGTCGGGACGGCGGTAGCCACCTCTGGTCTGGCGGGGGCGATCCGCCCGCCATCCATGCCTGATTGACCCCCTGCCATATTAGTATGGCTGGGGGGGTCAGCGGCGGACGGAAAGACCGCCTGCTGCTTTCCCGCCAGTCGACTCGTCAACAGGGAGGAAAAGGGGCATAATATGGTGGGGGTGTCTGCAAGACACTGCCATCATATTATGATGATGGCGGAGATCAGCCTTTCCAGGCAAGCGGTTTTTGCTTTTGGGGACCTCCTGTGGGCCCCGCAGGGTGTTGGGAGGGGGTGCACATGGGGGGTACCTATGGTACCCACCTGCATTTGCATGCACACGGTGGCAGGCACTGTGCGGTGCCTGTCACGTTGTGCATGAAAATGCACCAAATGCATTTTTTACATTGCGGCGGGTGCTGCTTACAGCACCACCCACCGCAATGTAAAAAATGCGGGATGCGCCCACCAGTGTGGCAGGCCCATCCTAATTTGAATGGTGGGACTGCCGCAACTTTGGCGGTTGGTCCCTGGCTCCGTTGCAATGGACCCCTTAGTTTGGTTATCCCTCTGATTGCACAGTTTTCTTTCTAATTTCACACTCCTATTTGTATGCCCACAGCCAATAGCATGATAGATTGAACAGGCAGCGGTAGCTTTAATGCATCTAAAACACTGTAAATTCACCTTGCTTTTCATGTTTCCAGAGTAATGTTTGTATTATCCAAACCAATAGCTGCCACTCTACCGGTTTTAAAGGACAGGTCCCTAAGAATTTGAGGTAGATTCTATAGTTGATTCAAGGAAAATGACAGACATGGAAAAAGCATATGGGCCTCCAATGGCTATCTTTAGATTTAAAAAAACAGAAACTCTGTCTTATCATTATCTTTCCATTCCTAAGGAATGATGTCATTTATATCATTATGTAGTGGCCGGTCCTTGATATTTTTTGTTGTGTGCTGGGAGAAGAATTAATGGCCTTCTTGTTGGGGTTCAGGCTGAAAATGTAACACCTTCCTACAATGAATCAACAGTTCTTTAAATTGTTGATGCCCTGGACATAGCTCCTTTTTGGACCTTTTTCCGGGTTCTTAGCCATGTACAAATTCAGTCTTCGTTTCTTTTCAGATGGTTCATTCAAAGCTGAGATCACTGCATCCTTAATCATATTTTCCAGATTGCTTCTTGTTACAGAAATTATCCTCTCCACCTCACAATCAGGCTCTGTGTTCTTTCGCTTTTCGGAGAACATTTCTGCCTTCAGTAGGGCTCAGTTGTTAACACGCTAAGGCAGTGGTCCTATGTAAGTATGTTTCTTATAAACAAATGAAAATTTTAGCTAAGAATATGCATGCCTTCCTAGATTCTTCCCGGTGTGGTGTCTGAAAGCTGGGATTGCTTGTTGTATCAGCCGCCACATAGCACTCCAAGGATGCAGATGTCCGTTCTTCAGCTCATCACGAGTGGGAAGCACACCTCACACCTACGTGACACAACTAAACACCACCTGCTTTTGCTAAACTGGGTGAGTAGTAAACAATAATCAAAACATTAATATGTGAAAACATTTACTTGGTGAGAGCGGTCCCTCAAAGGAAAGAAAACCAATATGGTCTGTTGTGGGGGCAAGACCTCCTCAAAGTGTCAGGACGGGGATGAGAAACACGGATGAAGGGTTTATATATTTGACGTTAGTACTGCATTGAAGCACCTCTCAGTAGAGTGAGTTTTTCAGTTTTAATGACTTTTTTGTGAGTGAGATAAAGCATTGTACGAAATATCTAATGTATTTCATCATTGTCTCTGGGTAAATGTATATGTGTAGTTAGTAACTGGCGGGCGCTTTATCCAGTCATTTGCTCTGTATGCAGAATACAGTTCAAATATGGTGTGGAACTTTGGAAGTGTTAATTTACCATCCAAATTGAAACAATGTTGACACATCACAACTAGTAATAGAGGCGTAGGATAAGTGGGGTTGTATGGACCTCCTTAATAAATGTATTTTCTGATAAATAAGCTGGGTACAGGTGCTTTCAGTCGGATATGGTGAGGTGACTGTCGGATTTCATCAGGAATTTTTACATCCACACAGACAAAAAATCACACCAATTCTCTCCCTTGCTGTTTTGAAAGTCCTAAAAAAAGTTGCCTATTTTACAAAATATTGTATTTTCTCTCACTTAGTACTAATACCGATCCACATTCCTACCCCTTTCCACTGTCCCTTGCACCTTGTTTGTTTAATGTTTTTTAACATTATATGCCAGCGTGATTGTTAGACAATCTGAAGCTCACTCCCCCCAATCCTCATGAGCAAGCTATGCCCCTGCTAGTAAAGCAACCTAAATCAATAGTAATATCAGCAGTGGCTCCTCTGTAATGGCAGAGGAGCGTCGCCCCACTGCTGGCTCAGAGCCAGCAAATTTAAAATGAAACTATGTTCGAGTATAATTTTATTTTTTATTTGCCGGCTTTGAGCCAGTGCTGTAGGGAGAGGCGGGGGTCCGAGGCGTGGGGAGGAGGAATGCTGCCGTCTCAGGTTGGCCAAACACACATGCGCACTTAGCTTTCTCTAATCCGGCTGCATTGAACAGCCGGCCTGGAGAAACCCCACAGACTCCTTGGTATGAGTGGAGCTTCTTTCCAGCCCATCCAGGCCAATCCCGGCAGCATGGCGATTGGATGGGAGTCTATCCCAGGGGCTCCTGGGACCAGGAAGAGGACAGAAGAGGCAATGCGGGAGGTGGCCAGCATCTTCAGGTAAGTTCTTTTTTTATATATACTATTACTAATGGCACCAAAACCGTTGACACCCTGGCTCACCCCCTCCCGCGTTTCCTCCACCCGCTCACCAGCCTTTGTTTGTGGCGGCCGCCATTGAGTAACATAATGAATGATTGTAACAATGCAAATCGACAAAGAAAGGTTGGGTACTCTTCAGAATAAACTTAATGAGATCGTGGGAGGTGAGAAGAAGGGGTTGGACTATACGTAGATGTGGCTCTTATGTGTGTCTGTTTTCCCACCAATGGAAAATCTGGAATTGGGAACATAGACAGTAGCTGCTTCCTACTCTAGTCACAAGTGCCACACGTGCTTGCACTCAGACTCTCTTTCTTACACACACACGCACTCACACAACAATTTTCTCTCTCACACACAGACGTGCACTCACGTATACCATTTTGTGCACTTCCTCTTTCTCGCACACTAATCTACTCAATTTTAGTCTCTCTCACACACAGAATAAATCACTAGGAACACCTGCTTGCATTTCTAACTTGTTTATCATAGCAGGCACAGATGATTATACTGATCAGATGGCAAATAGAAAAAACGAATTATGTTTTCATATATATATTTACATAGACACGTTCACGTACACAAGCGCAAAAACACGCATTTAAAGAAATGCCAAGGGTGCGAACATTTCACCTTGGGAATGCAATGAAATAGGTTTTTTCCCGTCGAGAATTGGAGAAAAGCAAATTTGCAGAGCATGCTGGGAGTATTTACGAAAACCCGATAGTAAGAGGTTGCTGCTTAGCATCAGGAAACAAAAATAATGGTTGCTCCATTAGGACTGCGGCTCATTTGCATTTTAAAGGCAGTGTGTTGTTCTTATCTTGTAAATTTGTTATCGTGCGTTCGGGGACCATCTGCAAGGGCCAGAAGGAGCTCTTCCTCTTGTGTTGACAGATACGTCGCTATAAACAGATCCTTTTTCCGCTGCCGAAGAGGCATTCGTCATATTTACAGATTATGTTTCCCTTGGTTGGGAGCAATATTGCCACGAGTTCTGTAACAGCCGCGGTGCCAGGAGTGCGTCGCGAGGAGTTCACGCTCAACGCCAAGCCACTTAGCGTCACTTCCAGATGGCTCCCAGGGCTGCAGGTTCTGTTTCTGGAGAGGAGCTGTGGCTGGCAGAGAAGCGAGCTCGCGCTGCTCTTCTCGCGCTCATAAACAGCCTTCCACCTCCAAGCCCTTACGTCAGAAAGGTGGCATTTGGAGACTGTTGCACCGAATTCTGTAGTTCTTTACCGTCTGCAATCATCCAAAACAGCCCTTCTACCTTCATATATTTATTCACTTTTTATTAGCGTACCTTGTCCAGGAAGTATTTTTGAATTAGGTTTGGTTGGTTTAGTTTTGATGGACTACGTATCAGTGTGGTTTAACTGATTATGTGTTGTTGCTTTTCAGACATATTTATTTTCTGGTTATACAGAGCTTCAGAGTTACCAACTTGTACGTTTTTTTGCCCTTCATAATCAGTCTGCCCTGTTCAACCTCTAGTGTGTTACAAAGCATGTGTAAAGCCTGCCACAAACATGACACCGAATATTATTCATGGAACGGAATGGCTTATTTCCTCCTAGTCCCTATCCCATCAATTACACATGAGCAGCTTATCTGCTCTACAAAACCTGCTACCTAGCTGAGGTCAAAATACTTCACCCAATATGGTGCTGCCCTACACAGCATGCATAAAGGGGAAAGCACGAAACCTGGACAGTCTGTCCTTTTTCTTCTGCGCTGCAGACCGATACCTAGCGGGGTCAGAGGTAAGTGTTCTTTATGACTTTATGTTTAAACTGTTCCTACCAGACTTGCATGAGCAGTCTTTAGTTTATCTTTTCTTTAGGAGACCGCTCTGCCCTGTTAAAGCAGGCATTGGTACAGTCGGGGTTGCAGCATGAAGCCTCCTTTCTCCAATGATTGGTATATGTAGTATCTTGTTTATGTATTTATGGTTCTCCCATGTTGCTGAGGGAGCACAAATCTGAAAAATGTATAAGTACACCATACTTACAAGCACGTAGTGTTAGTTTAAATTGTATTGCACAAGAGTGTCAACTTATATGGTGAAAATATATGAGTGTTTGTTTTAATTAGAATAGATGCATATATAAGAGTGGAAAACTAATGTAGAGGTTGTAGAAATGTTAAAATGATGTTGGAGTCACACGTTAGATGAATAAGTGAAAACGAAATGTAATTCTGCAAACCATGAAAATGTGTAGGCCACAAGGCATTTCACAGGAAACGAAAGATGCTGCTACACTTTTAGTGACGTGGATTTTAATGTCATTAGAGTGCAAATGTATTATTAGGCATAGTATTGAAGTATATGTTTTATAGATGTGTTGCATAATAGAAATGTGTGCTAGTTAAAGAATACTGTTTAAATCGAGTTAAGTGTTTTGAGTGCAGGGACCCGCTTCATGTAAATCAAGTAGGCCTGAACAGATAATGTCGTTTCTTTGATCTGCAATGTGCTCGTTAGAGAAGAGGTCGAGAGGCACCAAGCACAAAGTTTTACACATGTTTTATGGCCTATAGATATGGTGGAGTCTGGAATTTGAGGCCCACTGTAGGATGGTCTGAATGCAGGTGCGAGGGGTCCTAATCAGTCGTAATGAATGGAGCTTTGTTCAGCGACGCCTGGCGCAGGCCTGGAGGAGCTTTCAGGAATTTCAGGGGGTACCAGCGAACCGGAGAAGAAGCCTGGGAACCAAGGTCAACTTTAACGAGGGTCCCGAAGAGTATCATCATGGAGTTTTGCCGCTCAAATTGGTACCACGTGAGGGGCGTCCCGAGGGGCGTTCCTATCGGAAATGTGATTTTGTATTAGGGAAAGGGACCCGGGGGAGAGAGACAGCAGATGATTTTGGGAGCCTAAGAAAGCGGTTGGGTAGGCAGATAGGCTGATCACAAGAGACCGATTTACAGAAGAGACTAAGAGAAGTGCGTGATCTTCTTAGGAAGGCACCACGGCTGACACCTTTTTAGGAAAAGATCTTGTTAAGTAGGGATGTCACTTAGTCTAGTGTAGGGACACACTAAACTTATATTTTCTTTTTCTGTAAATGACTCTCAGGTTGCAACTCACAGCGATTCTTGCAACGCTCATGCTCTTTGAAGTAGTTTTGATAATTTCCTTTTGTCGTTTAAGGATATTCAGAGAGTATCTTTTTGTACTAATACCTGTATACCTTTTGAATCTTATTCTGAGATGTTTGTATCTCCAGATACTTTTGGCTTTGAATTAAAACTTTTTAACCTTTCCCAGTGGTAAGTGGTTCTTTAGAGTGGTCTAAGTTCCTAATTGACTAACCTAGTAGATTGTCTTTTACTCAATGACAGGTACCAACGATTCAGTCGACATGATTAGGGATCTGGTAAGATAACTAGTGACCAGAAACCCCGCGTTAACAGTTGGTAGCAGTTTAGGATGGTTATCTTCTTGAGGAAGGTAATCTAGATTAGGTTAGCTTACCCCAAGGCCCCTAGTGCTAGACATCGAGAGATGAGCAGCGGAAGAATCGCATGCCGAAGAAGGTGCTGACGGTGCGAGAAAAGCAGCAGTATCGGAGGAGAGTGAGTATAACAAGGGTCATGCGTGAACAGATTGCGGTGTTTTGTGTTGTATTTGTATTGTAATGTCTTGCGGAGTTGAATGCCTGTAGCGTGATTGTGAGAAGGTTGTGAGCGCGCGCAACCTGGTAAAAATCTTAAGTTCAAGGTAGAGTTTAAGTGGTCCGGGTGTATCGAACACTCAAGAGTAATTGCCAACCATAGTACGGAGGTCATGAGGTACCATTGACCGCCGCAGAACCGAGATAGGGGGAGTGCAAGAGTGAGTGTGTGAGTAACGGACGCTGGTCGAAAGTTACTGTGTGTAAGGAACCTATCAGAGAAGGCGATTGTCTGGACATAAACGGAAAGACATTTCGCCAGTTAAGGTGACAATTACAGATTGACTGTGGGCGTACAGTCAAAGAAAAGTGATCGCTTGGACGGAAGTAATCATTTTTCGAAGTATGAATGGGACGCATGCATAAACGCGGAGACGAGCTGAAAAAGGAGGGGAACTGCTGCGAAGGGGGACGAGTGACGTCGGCAAGAGCCGCGCTGAGATAGGGTGGATAGTGAAGAGCCGCGATGCGATAGGACGGCTGGTGCGACGTCAGTGAGAAGTCGCGTTCTGATAGGCCAGTTGGCGAGAACCGAGCTGAGATTGGTGGATTGTCATCAGGAAGTAAACAAACCGGAGAAAACAGAAACTAGTAGATTGAAAATGAAGTGTTTTAAATGCTTGAAGGATATTTTTAAGAGAAAAAGGAGAGAGTCTTTTTACGGGCAAGAGGCACCGCCAGAGGGTACACCGGCTCATTATATGGCAGCGAATGTTGGGCTGCATACGATATTATGGATTGGAGTTTGGAACAAGCTTACGGAAGAGAATGAGGAAATGTCGTTCCCAAAATATGGGACGTTTAAATTAGAGGTGTTACATCGGCTAAAAGCAACCATGTCCGCATTGAAACCCCCGCCTAGGCCGACCCAGTTTGAGGCCCTTAATGCATGGATTAGGGCGGCGCACGACAGGAATCTGAATAGGCGTCAAGAAAGGCTGACGCGATCGGTAAGAGCAGTGAGAGATTCCAAATGGGATGAGGACGCCAAGAGGTGGAGGGTACAGGCTATTGAGGTGGATAAGTTGTACACAGTGAGAGAGGTGGCAGGTGAAAAGACACTCATGGAAGAAGATGAGGAGAGCGAATCGGAGGACAACGTAATAAATAGATTATTGATAGATAGACCGCCTCCGAGAGTTGGGGAGATAGAAAGTAGAGGACTCGCAAGGGAAGATGGGGCTGCCATAGAGGGGTATGTACCACTTCCTACATCGGAATGGACACCTATCAAAGGTGGGGAGACACCTCAACCTAGTACAGCACAGAGTGTAGTCGGAAGCTTTGTGGTACAGAAAACGCCAACCGCAGAGAGGGCGGAACCTTGTAGATTGCCAGATGCTCTCCAAGTACCCGTTACCATAGGACCCATAGTATCGATTTACAACCCAGAGAATGGGAGAGAGGAAGAACAGATACGGTTGGACAGAGAAAGGGTTGAGATGGAAAGGAGGCATAACACGACCAATGCCTGGAAGCAATTAGGACCGGTAACGTGGAACACCCCATTCGAACCGACAGTGAGTCCCGCAACAGAGCAGGGGGGTCAAAGAGGACCGATGGACCTAAGGGGACCACGTCCGAAATCCTTTAAAGAGTTAAGAGTCGACTTGAGAGAATGGGATGGGTCCGCAGAAACGCAGAGCAATAGGTCAAGAGCAGAAGCGGAGTGGGGAAATCGAGGCAATGGGACAGCATCTCACTGCGGGGCTAGCGAAAGCAGTCAGGGACGTGAGGGTCAAAGCCAGGAGAACAGAGGAGTAATACGTCCTAATGATGGGAGGGACCAGCAGGAGCGAGAAGGTAGAAGCATGGAGTGTGAAGAGATGTCTCGGCTCTTTGAAAAGGGTGGAGACCAAATGGTACTAGCATACAGAGATAGATTTAGGTGCACTCATCACGCGCCAGGGGAGAATGTGCAACACTGGAATAGGGGGAACAATGAAAGATCTTGCCATACATCGGGTGATCAGAGGTCACAGACCAATTGTGAAGAAAGGGGGAGTAATGGAATGTCTTACCATGAACCCAGAGAATCCAGGCATGAAGGGGAAGGTGGGACTATGAGGCACAATGGAGTGTTTCATCATCCACCCAGAGAGGACGGAACAGCATGGGACCTGGAGGGGTGGGAGCATGGGAGGACTCCACATAACTCACCTGAGCCCAGACGTAGGACTCGGAGCTGGGATGGGAAAGATGTGAATGGACCCCCTAGAGCTAGCGTACTGAAAGCTACAATAAAGGCGAAAAGACTTGATGTCACCAGTTTAAAATCTGATTTGGATGAGATTATAGATGGTACGTTGCCATTAGAAAGGATTGAGTTATACGAGCAAGATGAGCTGCTGTTCATAGCGAAAGATGTTACTCGTAAGGCGAGAGCGACTCATGAGAAACTGTCTGAACTGGCAGACAGGTACATGGTAGATTTGTCCAGAGCAAAGACCCTACAGAGTAACCATAGGTTACAATACTCAGATCAAGACTTAGATGAGAAAAGAACTACAGGGTTAAAGACACACATAAGGGAACTAATAGCAGGAATAAGAGCGTGGAGGGATCTGGACAAATGGGAGGAGAGATGGTCCAAAAGGGGAACTGTTAGGCGGTGTGTGAATGGGACGTCTCCTGAGGGAAGGTTGATGCAGATGGAGGCATTCCCTTTGAGAGAAATATCAAATGGGAATTATGTACATGTACCCTGGAGTAGAGGAGATTTAGCTGCATTTACCAACTCATTTCCGAAGTTAAGGGACAATCCAGTAGAGTGGTATAAGCAGGTAGAAAGGTTTGTAAAGATATCGAAAGTATTGTGGATTGATTTGAACACTTTGTTTGACATTGTGGTCCCATCTGACTTGTGGACATCGTGCAAGACTAGCGTTGAATGGCCAACTACTGAACCAGTGAGGGATGCTCAGACAAATGGACCGTCTGAAATTGTCATGCAAAAGTATGAAAGGGTAATAGCTTGGCTGAAAGATAAGGTACCACCTCAGGACATAGATTGGATAAAAATAGACCGAACAAGACAAGAACCAAAGGAGACAGTTCATGAGTTCTATGAAAGGTTGTTGAAAACATTCAAACAATACAGTGGACTCGATGTAATGGATCCCAAAGATATAGGACAGTTTGTGTCAAAGTTTGTTTTGGGGTTGAGACCTGATATTTGTTTGATGATTCAGCAACATTTAATTTGTTGGCAAAACAAACCACTAGATGAAATTTTAAGGTATGCCAGATACTGTAGCGATGAGATAGATTCCAAGACAAAGAAAATGAAGGAGAAGCTGATGGTGGTGCAAATGCAGTCAGCCGGAAAGGGCGGACAGCAGAAACAGGGGATGGGACGAAAGTCAAATGGTCAGAACAAGGATAATGAAGAAGGGCAGAGACCTAGAGTAGACTTTGCCACTTTAAAGAAGACGACAAAGTGCCACCAGTGTCACCAGGTGGGACATTGGAGACGTGAGTGTCCCTTTAACCCTGAAAATGGAGAGCTAGAATTAGAAGAGCAAGTTCAAGAGGTTCCAGCTCAAAAGGCGACAGTCCCAGGAAGCAAGGTGGTCAAAGGGGGGACTTCGGCTCCAAGAGCTCAGTTTCCACAGCCACCGAAAATCGCGACAGGGGGAAAGGTCTTTAAACAGATGCCTCTTTTTATTGAGGAAGAAAAGTGTTATTATATTGATCCATTGACAGGACAGCGTGTGAGTAGGGAAGAGGACTGTACCCTCGGGGCAGTCCTAGAGGTGGATCAAAGGGGGCCATTTGTTGAGGCTGAAGTGGCAGGATGTCCTACAACGTTCTTGGTGGATACTGGAGCTACTCGATCAACTCTGAGATCAGTGGTGGTTCCAGATTTACCGATGTCAGGGGAAACAATTCAAGTGGTAGGAGTTGCAAACAAAAGGATGACTAGTCCCTTGACTGAACCAGTATCCGTGAAAATAGGAAACCATATGAATGAACATCAGTTTGTAGTATGTGATTCGAGTCCTGTATGTCTGTTAGGAAGGGATTTGTTATGCAAATTGAACTGCACAATATACTGCACCCCGCAAGGAGTGGAGGTACAGACTACAGACGATGACGCTACCTTCAAGGTAGCCAATTCAAAATCCTGCATAGAACTATATCCTACTCTGACTGTAGAAGATCTTCCCCAGGACCTACGAGATGCTGTGGCGTCGGGGGTATGGGATTTCACAGGCGAGGAAATAGGATTGATCAAGGGGGTAGAACCAGTGAAAATAATGGTAAAGCCAAATGCCGAGTATCCCAGAACGCCTCAATACAAATTGTCCCAGGAAACGATTGCAGGAATAAAACCTGTGATCGAGTCAATGATTCAACAGGGAATACTACAAGAAATAGTGGGAAGTCCTTGTAACTCCCCGATTATGGGTTTGCAGAAACCTAGTGGGAAATTCAGAATAGTTCAGGACCTTCGAAAAATTAACAATATAGTTGTTTCATGTTGTCCAGTGGTACCGAATCCATCAGTGATACTGTTTCAGATACCATGCCAAGCAGAATGGTTCACAGTGATAGATCTTTGCCAGGCCTTCTTTTCAATCCCCTTGGATGAAGAAAGCAGGTATCTTTTCGCTTTTAAAATGGAAAATCGCGTCCTAACATGGTGTCGGATCCCACAAGGATTCAGAGACAGCCCATCAATCTTCAACCAGTTGTTGAAGAAGAATCTCGAAAAGCTAGTACTGCCGCAGAATTCGGTTCTGGTTCAGTACATAGATGACCTACTTGTTGCGTCAGAGACCGAGGAAGCTTGTAAAACAGATTCCATTGCCTTGTTGAACCATTTAGCTGAAAATGGACATAAGGTATCTCCGAGCAAGTTACAGTACTGTTTGACAGAAGTACAGTATTTGGGGCACCGGTTAGAAAAGGGAAAGCGTAAGGTGTCTCCAGATAGGATTGAGGCGATAATGAAGATGAATGCGCCTACGACACAGAGAGAAGTTAGGATGTTCCTAGGAATGGTTGGTTATTGTCGACAGTGGATAGTTAACTTTTCACTGAAAGCAAAGCCCTTACAGAAACTGACGCACAAGGAGGTGAGTGATCCGGTACCATGGGACGATGAATGCCTAGTGGCATTCCTGCAGCTGAGAGACGACTTGTGTCGTGCTCCGGCTCTGGGGATGCCCGATTACGAGAAATCTTTTTCACTTTACTGCTGTGAGAGAGAGGGATGTGCTTTGTCAGTCTTGGCACAGACCCACGGAAATGCCCGTAGACCAGTTGCCTACTTTTCGGCTACATTAGATCCGGTAGCCGCAGCGTTGCCCGGATGTCTCAAATCCGTTGCTGCAACGGGTGTCAGCATTGAGAGGTGTGAGAGTATTGTTATGGGACACCAGTTAGTGGTGTATGTACCACATTCTGTAGAATTGCTAATGACCAGGACGAAGACGCAGCATCTGACTAATAGCAGGCTCACGCGCTACGAGCAAGTTATCCTTGCTGCGGAGAACGTGACCCTCAAAAGATGCTCTGTTTTGAATCCTGCTACATTGATGCCACTACCTACTGTAATAGAAGGCGAAGAATGTGAAGACCACGATTGCCTTGATGTGACTGAATTATGCACGAAGCCCAGACCAGATATTGTGGATGAGCCGTTGTCTGACCCTGATGAGATTTACTTTGTCGATGGCTCATGTTTAAGAGATGATACTGGTCGGTTGAGAGCAGCTTATGCTGTTTGCACCATTACTGGAGTTGTGGAAGCCGCTTGCCTGGAAGGAGTACATTCCGCACAGGTAGCAGAAATCATTGCATTAACTCGTGCCTGTATAGCAGGTAGCGGAAGGAGAGTCACCATATACACTGACAGCCAATATGGTTTCGGTGTGGTTCACGATTTCAGGCAATTGTGGTCTCAGAGAGGTTACATGACCTCTTCTGGTTCGTCCATTCGAAATGGAGAATTTGTGCGACTGTTGTTGGAAGCATTACAAGGTCCAGCTGCCATTGCTATTGTAAAGTGTGTAGCTCACACTAAGAATACAGATTTTGTGTCACAAGGTAACCGTTATGCAGACGAAGTCGCCCGCTATTGTGCGGAGCAGGACTATTCCTTCACAAAGGTAGAAATAGAAGGGGCGGAAGAGAAGACAGAATTGAGCATGATGTTGGAAACAGTAGACACTTGGGAGGATTTAAGAGTGATGCAGGAGAACACACCTGAAACAGAGAAAAAGGCATGGGAGATAGCAGGTTGCGTGAGAAGCAAGATGGATTTTTGGATTTCAGCAGATGGGAGGGCAGTGTTACCTGAGGAACTAGCGAATCCAATGGCAAGACAAATACATGGTCCAGTACACCTAGGAAGAGATGCTATGCTGAGAGTGTTTAGGCAGACTTGGTATTGCCCTAAATTTAGGATAGCGGCAGAATCAGTATGCAAGCGATGTGTTACCTGCCAACAGTTAAACATAGGGAAAAGAACACCAGTTACACTGAGTCACATTGGGAGGTCTGGGGGGTCCTTTCAATAGAATGCAATTGGACTTTATTGAAATGCCAAGAATCAACCACCTTAGGTATGTTTTGGTGGTTGTATGCATATTTTCCACATGGGTTGAAGCATACCCCACACGCAGGTGCGATACACTCACAGTAGCCAAACTATTGCTCAGGGAGTTGATACCACGCTTCGGGGTGCCTGCCTCTCTGGAATCGGACAGAGGAACACATTTTAACAGCGAAATTGTGAAGATGTTGTGCTCTGCATTAAAGATCGATCAAAAACTGCATTGTAGTTATCGACCGGAAGCCTCAGGGATTGTGGAACAAGTAAATGGCACCCTGAAGAGTCGAGTAGCTAAAGTCTGTTCATCCACATCTTTGAGTTGGCCAGATGCTCTTCCTTTAGTACTCATGAGCATGCGTAGCACACCTGACAGGAGGACAGGTCTCTCTCCACACGAGGTTCTGATGGGGAGGGCCATGAGACTTCCCACTGTTCCAACTGCTGCCTTATTGAACATTACAGATGATCTGATCTTGGATTACTGTAAGGGACTGTCTGACGCCATCCATTCTGTGTCCCTTCAGGTGCAGGCGGCTGAAGTTCCATCATCAAGGAACCTGTGTCATGATCTGTGCCCAGGGGACTGGGTGCTGGTCAAGAAGCACGTCCGGAAGAACTGCCTAGATGTACGTTGGCGTGGGCCCTTTCAGGTAATCCTGATCACGAATACCGCGGTGAAGTGTGGAGGGCTGCCAAATTGGATCCATGCATCCCATACTCGGAGAGTTTCAGCACCTCTAGAAGAAACAGCTCCTCTCCCAGACGAAAGTCCAGTCGTGGAAGAAGAATCCCAAGAGGGGACCAGATCAGCTGTGGGGGTGTCGGAAGGAGTTGGGAACGCATCTGATCCTGAAGAGGAAGGAAGGCAGGACGGCAGTGAGACCGAAGACGCAACTGAAGGAGAGAGCTGCAGTGAATACGACTCAGACACAGATCAGTACCAGAGTGATCAAGAACTGAGTGTGAGGACGAGGAATAGGAGAACAAGGCGTGGAGCAGCCACCTGGCCGGAAAGAAGGAGGAGGCTAAGCTTAAGGTCAGCTCGGGAAGAAACGCTTGCTCCTATATCTGAAGACTCGGATCCGGAAGAAGATACCCAGGATCAAGTCCAGGAAGGTCCAAGAAGATCAAGGAGGGTGCGAGTACCTAACAGAAGATACTCTACTCCTGATTGGACCTACCTCGTCGCAGATGTCCGTGGGTCACAGAACCGGGAGGGTCAGGGAAGTGAGCCTGATCAGAATTGAACCAATTATCACAGTGCAATTAAGGTTCCTGCTACCGGGAGTGGAGGCCGAAAGATTGCTGACACTCAACATCGTCTATCCTCCTCTCCTGAGCGGAATCAGAAAATTGATTTTAGAGACAGTTGATTTTCCGGTTTGTTGTTCACAATACCCAATATTGGAGGGAACTCTTCTTCGTTTGGAAATGCTTGAACGAGTAGTGGAAGTTCTTGGAACACTCATTGTCTTGGATTAATACCTTGTTGCGGATGTCTTCAAAGGGGCGCAGAACTGGGAAGGTGAAGAAAGTGATCTTGGTCAGAACGGACCCCTTTGTAACGGTGGATGTAGAGTTGATAGTACCAGGAGTGGAGATTGAAAAAACATTAACTCTTAATTTCGTTTGTCCTCTTGTCCTGAGTGAAATAAGAAGAATAATCCTAGAGACAGTCGAATTTCCATGTTGTTGTACGAAATGCCCAATACTTGAGGGAATACTTCTTCGTATGGACATTTATGAGGATGTGGTGGCACTTCTTGGAACACGTATAGTTTCAGATTGATAAAAGACTTTTGAAAAGAACTTTGTAAATATTGCTGCAAGATAACCTAGCGCCGAGTGGAAGAAGAAAATGGTAGGGACTTCCTTTTAGCGGACGGAGAAGGGCTAGGGTTGTCTATTTCTACAGGACTATAAGGTTGTTTGCGGAGGAAACTGTCAGCTTCCAGGTGTTCAAAGGAAGAAACACTATTCGAGAGAGAGACTTTGTTCGGAGAGAAGGAGAAACTGGTGCTAGAAGAACACCCCAAACTACACTGTTTGAGAACATGGAGGCCGGCAACCCGAACCGCAGGGCAAAATGTATAGTTGGCACACTTTTAGGGGTAGTGATTTCTCTTATAGTTTTAGTAGTTACTGTATCATATATAGTGGGACATGCAAATGAAACACAGACAAGATTAGAAACAAAGAAAGCATCAACACAAAAGCCTATCACTGTTGCTGAGGTAAAAGGAGAAAACACTGAGAAAGAAAAGACTTTGTTAGATGCTGAGATCAAAAGATTACATGTTGACGAATCACAGGGGAACTTTAGGTCAAATGCTTATGCCAAGTTGTTATACGAATACATTGATGTCATGGAGGTGAAGAATGGCTACGTTTGTATGCAATTACCAGCTTCTGTGGATGAGGGTATCAGATACCATCATCTTCCATTGACATATGGAATCACATGTAGTTTGTTGTTGAGCATATTTTATGGACGAGATGGATTCGAGTATTATTTCTCGAATTTTGACTCGACATTGCCAGAGGTCCCAAATTATAAGCATCTGAATAAGTGGGACTATTACAAGAGCGAAGACAGGTTACAGAAATGGTTCATTCCATGGAAAACGTTAGATACTTCACATGCCCGAAGAAATAATCTGACTTGTCAAGTGTCAGAAATTGAGAACAAGTTTATAGGGCAGGTGGATACTAGATACAGGAGGCAGAAGATTCTAAAGGCTTCAGGACAGTGGGAAACAGATTGGACTAAGGAAGAAAGGATACATCAAAGAAAGGGTAGGTTTGGTCCAATTGCTTTAGACAAGGAGAAACGGGGGAAACTGTGCATTCACAGGAGTTACTCCTATTATGAGAATCTGTATGTAGGTCAAGTCAGTTGTGAACATGCTTTTCAATTGGAGTACTACTCCAAAGATTTTCTGAAAGAGATGCAAGCAATTCCAAATGTATATTTTGTATGTGGAAGAAATGCATATGTGAAGCTACCAGATAATTGGTACGGATCATGCTATTTAGCAATTGTCTTCCCCAAAATACACCATGTTGAGAATTTAGAAACGACAAAGAGAGGAATACCAACAAGAGGGAGGAGAGGTCTAGGTGCTGAGGAGGTAATTGGGGATGTATTTGGTGCTGCATTCCCTATCTTGGGATTGATACTGAATGACATCAAAATTAGAAGATTGGCTACAGTCGTAGATAGGTTATCTGCCAGTGCTGCTAGATCCTTAATGCTGGTGGAGGGAGAGATGCAATCGATAAGAGCAATGGTTCTTCAGAACCGACTTGCTTTAGATGTTCTGTTAGCCAAGGAGGGCGGAGTCTGTAAGGCTTTGAAGGTCCAGGAATGTTGCACTTACATTCCAGACAATTCAAAACCTCTAGAGAAGTACATACGAAACATTACTGCAATTCACCACCAAATTGAGGATCTGACAAAAATAAATGTGTGGGAAAAGGTAGGTCATGGAATGGGTAAAGTTGGAGGTTGGTTTGCCAACCTAGGAAAGGGTATCGTTTGGTACATATTGAAACCCATCATCATAATTGTGATTTGTGTAATCACTTTGTGGGGATTGGTGCGACTGTATCAGTGGTATAGAGCAAACAGGTTACAGAGATCTATGAGAGAACAGGAGAGAAGACTAACGGCGATGCAAGATACACAATATAAGAGTCTGAAGGCATTGGAGACAATGAAAAGAAGTGGTACTGCCATGACCTCACTTTGAAGGGTCCTACATTTTAGAGATGGTGTTTTGATGGTGATGACTCCTGAAAGTCATCAAAGGGGGGACTAAGGGAGCACAAATCTAAAAAATGTATAAGTACACCATACTTACAAGCACGTAGTGTTAGTTTAAATTGTATTGCACAAGAGTGTCAACTTATATGGTGAAAATATATGAGTGTTTGTTTTAATTAGAATAGATGCATATATAAGAGTGGAAAACTAATGTAGAGGTTGTAGAAATGTTAAAATGATGTTGGAGTCACACGTTAGATGAATAAGTGAAAACAAAATGTAATTCTGCAAACCATGAAAATGTGTAGGCCACATGGCATTTCACAGGAAACGAAAGATGCTGCTACACTTTTAGTGACGTGGATTTTAATGTCATTAGAGTGCAAATGTATTATTAGGCATAGTATTGAAGTATATGTTTTATAGATGTGTTGCATAATAGAAATGTGTGCTAGTTAAAGAATACTGTTTAAATCGAGTTAAGTGTTTTCAGAGTGCAGGGACCCGCTTCATGTAAATCAAGTAGGCCTGAACAGATAATGTTGTTTCTTTGATCTGCAATGTGCTCGTTAGAGAAGAGGTCGAGAGGCACCAAGCACAAAGTTTTACACATGTTTTATGGCCTATAGATATGGTGGAGTCTGGAATTTGAGGCCCACTGTAGGATGGTCTGAATGCAGGTGCGAGGGGTCCTAATCAGTCGTAATGAATGGAGCTTTGTTCAGCAACGCCTGGCGCAGGCCTGGAGGAGCTTTCAGGAATTTCAGGGGGTACCAGCGAACCGGAGAAGAAGCCTGGGAACCAAGGTCAACTTTAACGAGGGTCCCGAAGAGTATCATCATGGAGTTTTGCCGCTGAAATTGGTACCACGTGAGGGGCGTCCCGAGGGGCGTTCCTATCGGAAATGTGATTTTGTATTAGGGAAAGCGACCCGGGGGAGAGAGACAGCAGATGATTTTGGGAGCCTAAGAAAGCGGTTGGGTAGGCAGATAGGCTGATCACAAGAGACCGATTTACAGAAGAGACTAAGAGAAGTGCGTGATCTTCTTAGGAAGGCACCACGGCTGACACCTTTTTAGGAAAAGATCTTGTTAAGTAGGGATGTCACTTAGTCTAGTGTAGGGACACACTAAACTTATATTTTCTTTTTCTGTAAATGACTCTCAGGTTGCAACTCACAGCGATTCTTGCAACGCTCATGCTCTTTGAAGTAGTTTTGATAATTTCCTTTTGTCGTTTAAGGATATTCAGAGAGTATCTTTTTGTACTAATACCTGTATACCTTTTGAATCTTATTCTGAGATGTTTGTATCTCCAGATACTTTTGGCTTTGAATTACAACTTTTTAACCTTTCCCAGTGGTAAGTGGTTCTTTAGAGTGGTCTAAGTTCCTAATTGACTACCCTAGTAGATTGTCTTTTACTCAATGACAGGTACCAACGATTCAGTCGACATGATTAGGGATCTGGTAAGATAACTAGTGACCAGAAACCCCGCGTTAACATTGCTTTGCCCTTAGCTGCTCAGCCAGTGTGAATGTGCTGCGTGGATTGTTGGTGTGGTGATGATGAATGGAATGTTTGGGTGCCTTTCCTTTGTGGTGAGGTGTGACAGTTGGAGTATGGGCTGAGCATCAGGCAGACTGCTCCTGTTGGGGCCACTGTACATGGATCTACCAACCTACAGCTAAATCTGAATAAATTATCTTAAACTACATTTGGCTACAAGACTCAGATTACATCAGTATCCCCACCACGGTATCACAGTTTTGCATCAGGGACAGTCTTCGGTGGCTCACTGGCTGTTCAGAGGCACTGGCTGTTCAGAGGCACTGAGTGTCCTCTTGAGTTTGCAGGCATTTCTCCGCCGGCAGCCACATTTCGGGAGACAGTGTTTTATGCTGCCGATCTGCTTCCTGCCGCTTGCGGCTCACGTGAAGTTTTGGGTGACGCAAGAGTTGAGTTGCTTAGAAATGACAGGTTGCAGGAAGCAACTGTGTTGTGTGTTTCTCACGCCAGCTATGGCGACTAGTGCTGAAGGTGCTGTGAGTGTGCCAACCTTTGCAACATTACACCTTCTTATTAATGAGGCGGTTCAGGCTACTTTTCGAGGCAGGGAATCTGGGTAACTTCCTGCTAAGGTTCCACGGCCTAGTACAGTGATGGCCATTGATGATCCTGACAAACAGGAGAGGAGTGGCCCTTTTGTGCAGGGAGCTTAGCTCTCTTGTTTGTTTTCTCATGTCTGGGACAATCTGGGATTGCCTTGCCTGTGGAACAGGGGGTTGAAGTTGATTTTTTTACAGAATATCAGCACCCTGGCACAGCCTCTTTTTCCTTGCATGGTGCAGTTTGCACGGTGCTGGATCATGAATGGAAGGAAATTAATAAAGTTGTTTTCCCTAATTTTATGGCCAAACGCTATGCTTTGGAGGGGTTTTCTGAGGAATTCCTTCAATCAGTCAAAGTGGACAACCTGACGGCTGGCTTGTCTTCCTAGCGGATTGTTACTTTCTGATGACGCCCTTCCTTTCGACCTTGTGGATAAGAAGGTGGAAGGGGCTGTGAAGAGGTCTTATGCCACCTGCAATTTTCCTATCAGGGCTGCCACCTATACGAATTATATGGTTCAGTCTGAATGATTTCTGGGCCCTGTTGACTCTGATGGAACTCTAAGTAACTAACTTTAGGAAATGGTGAAGCAGCCGGCTAAGAATCAGAAGCTGGTGGCCCCTGTTTGCCCTTCCTCCCAGGGAGAGGTGTTGGTTATCACAGCGGTTTTGCTTTTCCTCAGGCTAGGGGCGCTGTCCGTCCTTTCAAGGCAGGGGATGTGGTCAGTGGGCCCCTGGAAGTAACAAATCCTGGTCTCAGACGGGTGTTGCCTCCTCCATTCTTTCTCCAAAGCAGTGACTATCTACCCCCTCCAGTTGGGGGTCATCTTCACTTCTTTGTTCACCAGTGGCAGGGGGTTTCGGATGCCTGGACGGTCTGGACAGTGGCCTCAGGTTACCGGATCGAATTTTCATCTCTCCCAGTCCAAGTGTTCAAAGATACTCCTCTGCCTCGCAATTCCATGAAGTGAGCAGCTTTGCAGAAGGGCATTCGGCTTCTCATGGAGAAGGCTACAATCATCGAGGTTCCACCCATGGAAAGGGGCCTGGGCTATTATTCCATCCTATTTCTTGTATGTAAGAAGGGCTCCACAGACTTCCGCCCAGTCTTGGATCTGAAAGGGTTGAATTTGCATTGTTGCTTCAAAATGCTGACCTTACAGTCGATACTTGATCGGGTGCATCAAGGGTGCTTCCTCCCCTCCCCCAACTTGATGGACACCTACCTGCATGTTCCAATCCATCCGGTGGATCAGCATTTTCTGCACTTTGCAGTGGGCTAGAGGCACTATCAGTTCCAGGTGCTTCTTTTTGGCCTTTTATCGGCACCAAGGATTTTTAAGAAACTCTTGGGCACCGCAGTGCGTATTCACCATTCTCAAGGTAATTACGTCTACCTGTACCTTGATGATTGGCTGATTGTTTCTCCTTCTTTCTCTCAGGCAACGTAGGAGGTGCATCAGGTCTGTCAGCTTCTGGAATCGTTGGGTTCCCGATAAACCACAAGAAGTCCTCCCTTCACCGCACTCAGTCTCTGAAGTTCATTGGGGCTCTCTTTCGGTTAGATCTGGGGCTGGCGTTCCAGGCCCCGGAAAGATAATTGACTCTGTTACAACATCTCTCGTGAGTGCTGTCCCAATCTCAGGTGTCTGCCCGTCTCTGGCTGCGTAGTCAGAGGGAGATGGCATCCACACTACACGTACTCTCCTGGGTCTGTCTCCATTTGTATCTCCTCATGCATCACCTGCTGTGCCACTGGGAATTTCTCCAGTGATGGTTGTCTCCTCTCAGTCTCTCCAAGGTGTCAATCTCGATCCTACTCCCTCGGTGGTGTTGAAGACCGATGCCATTGCCACGGGTGGGGGGTAGTTCTGGGGATTCTAAGGCGCAGTGCAGATGGTCCCATTGCGGGCATCGCCAGTCCTCGAACTGGAGGGAATTGATGGCGGTGTGGCTGGCCCTTCTTTGGTTCGCACCTCTCCTTCTTTGCCAGGCTGTCTGTGTTCAGAGCAACAACCAAGTCGTCTGTGCCTATATAAACTGGCAAAGGGGTATGTGCCGGTCCCTGTTTCTCTTTTCCTGGAAGATCAGCCTGTGGACCGAGAGGAATCTCCTCTCTTTCTCTGCAGTCTATTTTCCATGGTAGGAGAATGGGCCTGCGGATTCTTTGAGAAGGGTGTTCCCTTTGTCAGTGACCATGTATCTGTCACCCCTTCTTTTATGGCAGATTCACTCCAGATTCGACCTTCCCTGGATGGATCTGTTTGCTTTGGAGTAGATAGCCCTTCTCTCTCTCAGTTTTGCAGCCTGGACCCCTCCAGGTTTGCCTTGGTGATAGATGCTTTCCCCATCCTGTGGTCCCATGGGCTCCTCTTTGCTTTTGCCCCATTTCCCATGATTTCCCGGGTCCTCAGGAAAATTTGGGTGGATTGGGCGGAGTCTCTTCTGGTTGTTCCAGAATGGTCCCCGTGAGTGTGGTTTCCCCTTTTTCAGAGTTTGGCATTGTGTCCCCATTGAATGTTTCTCATGAACCAGACTCCGCTGCTTGCTCCTCTTCTCAGCACGCACTCTCTCCTGAGTCTTCGGCTGGGGGTATGTCACTTGAGAGGTTGACCTTGTTGGCTCAGGGTTGTTCGCTTGAAGGCTCTCAGAACATCCAGTTGTCTCGCAAGCCTTCAACCCTGAATTCTTAGAGTTGTCAGTGCAAGAACTTTAATACTTGATGTCAAGAGAAGAGTCTGTCTCCTGTGATCCTGTCAGGGCAGTAGACGTTTTGTGATGGATTTAGCGGTCTCCATTTTCCATGCCCAATGCGCCGTTCTGGCCTTCAGGGGTTCAGCTATGGCTTCTATCTCTCCCTTGGTGACTTGCCTTTTGCAGAGTTCTATACTTCAGTGTCCTGTCTCCCACTCTCCAGCCCCCACCTGAGATCTTCCCTTGGTGCATCAGGTGTTGACGGTTTATCCATTGAGCCCCTGGTTTCCATTGATCTTAAGTTACTTTCTTCTTAGGTTCTTTTTTTAGCAGCAGTTTCTTCTGGTCACAGTGCTGGTGAGATTGGGTATTTGCTGGCTTTTCCCCTTTTTTGCGTTTCCGCCATATTTTTTCTAAGAGAAACCATTATATGTAAACACTGAGTGTATAATACTTATGGGAGAATGGGACTTCCTATAATTTTGATTAGCTTGAACTGTTGTCAGTATCATTAATAAAGTGCCACAGTATTTTTAGCATCGAAACCAGTAGTCAAAAAATCATCCAAGCAGTCATATTTTCCTTAGAGGTAAGACCCCCCCGCCCCCCGATTTTTATCAGATAAGTTCCACCCGCAGTACTGTTAAAACCTATACAATAACCTAGATTTATTAGTAGATAGTCATGATAAAGTCTCTAGTGCTACCTTGCAAAAGAAACAATTGATGAACGGAGTGCTGGACAATGCAAACATTCACACCCAGTCACAAGGATCTGAGTTTAATCCATCATTGCTTTTGCATAGTGCTGAGTGTATGCTGCCTATGTTCAACTATCATCAGAAATTCTTATGGCCCTTTAGGTCAAGAATGTTCCGATCAGATAGTTTTTTTGTATAGAGCCAAATATTTTCATCAATTTACAGTTGATCTGAGGATTGGATGGACCAAGTCCTTTTATTATAGCTGTCCTGTAAGATCGGATGCCCCTGGTGTTAAAAATGTTTTTCAGTAATAAAACACATGCTACCTTTAGAAAGGGAAATATACAGACAAGATGGATAATATCCTCCTTTGCAGCACCACATAATCTGCATGTCTTGGGCCGTTGTATTTCCAGGATTAACAACAAAGTTCTCCAGGCACACACATATCAGAGTTGAGGTCGTGGTTTCAATAGTTCATTTAATTACGTGTGGTTACAGACCCACTTTTACCAACACGTGTTTCGTCTCCGGATGTTCACATTTACAGCAGACTTCATCTGGGCTTTAACATCTACATAAAGTCATAATCTAGCTTTAGGAGAAGTATTAATATTGATATGTAGTCAAGCACCTGGGTCAGATGACCCCCAGAGAAACTATTTGTCATAAGAAGAATTAGTATCGCGTGATAAGAATGTTGCGCAAGTAAGAGAGTGTTTATTCTAAGTCTCCACATGCAAAGGAATTGCAATCTACATGGTGTATATTTTAACTTGATTATACTTTAGGTGCCCAAAGTCAAGCTCGTACAGTAAAACCACTCCATGCATGAGGAGTTTAGATAAAATTACTCACTCCGAATTAATCATAGTTCATATGAGAAATCGGCGTGGCATGGCCGGTCAAATCTGGTGTGCAATGTAAAAGGTACACAGATTCAAACTGACCTGTTAAATTCCAATTCGGAGTCTGTTGCAATCTGACCATGCCAGTCGCAAATTGTGACTCACACCGATTGGTGGTCACCTTAGGAATAGTGGTCTGCTAGGGCCAGCAGACTACTATATATAAAAAAAAATGCCTTTCAATAAAGAATCTGTCTTGTTCATCTTTATGCATTAGCTATTTGTTTGTTCATTCAATCCGGAAATACATTTTCTGATATTTATTTCTTTTAATAATATTATAAAAATGAACTGTTATGATTAACACACATAATTAAAAAACTGCTTCCTTAAATGTTAAAGGTTTACATCATCCGGTAAAAAAGGCAGAAAATAATAAATTATTGACATAAATGTAAGGTTGATATTTATCTTATAGATGAAAATATAAGCACAGTTTGATGAAAACTAGGGTTGGAACTGTGGTTTCTACCCTGGCAAAAGGACACAAAAATGGTGTGGCTATACTCTTTTATCATAAGTTATTATTCAATATTTAAATTGTAAAAATTATTGGAGGGCTATTTGGTATATGTTCCAATTCAAACTGACAAGTGTGCGCTACATTTAGCTAATATTCAGGCTCCTAACCAAGATTATCCTATTTTTTGGCAATCCATATCTTCATAAGTACTCAATATTTATGATGTACCTGTTGGACCTGGCCATTTCTACAGGGCTATCTCCACACCACACCTGTTGCCTTCCTCTGATTTTTCTGACTCCCTTTTTGTTGGCTTTAGGATTCAGGGCACTTTACCACTGCTAGCCAGTGCTAAAGCGCATATGCTCTATACTCAAAAGATGGTAACATTGCCATGTTTGATTTACTTGTAAGTCACTAGTACAGTGCACTGTATGTGCCCAGGGCCTGTAAATTAAATGTTACTAGTGGGCGAGCAGCACTTATTGTGCCACCCACTCAGTAGCCCTTTAAATATGACCGTTGCAGGGCCCCAGTGTGCAGTTTAAACTGCCATTTCGGCCTGGAAAGTTAACCTACTTGCCAGGCCCAGACCGTCCCTTTTGTTACATATTTCACCATTAAGGTAGGTACCTAGGCAGTGATAAGGGTAGGGTGCAGTTAATATAAAAGGTGGGACATTTACTTTTGAGTTTTACATGTAGTGGTAGTGAAAAACTGCTAATTTCTGTTTTCTACTACGGCAAAGGCCTATCTCTCCTATAGGTTAATATGGGGATTGCCTTAAAACATCTTTTAAATGTAATTTCCCATTAAGAGCAGATGGAAAATTGGAATTTGGTGTTTCTAGACTCACAATTTAAAAACACCCATTTTGGTAAAGTTATTTTTAAATTGCAGGTCTGAAAATGCCACTTTTAGAAAGTTGGCATTTTATTACTTTAACATATTTTGCCTCTGCCTGTCTCTCAAAAAACCTGTGGGTCAGGGTGATAGCTGGGCTTTGTGCACTGCTGGTAACATTGTGTGTCTCCCACGCTAGGCGACTGCCATATTGTGCCACGAACACCGCCGCGGGGTTGCTTCTCGGCACCGGTGCCAGTTCTGCGGGGGTGTGGATGTGAATACGTGTACCCACTGGGGAGCTGGGAGACAGCCATTCACAGGGCGGATTGACCCTGGGAGCATCATTATTGCACTCTGAAAAGGCGCACCATTTTCTAGTACGCACCACATGATACCTACGTCAATCCGTACTTAACCGCTGGTGCTGTGGAGACTGCTACCTGCCGCGGCTGGTGGGCCTTAGTGTGCGGTCGCCATTGCTGTGGCCTGAGGGTGGTTTGGCCCTACTTTCCACCACAGGTGATGCGGTCTCAAGGAGTACTGAGGATAGTGCTACATGCCCAAAAACCACAGCAGTTCAAATCAGTAAAAAACAGCGTAGCATAGAGCTTCAGAACATATAGTAACAGCTAAATTGACAGTGCGTAAGTTCCACATCTTAGCAGTGCAAAGCAACAGGTATATGTACAATACAATACCCAAATTAGTCATTATCACTAAGGTGATCGCCTGCTGCCTTTACGAGTTCACGATTTCCTTTATTCTTCTTCCCTCCTACATGCTTCGCAAATTTCAGTGCCGTCTTCACGTCTGTAAAAAAGTGAGCAGTTCCGTCGAATGAAACATTTAACTTGACTGGGTATAGCAGGGAATACGGAATCTGTGACTGCAAGAGGATGAGGAACTCTTGTCCCGCCGCCTGCACCGCCTGGGTGAAATCCGGGTAGAATGAGATGGTGTTCCCCTTGTGTGTGATCTGGCCCTTCTCCCTAGCCATCCGGAGAACAAGGTCTCTGTCCTGATAATTTAAGAGCTTGCCTATGATAGGCCTGGGGGGTGCGCCGACAGGGGGCTTTTGTCCCAGCGATCTATCAGCTCTCTCCTCCACAAAAACCGAGGAGAGGTGGGGGTCAAACAGTTTGTGTAGTAAATCCGTGATGTAGGTTTCCATTTTAGATATGGCAGTCGTCTCCGGAATTCCAGTAATGCGAAGGTTGTTGCATCGCGACCTCGCCTCTAAGTCGTTGTTTTTAGCTCTGATGACCCCCAGCAGCTTATCCATGTGGAGCAGCTGCTCCTTTGTCTCCACCTGGAACTCATGAAAGTCTGTGTGATTGTTTTCCAGTGCATCAAGACGTGTCTCATGCGTCGATACCTGCGACTTGACCGAGTCCAGTTGTGCCATTAGAGTGTCCAGTTTTGAGTCTATGTTGTGGAGGCTGGTCCGCATCTCCAATATCAGAGATCTCACATCCTCTCCTTGATCTTCCGCTTGCGGGTCTTGCTGACCCACCACCTGTGTTTCATGTTCTGACTCCACATGTCGGGTGGAGCGCTTATTTTCAAAGGTCAGCTTCGGCTGCTTTGCGTCTTGCTTGCCCATCGTGTCAAAGGCACCGGAGACGTAATAAGGGAGCACAGACCAGGTCCGTCCTGGCAATTCAGTGGGAGATCGCGGAGGCACGTCCCCTGTGCCACCAACACTCGTTTCCCTGATGCAGCGCCCCTTCCACCTGCGACCTTCTTTTCGTATCCTATGTTGCGTGCGGCTAATGAGCTGGGCAAGCAGGGACCGTGTCCACGAGTACTGTCCCGCCACTACTCAACCGCGCAGCCAAGGCGGTGTTTGTGGCACAATATGGCAGTCGCCTAGCGTGGGAGACACACAATGTTACCAGCAGTGGCCAACACACACCCGCCGGCGCGCCGCTCCCACAACAACCCGGGCAGTATTTTCAGCGGACCCACAGATGGAGCAGTGTCTAACAGCAGTGTTCATATGCTCCACAAAATGACGGTCAGGGGCCCATTTGCATGATGTCGTCGAGCGTGCAGCAACCCACAGAGCAGGTCTTCACAGTCCAGGAGTGTGCGGGCACCCCCCAGCCTCCTGCGACTTATCTTCAAAGGCACCTCTCTGCAGTCCCAGGCGCTATCGGCGAAGCCGCCTCCGCCGCCACACCAGCTGCCAGTGGCCTACGGCCTTCCGGCAGCCCCGTACTCAATTTTCGCAGCCTGCCGCGGCTCGCTCTCCGGGCCGCTGCAGACGCTCTCCTTCCGTGCAGCTCCCGCCTCCACACCGGAGAGCACGGGTTTGCAGCAGTTCTCCTCACCCGGGCCTCCGAGCGTCACGTCTCGGGCTTCAATGCAGCCGGTAGGAGTCAGACAGGGCCCCCTCCACCAGTGTGTGGCCTGTGGTCCAACAGCAGCCGCAAGCTCAATTTCAAGCGCACCCCGCCAGCAGCTTAGCTGAGCGCACCCAGTTCCACAGCGCCCGCACCCTCACGCCATCATCACGGCTCCAGGATGCAGGCGGGTCACCCCCATCAGATCCCACGCATATTCAGCTCTGCGTGAAGTGGGTTTGGGCAGTTCAGCACCCATCCGATGTGCAGGATTCATTTAGGATTTAATCAAAGCCGGCGGAGCGCTTTCAGAGAGCGGCCATTCCGCTGCTCAGCAGGCCACGCCCCTCTTGCAGGACAAAATTTAACTGTATACATTCTACCTAATAATAGATTTGAAATCATATTAAAATCTTCCCTAAAGAATATAAGGTATTGTTAAAACTGGATTATCTGGTTGGATAGGGTATGCACCTCAGCCAGCCAGGACCCAACACTCTAGTCAGGGCAAGTAGGATACACACCAAAGATAAACTGTGCTCACCTTCAGGAAGCTTGGCGCAAAGCAGCCAGGTTTATTGAGGAGGCAACACTGTGACAACTCGGGTCCGATTCAGGTAACTTGAGAACACAAAGTATAATGAAGCAAAAAGTGCAGGGCAATGGAGGGTTGTCACGGTACCTGTTGCTTGTAGCAAAACAGTATGCCCCCGACTAGCAGTGCTAGCGAGTGACTTAAAAAAAGAACTAGGGTGTCCTCTGGCTCCGCAGTATGGCACGTGTCGTGATGCAGTCACAGGACCGGGAGGCCCCAGGAATGGCCCCAAGTGGTGACTGTGGCCCCGCTAGCCCCCGCACCTGGTTCCTTGACCGGATCTACAGGGGCACATCTCACACTACGGTGGCCTCTTGTGCTGGGGTTTGGACTGGCGGTGTCTTCCCTCTGGTTGATGGCTGCAGCAGCACCTCGGGGACTCTGAGTGCGGTGGTTGCTCTCGTTGGTGTACTCCAATGGGAGAGGAGGCTTTGGCAGTGTCTACAGTGCCCTGCGAGGCAGTGTCACGGGCAGGCTGCTTACGCTTCAGGGTCACCTGGGCAAAGCGGTGGTGACACCCACAAGCTTCTCTCGGCCACCTTGTACAAAACGAGGTAGTTTGCCGGTGCTGCTGCGCCCCCATGGGAAGAATCCCTGTTTTGATGTCTATAAATTTGTGGTTTTTTTTTCTTTAGAGTGGGTATGCTACAACCTTATTGGGGTGTTGGAGTGGGTGGTGGGAGGGAGGCAGGTTGTGGTTCACAGTTTATTGCCAGTGTACATGTAACTTGGTGGCTGAACTTCGTAATCCCTGGTTGGAGTACACAAGTCGTCGCTACATACATGGACTTGGAATGTTCGAGGGCTTAATGATGGTAGAAAATCTAGACTGGTTCATGCTTACTTATATCAACACAATGTAGACGTATGCTTATTGCAGGAGACACACTTAAATATTACGTCATCACAGAGACTTCGCCATAGTCGATGGGGGCATACTTACTCCTCTGTGTATTTCAATTATGCAGGTGGGGTAGCTGTGTTGATTAAGCGGGGGTTGAACTGGAAGGAACAGGTGGTACATGGGGATCCTGAGGGTAGATACGCCTTGGTACCCGGGTCTCTGCGTGGTGTCTCCATAGTTATTGTGGCCATATATGGCCCTAATGTTGATTCTCCAGAATTTTTTAACAATATGGACAAAAATCAGGGTGACAGGCTGCAATACGATATTATGGGGGGGAGACTTTAATGTCAACCTAGATGACGATCTAGACAAGAGAGGTGCTGCCCATACTTTAGATCCAGTAGCTAGCACCGCCCTGAAGGCAATAATGGATGATGGGGACATTATTGACATATGGCACAGTAGACACTGCTCACTACGGGAGGGCACCTGCATCTCTGATCACCGTAGTGCATGGTCCTGCTTAGATTACTGGTTGGTATCGCGGGATGTGGCCACTTGGACCACGGGCGTGGTGTCAGGATTGTCCCGTGACGGCACCTACATCGCATTACGAACTGCCATTCCCATCATGCAACGGGGCGGAGGAAGTACATCAGACGTCATGAGAAGGACGCCGATGTGCGTAATTCTGTTTTCCAGTTTGCTGCGTTCGCTCGGCTGAGCGAGGACGTTTCGGCGTATTGGTTCGGGGACCGATCTCTGCTTGTCCTGGAGATCTTCTTTTAGCAGACCTGTGAGTACCGTGGCCGATGCCGCGTGAACATTGCCAATGTGATTATATGCCGTTAATAGCGGGTGTTAGCGGTACCTTTTCCATACCGTACATACCCGTTTGTGTATTCCAGGTGGATGCCTGTTTAATAGTTTGTGAGAATAACGAGCAGTAGAGGATTCTGGTTCAACGCGGAGTGCAGTGGTTTTATGACACCACACATTACTGTGTAGGTCCTCTTGCAGTGCTTTGATATAGCGGAGCGTTGTGGTATCATGGCGCCACACGTTACCATGTAGACTCTCATACCTTGATCTCTTGGAGCTGAGCGTGGTGGTAACAGGGTGCCACACGTTACCGTGTAGACTCGCATACCTTGATCTCTTAGAGTGGAGCGTGGTGATAACAGTGTGCCACACGTTACTGTGTAGACTCTCATTCCTTGATCTCTCATAGCGGAGCGTGGTGGTAACAGGGTGCCACACGTTACCGTGTTTTGTTTCCTATTAAAATTACTTTTACATAGCGGAGCGTTGTGGTATCATGGCGTTACCATGTATGTGACCTTCCTGTGAAGTACAGTACTTACCGCCTATTAGTGGCGACAGAGTGAGTCACGCTTCTACGAGTTTCTATTGGGAAGAAACTAAACTATTTTTGTTTGGCGACATTCCAGTTTCCAGTATAATGACTGTGTCTATTATGTAGGAGATCTACATCCCTTATTCCTCATTTGAATTTGAAGTAATGAACTAGCTGCTAGCGTTTATTTCATTTGAACATTTTTGCCTAAAAAAGGAAGGAAGGTGCCTTCTTGACTATTTACCATGCAGAACCCCCTCTAAGCTTAGGCTTTTCTAGGAATGTTCTATTTCCAATTTGGGTATGTGTGAGAGGTCATATAGATGTTTGGTTGTCTGCATCAGTAATTCAGAGTATTAATCTGTGTGGGTTCTATATTTGTATATGCAACACGTGGATTACAGCATAATCTGGAATAGCCTGTTCATACAGAGAGACCACGTATATTGCATAAGGTATATATATACATGTATCAGAAATTAGCGAGAACCTTGGAGGGTAGTAGACTTGATGCACTGTTTATATATTTGTCTTTTTGTTGTTTCAGGTCCTAATGCCATGCTGCTCCTTCCCTTTCCTTTCCCTCGCCTGATCCCTCGAACACCCCATATATTCTGCTGGGGTGTTGGTGATATCAGGAGGTGGACCATTACTCGCCACATCTTGATTCCGCGAAGCAAAACCTGACACGTGGAGCACATGCCGAGATCTCTATCCGGCCATTCTCCATGTTTATTAAAATTATTGATCCCGAATTGGCCCAGGCGTGCTTTCACCTGGGGCCTCCCACCACAGGGTCTCCTAGATAAAGCCTTCAAAGAGGAGATCCTGACTGATATCAGTGAATACTTCGAGCTGAACACAGGCTCGGTAGACACTGAGGCTTCCCTCTGGGAAGCATTTAAAGTAGTTATTATAGGCCAATGCATCGTCAGACAAGCGGGAGTTTTGAAGGCTATAAGAGGCAAGCTTGCCTCCTTGGAGGCTAGTATAAAGGAACTTGAGGAGAAGTTTTATCCTACTGGCGACTTGGAAACCACTGGCCTGCTGCAGGCAAAATTGCTAGAATTCTCAGAGGAAGCGCAGCGTGAGGTTAGGTTCTTAGGTAAATACACGGAGGTGAGAAGATACGGGGAGGGAGATAGGCCGGGTCTATCTCCCTACACACTGCACCAGATACCACGGTCAGGGGGCAGGAAGAAATTTTAAATGCATTCTCCGGTTTCTATTCCCATCTCTATACTTCACGCAGGTTGCCTGCCCCGAAGGACTGCAGTCCTTCATGGGCTCGATTGCATTAGTTTGGTTCAATAACACTCACAGAAAATATATGGATCTCCCGTTTACCACTGAGGACGTCGCCCAGGTTATAAAGAGCATGCCACTTGACAAGGCTCCTGGCCCCGATGGCCTGACAACTTCTTTTTATAAAACTTATGTTGAGGAGCTAGCGCCTAGAATGCTGGCGGTGTACGAAGAAGCCTTAGAAGAGGGAATACTGCCTAACACCATGAGAGAAGCCATAATCATCACTTTGTTAAAGCCTGGTAAGCTAGAAACGGAGATGGACTCTCATAGGCCACTCTCCCTGATAAATGTTGATGTTAAAATATTAGCAAAACTGATCGTCAACCGGCTACAGCCTTTGTTGCCTATGGTAGCACTCCATGACCAGTCGTGGTTTAATCTGGGGAGATCGACCTCACACAACATATAAACCATTTTTTCAACTCTACACTATCTACAACCATAATATGTAGATAGTGTAGAGTGTAGTGTAGTGTAGCGTAGATATCCCCCCTCGATCTCGCTAACACAAAATCTACTGCTGCCCTGTATTGCAGATTGAATTAGCAAATCCCTGGCACACAAAATGCACCTTCACACCTTTGCTGATCTGTTTCCCGATAACAAATTCAGCCCCCCCTCCCTGACAGGGGACGTGGGTCAGACTGTGCCCTTCTCGGAGCTCTTCTTGTATCATAGACTCTGATCAGCATGCTGTGCCCTTAGCAGCAATTTCCCATCGGCTCCCCCAGTTTTGCCCGCATTGGAAAACTTGTTAGGATCCCCCCCCGCAAATTAGTCACAAGACTCTATAAACACATGCAGAACTCAGCCCCATTGGTCAAGCCCAGTTCCCTGTACTACTGGAACGACGACCTACCCACCCCACTAACCGAAACACAATGGGAATTCTGCCGTGGACAACTTGCAGAACTCTCTCCCAACTACAGTCTGCGACTGATTCATTATAAATACTTGCACAGGTTCTATAGAACACCCGTTAGTCTGTACAGGATGGGGCTCAGAGAGGATGATGGCTGCTGGCGCTGTTGGTTTTCCCCTGCTTCGTTTCTACACGTGGAATGGACCTGTCCGACACTCACAGAGTATTGGTCCAAGATTTTTATTTCAGTGAACCAAATTATTGGACGGTCAGAAACTCCGTCTCCCATACTAGGCTTATTGGGATATGTCAAAGATACTCAGCCCAAAACGCGTAAATTGCATGCATTGCTTTTACTATTTGCCAAAAGGCATGTGGTGGTAAATTGGGGTAGGAGTAAGGCGCCATCAATTAAAGGCTGGCTGGCCGATGCCACTTATGGTCACACACAATTGAATGCATTCTGGGAGCTCATGTCACCCACTTCCCGGCCTCGCGACATCTGGGAGCCTTCCCTGCAATGGGTACAAATTCAGAATGAGGTTGCTGAGGCGGAAAAAGCTGTCCACCCGCACACCTTGGAATAGATGGGGAGGATCAGTGGGCATCAAATGCGCGACGGAAGACCTTTATCTCTAGTAATAGGTGGACAACGCTGTTGAATGTATATGATTGCCTGGATTGCTTGTCCTCTGTAATAGAACCATGCTATGCTGATTTTGAACACTCGTGTGTACATACTCTGCTGTCAAAGGACCCTCGGAGCTACAAAAATAATGTAATTTTGTATCATTGATGTAAGCACGACGTACCCAACTATTGTGTAATGTAATATGGTATGCTTTATGTCTGCACCAAGTCTCATAATCGATGTAATAACAACTGGCTTGTTATGTTGTTGGAATGCTTTGTATCTTAACAAAATGCTAATAAAAAAAATAATGATAATTTTTTCCTGCAAAATCATATGCAACACTTAAAGCATTATGGCTAACACTAAAATGATTAACAAGTTCATTTCTCGCTGGCCAACACACAATTACACAAATACCTCCAGCTGCGACATGTGCTGGCCGCCCACACAAGAAATCCCTGAGTTCAGACCCTTGGATGCCAAACTCCTTATGGGTCATCTGTGGAAGGGGAGGCTGCTCACAAATATACAAGACACTGATCAAAAATGCCCTGATAGATTCTTCACTGTTAAGGCCACTTTGGGATCTTGGGTGGGACCCTTAGAGGAGGTAGATTGGAGGGATGCCCAAATGGCGCTGATGACCCTAGTTATTTTGGCAAGACTGCGGCTGATAACAGCTTAGCTACCTTCAGACCATACTCCATGCCACTGCGACTGTGTTTCCAAACTCGAGTTGCTTTCAAAATGAGGGGAATAGGTGCAGATTGCTATTATATGGTGTGGTCCTGCCCATGTATCACCACTTGCTGGCAAGAGATAGAGTGAGAACTATCCGAGGTAATTGAAATCATTCTGGACCTGACTCCTAGGGTGGCTCTAATGGATATACTAGAGGATGTGGGCAATTGAAGGGCAAAATGGACATTAATTGGGCTGGCCACACTTTTGGCCAAGAGAGATATAGCACGCTGTTGGAATCATCCCAGATTCACAATGATACAGAACTGGCGAAGAGCGATGGACTAGTGTGACAGTCTGGAGGTGCCGTTTTGCAGGGTAATGTGATGCCCCCGGAAACATCAGAAGATTTGGGTGGCTTGGAGGGAGTATTGAGGCCTGGTTACAGTGACTAGCAACAGTGTAGGAGTTGGGACGGTGTTGGAAATGAGCAGGAACCTGGAGATGGGGTGATGGAGGAGGCTTGTGTAGGGTCTGTGACAATGACTGGTTAATGGCTGTTATATGTTGTAAATGGAATTAAACTGGGTATAAAATAATGATTGACAATTCAAGACTCATATACCCCACTAGTAAAGATTTCACATTTTTACCTGAAACGCTCATTTTACATATTCATAAATTGATTACTCATTCTCCTCTAGAAATTTGTGTCACATGATTTCTGATTCCACAGTAGAAACTTATAACCAGTTCAGATCATGCTTTAATTTCACTTTCTTTGACACTGGTGAGTATTCCTTTAAGTATTTATAGATGGAGAATAAATAGTGGCAGTGTGCTCTCAGCTGAGAATCAAAATACATTATTAACTACCATTTTGGATTTTTTTTAATAATACCTATCTAGAAGATACCTCTAAAATAATTTAATCTTATAGGAGGAGCCACTATTTTAATTATGGCATATGAAAATGAATTGTTCAACGCCTAATTGAATAGCAACAAATTGCCAACATTGATAGATTATTGATATATCTTCGTCAGACATCAAACTTGAATTACAATGACAAAACCTTATATATAATACTCTTCTTAGCTAAAGAGCTGGTCTTTTTATTTCTATGCAAAAAGTAAATGTACAATTTTAATGCCAATACTTCTTTTTAAATATTTGCGAATTATTTGCAAATTAAAGGAGGTAAAAAACAGATACATGCTATAAGAATGACAGATGGACAATTACTCCTTTCCGCCACTGATATAGCTAAAGAATTTAGGACTTTTTATCCAAATCTTTATAGCCAATGTCAAGATGCTCAAGATAATACAATGAACAATTGTTACTTGACTGCAATTACCATCTCTATCTCAATCTGACAGAGATTGTCTTGATGTCCCTATAACTATAGAAGAGGTTTGTATAGAAATCAAATCTTTAAACTTTAAAAGAAAATCTTTTGGTCCTGATGGTATTCCGCTGGAATTTATAAATGTTTTAATACCTAAATATCCCACATCATTCGTTCTCTATTTCAAGACTTTGCATCTAATGCTTCAGTTGAGAGCTCTTTTAAAGAAGCAACAATCATTCTTCTTTCTGAACTGGACAAAGATCATACCTTGGTTTCTAATTATCTCTGTTATCAATCAAGATTGTAAAATCTATGCAAAACCTCTGGCATTTGGATTTTCTCCAATGTTATACATTTAGTTAGAGTGGTGTTATAAAAAATATGATATTGTCACACCAGATTAGTTTGTCATACTGTATCTTCTTTAAATAAAATAAATTACCCAGTAGAATTACTGGCTTAGGATGCAGAAAAAATCATTTGACATGGTTAATTGGAAATTCTGATTTAGAACTATGCAGGAATTTTATTTTGGTACTACCTTCATATTGATGGTTAAAGCACTGTATTTGACCCCTTGGACAAAGGTTTATGTTAATGCCATTAATTGTTCTACTTTTAGGTTATATAGAAGCAATAGGCAGGCATGTCATTTATCCTCATTATTATTGTTACTAGCCATTGAACCATTGTTTTGTCTTATTTGTAATTCAGTAGCTAATGAAGGTATTACTACTAATAACACAGTTCTTCAGACTTCAGGTTATGCAGATGACATGTCATTGTATATTAATGACTCTATTCATACTTTTCCAGTTATAGTAAACATTATTATTAGCTGTGCATTGATATCAGGATATACGTTGAACTGATACTGTTTGTCCTTATTTTTTGTCCTTTAAATGTGTTGTACCCCATAGACGTTTTACAAAATATTGGTATTCTCTGGAATCTATCTGGTATGAAATGTCTAGCTGTTAGTTTTCTGAATACAACTATTAGTACTATTGATTTGAACTAAAAAAAGAAAATCTCTAAAATTACTGAAAAATTAGATGCATGGTACTATTTAAATATATTGCAATGGAGATATTTGAAACTGTTAAAAGCTTAATCCCCCCACAAGTGTACTATATGCTATCTATATTACTAGAAATATTTCCTTACATTTTATTTAAAAATCTAAATACAATTATTACTAACTTCATTTGTTATAATAACGCGTCCCAGATTAATTGATAACTACTCCAATCCTCTAAATTAGTAGATTTGGTATTCCACTCTTTATTTTTGACTACACAAAGTATATTTTTGTTTCAGGACTTTAAGTCACAGTTGATACCCAAGTGGGTACTTATTGGAAAAAATATTGTCACACCTTTCCCATTACCGCCCATTTTCCCTATGAATGTTAAAAAACTGGATTGTATTCCCCAACAAAGATTCCAACTGTACATGTTTTACTCAATTTAGATACCAAATTTAAAAATAAGGTGATGACCTCTAAGAAGTCCTGTTTGTATCATAAGCCCATAATTAAACTAAGAAAACCAATTAAACCATTTTCCATTTGGGAAATATGGATTCAAGCTGCTATATTCTACATCACAGATCTTTGTTAAAGTGACATATTCTTATCTTTTTTAGATATATAAAGTTTCATATTCCTACGTTTGAATATCATAAGTATGTCATATTATGTAAAGTGCTTTTGAATGCATACAACAATTCCAACCCATATACTAAATGTTTCAAAAGTATCTATAGAATCACTGGTCCCATTGCCTTTCATACACAAAAAAAAAATAATCTTCACCAATTTCATTGAAATTGAGTGAATTTTGGAACAGTGGGAAATAATATGGTCATATAATATTTCAAGATTGTTACGATCTTTTATATGTGAGACTAATTTATTTATTTTAAATAATTGTTACTGGTTTCCCAATAAATTGTATAATGCAAAATTAAATAATAAATCAACTTTTGGCATTGCAAGAAGTAAGCTAGTTCATTAAAACATTTATTACTTGATTTTCCAATTATCTTAAAATTTTAGATAGATGTTTGAGATACAATATCAAACATTTTAGGCCTGATTCACAAAGGTAAACTAAGATGAAAGTCTACCTTTACGACTTTCAGTATTCACAAAAGGCATTTACGAGTAGTAAAGTTAGACATTTGTCTCAGTTTAACATAAATTTTGGTCTTAAGTTTAACTGAGACAAGACAAACTCCTGAAACTAATAGCGTCCAAGAAAGAAGACCTTGAAGTGCGAAGCAGGCACAACAATATTTGTGTTCTTGGTATTCCGGAAAGCACTAACACTGGAAAAATGGAAGATTACATCGAGTGGCTGCTGCTGACGACCATGGGCACAGAATCGTTTTCCTCCCAATTCATTGTCGAGCGCGCGCACACCTCACTGGTACCACGTCCGCCGCCGGGGAGCGTGCCTCGACCCATCATTGCAAGGCTCCTGAATTATAGAAACCGGGATGTCGCACTCCACGTGGCAAGAGACAAGCGTCAATTGAATTTTTATGGCATCACGTTTACCATATATCCGGACTTCACAGCAACAGTGCAGGAAAAACGATGCAAATTCATACCAGAAAAGCAAAAACTGTGACAGGCCCAAATAGACTATGCATTACTCTACCCGGCACGCCTCCGGATCACCTATCAGGGTAAACAATCCTTCACAAGACCACACCAGGTGGACGATTTTTTGAAACACCTCAAACGCTCTAAAAAGACTTCTACATCGCCCAGCACATCCTCCAGATCCACATTACCGACTGTCGAGACTGGCCCATACTGAAAACAAGTAGACAACAAACTGAGGATAGACAAACAAAAACATGACGATGCCCTGAAAGCGCTGCTCATCGAACTTCTTCGTGCAGCCTTTTTTCCAATCACCATAAAATGCTCTTGTGACATAATGGGTACTTGAACGAACACTGCACCGGGCGCCCTCTGCCCTCTCTGAGATCATTTATACCAACGATCCAGATCTCTAAGGGCGGGGTGTAACAGTGCATGCACCTAGGGGATCCCCCCAGGACCATTGCCTCATTATTCTTGCTGCATAGAATGTGCAGCATATGTTTGTTGTTTTTGGGAATTCAGGAGGGGGAGGGAACTGTAATACTGGCATGTTTGGGTTGCTTCATTGGGTAGGGGTTGAGGGGGTTGTTTTTTTGTAATTTCATATTAGATATGACGCAGCATGTTAGTCAGGAATGTAGTTGGACTCCTAGTATTACATTCACTAGGTGGCCTCGAGGCCAGTCATCACAACTAATTTGGGTCCATGGCTGCAAGATACCTCCTGCAAAATTACAAATCCTCACTTGGAACGTCAGAGGCTTAAGGGATCCTCGGAAATGCCACCAGGTATTGGCATATTTAGATCGACATCAGATCCAAGTAGCGATGCTACAAGAAACTCATATCAATCCTGCACGAAATAATACTTTTGCACAAAAATGGGCTGACTACAGAATCTTTTCATCATACTCCTCGTATGCCATGGGGACAGCCATTCTTATCAACAAACGAACACCCTTTGCTCTGGCCGGCACATTAAGTGATCCGAATGGCCGGTACTGTCTTGCATGGGGATGACTGGGTACAGACTCCGTAACACTGGCATGTTGTTACGGTCCTAATGAAGACACTTCAGATTTTTTCACGTCTCTCTGGGGCAAGATAGTGGATATTGGCTCTACTCACGTAATTTTAATGTAGCATATGATCCTTCTGTTGACAGATCCAACCCAGCCCCAAACCCTTACATGAAATCCTACGAAGCTCTACAAAATATCACCAAAGCTTGTTGCCTAATTGATGCCCGGTGGTACAAAAGGGGGTGGTGATGGACGGAGCATCTGAACCAATCAAACACTCACACCCAGTCAACAGATCTGGGTTTAATCCATCACCGTTCTTTAGCCCACTCTGCCACCCCAGTTCAGACATGGCCATATGCAAATCAGTCTGACCCCGTGCCTCATGGGAACAGTCCAGCCAGAACTGCCAAGCCATGCCTTCCCTGGACCGGAAACAAGCTTCCGAGGACCGGTTTCTGGCATTTCAGCCGTCTTCAGCCCGGCTTGCTTGAATCCAGTGGCAAAGTGAGCAAGGGACTCACGTCTGAGCATACCCTGCCAACTTATGGCGAACAAAGTGGTACAAAAGGGGGTGATAATTGATGCCTGGCAGCACATGCATCCCCACAGTATGGAAGGCAAACATTTCACTGCACAGGCAGCATCATGGGCGTGGCTGGATTACTGGTTCCTCTCCGTGGGCTAGGTCCGGCCATGACTAGCGTTACACATTTAGCATGCACATATTCCGACCACTGCCCAGTTAAGCTTGCATTGGTCCCTCCAGGATACAACACCCCACGTTGTGGCTGGTGACTACAACCCTTAACACTAATTGATACGGTTTTTCGTGATAAATTCGGGGACGAAATCCAGGACTTCTTTCAAAGAAATAAATTCTCGGTAGACAGCGTGGGAACCGTTTGGGAGGCCTTCAAGGTCACTATTAGAGGAATCTGTATATCCAAAACTCAGGGGTTCTGCGTGACATACAGAACACCTTGCAGAAACTTGAGGTTGAGCTAAAAGCCTTAGAGACACGACTTTCCGTAGGTCCTGATATCGATGCTCAATGGGAATTTCGTGAAAAACGTTCGCACTACACGGACACTGCTACTCGGAAAACCAGATTCAGAGGCAAATATTGGATAGCTAGACGTAATGGGGAGGGTGAGCGGCCTGGGAAGGCACTAGCAGAAACTATACAAAAACAGCGCTTTTCCAAATACGTTCTAGAAGTGACTGTCTCTGAGGGGATTCTCTATAGAGATACAGCAGACATGCTCAATACATTCACCACACACTACTCCACACTATACACTACCAAAAGGATTGACCATGTCTGCCTTGAGGAATACTTGGGGGATATGGCGTTGGGATGGCTGGGAGACACGCAATGCTAATTTTTATGAACCCCTTTTGAACTAGAGGATGTACAAGAGGCAATAATGCATACACAGTCAGGTATAGCCACTAGCATGGATGGCATTCCCATAAAATTTTTATAAGATGTACATTGACCAATTAGCTCCCATTTTTCGAGAGTTATATGAAGATTCCTTAGAATCCGGCGCACTCCCCCGTCCATGAGGGAAGATCTTATCACATCACTGCTTAAACCGGGGAAATCACTGATCTATTGTGACTCGTACAGACCACTATCTCTTATTAATTGCGATACTAAGATACTAGCTAAAATCATAGCCAATAGACTTAGCCTCTTAATGGAAAAACTGTTTTTTCCTGACCAATCGAAGCCCGATTGCTAAGTCTATTGGGCTTCGTACTTGGTAGGGCAACCACACACAATCTGAGGACCCTCTTCACAATCCTACACAATGTCGTACCAGAGCTCCCGTTAGCAGCATTTTTTTTAGATGCCACCAAGGCATTTGATTCAGTCGAATGGGACTACATTTTTGGGGTAATGCAACAATGGGGCTTTACTCCCTTATTCCTTTCCTGGATAAAGCTCCTATATCAACTGCCAACGGCCAAAGTTCTTATCAACAAACACTTATCCCCAGCTTTTCGCATTACCAGAGGCACCAGGCAGGGATGCCCTCTATCTCCTCTATAGTTTGCTTTAGCGGTAGAGCCATTGGCGGCTAAGTTGAGACAACACAACCAAGACAAGGCACTCCGCTGCAATCTGCGACACATCCTCGTATCTCTCTACGCAGATGACATTACCTTATATATCTGGGATCCGCAAGTTAATCTAAATCCCATCCTGCAGGAATTCATTGTTTCTGGGAAATTGTCAGGAATACACATCAACTGGGAGAAGTCGACCGGCGGAAAAGCAGTGGACCCCCAGCCATACTAATATGGCGGTGGCTCTTTCAGGTATGGATGGCGGGTGGATCGCCCCCTGGGCCAGAGGTGGCTACCTCTGGCCCGGCAGGGACGATCTGCCCACCATCGTAATAGGCCCCATAGTGTGGCATGTAGAATAGCTTCCCGGGTCACTGATTGTAAATGAAATACAAACCAATGAGTTCTCAGGAAGCACAATCAGAGCGATCATGGAAACTGTAAAAGAGTCAAGTATAGGATCAAAAAAGTGTAGAATTGCAAGTATAAAATGGTGCCAAATGTGTCCAATATGCCCTCTGTGTAACATGCACGTGGCTTACTGTGTCACCTAATCACTAACTCAATACCAGTGGATGTGTTGTCATAGTCCTACAGATGTATGTGGCTGTTTAGTAAAATAAGTGATAATAAGTGAAAATGTTTAGTTCAAAAGTCTAAGAAGTCTCTCCACTGTAATCATATAGACTACAGAACAAGGGGTATGCTTACCTTTACACTAAAGTTAAAGGAGGTGATTTCTACGGTCCCTTGAAAAGACACATATGAAGGGACACACAATGGATGATCTCTATAGTGCATTGCTGGAAGCAATTCAGGGTTGTAGTCGAAATCGCCATGTTGGATGAAGTCCCTATGCATGAAAAGCAAAGGGGTGCATGATTAGCATCTAGGCGTATCAAAGGTAAAAAAGGAAAATCACAGAGAAAAGTAATGGAGATTTAGTACACTGGGCATCATGGAGCAGAGGGTGTACTGGAAATGTATAGATTCCAATGCCCTTTATATTAAACTTTATCCCAAAGGATATTGTAGCTTTAGTAAACTTTTTTGAATACCTCCCTTTTCAGCATCATAATTAAATTTAGGAAATGTTCTTTGTCATAGCATAGGGAGAGAAATTAAATAAACAACTACACCCTCTGCTCACTGTTCTCAAATCTCCTTACGAAGGCAGAAAACCATTCTTTTTTACCTTCATCTCCACCCTACGATAAAGAATGCATTTACACAAGGATTCCATTACCCTGCAACTAGATATCCCTCACTTGGGCCCCTGGAGAACCAGCCTTCTTGGAAAATATAAGCATCTCCACTTGGCGTACTTACTGCCAGTCCAGGTTTCTGTATCACTTCTCTGATGGATTACAGTCCATTTTGTTCCCTTTGTCATCGGACCTATCCTCGGTCATGCCCTGGTGGCGGTTCTGTGTTTACTAGCTTGGTTCATGGATCCTACAGTTATTCTGACCCTTTCATATCTACATTCTGGACATTTTTCCCTCTTAGCTCTGATCTGTACTCCGTTCCTGGCTTTCCTGTTTCCTGTTGTGCACACCCTCGTTTTGCTGTTCTTCTCCTTTCCAAGTCCCAGCTCGGCCTTCCTTTGATTGGTGGTTCCCCGATTCATTGCACTTGGTTCTTTCCTTGAGCCTGTGCTCCTCCCCTCAGCCTCTACCTATTTGATACCCCTAAGGGGTGACAGTGTTGTGCTTTACAAATGCTGTTTGATGGATCTAGAAAACATTGAGCAAAGTATAAGGAAATGTGTACATCATCTCCAATGAATGTACATACAATGAATTGTGTATGCTGTATGTATATCCTTTCATCATATGACCCTGGATGGATTTAACTCTACCAGCTGCAAGGCACTACAAAAAATTTGGAATTTACATCTAAATTTAAACGCTATACTCAAACGTCATATAAATAAGAGCAGGAAATGGCTGGGAACATCAGGTAAACATTTACTGCATGTGAAACACGTAACTGCAATTTCAATTTAGCATTAATTTCTGCAAAATAAAGTCATACTTACCTCAGGCTTAATTTTTGTATTTTGATTATATATTAAAAATGAAAGGTGGCCAATCAAGGTCGATTGAAAGATAGTTTAACCCAAATATGATATGAATAAAAATTAACAAAAAATTATTGTGATTTCACAGTAGGGGGTATATTAACAAGGGCGTTATCTCCGCTTTTTTGGCTTTAAAAGCCAAAGAAGCGGAGATAAAAATATCGCCCTATCAACAACAGGGTGCTAACATGCAAAATCACAGGTTAGCACCCTTTTTCACTACGCTTCCCTTTGCATCTCTAATGAGATGCAAAGTGGGCGTTCCAGAGCAAAAAAATAGGAGAAATGTCGCTAAGCAACATTTCTCCTATTATCAAGCTTCACGCTAACCCTGTTAGAGACAAAAAAAAGAAGAGCTAACCACGGTTAACGCTGCTTTTTTACGTCTGCTAATTTTCAGACTTAGCCATGTAATCCAATGGGAGGTGGATTACATGGCAAAGTCCACCATGGGCTATCAACAAGGATATCCCTATCCTTGTAGTTTTATCACTGCATTACCAGCGATAACCTCCCAAAATGCTGGATTTTTTAATCGCCTAGGCAGTTAGCGTTGTAAATAACATGATAACCAGGCGACATTATCCAGCGATAGCAGGCATTAAAAAAATTAAAGCTAAGCGCCCTCAGCGTTAATTTTCCCTGTTCCTTGTTAATATGCCCCCAAGAGTGGTTTGAAAACTGTGATGGACTTTAGGTGGGAATTGTAAGATATGCAACTTGACTGTAATTGAACCGATACTCTAGGGGAGAAGGCATTGGTATGAGAAACAGAACAAAATGGGCAGGAGAAAAAATCTTAGGACAGCAGTTATGGTAGGCTCATGAAAGGGGTGAAATGTATTGCATCCAGTACATTACAACAGAACAAGATGAGATATGTAGACACCCAATTTCGATTATTGCCTGAAAAATGGGACATACCACACCAAAATCTACATGTTCCTTTTTAACAAGGTATTTTCCTCCAGTAAATTTACCTACCGAAACTTAGTGGGGGGAGATGCGGGGGTGGGCATATGGGAGGGAGGTAGATGTGCTTATCACACCACTCTTAATTATGAAATATGCAGTAGTAGGAGTTACTACACGTATTACAATCAATTGGGCAAACTGTAACTTGGGCCTTTGAGAACAGAACCTCACTGTAAAGAAATCCATAAGACACAATAAATATAATTAATTAATATATCTTTAATGGAGCTTGTAAATCTGCTTCCATATCTGTCCTGATATATCCCATGAATGTCCCTTCAACATTCTTTATCCTTGACATTCTTTTACATATCACATTATGATGTCATTTATGCATCATTACATTCTCCCCCCTCCCCCCTAAAATAAGTGAAATAATTTAAATAAATAAATAGAATAACATTGTTGTTGTATTGAAGAAAGAAACTTCAAATAGGTTCTAATAGTTTAATCCTTAGCGAGCAGGTACACAGCCAGACAGGTAGCAGAACAGTTATCAATTGAATAACCCAGAATTTATATGACACATGTAGAACATAGTGAACTGTGTTCCATAGAACGTGGAATGAACACAGTTAAAGAGATATTACATAATACACAACTTAACACATCCCCCTCGGAACACAAATAAAAAAAACATAAAAACTAACAACCAGCATCATCCCCTTTCTTATAACAAGGAATAAAAAAAAAAACAAAAAAAAAAAACATGTTTTTCACAATGGAAAACTTTCCGAAATATAATCGGCCAACCAAACAGAATTCCTGATGACATTCGATTCTTCTTGACTGTCAAAACCTGAAACACTGGGAACAGCCATATCCATCAACCCATGTTGATTAGCCAAGCCAGAAACACTAGGTACAGCCAAATTGGAGCTATCAACAACTAAATCTTCATTAGAGACACTCACATTAAATGGCTCAGATGAAGTTGAGCACATCAAGGGGCCGATTCCGATCCTGGAAAAACGCTGTACAAATCGTGGTTTGGAGCGTTTTCCCCATACAACTCGTACTTGTAAGGAGGCCCCTACAACCTAGGAAGTACGATCCGTACAAATAGACGCACTCCATACAAATTGTAAAAAAGATCATACAACTCGTATATACAGTTCCCATGTATTCCCGGCAGCAGTTTAGAACCCGGCAAGTACGATTCGTACAAACGGCACTCCATACAGCTCTTTTTTTACAAGAGCCAAAAAGTGCCGGAAAAACCTTGTACGCCCCGAAAACAGTACGAGACAGACCCCCTCATGTAAGCGTCGTACACCCCATGAATACAGGGGTACGGTGCGTATGTATGGTGCATACGGATGGCACGGAAAGTGGGGTACGGTGCGTACATACGCGATGAAGGGGTACTGGTTGTATACGCACTGTACAAGCACCGTACCCCAAAATCGCGTATGTACGCACCGTACCCCAAAATCGCGTATGTAGGCACCGAACCCCAAAATCGCGTATGTACGCACCGTACCCCAAAAATGCGATTTTGGGGTACGATGCGTACATACGTGATTTTGGGGTACGGTGCGTACACACGCAATTTTGGGGTACGGTGCGTACACACACGATTTTGGGGTACGGTGCGTACGTACGCGATTTTGGGGTACGGTGCGTACATACGTGATTTTGGGGTACTGTCCGTACATACATAATTTTGGGGTGCAGTGCGTACATACGCGATTTTGGGGTACTGTGCTTGTACAGTGCGTACACGACCAGTACCCCAAAATCACGTATGTACGCACCGTACCCCAAAAATTGCGTACGTACTTTGCGTACATGCGCGATGTTGCGGTACACACCATACACACGCCTCGCATGTGGGGGGACCCCTGTACGCCTCATACCCCTATACGACCCGTACCTAGGTATGAGTCGTACCCCCAGAACGAGTCATACCAGGGTACGAGGCGTATAGGGGTTCGCTTCGTTGCCCGGTACGAGTCATTCCCTGTATACAGGCCATTTTCCATACAAATCGTATGCTGACAACCCGGTACGAATCGTACTTGACGGGTTGGACAGCCTTTTTACAAATTGTATGGTCTTTTTTACAAGTCCGTGTCGTACAGCTTTTCCCGATCTGATTTGTAAGGATCGGGCCGATCTGTATGTATTTTTCCCGTACAAATCGTACTACACGGGTTGGAAGGGACTTTTACAATTTGTATGGAAAAAAATACAAATCCTATTTGTATGGAAAATAAAAATCCAGGATCAGGATCGGCCCCCAAGTCTTCCAAATCAAACAAATTAGACGATTTGCTAAAGGAATCTAAAGGAGCTGAATCAAACAAATCATAAGATTTGTTAAGGGAATTCAAAGGATTAAAACACTTAGCTATCCTTTTAAGATTCCACACCCGTCCATCAGTGAGGCGAACAGAATTATTCATGACTTCCACAACTTGCATAGGCTCATAAAAATGACTTTCCTCCTTAGGAGCTTTACCGGGTTTCTTAACTCTTACCCACTGTCCAATAACAATATCAACATCTTTCACATTATGCCTGGCATCATACCAAACTTTACTCTTGAAATGTGAAGCCTGACTTTTTTCCTTAACCAAATTTTCAGACCAGTTAACGACATTAGATTTAAACAACCATCCAGGTGTAAATTTTGTTCTTGGATTTCTACCACGCATGAGAACAAAAGGAGGATAACCCGTGGCTTCACATATAGAGGTTCTGTAAGACCAAACCATTTTTAACACCTGAGTTTCCCAATCCTTGTTACTAGAAGACATCTGAATGGTGTTTTTGATAACCCGGTTGAAGCGCTCCACCATGCCATTGCTATTTGGGTTATACAAAGCAGTGGTTTTGTGTTTGATACCTAATCTATCAAAGTACTCTTTTTCCTTACTGGACATAAACTGAACACCATTGTCACTTAATAAAACGGAAGGAATGCCCTCCAAAGTGAATGAATTATCTAAAAATCGTAAAACAGTATTAGTATCTGCTCTATTTACAATTTTTACAAAAGAACACCTTGAGAACAAATCCATCAACACTAAAATATACTTCTGGTAATTTCCAATGGGACCCATAATGTCAATAGCCGCGTGCTCCCACGGTGAATTAGGTCCTACCATAGTTCCCATAGAAGGCTTACACGTTACCAAAGATTTATCAGCAGCTTGACATGATTTACAATTTCTCACAAATTTATCTATATCAACATCCATTGCAGGCCACCAAAATGAAGTTTTAACTGTGCGTTTTGAACGGACAATGCCAAAATGTCCCTCATAACATAAAGCCATGATGGACAAACGCAAAGTTTTGGGAGGTATGACCCTTTCGCCAATATTACCATCCCTAACACTTAAATCAAATCTGATCTCCCAAAAAGACTTTAAAGGATGTTTACTATCCACTTTCCTTGGCCAGGACTCAGCTAGATGTGATTTCACCAAAGTTAACTCATCATCCTTAAGATATTCATCATCCTACTTCTCCTTCAAAATGCCTGCACCTTCCAAATCCTGAACATAAGCCACCTGAAAAGAGTTCCACAATTCATCTTCACATTCTTCAAGCTGTTTTGGCATTCTAGACAGTGTCAGTTCAGTTTCTAAAACTTTATTCGATTATTTAAAAAAACATTCATAAAAGCACATGATATATATGGTAAACAGACATAATATCGACTCCAAAATATAGACTGGACAAAATATTGACTGGACAGAATATAGACATCAAAAATATCGTTTTTAAGGTAAGTAATGTAATATCGAATGTTAAAAATATAGATAGTTAAAATATCGAAGTATATAATATAGGTAATTAAAAATATCTAATTTTTAATAGTATCTAATTTTTTATAATGTTTTTAATGTTATTATATGTGTGAAATTGTGTATTTATGTTATCATTAATTTAAAAAAATGAAATTTGTTTTTTTATTTATTGCGTCATAAAATTCGTAGCGGGTTGTGGGTTTATAGGGGAATAGGGTGGGAAGTAATTTAATTATAATTAATTAAATATGTACATTTATTTATTGGTATTATTTTTCAATTAATTATTAATTAATTTATATTTGGTAAATAATTAAATTTTAATTGGCAATTAATTTTAATTAATTGAATAATTGCTAATTATGTTAATTTTACTATTTTATTTCCCGTAGCGGGTTGTGGGTTTATAGGGAAATTGGGTGGGAAATAATTTAAATAAAATTAATTAAATATGTTAAAAAATGTATTGGTATTTTTTTTAGAATTAATTGTTAATTAAAAATTTATGGGTAATTAATTAAATTTTTATTGGCAATTATTTTTATTTAATAGATTAATTGCTAATTATGTTAATTTTACTTATTTATTTTCAGTACCGGGTTCAGGGTTTATAGGGGAATAGGGTGGGAAGTAATTTATTTATAATTAATTAAATAATTCAATTTATTTAATTGTATTTAATTAGAAAAAATAGATAAATAAGTTTTAATTGTTAATTAAATAAATTTTAATTTGTAATTAATTTGGATTACTAGGTAAGAAATAATAATAATTAATTTTAATTTATAATTTTAATTAATTAATTGTTATATTAAAATAAATTGGTAATTACTTTAAAATAATTTGTTATAGATATTAATTTATATTTTTTAAAATAATATATGAAGTATTTAATTTCCCTACTGTTGCACTCTTTGGAGTGGGTATAGTAATTTTTACCCCTACGCTATCCAACGCTTTCCGTACTGTTGCACCCACTGGAGTGGGAATAGTAATTTTTACCTCTACGCTATTCAACGCTTTCCCTACTGTTGCACCCACTGGAGTGGGAATAGTAATTTTTACCCCTACGCTATCCACCGCTTTCCCTACTGTTGCACCCACTGGAGTGGGAATAGTAATTGTTACCCCTACGCTTTCCAACGCTTTCCCTACTGTTGCACTCAGTGGAGTGGGAATAGTAATTTTTACCCCTACGCTATCCAACGCTTTCCCTACTGTTGCACCCACTGGAGTGGAACTAGTAATTTTTACCTCTACGCTATCCAACGCTTTCCCTACTGTTGCACTCACTGGAGTAGGAATAGTAATTTTAACCCCTACGCTATCCAATGCTTTCCCTACTGTTGCACCCACAGGAGTGGGAATAGTAAAGTTTACCTCTACAATATCCAACGCTTTCCCTACTGTTGCCCCCACTGGAGTGGGAATAGTAATTTTTACCCCTACGCTATCCAACATTTTCCCTACTGTTGCACCCACTGGAGTGGGAATAGTAATTTTTACCTCTACGCTATCCAACCCTTTCCCTACTGTTGCACCCACTGGAGTGGGAATAATAATTTTTACCTCTACGCTATCCAACGCTTTCCCTACTGTTGCACCCACTGGAGTGGGAATAGTAATTATTACCCCTACGCTATCCAACGCTTTCCCTACTGTTGCACTCTTTGGAGTGGGAATAGTAATTTTTACCCCTACGCTATCCAACGCTTTCCCTAGTGTTGCACTCACTGGAGTGGGAATAGTAATTTTTACCCCTACGCTATCCAACGCTTTCCCTAATGTTGCACTCTCTGGAGTGGGAATAGTAATTTTTACACTTACTCTATCCTACGGTAATAATATTGATTATTATTTAATTATATTATGTTACTATATATATATGTTTTAACAAATATGATTGTAAACATTTTTTTTTAGAACTTTTATTAATTATTTAAATATTATAAGGTAATTTAAGTATTTTAAAGTATGTTTTAGTAATTAATTTTTAATATTAATTTAATTTAACACTGTTTTTAATAAAGTCGATATTTTAATTAACTATATTTTTGTAAACGATATTTTGTAGTCGATATTTTTGTACTTACCTGTTTGTAGATACAAACTCGATATTCTGTCTGTCGATATTTTGTCAACGATATTTTTTCATCTCAATATTATGTCCCTCGATATTTTTTCAGTGATCCGATATATATACAGTATACATCCATAGATTCTAACATAGGGGTAGATTCCGATTCGGGAAAAAAAACGTCCGTACGATTTGTATCCGGAGCCCTCTCCGTACGAATCGTACCCGTCCGTCCGAGTCGCGAAGTACGATCCGTATTCCGTGAATCCGTCCGAATCGTCGCGATCCGTACGTATTGCAAGGCTGAAACCATGAACCGTATGACTCGTACACATGCCGTACGACCCGACGAGTACGATCCGGACCGGGGTATGAGGACGCGATTCGTACGGTCCACGTCAGGTAAGGGCGAGTCGTATGGAAAAGCACACAAACGCATACACACCGTACGGTCCGTACCCCCCATAATCGCAGGGGTATGCACTGTACCCCTGCGATCATGGGGTGTACGAGCCGTACCCCCATTGTACGATCGGTGTACGAGCCGTACCCCCATTGTATGATCGGTGTACGAGCCGTACCCCCATTGTACGATCGGTGTACGAGCTGTACCCCATGTACGATCGGTGTACGAGCCGTACCCCATGTACGATCGGTGTACGAGCCGTACACCCATCGTATAATGGGGGTACGGCTCGTACACCGATCGTACAATGGGAGTACGGCTCGTACACCGATCGTACATGGGGTACGGCTCGTACACCGATGGTACAATGGGTGCACGGCCCGTACACCGATCGTACAATGGGGTACGGCTCGTACACCGATCGTACAATGGGGTACGGCTCGTACACCGATCGTACAATGGGGGTACGGCTCGTACACCAATCGTACAATGGGGGTACGGCTTGTACACCGATCGTACAATGGGGGTACGGCTCGTACACCGATCGTACAATGGGGGTACTGCTCGTACACCCCATGATCGCAGGGGTACGGTGCATACCCCTGCGATCATGGGGGGTCCGCACCGTACCCGGGGGGGCCGTTCCGTACCTGTTTCGGCGCGAACTCTGCTGTTACGGCTGTATTTAGCTCCCATAGAAAAAGGGTCATACGGTGCGTACCCGACACGTATCGTACTTGCTGGGTCGTAAAAACCAGCCGCGAACCGTACAGATGTCGTGTACAGCGGGTTCCGAGGGAGAATCGTACGGAGATTAGAGTCGTACGGTGTCATGTACGACTCGCACGGAGTACGGCTCCTGGTACGAATCATACTTCGTCGTATGTACGGGACGTTTACAGGTACGATTCGTGCGGGGAAAAAACGCTCCGTACGACGACTCGGAGTGAATTTTACCGGATCGGAATCGACCCCATAGTGTCGCTAATAAAAACAGTAGAGGTTGCGAGAATGCGGATACAGTGCAAATTCATGTAACAATAGGGCTACGGGAAAGTTAAAAGACCATGCTTTTTGTAGTAGCTATTGATTTCAAGATGTAGGTTGCAGTGAAAAAACAAATATCTGGTTCCTCTAAAAAAAACAATAACCTCATAGCCGCTTTCACCGTTGTTATTGCATTTTTTTTAAATAGGGGTTTTAAATAAGCAATACGGAGATGTAGGAAGAGGTCACAAATAAATAGGAAATGAACAATACTCTGCTTTGTAATTCCATCACATGGGCAAGGTATAGAGGGATGGCTTTTCATAAGAGGGAATGCCACCAGATGGTGTACAATGCCAAGCCTTAGTCTAGTGAGGACAAACCGATGCGATGGTCTAGTAACTACCTTTAAGTAATTCTGAAAACCAAATGTAACCATGTTGGAATAATAATACTGAGGGATCGTTAACAACATGCTAGCGTCTCTACGTACTTGAGCTTTCTTCCTCAGATAGATACACTTAAGCTCTCTCTTGGGGATGTCAGATAAACTAGCGGGATCATCCGAGATATTTATATTAAATAGATCCCTGGCAGTTGACACAACATAGTTGATCCATGGGATCTGTGAGCTTTTATCTAAGCGAAGGCAGTCACCAATAATACTTCTTGTAAAGCTGGTTTCTTCCTTCTGCCAAATTGCTCTCCAGGCCATCAATGGTCTTAAACTAAGTAGATCTGACAAATACTCTAACCCCACCTCCTGGTGTGTTATCTCGGTGGAAGCTGACGCAGGCAGACATAAGAATTTTTTATAAAACAATTTTCCTTAACTTGTCAATCCACATGACGGCACTTCCTCCATACACCAGAACCATAAAGTGCGATTGAGACACATCTATGACGATATATGTACAACATGACTTATAAACAACGGTCCCCCAGCTTAATTGCAAATTTAGATATTCCATAAGCACTGTTAGACATCTTGGCTTTGACATTGGTTATCTTACGAGACTACGTGCCGTTACTGCTAAAAGTTATACCTAAGTAGCAGAATTTTTTTACATTTTCTATCTTTTGGCCTTCAATAAAAAAGGGTCTCAACTTCCTCATTTTGTTTCCGCATGACATAGTGAAAGTTTTAGTATTATTAATCTTTAATTTCCTATCCTTAATAAAACCCGCAAACCTGTCCATTAGTCACTGCAGGCCACAGGGGGTTCGTGATAAAAGTACAGAATCGTCAGCATACAACAAAATCGGAATGGGCTGACCATCTATTTGAGGGGCATCAGAGTTAACCAACTTAAGCTCTGCGTCAATTGCGTTAATAAAAAGAGAAAAAAGAAGAGGTGCAAGTACGCAACCTTGTCTTATGCCTAAATTAACTCTAATACTGTCAGTACATTCACCCCCTTGGCCGTACCTTATACAAGCAGATAACTTAGAATACAATCTCGCCAGGAAATAGATGATCTCAGCGGGGGCACCTTGTTCTAATAGGGTCGTCCATAGTAGGGAGTGATCTACCAAATCGAACGCGCTGCTTAGATCTGCAAAGCAGAGGTAGACCGAACCCTGCTTGGCACGTGTATACTTCCCTATTATGAGATCTAGATTTATGCATTGTTCAATAGTTCCGAGCTCCTCTCGGAACCCAAATTGGGAATGCGCGAGGACTCCACTATCCTCAGCCCATTCCTCTAACCTGGCCAACAGCACCCGACTCATTATCTGGAGGGATGAATCTAGAAGGGAAATAGGTCGGTAATTTTTCGCCTTGGGCCTATCTCCCTTTTTATAGATTGGGATGATTACTGCTGATTCCCTCCAACGGCCGCATTAAAAACTTTAGTCAGGACCGGGCCCCATAATGCCCTATCCGCCTTACACAGGTCGATAGGCACCCCATCGGGTCCGGGGGCTTTCCCTCCCTTGCTACACCTGATGGCGTATTCCACCTCTGTTACTGTAATGTTTAAGGGGATAACAGGTCATGAATCGTCTTTCCCCCCGGTTGAATCAACCACTTCCCCTTGATCAAAAATATTCGTAAAGTGTGAGACCCAATGTTCCTCGCTAACTTGGGCGGTAAGAACTAGGGTCTCATCACTCTTGAGGAAGTGGCTATTGACCGTGTCCCAAAAGAGTTTGTTATTTGATAGTTCTACGGCTCTGGTCATGTGATCCCAGGCTGCCTCTTGTAGTTCACGCCTCCTTCGCTTCAGCTGCTCTTTGTAGGGAGCCCTAAGATTAGAAATGCACAACCTATCCCTGGGCCTACTAGATAAGGCTTTCTTTAACTTCCGTAGTGACTCTGGACAAGCGGAATTAAACCACCCTATCGTTGGTTTCTTGTTACTGTGCTTTGTGGTGGTCAGGATGTTATCTATTAATGCTTATCCTATTAAAACTGGTTAAAATCCCCGCTGGGTCTGTATTGCCGTCCAGACAGACATACAGATCGGGCAGACTTGCCGCCACAATTTTTGCCAAGAGTTTTTCAGAGTTATCTCCTCTCCATTTTATCCTATGACCATTTGGTCTACATGGGACAATATCATCAACAACAGTTTTGGCTGGTAATGCTTTATTACCCCAGATAGATAATTATAGTGTGATACAATTGTGATCACTGATCGCAAGATCCAATACCACCGGAGTATCACAATAAGTACTAATGTCATATGAGATCAACAAATGGTCAATAATAGTGGCTGAGTTCCTCCCGGTAAAAGTAGGGACGGCATTTCCCTCTCTATCTTTAGCAGTCTGTAATATTATTAGATCATATTTTGCTAGAACAGAATTCAGTGACTCTCCATAGATACTGTGGGTAAAATGGGGGCATCCCTCACCTCTGTCGTCATTAACCCCACATACCTTGGTCGGTGATAGAGGGCACGTTGAGATATTAAAATCCCTGCACCAAATAAATGCAAAATTAACACGATTATCCTGACAGATCTTATCAAGAGCCTTCTCTAGTTCATTAACTACAGATGAACGTGAAGAATCAAACAAGATATTGTAGTGATTGATTAGCAGGATGTTGCGACCATTTTTATGGTGTAGCCATATCACTTGTGAATGACAACCGACCTTTTCATGTGAGATAACCTTCACTGAGAGGTTAACCGAAAGTAAAATAAGAAGTCCGCCCTTGGCTCTACCCATAGTCGATTTCTGTGCTGGTAAGTTGAATGAAACGAATCCCTCATAATTTATATTTTCCACACACCATGTCTCTTGGAGGCATAATATGTCATAATTATTGACAAAGTCTCTCCAACCAATTCTAGACAGAAAATCAGCTAAACAATTCTCTTTCCCAGGTAAATATTCCATTTTATAATAGAAATCCTGCAACTTGATGGCAAGTCTGGCAACTCTTGCAGAAGTATTAATAGTTCCTTCAGAAGTCAAAACCCTGAGTAATGGCTTGTGATCACAGCGTAAAATAAATTTTGTACCCCACACAAAAGCTCTGAAATGGTTTACCGCCCACACACATGCTAAAGTTTCTTTTTCAATGGTAGAATATTTTTCCTCAGTGGGCGATAGTGACCTTAAGGCATATGCCACAATTTGTTCTTTGCCATTCAAACCAATTTGAGATAAAACAGAACCTAAACCTTTAATGCTAGCATCAGTAGTGATGATACTTTGCGCCTCAGGATTAAAACTTTTTTAAAGAAGCGATATTTGTGATGCAGCTTTTTATATCCTCAAAATCTTGTTCGCATTCCACTGACCAAATAAACTTAGTTTTGTTTTTTAAAAGTTGTCTAATATTATACATTCTGGTAGCAAAATTGGGAATATATTTTGAACAAAATTCAGCTAGACCAATGAAAGATCTAACATCATCCTTCCCTTTTGGAGAAGGAGCGCACTTAATCGCATGAATGAGGTTAGGCTTAGGTCTGATCCCATCACAATCAATAACATGACCCAAATAGGTAACATGATCGCTGGCGAATGTGCACTTTGAAAATTCTATGGTCAAACCCTGTGCCTCTAGAATACTTAATAACTTCTCCAGAGTTTTATCATGCTCCGACTTGTCTTTCCCAAAAATAAGAATATCATCTTGGAAACATTTGGTGTTTTTAACGGTGGAGAATAACCTGTGCATTAAGCGCTGAAAAACAGCAGATGCCAGGCCGAAAGGCATTCTTTTAAATTGAAAAAAACCTTGTGTAGTTATAAAAGTGGTATACTGCTTGCTGTCTTTAAACAATGGAATCTGGTGATATGCGGCACATAAATCAATTGTGGTGAACCACTTAGCACCATCAAGCAAAGCTAGCATTTCGTTTAGTTTTGGCAAAGGGAATTGATTCACCACTATATTTTCATTCAAATGGCGCAAATCCACACACAGTCTCAATTTCCCGTTTGCACGTTTCACCACAACCAAGGGAGAAACCCAAGCAGATGTCTCAATTGGCTCAATTATGTCAGAGGAGACCAATCTATCAAGTTCAGATGCAACATCCTTTCTTAAAGCAATAGGGACACTTCTGACCTTCTGGATTTTGAGAACCACACTATCATTTAAGATTATCTTATGCTCAAAATCCTTTAATTTGCCAATTTTCTTCTGAAACACAGAAGGAAACTTCCTTAACAGTTCCCCACCAGTCTTGGTCCCTTCATCCATCACCAGAACCTTTTTGACTGAATTGGGATCGAGGATTATATGTAATTCACCTTGATCTCTCCACCCCAATACCGACGGTCCCTTCTTAGAAATGTACAACTTGCCAAAAGATTTGCGATTCTTAAACTCGAATTTCAGCCAACGAAAACCAATAATGTCAATCTTTCCACCATTATAACCCTCAGGGTCAATATCAGGAGGAGACAATTTTGAGCCAATTCTGTCAACAAAAGTGTTGCGCCAAACATCCTCATATATATAGTATAGGGCGAACCGGAGTCCGCATAAACTCTCACACGCACACCACCAATGTGCATCCAACATTCAGGCTTATTGTCAACCAATAAACATCCATCCCGAATGTTGAGAAGGAGTTTCTTTTTTTGGACCACTGCACATTCAGAGGCTTGATCATCACCACTAGAGGAGTTGTTATCAGAATCCATATCCTCTTGAATACATTTGACAGTCCTAGTCTTCCTTCTACAAGCTTTGGTATAATGGCCATAAAGACAACAAGCACCACATTTACTCTTCTTGGCTGGACACGACTTAGCAAAAGCCAAATGCTCAGAACTCCCACACCTGTAACATTTTGGAGTCTCTCCACTCATTTTAGGTTTTGCCCATGTTTCATTCTTTTGTTTAAAGCTACTGTTCTTTTTAAAACTGGAACTAACTTTAGCAATAACATCTTTGCTAGTGCGATCTGATTTCAAAGCACATGCACACCTGCTAGAAGTTTCAGCTTTACGAACTAAAGCTAAAATGTCATCTAGACAAGCGTCGCCATTCATCCATAAACGTTCCTGAATGGCAGGATTATTGGCATGCATGACAACCTGATTACAAATCAAATCTTCTAGTAACGCACCAAAAGCACAATCATTCCCCATCTTTTTCAATTCACCAACATAGTCATCAACCGTTTCATTTTTAAACTGTTTCCTTTGAAAGAATTTGTATCGCGTAATACCGATAGAGACCTTGGGGGCAAAATACTTATCTAAATTAGACAAGGCAATAGTGAAAACATTACTATCCCCACCCCCAACAATGGGTTTGTTCATCTGATTATAGCATTTAAGGCCTTGCGGACCCAAGGAATGTAAAAGAATATGCTTCTTTTGTTTAGCCGACATTTTACCATCAGAGTCCACAGTCTCGATATAATTTAAAAAATAGTCTTTCCACTCCAACCATTTCGAATCCGGTGCAGAAACTTTTGACCAGAAGTCTTGCGGATTACTTAAAGAAAAGGTTTGTTGACTCATGTTGAAATGAAACAAAGGGTGATGTTTCAATAATAAAGCTTTTTGGTGGAATTGTTCATAGAGAAAGTGTTTTCTTAATGTGTTTTCTTAAAATAATAAACTGATAAAGAACCTTTCTTCACTGTCCTTTCTTCACCACCAGAAGAGTTCAAATCCAGGAAATGTAAAAAAATCCAGACAGAAATGTCAAGGTGTAGTCCAAGTAGCAATCTGTTAAAACCAATTGAAATTAACAAGACAGTACCTTAAAACGCTTTTGTTAATCGCTTTTTCAAAAGTCTGAATCCGATTCAAACCACTTGAGTTGTTCCAGTTGCTTCCTGAAACTCGAGTAGGCCTGCCCAATCCAAAATAGCTGCCGCGTATGACGCGTCACGTTCACGTAGAACGTTTGACGTAGGAAGAGTGCCAAGAATCTTCACAGGACAAGCACGGACCTAAGAGCGTGAAGAGCAAGTCACGAGCATCGTTCGACGAGTTCGGCGCTGAAGGCAAACTCGCGCGCCGACTCAGAGTGCATCCTTCAAAATATAACGGTGAGTACTCCCAGACACGGAGCGCCAAAGCGTTTGCCAATGTCAAATAGTTATAATTACGCCAAAAACTACACTCGAACTGTGCTCACCCAAAACAGCTTGTAGTCACGTAGTCTTTGTCACTTGTCCGCCTTGAAGCACTTCCCAACGTCGTCTCTGCTCACTAACACTAATCCACACCGAACCAGCTTATATATAAAAAAAAAAAGTTGAGGCATTGAAGCTTGGAGATGTAGAGATCCCGATCGTCGCCACTTGTTGTATTGAAGAAAGACACTTCAAATAGGTTCTAATAGTTTAATCCTAAGCGAGCAGGTACACAGCCAGACAGGTAGCAGAACAGTAATCAATTGAATAACCCAGAATGCATATGACATATATAGAACATAGTGAACTGTGTTCCATAGAACGTGGAATGAACACAGTTAAAGAGATATTACATAATACACAACATAACAATTGTTCAATATTAACATTGTTCAATTAGTCTTTCGGGTCTTTTTGAAATTCTTTCTGATCTCCTTTGTATCCACTGATCTTGTTGATAATTTGGTTGTATGTTACTCTGTACATTGCCTGTTGCAACTTTCCTAAAGAAATACTTGTTTCTTGTAATTGTTCTGCTATCATTTTCTGCAGTCATTGCTGTGCCATGTATTTTGTACTATATCTGTCCTGGTATATCCCATGAATGTCCCTTCAACATTCTTTATCCTTGACATTCTTTTACATCTCACATTATGATGTCATTTATACATCATTACACTCACCTTCAAGTAAGGCAACAAAAACAAACACTTAGAGAAAAGAGTCAGAGTGGGAACAGTGGCGGTTTGGGGCATATTACATCGGAGAGGTACAAAGTAACCATTTTACAAATAAAATAAAAAAATTCACTTACCTTACACTGCCACTGGATGCTCTGCAGCCCAACTTTGATGATCTGTAGCACGTCCTCCGAGCGTGAAGCTTCCTGCCAACTTTCTGATCCAATCAAGACGCTAAAGCGACTTGATTGGCTGGAGCCAGCTAGCTCTGCACGCCAAATGGCACTCCAGCCCAGCTGTCCAAGACAGCCGGGATAGAGAGGTTTGAATTGCGCATGTCGAAGTTGTAGCCAGGTAGCTGGCAAACCGATGTCCTCTTCAAACTTAAGTGGCAACTCCTCACTGGGGCCATTCGTTAGCAGCAGTGATGCACTAGCCCCGCCCTGCCTCACACACCATCAGCTGGCAAAGAGTAAAAAATAAAACAGTAATAAAATCATTTTATTACCGTTTTATTTTTCAGGCTTTCTGCGCAGCCGTGTGGTGGCGTGACGCTCTTCTGCTCCAATGGATGACCGCCTCTGAGTGGGAAGTATCTAGCCTCTCATATTCATGGCTGTCCTGAGCTGGCATTGTCAACTAGATCACAGACCTGAATATGGTTTGTTGATGACTTCACTTTTCTGCCATGCAGCATTGTGAATGACCAGGATTCTGCTAAACATTTACCTATTTTTGCTCCTTTGGCAATAATCAGTAAAATTCCCTTGGGATTCGGATGCTTAAGGGAACACGTGTTTCATGTTTTAGAGCTACGCTTGTCACTGGTAAAACGTTTAATTCTGATTATTAATGAATATTTATTTTAAGAGCTATGGTGCTTTACTGTTTATGATGTGGCAACTGTTTTGTATATGTTTGTTTTGCAATGATTTAAAAAAAGCAAACTTGAATGGAGTAATATGAATCTGGTCATATATGCATTGCCAGTGTAACAGTATAAAAAGCCATACCTTTTTGATAGGTGCCAGTTTATAAGGGCTTGTGGGACTTGGTCCCGACCAAAAATTAATGATATGTGCCCAGGAGTTGGGCTAGGACTTTTCACTATTTTTCTGGGTGATTGTACGTAGGCTCATGCCTACGTACAATCACAAGGTGTGAAAGAGTGTTCAGCATTTCGAAAAGGGAATGAGGTGGGGTGTCAGAGATATATAAGGCTGTAATTCAAGCTATGTCTCATTTCTCATACTTCTAGCAGCCAATCATTACAATGTTCAAGACAGAACATTAACTTTGTTTAACTTTTTAAATGCACCAAGCATGTGTCACCTTATTTTAAAATGATTCATATGGTCAGCTCCGCAGTACGTGGAAAATATACACGTTATTTACATTAGTTAAATACCTTAAATGTTTTTTTCACGTTTCCATTTGGAATAATATTCAGTTCATTTTTATAATGCTGACACATCCAGGAGGCCTCTGAGTGCACCAGTTGATTCAAAACATGATGATATACCACTTAGGTTCCTGCATGTGGTTTATATATGAAAATATGAACTATGAATCACATACTTACGTGCATATGCTGTACACATTGCCACGTTTCTGCCTCACCTGTAAATGTAAAGGAGGGGGCAATAAGGTTGTAAGAGCCCTTCTTTTAATGAAGTGATAGTGAGTCACATTGCCTACTCTAATTTCCCCCCTACCTATTTTTGTTAGAAATTTGACCCTGATTACATGCTTTAAGGGATGGAAAACATGAGCGCCATAACTGGTTGGTTGATGCAACACAAAATGTATAAATACATTGCTTATTTATTGTTCTGGAAGAAGGATGAGTTCTTTCATTCCTGTGCTCTTGCCCTTGGCCCATCATGTATGTAAGAGAATACTGTGGGGTACTCTTATCATTTGACACCTTCCCTATGGAACAGCTCATATGACCTGGGCCCAATCAGTAACTTGGTGAACCTGAACTATAACCTTTGTTAGATGTCCTTCTGTGTAGAATGCAGGACCTGCCTAAATAATCGAGACTGCATTCTTGTCTGCAAACATGGTAAGGATTCTATTCTGTATGGGTACTGTCTTTTGGTGAAATATAATTTTCTTCATGTGTATATCAAGTATGCTTCTAATTGAGTTTGTATAGAGAGTCATGCAGCAAATATAAGCAGAAGGGCCTGAATTCCACTGCACGATCCCTATATCAAAACAAAAGGCCTGATTACGAGTTTGGCGGTCCTGGAGTGGCCCGTCATGGCATGGCCCCACTCCAGGACCACCAAACAGGGCCGCCGCCAGCCCACCAGATTACAAGTTTTTCGTGGTCTGGCGGGTGGTCGGCATGGTAGTCCTGTGGTGGTGCCTTTTCAAACTCACCTATACATGCCACAGCGTGTTCCAGCACGGCTGGAACTGGGAGTGCATGCACAACATGTGCCCCCCTGGATGCAGCCCCATGCATAGAGCATGAGGTGGCCCTGTAGGACCCCCTTTGTTTCATGACTGCCTGCAGGTTCATGGAAGAAGAACCTTCATGACACTGCTGGCGGTCCTGAAACTTGTAATATGCATGGTGGTGCTGCAGAGGCACCACCAGCATATTGTGAGCCCCTGACAGCTATGGAATCGCCAGGGAATGCTGTTACCTGGCGATTGCAGCGGTGCAATGACGGTCTGACTGCAAAAGTTGCAATACGGCGGTCAAACCGCTGGTGCGGCAGTGGCTGGACCTCCATCACCACACCCCTGCGAGTTTGGCGGTCTTCGGATTCCAAACTCATAATCAGGCCCAAAATCAAAATGACATTGCATTACTGATCAATAAGGACCTTCACAGTTAACAAAGTTTTCAGCTTTCACTCAAAATATATATTTTTTATATGAGTGTATGGGATGTGTACATGGGGCATGGGTTCCTAGAATAAAATGTGTTATGCAGCCAAAGCCTCTTTGAAAACGTACTAATCTGTGTTTTCAATATGTTCCTTTGTTGTACTGCTTGTACCACTCTTAACTAAATATATTATCATAAAAATAACAGAAGAAATAAACCTGCAGCAAATAGATACTTAAGACCTACTATCTTTAAAAATATTTGAGAAAATACGAACACTATTACTTCCTTTTATTCTTTTTTTTATATACAGTAATGAATGTTCTCGGTTATTGACTGCCCATTACGACCAACTACAGTAATAAAAAAAGCCAAAACATGTGTTTTCCTTAAAAAGATGAAGTTTAGCTTTTTAGACTGGGGCGTGCTTTGACATAAACGTTGCTATGTGTGCGATCATTGTGTTGCAGTGTTTGCATAATATAGGGATTTAGTCTTTCAAAGTCCAGGTTTCATTATGTTGTTTAAAGTCTACCATAACGAAAGCCGATGTTACAATGTTTATATTGTGTGTCTGCCTCTGTATTTCCCCTTTTTATTCAGCTGAGTGGGTCAATTTCACTTAAAGTATGTGTAGAAATATTAAGTGCTTCTTACAGGCTGTCGGGAAGTCTCGCTAGATTGTGATTTGGCATGGAATAGTTAAACGACAAGCACTACCTCGTTAATTTGTGCAACTCCTGAAACATTTCAGCGCGAAGTACTTGTTTTTGCTGCGGTCAGCAGATTCCGGCGAATGATAGATTATACAGCAGGTGTGAATTTCGCAAGATTTGCCACGGCTGCAGTTTCACAGAACCGTCTGAGTTCTGGGAAAGGGCCATGCTTTGGTACCAGGGGACTTTGGTTTAAATCCCACTGTGACCAACTCAGGCGCTGTATGTTTCATTAAGAAAACATTGGAAGTGTGATGGGTTGCATCATACAGATAATGTTCATATTGCATGGTTTTGGAATAGCAAAGGTGCACAGTGGTAGCCTCCCCCTCTGATGCTTTTCATTTCTACGTCTGTCCTTTAATACAATGAAAGGGATGTTTTGTCTAAAACTGAGATTCTTTGATTTCATTTTGGTTCTGCAAATACCCCACTTTACCTACCTCTCCTTGACTACTTCTTATTATTTATTATTAGCACTTATAGAGTGCATGGCTACTCAGAGAGGTACAACACAAAAAATTATGATGTCAACGCACCATTACTGTATAATATTTAGAAAAAGCCAGGTTTTAAGCCCCTTCCTAAAGGATAGCAGCCGGTTTTCAGAGCAGAGGGACAAGGGCAGGGTATTCCTTGAGTACAGCTGCCCTATATGAAAAGAAACACCCTTCCGAATCTTTCCCTCCCGATTCTGGGATCGTTTGCCAAATATGCATCGGGGGAACGAAGAGTTCTTTGAGGAAGATAGAAGGAGAGCAAAGATTGAGAAATCGAGAGTCCATTGCCCCACAGTGCCTTGTGGGCAATGAAAAGGCACCTGAACTTGATTCTCTCAACCACAGGTAGCCGATGTAGAGAGTTCTACTTTGGTTCCAATTTATTTAGCACTAGTACTATTTAAAAGTAAGCTTAAACCAAGGGTCTCCAACAAGTGGCTCCGGAGTTACTGGTAGCTCTCCAATGGTTTACCTATGTGTAGCCAAATTTAGCAAATGGGAAGCTGTTGTTGATTTAGGTATGTTTACGAAATTGAAAAGGATGTATTTAAAAGTAAAATGTGTGCTCAGAATTGACATACCCATGTTTGCAGAAGAAATATATTTACAGCTGATATTGGAACAGTAAGGTGTGCTGCACGGGGAAGCATTATTGCTGATGTTCTTTCTTAGTTGCCAGTGGGCATTGCATACATGACTGCTATACTTGTAGAAGCATTCAAAATTTAAATCGATAACACTGTTTTTAACAGCATGACTGGTTGCCTTGCCTGATGCACTGAGGCAGTCAGCGCTAGTAGTTCTGCATGAATTGACCACTATTGAACCTTGGCTTAAGTCGTCACTATTCTAACACTGATAATTTGTAATAGTAGCTCTGGATGGATTTTCATTGAACTAAGTGCTCTTATTAGAGAAAAGGTTGGAGACCCTTGCTTACTAATCTCCCTGCAGAACTCTAACTTCCCATCGTATTTCTAGCATCACCACAATTACCTGTAAATCTAGGGCTCTCACATCCTGCATGCATGAATTCACAGTAAATTGGCAATTTCTGGATATTCTGGAACTTGTTTCACTGAGTGAATAAAAAATCATGGACTTGTCTGGCTACAAATCTGTGGCAGAGCAGGATACTTTGTATTTTTACGTCAAACTTAAGGACCATGAGTTGAACAACTGGTTCTCTTATTGTGCAGTCCTACATTTACCATTATATAGGTACAATTTAAATCACAAATAAATCACACAATGCAAAGATCATGCAAAACATAAACTCTTCAAACATTTGATTGGACACTTGTAACATTGAAAACGAATTGCATTTAGGTAAAACATATATTTCAATTATCGGAAAATAACATAACTCAAGCTAATAAAAAATAAACATTTTGGTCAGTCCTGCATGGGTGTATCAAACCTGTTACCTGAATATCATGTATATGTAACTGCCATAGTAAGTTCTTTGGGCCATTTACAAGAGGAGTCACGGATATGAAAAGTATGTTGAAAAGAGGGTGTCTCGAACTATTATATTTGGAGGTAGGCCCTTAAGATGTTCTACGTGTTCACAATTCTTAAGGGAAAAGGGGATATTTCCCCCTCACTATAAAACCCTAAAATGTCCTGGCTTTCCTCCTACTCTTTCGACATTTGGTTGTTTATTTTTCCTTTGTGTGCTCAGAATCCTCTTAGAAGAACAGAATTATGGGATCCCCACACTGTACTCATTGTTTGAATGGAAAACATCTTGGGCCTTATTTATGAAGGCCTTGCGCCGCCGGTGCGGCACTTTTAACATGGGAAAAAGTGACACACCGGTGGCGCAAGGCCTTCATAAATAAGGCCCCTTATCTGAAACCAAGCTTGCTGATTTGTGGAGAGCATATCGCAATTGTAACCTATTCACTCCACAACTGTGCGAGTACAATCATAGGATATTCAATTGTTTTTCATGTGACTTCCTTGGAATTACTGTTCTTGCAGCAAATCAATTTTTCTTTTGGCATCTTATTATTGCCCTTCATATAAGCTGCTTAACTTCCAAATATGTTTGCATTTTTGGGGCAGATGGCGATTAGGAACATCAGTGTTTCTTTCATCGTTAGGTGTTGTTTTGCTAACCCGTTAGGTTTAGCATTGGCAAAGACCTTTTGATTTTCCTTATATATATTTATTATCCTTACTTATTGGGGCTTTTAGGCAGCCCTTTTCACCCGTTAGCCTGTTATTCACAGTTTTCCTTCATCCACCACAGCAAACTGCATGGGACAGTAGGACAACCCACTTCAGCCCTTGGATAACTTTACTTTGAGTAATGGCATTCTGCTTTTTCACAACCAGCACATCCACACACAAAGTAGTAATATGAGGCAATATGTGCTTTTTGAGACCAAAATAAATGTTGCTTTTAGTCAATGTCTTTTTATATTGTTGAGGGCCTGGCAGTGCCCAAGGCAAAAAAGATTTGTTAAAAAGTTGACAAAACAAGCATTGGCAAATTCAAAGGTCTGGCAGCCAATGCAAACCTATTGCTTTATCAATGTTTGTTTTAGCATTGCAGCCACAGAGGAGGTATTGTTTCTCTAATTTAATCACTTTTTGGGAGGTTAAGTTTACACTGTATTTTGGTGGATTTCCTTCGGAGGCAACAGTTTGTATTTCTAAGGTATAGATCTCATTTCCTTTGGGTCAGCAATTAGTTTTGTTTCAGTAATATTTCATGTTTGGCCTTATATATTGCCATTAAGACTATTTTAGCACTTTTTTCCATTGGGAAGGACCCACAAGCAAAGTTGAATTTCTAGAATGTAAACTGCTGTATGAAGCATTAGTGTACTTCCTCGTGCTAGCATCAATAATATACACTTACTTTCTTACAGCATAATGAGTTTATGAAGGGAGAGAGTGCCCTTCTCAATCACCTCAAGAGCCCACCTCAATCAGTTCGAAGTCCCCTAATCAATACCTGTCTGTGGCTCACCGAGACGGAATATTATGTTAGTCCAGACAAAGTCTCTCAGCCTCAGCAGTAATGCTCTTTAAAATTGAGATGTAGAAAAAGAAAACCTCCTAAAATATAACATCTGCAGGGATCCCTAGTTCCGTATTTACTGCTCAGATTATCATCAGCACCCTGTTCACTGAGTCTGGATTTTACTCAGATTTTAATTTTGCAATAAACATATTTACAGCTTCTAAATGGGTAACTAAATACACGTTTACTGCTGAAATCAAAACTTAGCGGATTGCCATACAAATGACTAGGGGCCAGATGTAGGTAGGCCGTTACCGATCGGAATCGGCCGAAAATACCGATTTCCGTCCGTTTCCGATCGGTAGTGAGCGTTCGATATGTAGGTGACCAAAAATAGGCAGAATCGGTAATTATACCGATCTGTATATTTACCGAGCAGTAAAATACCGATAATGGAATGTTACCTAGCGGTAATGTTACCTAGCGGTAATGTTACCGATCGGTAATGTCACCGATCGGTAATGTCACCGATCGGTAATGTCACCGATCGGTAATGTCACCGATCGGTAATGTTACCGATCGGTAATGTTACCGATCGGTAATGTTACCGATCGGTAAATAAGATTAGGTAAAATTGAAAATCGAGATGTAGGGAGGCCCAGAAATACCGAATTTGCCTCAAAATCGGTATTTGAGAGTCGGAATTTACCATGGATTCAAATCAGGTGGTAACCAGGTGGAGCCTATAAAAAAGGACCCAAAATGCAATTCAGTTTGCACAATGGCGGCATTCTATGTAATAGCAAGACGTCTACGGCTACGGGAGGAAGGAGAGAGGGAATGGCTGAGACAGGAGCAGGTCTACAGGCAGAGGGTCACCCTGTTCATGCTGACAGAGGAGGAGATAGTACAAAGGTACAGGTTGGCTCCAGTAACCATCATGGAGCTCATCAGGGACCTTAAACCACTGTTGGAGCACCCCACCCCAAGGGCACATGCAATACCAGCACATGTACAGGTGCTGTGCAGCCTCCACCTGCTGGCGTCAGGGAGCTACCAGAGCGTGGTTGCTGTGGCGGGAGGGGTGACCCAGAGCAGCCTCTCAAGGTTTTTTCACAAATTCCTTGACGCCATGTTGCACAGGATGGAGCATTATATTTCATTTCCATCCACCCATGCTGAACTGGTACAAACAAAATCAGACTTCTACCAGATGGCAAGATTTCCCCATATCATCGGATGCATTGATGGGACACACATCCCCATTTGTCCCCCTGCTGCCACAGAATACATTTACCGCAATAGGAAGTCAAGCCACACCATCAACGTCCAGGTGATTTGCGATGCAAAGTACGTCATCACAGACCTTGTAGCTAAATTCCCTGGAAGTACACATGACTCCTATATATTTCAGAACAGCGGCATCTATGAACGGCTGTCAGCAGGGGAATTTGGCGAAGGATACCTCCTAGGTAAGACAGAGTCTGCGACAGCATTCACACATATTGCAGTGAGTTTACAAGTATACATGTGAGTAATGTATTCCCATTTCCCTTTTAGGAGACAGTGCATATGCCCTACGTTCTTTTATTCTCACTCCCTACCTCAACCCCTCCACACCCAGCCAAAGGAGGTATAACCGGGCACATAAAAGTACAAGGAATGTGGTAGAACGGACATTTGGCATCTGGAAGAGCTGATTTAGATGCCTTCACAAGAGTGGAGGCGCAAGGCAGTATACCCCCACAACATGCTGCAAAATCATAGCTGCCTGTGCCATGTTGCACAACTTGGCTGTGAAAAAGGGTACAGAGGTGGAGTTGGAAGAGTACGAGGACCATGACGACGACAATGCCGTGCCTGACATACAACCTGCTGGAGTCACAACACCAAGTGATGGGAGATACAGGCGTGAGGAAATAACAAGCAACTATTTCTGAGTAAGTAATGACACACAGACAAGTTGTGAATGGAAGTAAAGTATTTATCTGTTGGCACGAACTTACAGCACTTAGGTGCAACAAATTAAAATGTACAAAGGTGGGGACAACATGTCCAGGGTTACTTCACCCAAACTTGGAGAGTCACTTTCTCTGCCGCTTCCCAGACACACTGGGATTATCCCCACTGCCTTCCTCCAGGCTTGAAGGCTCAGCTGGGCGCCTCCGGCTCCTACGAGCAGGCACCACAGCACTACCCAAGCTGCTGCGGCTGCTACTGTCCTCTCCTTCAGCCACATCCAGGGCAGCATTGTGAGCAGCATTTGTGATCATCATTGCCTCTAGGGCACTGGTTATTGTGGCTATGCCCCTTGTGACCTCTGCCGTATTTTGTGTTAGGCTTTCCTGCATATTGTTTCCTCTCCTGCATAGCTGTGCAGTGGCAGTGGCAAGGCGATTCAGCGCCCTGTTGGTAGCGTGGGCGTCCCTGCGCCTTGCGTTCTCGATGTGGTCCATCTTATCGCACAGCTGCGTGATAGCAGACGTAATACCAGCAGCTAGGTTGTCATTTGATTTTACCATGTCCCTGCTGCAATTGGCTATATCATTAATGCCCTTCCCCATCACTCCTACAGTTTGATTGAGAGCACGGAATTGCCGGTGGCAGGCCTGGATGGATCTGCCCTGCATGCGCTGGATGCGCACCATGCTTCCCTCCAGCCCCCGGAAGACAGTGCCTTCTCCAGTGCCTCCTGCAGTGCTGGGCATGGGGCGACGTCTGTGCATGGTGTCTTCATGAGTGTTTGCCTGCAGTGCAGCATGAGGCATAGGTGGAGTTTGCTCAGCCTGATCTAATGCTGCCTCCATCAAGGGCAGTGTGGCCACGAGTCGCCTCCTGGCTGGTGGTGTTGCAGGTGCAGCCTGTTGCATTACTGGGGAAGTCTCCGGTGAGAATACCAATGCAGGTGATTGTGACAGGTGTGGGGAGTGTGGAAGGTCGGGGGTGAGGCCTGTCTCCTCCTCCTGTGCAATGCCACTTGTGTCCTCCTCATCTTGCGATGGTTGCACATGGCTTGGCCCTGCCTCCTCTCTCTCCTCCCTCGCTGCTGCAGTCCCTGGTGTCGATGTGCCTTGCTTGGCTGATGGTGCCCCTAGGTGTAAATAAGCGTATGTACATTGATTGTTACTGTGTCACAGTGACTATAAATAAATCTTTACACATTTAACTTTCATGAATCTGCAATACTTTCACTGCCTTGCTGATGTCTGTTCAGTTATACATGGTCTAATATTAGCAGACTACATTTCCCATTATGCATTGCTCCTGTATAGTGCTAGCAGTACTGGACTGGGCTTGGCCTGTGCTCAGAGGTTTAAGGGATGCTGCTTGGTATGGGGTGTTGTGCTGCGCATGCATCTTACCTTTTGATTTGGCTCGGGCTGAGCTGTCCACTGCTCCCAGTCCCACCACACTGTCTGGCTCGATGGTAGACGCCACCAACTCCTCCAGCTCAGTCAGGGGGGGTGCTGGATTCCTGCCTCCTCCAGTGACACCAGCCTGTTTATGCAGCTCTGCAAGCTTCCTCTTGGTTTGGCTCCTGAGGTCATAAAATCTTTTCTTTAAATCCTCCATGCTCCTGCTGGTGACTCCCACTGCATTTACCCTTTCCACTATGTGCAGCCACAGCTTTCGCTTAGCTGACTCAGCCATGGTGAGGGACAGCTTCCCAAATAGTTGGGTGTGCACCCTGACCACCTCCTCAACTAGGAGTTGAAGCTCAGTGTTGCTGAACTTAATTTTTCTCTTTCTCTCACTGCTGCTTGACATTATTCCTGGGTTTTAAACACAAACAACTCTCCCCCTGCTCCTCTCTCTGTGTGCTCTGCTCTGCCTGTCTCCAGAACTTTCTAATGAGTTGCAGCTGGCTGGGCAGGCACTTCCTGGGAGGAAGGGGGAGGGTGGTTGCACCTGATTGGCTGTTGTGTTCAGTTTCACTTTTGTTTGCTGCACGTTTGTTTGTAATACCGATCGGTATTTACCGATCGGTATTACCGATCGGTATTTGCCGATCGGTATTACAGATAGGTATTTCCAATGCATTCCTATGGGCCAAAAGGCCCATAGGAATGCATTGGATATGCCGATCGGTAAATGCCGATCGGTACATACCGATCGGTAATACCGATCATCCGTTACCGACTTTTACCGAATCGGTAAATTTTACCGATTTTTTACCTACATATCATTTTCCGATTTTTAAATACCGATTCGGTAAAAATCGGTATAATTCGGTATTTAAAAATCGGTAAAATGGATTTACCTACATCTGGCCCTAGGTGTTCTTGCTTGTTAGTTTCACTGAGAGTTCCAGCACCTCCCTCCCCCTCTGAATTGTCTCAGGTGTGTAGAAAAAGGTGGCTCCAGTATCGCCCAATATGCTTTTTTTGTGTGTTTGATACAAGGAAAACTCTCCGGCTCGAGTCTCTCAAGATCACCAAGCTGTTCCTCCTCGCATTTTATCCTTGCTGGCAGCCAAAAATACATTCCTGCCATTTCATACGGTGCCACCGTGTGTCACATGCTCCCTTTACATGGTCACCCTCTGAGGAACCGAAATCACACAGTGGCAGAGAAAACGGACTGAAAACCACTGTAAACAGTGGATTTCCAGCTCTATTCTGGAGCCAGTAAGCAGCACTTGCCCATTAAAATGTGTGAAACCACCCAGGACATCGGTGACATCCTCAATGACCCTCTCTGTTTTACTGGGGCGGCTCTTACGCAATTGCGGAGGAGCATCGCCCTACTGACTCAGAGCCAGCAAGTGAAAAATAAATCGATATTTTATTGTGTCATATTTTTCACTTGCCGGCTCTTAGCCAGCTTCTGCAGGGAGAGGTGGGGTGGGGCGGGACGGGGAATGGGAGGAGGAGTGCTATGTACACTGCTAGGTTCACATGGGTGTTTGGTGGGCCGTCTTTGGCCGGGCAAACACACATGCGCACTTAGGTTTCTCAAACCCGGCTGCATTGATCACCCAATCAATCAATCAGCGTATTTGTAAAGCGCGCTACTTACCCGTAAGGGTCCCAAGGCGCTGATGGGAGGGGGTGGGAAGCTGCTACGGCTCGAAGAGCCAGGTCTTGAAGAGTCTTCTGAAGGCAAGAAGGTTTTGGGTCTGCCGTATGTGGGTAGGGAGGGTGTTCCAGGTGTTGGTGTTGAGGTAGGAGAAGGATCTGCCGCCGGAGGTCGTTCGTTGGATGCGGGGGACAGCTGCGATGCTGGCGGAGTGGATCTGGCGGGTGGGGGTGTGGAAGCTGAGTCTGCTGTTCAGGTAGGCTGGTCCGGCATTGTGGAGTGCTTTGTGTGCGTGGGTGAGGACCTTGAAGGTGATCCTCTTGTCGACTGGGAGCCAATGTAGGTCTCTCAGGTGGGGGGTGATGTGGCTGCGGCGGGAGACGTTGACGATCAGTCGGGCGGAGGCGTTTTGGATGCGTTGTAGTTGTCGAAGGTGTTTGGTTGGGATTCCTGCGTAGAGTGCGTTTCCATAGTCCAGTCTGCTGCTGATGAGGGCCTGTGTCACCGTACTTGTTGTATCGGTGGGGATCCACTTGTAGATCCTTCGGAGCATGCGGAGGGTGTTGTAGCAGGAGGAGGAGACGGCGTTGACTTGCTTTGACATGGAGAGGGAGGAGTCGAGGATGAATCCTAGGTTGTGTGCATGGTTGTTGGGTGTTGGTGCTGTTCCCGGTGTGGTCGGCAACCAGGAGTTGTCCCAGGCTGAAGGGGTGGGACCCGAGGATGAGGACCTACGTCCTGTCCAAGTTCAGCTTCAGACAGCTAATAAATAATAATTTGCTTTATTGTTTAGTTAATTAAAACCATAACAAATTTTCATTACAGCGTTTGACCAATGTTAGAATAAAACAACCTGAATAAAAACAACGCAAACAGTAAACATAAATTTCAATAAAATAGCTTCCAAACGTTATCTTTCCTAAAAACCTTAAAAATAAGAGACTTCCTTCAGGCTTAGTCCGCAGTGCTAAAGGGGCTTAATAATGTTAATTTGTTATCGACGCGCTTGCTTTCAGGCGTTTTTCAAAAGCTAGCAAAAACTTTATCATCTTGCAGTTCATTTGGGTATCAGTTGGATCCAGGCCACCAATAATAGCTGTCCTGCATGTACGTATTCTCTTTACCAGAAAGGCATTCTTAAAAAAAAAACACTCGCTCCCTGTGCAGCTTCCTACAATGGCATATTATATGGATTAAGTCTTCCTTTGTATTTCCGAATAGAGGGCAATCTGTTGATTCAATATGCTTCCAAGATGGTTCATCGGCTAAAGTTGGAAATTTGCCAAAACGCAAGGCCATTAATCGTTTTTTAATGTAAATGGAATACGTTGTGTCCAAGTAGGCCGCCGGTATAAGAGTTTTATAACTATTGATCACAGTTCAAGAGTGGGAGCGATGAGAGAACATTTCTTTATCTGTGAGCAACGAATGAAGTTGGTGGCTCAATTTAGTGCCTGCTTGAATGAAATAAATGGCAAATTTTCATTCCATAGGATGGAAGAGCATGTTAAGACCAGTGCACTGGTCAGAAATTTGTTGGCCTCCGATTTATTTTGCATTTCTAGTTCCTGCCATAGAACTTTATTGAGATTATTTTCACTGGCACTTTGCTTGATTCGATACCAAACCTTTATGCATGTATAAAGTCTACCCAGTGATTCGTTCATTAGTCCGAATTCTAATCGCATTTGCGCTGGTGAGGCTGAACTGGGAAGTTGGAGGACCTTTTTTATAAATTTTAGTTATTAGGTTGTTAAGAATTTCAGAATCCTTGCCATGCATTGCAACACTTGCATAAGATAAGGTGGGTAGCGCTTTGCTAGCGATCACAGTCAGGAGAGGCCTCAGAGATGGACTTTCCAATTTTTTTGCCAATGAACTGAATGCAAATATTAAGGCCCCTGCTCTTTGTGTCATATAATTTTTCTGATCTTTTAAGGCTAGCTTATCGTCTATGTAATATCCCAAGTATTTATAGTAGGATACCTTTTCCAATGGTTTTCCTTCTAGCCAGATGTTATGATGTGCAGCTCGTCGGTTGGTAATTAGCATTGTTTTCCTTTTTGATGAGTTAAGGGCCAACTTGTTTGTAGACAGGAAATCTGAGAGTTCTGTGAGCAGCCTCGACAGTCCAACTTTTGTTAAGCTCAGTAGCACAATATCATCTGCATATGCTAGGTGAGAAAGTTGTAGCTTGCCTAGTTTCGGAGAGTGAGCATTGCTGTTATCTAGTTTTCCGGAAAGATCTGATATGAACAGATTAAATAAGTATGGAGCCAGGACGCAACCCGGTTTTAATCCGATAGTAGTATACACTTTTCTCGATAGGCGGGAACCATCCCCAAGTTTTACTTGTGTCCAGGTGTCAGAGTAAAATAATAACAAACCCCTCAGTATGCTCTCGGGTATTTCCCATGCTTTTAATTTTGCCCACAGCTGATTCCGGTCCATGCTGTCAAAGGCAGCTTGTAGGTCTATAAAACACAGGTGCAAGTCCTGTTTTTCATGATGGCATTTTTCGGCAACCATTATAATAGATAGGATGTTCGAAGTTGTTCCAATTCCTTCTCTGAATCCCGTTTGGTTAATTGGAATCAGTTCTCTTTCTCCGGACTAGTTTACCAGGTCTTTCAGAACTAATGATGCGAAGTATTTAGATTCAACGTCCTGTAATGCAATTAATCAGTAATTGAGTGGGTTAGTTCTTTCTCCACCTTTGTATATGGGCATAATTATAGAGCCTTGCCAGCTGTCCGGAACTAGGTTATTGAGCTGCACTTCGGCAAAGAGTTTCTCAAAGTGTGAGCTCCAGTATTCTGGTGCGTGTTTGTAAATCGCTTGCGGAATGCCATTCGGCCCCGGGGCCCCGTTGCTTTTACCCTTTTTAATTATTTTTGCTATCTCCTCTGCAGAGTAGATGACATAAGTTACTACAGGCATAGATGTTTTGCATTGGTCTATTGTTATTGTTGTTGTTTTATTCAGATTTTCCAAAATGGGTTGTTTCCGTGGGACTTTTGATGAGTTTTCTTTAAATTTTAACGAGAGAAAGGTGACCCATTCCGTTTCCTGCACATTCAATGTAAGTGTATTTCGATGTCTTGTTAATTGATTTATTAACTTCCAAAATGTATTTGAGCTTGGGTGCTTAATGCTAAATAGCAATTTAGACCAAAAGCTCTCAGTTTTCCTTTTTTGGATTCCCACACCTTCTTTTTGTATTCTTTTCTTTGTAGGAGAAAAATCTCCAATTGTCGTCCTTCTTTGTCATTTAATTGCAACTTCTTTTGTGTTCTTCGTAAGTCCCTTCTTAGATCTTGCAACTCTTTCAGGAGTTTGCTATTTGGACCGGGTCTTTTGGTATTCATACCCGGTACTTTCATTTTTGTCTTTAGTTTCTCCAGGAAGAGAGTCCATGCTTGAATCTTATTCGTTGAAACATTTCCTAATTCAGCCAGTATCTCCTTTATTATCGAGAACCACTCAATTTTATTTGTATTTATCCAATTTATACGTTTTTGATTAATTGTGTCTATTTGGCCCTCCAGTATATAAGATGGTTGAAATCTTTCCATGCAGAAATTAAATTTGATATGTTGCATCGCATGATCACTCAGGTGGGTATAATCAATATGAAAACTGACTAGTGAAGAAATTAGCTAAAGACTTACGATCGTAAAGTCCAGTGTTGATTGGGCCCGCGGGCCATAGTAAGTTTTTTTGGGCGGTCGGTCTTCTTCAGTCCTTCCATTCAGGACTCGCATACCTTGATACTCAAGTTCTGTCAGCAATTGGTTGCCCAGTCGGTCCGTTCGAGTCCTCGCCCCAACTTGAGACTGTTGTGGGACACACCAATACATATTATCTGCTGTCTGTATTTCATCTTCTTCTGGCGAAAATATCAGATTTGAATTGAAGTCACCAGTCACTATTATATTCCACGATGGCTCAGTACGTCGAAGGCCCGTAATTACTTTGCATAGTAGAGCATTTTTTATCTTTTTAACTCGGAATTTGGGTTGGGTTTGGTAATTAATCAAGATTGTCATCTTGTTGTTAGTTACATTTTGTTCCGAAAATTTAATTAGTTGGATACTTGGATCAGGAATTAGGCTGTTCCGAATTCATTTTTAAGGCTATATATACGTAGACTGTCAGAGAGCTGCTCCTCGTCCAGTCGGCAACGGCCTTCATTCCCTCGTGGTGGTTGGTTTTGGCGGTGCATGGGTCCTTGGTGAGGGATAGGATGAGCTGGGTGTCGTCGGCGTAGGAGATGATGTTGAGGTCGTGATGGCGGGCCACTTGTGTGAGGGGCGCCATGTAGACGTTGAACAGCGTCGGGCTGAGGGATGAGCCCTGGGGGACGTCGCAGATGATGTTGGTGGCTTCAGATAGGAGGGTGGGAAGCGGACGCTCTGGGTTCTTCCGGAGAGGAAAGACGTGGTCCAGTCAAGGGCCTTCTCTTGGATTCCGGCTTCTAGGAGGCGTGTCTTTAGAGTGCGATGGCAGACCGCGTCGAAGGCGGCTGAAAGGTCCAGGAGAATGAGGACTGATGTTTCACCATTGTCTAGTTGGCACCTGATGTCGTCTGTGGCGGCGATGAGGGCTGTCTCAGTGCTGTGGTTTCGTCTGAATCCGGACTGGGACGGGTCCAGGATGTTGTTGTCTTCCAGGTGCCGGGCTAGTTGCATGTTGACGATTTTTTCGATGACCTTTGCCGGGAACGGGAGCAGGGAGATGGGTCGGAAGTTCTCGATGTCCTTGGGGTCTGCTTTGGGCTTCTTGAGGAGGTGGTTGATTTCAGCGCGCTTCCAGCTTTCCGGAAATGTTGCTGTTTCGAAGGAGATGTTGATGACCTTCCGTAGTTGGGGTGCAATAGCAGCGTCTGCTTTGTTGAATACGTGGTGTGGGAATGGGTCAGATGGAGATCCTGAGTGGATGGAGTTCATGACCTTGCGTGTCTCTTCGTCATTGACATTGGACCAGGAGGTCAGGCGGTTGGCACTGGTGGTGTTCACAGGGGGGATGGAGTCTGGCGTAGTCGGGGTGGTCGTGGTGTTGAAGCTGCCGTGGATGTCAGCGATCTTGCGGTGGAAGAAGATGGCTAGAGAGTCGCACAGTTCTTGTGAGGATGGGATGCCGTTGGCATTGGCGCTGGGGTTGGAGAGTTCCTTCACGATGCTGAAGAGCTCTTTGCTACTGTGTGCGTTGTTATCCAAGCAGTCTGTGAAGGAGGATCTTTTGGCTAATCTGATGAGATGGCAGTGTCTTCGGGTGGCGTCATTGTGGGCTGCCTGGTTGTCAGGTGAGCGTTCGTGGAGCCATGACTTCTCCAATTTCCGGCATGGGCGTTTGGAGGCATGGAACTCGTTGGTGAACCAGGTGGCTCTCTTGTTGACGTGGCTGTTGGAGGGTTTCTTGAGCGGGACAAGGGTGTTGGCGCAGTCGTTGATCCACTGTCTGAGGTTGCGGGCTGTGGCGTCTGGGTTGGTGGGGTCGGTGGGTGGGTTCTTGGCGAGGGAGGTGATCAGCTGGTCTTCGGTGACTTTGCTCCAGCAGTGGCGAGGCAGCTGTTGGGTGCGGTGGTGCGTGGTTGGTTTCTTGAAGGTGAAATGGATGCAGCGGTGGTCGGTCCAGTGGAGTTCCGTGGTGTGGTCGAAGGTGATGTGAGAGCCTGTGGAGAAGAAGGGTTAAGCGTGTGGCCGGCGGGTGATCTTGTAGCCGTCCGGGATGGCTATGGCGATGTCGGGCGCCGAGGAGATGATCCACCAGGTCTCGGTTAGGAAGGCCTCGTCTGGGGAGGAGGTGTTGAGCAGATCCCAGAGCTCAATGGCATGTTTTTGCGTGCAGAGCGGGTGTTGAGGAGAATGCAGCGGAGGTGGTTGGGTCCAGTCTTTGGAGGTTTGGTGGTTCTGTCGCAAGTGAAGCAGTAGGTGTGGCAGGAGAAGGGTCCGTGGGTCCGTTTCGGGTCCGTTTCGAGTCCGGCTTGGAAGCAGGTGTGGTTTCAGCCGGTGTTGAGTGCGCGGACGGTGCTGGTGTCGTAGTGGAATCTGGTGTCGTGGCGTTCGTCGGGTCCAGGGGTTCTAGCGCTGGGCGCGGTCCAGGCGCGGACGGGCGCAGACGGGCTTGCCTTTGGCACGCGGCGCGTCCGCTTCTCGGCCTGCATATGGAGGCTTTGGGAGGGAGGAGCAGCTGGGAGGCGGGAGCGGGGAGGCCAATAGGTGTGTAGGGGGGCGGGGCCACAGGGAAGCAGCAGCGGGAAGGGCCTGAGAGGGGGCCGGGGGGGCGAGGGGGGAGCTGGCGCACGGGTAGGGGGAAAAGACGAGCAAACAGGCTCAGAACACAGGGCAGCAAGCAGCTGGCGAGCAGCAGCGTGGGGGCGACCTGCCTGCAAGCAGGGTCAGAGGCTGACCCCAGGCTGAAGAAACCCCACAGATTCCCTGAGCAGAGCACACCGTCTTCTCAGCCTGCTCAGGCTAATCCCAGCGCTGCTCTTAAGCAGGAGAGCTTCATGGGGGATTGAATGAGAGTCTGTGATGCTGCCCAGGTTCCTACTGGGACACGGAAATTCACTGAGGCACGAGGCTGGAGAAGGCTGGTAGGTGAATGTAAGTGTTTTTTTTCTTTTTTAATTACTACCCCCTCGCATGGTCCTCCTCCAGCACTGCCCCTCCACCTGCCTCACCATCTCTTAATTGTGTCGGCCACCACTGCTGCTTTTCTTTGTGGGAGGGGTGGGGGTTTGGTGAAGGGCTGAATGCCTCTTAGATAGCTCCAGGCACCAGGTACCGCCCCCTCCTCACTGTGAAGTGATTTTGTAAGCTGGGAGGTATGACATTACTGATCAGATAATTAGTTGCTGGCCTCCTTGGTAGGACTGAGGCTTTCCAGTAGGAGGTCGCTCACATACGTATTAAGATCTGACCCAGCATTCACTTTGGGCATCCAAAGAATCCTGAAGTTGAAGGATATGTCTAGATTTTCCATTCTTTTCAGTTTGAACTCGAATGGAAACCATGCCAATTTGTTAAATTGTTCTGAAACTGAGGGGATATTCTCAAGAACGTGTGATAATTACCGCAAAATTAGCGCAACGCAAATCTTCATATCGCAGTCCATTGCGGGAAAACAACGCTGTGTTAACTCAGTATTCACAACACGGAGGTACATGCGATAGGCCCACGATAACGCGTCAAATGTCCGCGATAAAGTCAACGCGACCCCGCAAAAATGCGAAACACAAACACAAAAAAGTTGCGATGAGGCCAATCGCGAAACAAAAATCAACAAAAACCACGGACAAGCCTGCAACTCACACGTCAGGCGGGAAAAATCACCATTATAGAAGAAAAAAAACAGACACACAAATGCCAAACAACAGCAAACCCCAATGGATTTTGCCAGAGCAAGTACAGAGGAGAACCAGAACCCCAGAAGCCCCCCGGAAGACCAGCCAGGGACCTCGGGGTCAGGGAAGGGCAAAGAGAAGAAGAGAAGGAAGAAGCTCTTCAGTCCGCAGGAAAACAGGATTATGATACTGGAGGTGGTAGAACACCATCAACAACTCTTCACCTCCACTGTGTCACTATGGTAGTCCATCGTGGACAAGATGAATGCAGTTGGAGTGCTGAAGAGGACAATGGAAGAGGTCAAGAGGCGTTGGAAAGACGTCAAGCTCAAAACCAAGCTGAAACTCGGCAACAACCGGAAGGCAGCAATGCAGACTGGAGGTGGGAGTTCTGCGCCACAAGAGGAGCTGGACGACATGGAGGAAATGGTGTCCACAATCATCAGAGGGGAGACGGTGGCAGGAGTTGGGGGACCGGACACTGCTCAACATGACCGGACACAACAGCACCAGGGTGAGTAACGACCAGGGACTGTGGGGACAGTGGGAGATGGGCACAATGGCACACATGCACAATTAAGTAGAGCATATCTGCAGATAAGCCATGCCCCAGACCACCAACTCCCACCAAGAGACCAATGTACCCAAGTAAGCAACTTCTCAGCACTGTATAAGCACAGAAGTCAAAAGCACACCGCATATAAGGGAGAAGGGGCAGCAAAATCAGAGCTGCAGGGGCACACACACACACACATAAATAACATGCAGGGCACATCAACATTGACAACCATGTGGTACAAACTGCAACACGTCCACAACAGAACGCACAACACAACAGGTGCCGCTTGTGTGTAGAAACTGGCCAATCACATTTGGCATTGCAGGGAAATGTGAGTTTAGAATGTACAAGTACAAACACACATCCGTCATGTTGTCAAAATGTCCACTGTCCCCCTTCAAATAGGCAGCTCTCCCCAAACAGCCACAATGTATAGTCCGAATGAAAAAATGTACAATGCAACAACATACATGTGAACACATTGTTAAACTGCATCTACCGATCACATTGCAGAGGGACAGTTGACACCTGCTGCAGAGCAGCCCAAACCTCTCTTCTCTGATGACAAAGAGGACTACCACAGCTTCGACACTGACGCCCTCCAACAGCTCGTGGAGAGCCTCTGTACCCCACCTCCACGAGCAGGGCAGCCCAGCTGCTATGAGGAGAACCCACCCCCTGCACAGACCACGCAGCAGGCAGCACCCACCACCACAGCTGCCTCCCAGGACCCCCACGAAGAACATATGGTCTTCCAATGCTGTGTGTTGGGGTGACAGGAGAATCTGGATGAACAGGTGAGGGTGGGCTTCGACCGCATGGCAGCTAAACTAGATGCCATACGTGGGTGTCTAAGTCCCATCAGGGACCACTCACTGTCCCTAATGGACACCCACTGTGCACTCCATGCTCTCTAATGGACCATGGCTGACATCGCTGGAGCCCTGACTCAGAGACTAGAACAACTGTCCAGTCAGAGTGGCACTAGCGATGTCACCAGCTGCACTCCAGCGAGAGGTAGCTGGGTTCCTCAGTGGCCTCAGGACCATCCTCATGGCCTTGCTGCCACAAGGCCTGGTGCTGATGCATGCTGCTGCTCCCACTACATCCACATCTCTGCCCCCGGAAGTGTCCGTGCAACACAGTGCGACAGACATTCTACCTCCAGGGACTGATGTGCCACTGCCACACAGTCCTGGAGACAGAACACCACCACCCACACGTGAGGCACATGAAACTGCAGAGGACGAAGATGCGGATGAATCTGCCAAGGGGTAAGAAAGATGCAGTAGCATGCCTCTCCGCAATACGGCCTGTGTCTGCTTGGTTCTGCACTCTGCATCATCACCTTCCACTGTCCCCCGATACACTCCGACACTCATCTTGGACCTCAACATGGACTGCCATATCCTGTTTGATTGCTAATGACACAACAATCAGACTGCAGACGGAACTCTTCCTTTGTACTTGCCCTGAAGGACATGGGCTGGCCCTCCATGGGCCAACATTGTAAAGTGGGTTTTGCATGACCCTGTACTGCTCCAGCTGCAACACTCCAATGAATGTGCATTAAACATACATATTCACACAGATGTGTCATGTCTCTGGTCTTCAAAGTGTGGAAGTATGGATGAATGTAGGTTCAGTGATTCCCCCTTACGTCCATGGTGCTCATGTTGTGGGACTTGGGTCACAGGGTCACACATTGCCGAATGCGGTCTGGGTGGCGCTGACACAACAACAGGGACACACGCATTAGTTACTTCCTTGTCCAGCCCAGTACGGAACCATACCCAGAGCCCCGGGGTCATTTTTCACACCCTTACGCTGGACTGGCATACGCCAGGCCAGCCCACTCCGCTTACGCTCACAGGGGAGACGACAAGCTACATGTGCTACGTCTTCCCGATAATAATCTGCTGCTCACAGGTCTAGTTGTCAGCATGCCGCAGCCACTCTCTCACGGCTGGTTTACACCCACACCACACCCATCCAGCACACGCGTAACAGGACATGTGAACCTGCCAATAAAATGGGCCGGGCGCATGTGGTGGATGCCATTTCCTCTCTCTATCTGGGTGCATCTGTGTGGTGTACATGTAGGCATGAGGGCCTAGGGCCCTGCAACGTCACATTCCTACAATACCAAATCATACAGGGGCCATGACTTTTGGGGCACAGACTTGGTGGCACCGGATACACTGCAGCTGGAACAGGCACACCGCCACGGGACGGTGACTTTAGGTGCACTGAGGTAGGGGCACCTTAAGTGCTGAGCGGGTGTGCAGCCTGCGATGATGCCCCGTCCTGGTGGTCCGGACTTGTGTCGATCGATGTGAGCCCTGCTAGACCGCAGTGTAGGCCTGAGCCAGCAGGCAATGAGTGCCCAACACCACGTGGCGTGGCCTCACGGGTCACAGAGTTAGTGGCACCTGAAGTGCTGAGTGGGTGTGCAGCCTGCGATGATGCCCTGTTCACTGGTATGTCCTCTGCCATAGCAAAATCAAGACCCAGAATCAAATGTGAGACCTGGTGGCCGGCGGAGATGTGTAGGGTACCATGTTCACGGGCCCCCGGCTTGCACCGGCACGTGGTGGGCCCTCTTTGCGACACGCCGGTGGCTGAAGGTGAGCAGTGAGGCCTGGGTTCGCAGGGGCGGGCTTGCACTGCTGGGCGGTGTGAGGGGCAGGGGTGCAGCTACCTGGGTGTGCAGGGGTGGACCGGCAATGATATTGTGTGCATTTGTATGTACTCTGCCATTCATGTATCTGGGCTCTGTTTCAGATGACGGATCTGTTTCAGATGTGTGACCTGGTGAACTGCACTACGTACCGGCACGTGGTTGGAGACACACCAATGTCAGCAGGTAAGCAGTGAGGCCTGGGTGCACAGTGTTGGCACTCTCTCTCCCTGTCCCTCTCTTCTTTTCTCTGTGTCTATCTCTCCGTCTTTCTCCCTCTCCCCCTCTCTTTCCGTCTTTCTCTCTCCCACTCTCTTTCCGTCTTTCTCTCCCTCTTTCGCTCTCTCTCTCCTTCGCTCTCTCTCTGTCCTTTGATGAGCGCAAGACACACCTTCTCATCTGGATTTTTATCTTGCAGGCTATGAACTACAGATTGTCCCGAGGAAAGCTTCCATGTGTCTTCATTTCTGTTCTGTGTTTTTTTGTGAAAACTTTTTACTATTATTTCACTGTCAGGAATTTACATACATCAATAAACATCAATCGTCTCCATTTGTGATGAATCAGTAGATTACACGTTTCATTGCGTACATGACAAGTTATCTTGATACATTTCCAGTTGCTTAGCAGATGACATCCATCACACCGCTACTCCCTCTACCACCACATTAGAGTTTTGTTATAAACTTAAGCTTAAGGCCCCCCCTAAATTCAAGGGCTATCTACAGGGGTTTATGATGCACACGGAGGTTCACAAACATTTCCCTGGGATTCATTCCATTTCCCCCATATTCTGGATCATTTTTTGGGACATCCCCTGTGGGTATAAACCGCTCTTTCAGCTACCATAGCGGTATCCATGTCATTGTCCCATTGCAACTGTGTGGGCACCACCCTGGATCCCCAGTTCCTGGCTATATTCCGCTTAGCCGTCGCCATCCCGAGCGTTGCCCAAGTCTGTAGTCCCAGGTTAAGGTCCGTAGGCTTCCATATATTTAGTAGGCAACACCCAGGGTCTCGCTGTACCTCTACCTCACCCACCTCCGAGATCTCATTTAACACTTACTCCCAGTAGGTTTGTGTCTTTGGACATTCCCATATTATATGAAAGTATGTTCCGATTTGTCCGCATCCCCTAAGGCAGAGTGGACCAAGCGCGTGCCCGAGTTTGTGTACCGTGGTGCGAGAGTAATATATGCGATGTAGCACTTTAATTTGTACTAGTTTTAGCCGAGAAGGGATCGCTGCCTCTCTGGCTGACGCCAGCGCGTCCATCCAGTCCGAGTCCTCTATGTCTCTTAATTCTACTTGCCACTTGCTTTGCCAGACTACCATAGGGTCCGGGAGATTATTGACTAACTTATGGTATGTCTGTGATATGGCTTTTTTATCCATGTAGTCTATGAGGAGTCTATCTTCAAGAGGCGAATAGTCAGCTAATTTGGTACCGAGAGGGATAGCACTCTGGAGGGCGTGTATGATTTGGATATAACAGTATAGCTCAGTGTCTGCCATCCCATACTTCTCTTGTAGAGCTGCGAATGTAAGGATTTCCCCCCTCACCCACAGATCACCGATTTCCGTAATGCCTATAAGGTCCCATTGCCTGAACCCCTTAGTGTTCGCCAGGGTGCCCAGGCGGCGCGTCTCCCAGAGTGGGGTGGCCAGTGTGAGCACCCCCTCCCATCCCAGAGCTCTCTTTGCGGTGTGCCAAATTTTGATTGTGTGGGCCGTGGGGCCTGTGAGTGCATGCCGTCTTTTGTTAGTGTAAAGGGCCTTCATAAAGTGGTCTACTGGTAGTACACTTCTGTCTGATCTGTATGCTGGGTCATCCTGCGGGGCGTGTAACCATTGATTAATGATCATCAGTTGTGCAGCCCAGTAATATAATTTAACGCTTGGCAAGGCTATTCCCCCATCATACCAACTACGTATCAATTTAGATTGCGCTATACGGGCTAGTAGGAGGAAATTTCTCCGTCAATTGCTTTGAAATAGGAAAGAGGGACCGGGAAAGGGGTATTCCAGCACCTGCAAGACTTCCATTGGCACCCCTTCGAGAAGAGATGACCTTCAAGCTGTTCACTCACGCCTACAAATCCCTCCACAACACCGGACCCAATACCTCAACGATAGAGTCTCCTTCTATGCACCCAAGAGAACCCTCCGCTCCACCGATATCGCCCTGGCCTAATCCCTTGCATCCGCAGAGCCGGAACGGGAGGAAAAGCCTACTCCTACATCGCGGCAAAGTCCTGGAACGAACTGCCACTGAGCATCAGATGATCCCCACTCCGCAAGCATTCAGGAAGAGCCTCAAGACCTGGCTCTTTGGATGAGACAGAGCTGCACAATAACCCCCTTACATCCCCCAGTGCCTTGAGACCCTCATGAGTAAGTAGCGTTCTTCACAAATCCTTAATTGATTGATTGGTTGACTCAAAAGCAGTGCTAACTTCCCTCAACATAGCAAGTACAGTACATGCAGAAGCAGTGCAAGCTTTCCTTACACACAGAAGTGATATATCACACTCACAAGCAATGCAGTCTGTCTTCAATTCAGCATGTAGAGCACATGCAGAAGCAGTGCACCAGCGGCAGTAACAAACAGAATTGAAAGTAGGAATGCAAGCTAGTCTCATAACGGGCACGTGCAACAATTGTAAATGTTTCTGGGACAGAAATGTGAACTGGAACCTGCAGGTTATACACAGATTTCTACTGCTGCCAGCAGGTGCATTAACCTCTTCTGCCATATAAGCAGCCTCGCTTATTGACCTTATCGATACCTTGTGTACTGCCAAGAACACAGGGGCCAGATATAGGAACTGAAAATGATGGCACCCAAGGCTGTGTGCTAATTGAGTGCACTCCTTTAGTGACCCATAGACCTAAGTACTTTCCTGGGGTAGGTAGTGGCCAATGAATTGCAGCTGGGAAAGGGAACACAAAGTAAACAATACAATTTTAAAAGCTTAAATATGAGTCCAAATGGCCCAGGTCTCTCTGGACTCCAGATTCCTCTTGATTGTCAGGCAGTCAACCCAGTTTTCCCCAAATCTAACTGAAAATGATGCTTTCTACATCAGTCAATTGCTTTGAAATAGGAAAGAGGGTATTCTGGAGTGCATAGAGGAACCTGGGGAGCGCAAGCATTTTGAAGAGTGCTTCCCTTCCCAAAAGTGTCAGTGGGAGGGACCTTAGTGTGTAACGTCTGATCTAAGTCTCTTTAGGGGTTTCAGTAGGTTTTCTTCCATAAATACAGAGTCTTGTGGGGTGACATATATTCCTAAGTACTTAAATCCTCTGGTCACAATTTGCAATGCACAGTCAGGGGAAAGTGTTGGTATTGGGCCGTGTAATAGATATAGCAATGATGTCGTCCAATTTATAGTATACCCTGACACTGTTCCATATGCCGTGAGGATGCCCAGTAGGACCTCCAGGGACTCCGTCGGGGACGTTAAATATATCAGTACTTCATCCGCATAAAGGGAGATTCGGTCCTCCCAGTCTACCTCCCATGTTATCCCGCGGAGTGCGTATTCATGTCGCAACTGGTTCCAATATTAGCGCGAAGAGGAGCGGGGACAGCGTGCAGCCTTGCCTTGTCCCTCGTCCCAGTGCGACAAAACCCATCTTACGGAGCACTGCGAATAGGAACGGCCATTCCACGAGGTTGAACACCATCGTAGCGTCCAACGAGAGGTTGGCCGCATCATCCTGGATCAGCTGAGTACGGGCCAGCACACCGTTGAGACGTTGTAGGTTAAGGGAGGTGTTTTGTCCAGGCATGAAGCCAGACTGGTCGGGGTGGACCAATGTCATAAGGTGTGGTTGCAGTCGGAGCGCCAGTGTTTTTGCCAATATCTTTGCGTCTGCATTCATTAGGGATATTTGACGATACGAAGAGGACTGCTCCGGAGATTTCCCGGGTTTGTGTATCGCCACAATTGTAGCTAATCTTTGGTCTCTGGGTAGTGTCCTTGTGTTAGACAGTGTTCTGTGTTTATTTGAATACATTTTCATTTGTTAATTCGAAGGTGAATGTGTGATGCTTCTTTTTGTGAAGACACATGCATGTCGCCAAATGTGATTGTGCGACATCAGGCGGATTATTTGGTACATGATTCCGAGTAGTTGATGTGGCATGTCTTTGGCCAGGGGGGGGGTGCCTGGGGAGGTGGGTCCTTGGGGTGGTGGGTGTTGCGGCCCTGTTGGGGCTCCCAGCTGCATGATCAGTGGCTCCATGGCATCTGTTGTACTTCTTGTGTGGCTCTGGGCTGGGCTCCCTGTTCTGGTGCAGGCTGGCGTCCAACTTTAAACCAAGTCAGAGGAGGTGTTAATTTCCTGCTGCTAATGCGACTAATCACATGTTTTGGGCTCTTATCGCCGATCTGGCTCATCGTTGAGAGTGTTGCCGGGTGGTTTTATCACGGCTTTTGGCACGGGAACGCCTACTCCGCATCTCATTAGCGTTACCAGGGTCGCAGGTAAACAGGTGATATGTCCTGTTAGCACCAGCTTGTGAATGGGGAGATAAATTTATCGAGACTTTGGCTGCGATAAAGTGGCAATAACTCGGCGATAGCTCCTTGAGAATAAGCCCTTCAGTGCCTTATCTTACAATGACTTCACGTTTTCTCTGGAATCTCTCAAATAACCTTGCAGTTCTGTAGTCTTTCTTTCCATTGCTGTAATTCATACCTTTTCACTTTTGCTTCTACCTCTTCTGAGAATGGGAGTATGTATTTTAGGGAAACCATAGTTTTTCCATTCCTTCCATGGGTTGGCGGCCCTTGCGCCAGTTCAAAAATGTTCCAGCACTAGGTGGGCTTCCTTTCCCTCGGGCCAATCAGACCCAATAATTTATATAACATTATACATATACATTCAGAGTTGTCATATCAGGTATTTGCTCATATATGTCTGTTTGGCTGACCTCATCGGTATGCAAATACATTAGCCTTTCACCAAGGGGGGTGCCCGTAAATGCAGCATGGTGATTGGTCAATGTCTTGCATGCGTGCATACGCTGCTTGTGTGTGAGCGTGCCGGCCCCAGCGTACTGAGGGAAGAGACCAATACTTCTTTGCTTTATAGCCTCCTGACCCTTTATGGGCAGTAGCAGTGGAAGAGGAGGGTAAAAGAGGATAGCGCAGGGTCTAGCCTAACAGTAACTAGACACAGCAAGGAGAAGGGAGGGGACAGTTATCGAAGATTTCCAGGCCTGCTGGTCCCCACCAGCAGGCCTGGAAATCTTCAAGTGTGTGGAGGACTGGAACCAGTAGCAATAGGAGCAATGAGGGGCATTAGTGACCCTAAAGAATAAGAAAATACAGTTACTGTAACTACCCCCAACACTGGCGTGGGTCAAGCAGGCCCCATGCGGAGCGAAGCGGAAGATATTTTCCAATATACAGAAAATAACTCCTCCTAGCAGAATCAGCAGTGATCATCTGTCCATCTGAACATGTGGGGGCAAGGGGAGGACGGGGTCTTCAGTAGCAAGCTACCAGCAGTGGCAGTCTGAGCTCCTCCAGGTAAGAATAAATGTGAAAGTTTACATGTTTGAACTGTTTTGGAGGGAATTGGGCCAAACTCTGCCTTTGTATCAGGCTACAGCCCAGGACTAAGGCCCCTTTGAAGTCTCGGAATCCAATGAAGTTCCAGGGGCCATGACCCGTTTCAGACTGTGGTGTCATTAAGACTGGCCAGCAGTGAGTCTCCATTGAAGTCAATGTGGTTATTTGAGGAGGAGAAGGGTCGTGCGGGTCAAGGTTTGTAGCTATCGGAGATATGCCCTATTATTTGAGATTCACAATATTTATAACATATTTTAGAGGGTCTTTTTGTACTTGTCAAAGAGACTTGAATTGATATAGTTACATCTATAGGTACCTCTGTATTAAGTGATAGCAGCACCTAGTATTTTTGAGACTTTTAAACTGCACCACTCTATTGAATACCATACATATATATAGTAATGCACACGATGTGGTCTGTCGTTGGATTCCGAGGACGAGTCTGGCAGCGGTGTTCTGGATGATCTGGAGTTTGCAGAGTAGGGATATGCTGATTCCGGCATAGAGGGTCTTTCCGGAGTCCAGTTTGCTGGTTATGAGTGCATGGGTGACGGCCTTTCTTGGTTCGGGGAGGATCCATTTGAATGTCTTGCGCAGGATGCATAGGGTGTTGATATTTACAAAAGACAAGAGCGACCCATATGTCCTTGCGACTGGGTGTTGCTAATCAGAAAAAAAACAGTGTTCACAAGGAACTCATTCATAAAGGTGATACAATCTCTGCAAGAAAGTGTAACTTGCTTGAATGAATCAGAAAAACAAAGACAATTATACGTTAAGACCCTAATTAAATTCAGTTAAAAAAAATTGGTTTAGATTCAATTTCATCGATCATATATCTTCAGATCCTTGTTGAGATGTGCTGCGGCATGTAAGATGCCCTAAACGGGAGCCAATGTTCAGTTTTTTTCAGAGGCCTTGGAGCATGGCATTACTACCATCCAGATGCAGAGTATGAGGGCTTGAAAAGAAGTTTTGAAGTCGCTTTCTGGAAGAAACAGTGTCAATCTCTTTAGTGGAGAGAGCTGATAGCACGGCATTATTGTTTCTTTGGCAATGTGTTCCTTGATGGTGAGGTTGGAGTCAAGGGTGAATCCAAATAACTTGACATTCAGTGAAAGTCTGCTCTATGTGTGTGGATTACATTTTCTACTCTTGAGTCACAGAATTTTACATATAATTATTTTTATGTTTTTTTATCTCTACATCATGTGTGTGTTTCTTCCAAGAAGGATAACAATCTTTCATTTTTCCATGCAGACATCCTGGAAATTAGAGACCAGCTTAATTTTCCATGCTTCTCAGAACATTGAACACATTTATGGAGCTGTGTTGTGACGTACAGGGGCACAACATTGTCTTGAAACTGTAGTCCATGAAAGGGACCACAAGCTCTGGGCACTTCACTCTAAGACCTACAGCCCTAACCAGGGAGTGCAAGTAGGCAGCACTGTGTAGACCGAATCACCTGCTGTAGGGCACACTTTTGTTTTGTCATCTGTGTCTGTCATACAGCATTGAACCCTCCTAGTAAGTGACATTGTTCATTTTAAAATAGGTGAGGGAATGAAGTGCCTCGGTATCATGGGCACACTGCCAGTGGTGGTCGGTAAGGTACGGAGTGGCGGGGTTGGCGGGGGGTCGTGGTTGTGAGGAGGGAGGGTTTGAACAAAGAAAAAATAATCACTTACCTGATCTTGTTGTGTCTCTCTTCCTTCTCTCCCCGTCGAGTGAGTCTCTTATGGGAAGCACCCAGACTCCCCACAGCCAATTGCATTGCTGCAATCCAGCATTAATATTATTAACAAGCATTTATTAGGCGCATAGCTACCCTAATGCATTCCAGCGCTAGCAGCAGAACCGGAGGAAGATTCGATAACTCACAGAGTGGTATTATGAAACAGCCAGGTATTAAGAAGCTTTCGGAAGGGGAGATGGTGGGTCTCTGAACGAAGGTGAGGGGAAGGGTGTTCCAAAGTCGGGCTGTGTTGTGGGAGAAGGAACTGCCCCCACTTTTCACCCTTTTGATCTTAGGAATACTGGATAAATTCAGGTTAGCGGACCAAAGGAGTTTTCTGGGACGGTAGAAGGTGATGAGAGAGCCATTAATTGGGGGGCCTTTTTCCCAAAGAGTCTTATGGGCTATACACAGGGGTTTAAATTGTATTCTCTCCGTGATGGGCAGCCAGTGTAAGGTCTTTAGGCCTGGCTTTGCCAACTGAGTTGTAGGAATGCCAAGCAGCAGCCGAGTGGTACAGTTCTGAGCAACTTGAAGTTTCCTTTTTCTGGATTTAGGTGCCCCCAGAAACAGGGAGTTTCCGTAGTCCGAGATAAACACCCTCCTCAAGAAACCCTTGGCGGACCCCACTAACCTCAAAAACTACAGATCCATCTCCCTGCTCCTCTTCCCAGTGAAAGTAATTGAGAAAGCCATCAACAGCCAACTCGCCACATTCATCGAAGAGCACAACATCCTCGACTCCTCCCAATCAGGCTTCAGAAAAAACCACAGCACGGAAACCGCCCTCCTCGCCGCAAAAGACAACATCCGCACCCTACTGGACACCCTACTGGACAAAGGAGAAACAGCAGCCCTCATCCTCATTGACCTCTCAGCAGCGTTCAACACAGTCTCTCACAGCACCCTAATACAAAGACTCCACGACGCAGGGATTCGCACCTTTCTCTCCGGAATGAACGCAGAGGGTCAGACGTCCCCCTTTCCTCTCGGACCCTACGCCAACCACCTGTGGAGTCCCCAAGTGGTCATCCCTCAGCCCTACGCTCTTCAAAGTCTACATGACTCCGCTCGCCCTCATCTTCAGAACCTATGGACTCAACATTGTGTCATACGCAGACGACACCCAACTTATCCTCTCCCTATCCAACAAACCCAACACCGCCAGACACAATTTTCAAGAAGGCATGGAAGCCGTCGCCCAATGGCTGAAAAACACCTGCCTTCAACTAAACACCAACAAAAGAGAAGTACTCATTATGGGCCCACACCCCAATATCTGGAACAACACCTGGTGGCCCCCTGCACTCGGAAGTCCGCCCACCTCCACGGACCTCGCACGAAACCTGGGAATCATCCTGGACTCCGAACTCAAAATGGACCACCAGATCAACACCATCTCATCCTCCTGCTTCCACACCCTACGCCTCCTAGGCAAGACCTTCAAATGGATCCCCCTCGAACGCAGAAAGACCGTCACTCACGGCCTGATGACCAGCAAACTCGACTATGGCAACACACTCTACGCTGGAATAAACAAAAACCTCACGCGCAAGCTACAGAACATCCAGAACGCCACTGCAAGACTGGTCCTCAACCTGCCAAGACACTGGCACATCTCCCGGCAGCTAGAGTGACCTTCAAGATGCTCACCCACGCTCACAAGGCCCTCCACGACACCAGACCAGCATACCTGAACAGCCAACTCAAATTCCACTCACCCCAAAGGACCCTACGATCAACCCATCTCTCCTATGCCGTGGTCCCCCGCACCAAAAAGACCAGATCAGGCGGCTCCTCCTTCTCCTTCCTGACGGCCAGAGCCTGGAACGCCCTCAGACAGACAACATCTCTCCCTATCTTCACAAGAAACCTCAAAACATGTCTCTTCGATAGACCCCCGCCTTGATGGACTGGAACCTGCGAAACCTCCTTCCCCCAGCGCCTTGTGAACCTCACGGGTGAATAGCAGCGCTTAATAAAAGTGTAATTGATTGATTGATTGATTGTAGTTCAAACAAGAGAGGACCAACACTTGAACCATAATTCTCCTGGCTCCCATGGGAAGGAGATGTAGAACTAACAGCAGTCTAAGAATATCATAACAGGCTCCTGTTATTTCCACTGCTTGCTGGTCAAATTTGAATAGTTTTTCCAGCCAGATGCCTAGAATTTTAATCTTGGATGTAGGGGTCAGAGCAGGTCCAAGCAAGTTGGCCATACATGTGTATGGTCAATATTAGGCATGTTGCCCAGGAGCATTATTTCTGTTGTTTCTCCTTGGACCTGAGACAGGAGTGTTGCATCCATGTTGACAGCTTCTCAAGGCAGGATTCCAGGTCAGATGGAGAATTCTGGAGGTGGTTAAGGGCTACTACCGACTGAGTATCATCAGCATACATGACAATTTTAATCCCATATGCCAAGATAATCTCAGCAAGTGGTCTCATGTACACATATGATTGGTAAGCACCCAGGTTCCCCAGAGCCAATTACAATGCTGCAATGCCAGGAATGGTCTGAGCACCGCGGTTCAGCGCTCAGCCAGGGAATGGGGGTCTAGGCATGTTCTCCATGCAGCCTGCAATGTAGCTTGCATGGAGAACAAGCAAATTGTGCATAACGGTTTGGCCGGCCCGAGAGGGCCGGTCAAACATTCATGGGCACTTTACAGATGCGCAACCACTCCTCCTTCCGGACATCAGAAAGCCAAGCCCCACCCCACCCTACCCTGACGATACGGAAAATAAAACGATAATAACGTCAGTTATTATTATTTTATTGTTTCGTTTACACTGCTCTGTGGGTGATGGGGTGATGCTGCTCCTCCTTAGCGGAGGAGCCACCTCTGCACACTGCCCTAAGGAAATCCTTCTTCTACGTCTGCTGTGTTTGAGTCAAAGAATGTTTCTTGTTCTTAAAGGTCCCTACTATTTTACAGTACCAGTAAGCTGGCACAGCTTGCTTTGTGCAGTCATGTTTGATAGAAATCCATGTCAGTCTCCATTTTATTTTGTAACATGCCTTTTTCACTTGACAGTCTGCCTGTTGTTCACCTCTCTGTTGCAAGGAAGAACACCCTGTTGAGACTGGAATGTCCCTTTCATGGTATACAGGTGTATTCCCCTGCCCTGAGTGCCTGACTGCATGTGGATCTGGTATCTAGATTTTTATTTTTGGCCCTCACCCCAAACTTATTCTGGAGTTTAAGACAGTGGACCCACATTTCCTGTAAAAGTTGACCCCTGGAGCTAAGAGTTTGCCTGGAGTGTCTGCCAGTCTCTCTGTAGTTCCAGGCAGGAACTTCTACAACTACTGTGAGGTTCACATGGCCGCATCAGGACTACAACTGCTGTGGGGTTTGCCTGGTTCCATGGGCCTACAACTGCAATGATGTTTGTTTGACCGGATTGGGCCTGATGAAACCCCTTAGGAATGGTTCCCCCAGTAATGGAGTGTAACACCTGGGGTAGAATGTATGTATGTATTTATACCACCTCACCGGATACACCCTCATTGGCAGTGCTCCCAAAGGTGATTTAACAGGTACAAAATGAATATGGATCTGCACCAGCCCTGGATCTGGGGTTGAGATTATTCGGTAATTTTACTATGGTGTCCTCCATTATTTTAAGTCATGTTTGCGGGGAAGCATCAACACTGGGCATGATACCATAAGGAAACAGGCCGTAAAACCACATACCATAAACAAGAACAAATCTGAGGGTACCAGTAAAGACAAACCCTCACCTGAAGCTAAAAAAACAGTAGGGGAGATAGAGAGAAAGAACAAATGGAATGGAGCTCCTGTAGATTAGGAGTCCATCCTGGGTGGTTACAATTTGAGGGATTGCAATAAGATTAAAAAAGCCTTACCAGTATCAGAACTCTGATGGTCGTTCTTTTCGTTCTTCTCAGGACTGGGATGATAGGACAGAGAGAGGGAGTCGAAGTAATTTCAGACGCATGGAGGACAATACAAACCAAAACTGAGAATCAGAACAAAGTACTGAGGTTAGTGTAAAGAAAGAAGACAACGATCCAGAATCTAAAACACATGTACAAAAGAAGAAAGTAGACAGACTTTCTAAAAAACATACTGTGCATACCGGTGGGCAGTCATAATATCGAGTCTTTTATTTCGACTGGACAGAATATCGAGTACAAAATATAGAATGGACATAATATCGACTAGACATAATATACAACAAAAATATCGACTAGAGAAAATTAATATCGAATAGAATGGACATAATATCGAATCAAAAATATAGAATGGACATAATATCGACTAGACATAATATAGCCAACAAAAATATCGAATTTAAGGTAAGTTAATATTAATTTTTATTTTTTGTGTAATATAAGTCTGTAGCGGGTTGTGGGTTTATAGGGGAATAGGGTGGGAAGTAATTTAATTATAATTAATTAAATATGTTAATTTATTTATTGATATTTATTTAGAATTAATTGTTAATTAATTATTAATTGGTAATTAATTAAAATATAATTGGTAATTAATTATAATTGATTAATTGATAAATATTTTAATTTTAGTAATTTATTTTCTGTAGCGGGTTGTGGGTTTATAGGGGAATAGGGTGGGAAGTAATTTAATTATAATTAATTAAATATGTTAATTTATTTATTGATATTTATTTATAATTAATTGTTAATTATGTATTAATTGGTAATTAATTAAAATATAATTGGTAATTAATTATAATTGATTAATTGATAAATATGTTAATTTTATTAAATTATTTTCTGTAGCGGGTTGTGGGTTTATAGGGGAATAGGGTGGGAAGTAATTTAATTATAATTAATTAAATATGTTAATTTATTTATTCTTAATTATTTGGAATACATTGTTAATTAAATAATAATTGGTAATTAATAAAAATATGATTGGTAAATAATTTTAATTGATTAATTGATAAATATGTTAATTTCATTCATTTATTTTCTGTAGCGGGTTGTGGGTTTATAGGGGAATAGGGTGGGAAATAATTTAATTCTCATTAATTAAATATGTCATTTAAATTATTGGTATTTATTTTGAATTAATTGTTAATTAATTTTTAATAGGTAATTAATTAAAATATAATTGGTAATTAAAATTAATTTATTAATTTTGAAATTGTAAATTAATTTATTGTTAATAGGTAATTAATTAGTATGAGTAGGCAATTTTTATAATTAAATAATTTTATTTTGTATTTATAAATAAATATGTAATAGTTTTTTATACACAAGTACAATAATTTATTTATTTGTAATGGTAATACTATTTATGTTATTTATATCTATTTGTGAAGTATTTACTTTCCCTATTATTGCACTCTCTGAAGTTGGAATAGTAATTTTTACCCCTACGCTATACAACACTGGAGTGGGTATGCTATCCAGCGCTTTCCCTACTGTTGCACCCACTGGAGTGGGAATAGTAAATTGTAATGGTATGCGTTGTAAAGGTATCTGCGTTGTAAAAACATGCTTTGTAAATGTATGCGTTGTAAAAGTTTTTGCGTTGTAAAAGTTTCATTGTAATGGTAGTGCATAGTAAAAGTTGCGTTGTAAACGTTGCATACCCACTCCAGTGTTGTATAGCGTAGGGGTTAAAATTACTATTCCAACTTCAGAGAGTGCAATAATAGGGAAAGTAAATACTTCACAAATAGATATAAATAACATAAATAGTATTACCATTTACAAATAAATAAATTATTGTACTTGTGTATAAAAAACTATTACATATTTATTTATAAATACAAAATAAAATTATTTAATTATAAAAATTGCCTACTCATACTAATTAATTACCTATTAACAATAAATTAATTTACAATTTAAAAATTAATAAATTAATTTTAATTACCAATTATATTTTAATTAATTACCTATTAAAAATTAATTAACAATTAATTCAAAATAAATACCAATAATTTAAATGACATATTTAATTAATGAGAATTAAATTATTTCCCACCCTATTCCCCTATAAACCCACAACCCGCTACAGAAAATAAATGAATGAAATTAACATATTTATCAATTAATCAATTAAAATTATTTACCAATCATATTTTTATTAATTACCAATTATTATTTAATTAACAATGTATTCCAAATAATTAAGAATAAATAAATTAACATATTTAATTAATTATAATTAAATTACTTCCCACCCTATTCCCCTATAAACCCACAACCCGCTACAGAAAATAAATTACTAAAATTAAAATATTTATCAATTAATCAATTATAATTAATTACCAATTATATTTTAATTAATTACCAATTAATAATGAATTAACAATTAATTCTAAATAAATATCAATAAATAAATTAACATATTTAATTAATTATAATTAAATTACTTCCCACCCTATTCCCCTATAAACCCACAACCCGCTACAGACTTATATTACACAAAAAATAAAAATTAATATTAACTTACCTTAAATTCGATATTTTTGTTGGCTATATTATGTCTAGTCGATATTATGTCCATTCTATATTTTTGATTCGATATTATGTCCATTCTATTCGATATTAATTTTCTCTAGTCGATATTTTTGTTGTCTATATTATGTCTAGTCGATATTATGTCCATTCTATATTTTTTACTCGATATTCTGTCCAGTCGAAATAAAAGACTCGATATTATGACTGCTCACCCTACACCCCTCCAGTGTTGATGGTCACCGCCCGCCACTGTTGAAACCCCAGAGAGACCTAAAAAACCTCCAAATAGGGTTTATAATGTAGAGATACAAATAGAATGGGACATTCTGCACACAATAAAAACAGTCTTCTGGTCACAATTATCTGATGCCTATAATATAATCTTGGTAGGAGGACTGGCCTCCGGTCTTCAATAGGGGATCACTATGGGTAGAGAAGGTAATTAAAGTAGCGTCTTCCCTAATAATACCTGGGGACATGAGGGAAACCTATGCAGGAGAGTGGGCTTTAAAACTTGCTCCAGTGCTATATAGAAATCACAAGGATGGGATAAAGAATCAATCCCTCAAGTTATTCCCAGATCCAGGCCCATTGAGGGAGCCCATGTTGATGTTAAGGGCTGCCAACTCCATGTGTATGTCCCTCTGCACGTGCTTCTTGCTATGATATGCTATGCTAAGGATTTGTAAAGCACATGGCCCCCCTGGGGGCTTCCCAGCACTAATATATAAGGTCCTTTGCACAAAGGATCAAGCAAGTTGCTCATTGAAATGTTAGGTTTGGAGAAGTTTCTAAAATGTTGTTTCTTCTTCAATCATCCTCAACGATAAAGACAACGAATTCCATATCTTTGGTGCCAAATAGGCAAAAGACCGCCCTTCGCACCTGGATTTTTTGGCACAGTAAGGAGTCTCTGATCTGTGGATCGTAGTGATCTTTTACGGATGTATGGGATGAACAGCCAATAATTAGTGGGGAACTCTTTTTATAAATCACTTGGTGGGCCAGACAGAGAGATTTCAATTTGATTCTCTTGAAGACTGGCAGCCAGTGTAAACCTGCCAAAGATGACGAGACAGGATGATGCTTCGAAATCTTCAGGAGATTGTGAGCTGCTGCATTTTGAACAATTTGAAGGCGCCTGATCATACACAGCGGACTTCTCAGATATACTGAATTGCCATAATCAAGGTGGGAAAACACTAATCCTTGGACAATTATTCTACGAGAGGCCTGCGGAACCTAACTCAGTACCGTACTTAGGGTCCTGATAAGACCAAAGCAGAAGGCCATGAGTTTCTTTTAATTCCAGTTTTATGAGGGGAAAGGTATCCTGGCTTCATCTCCCTGAATTCTGTGAGTATCTGGTCCATCCGGTCATGGGATTGATGGTATGCTCCCAAGACTTGGTCGATGTTAGACTGGTTGTGAGTGGCCCTAGTAGCTTCAATCCACAGATACCCTCCCATGAGCCCTACACCCAAAAACCTGTGCCCTTTTTCACAGGTTGCGACACCCCACTGGATCCTGGCCCTGCTGTTGCAAGGGTGGTGACAGTGACCTCAGTAGCCAGGACTGAGGTGCAAATGATAGGATACACTGTGGTAGGTACACAGGTTGGGGCATTAATGGTGGCTGAGTTGTTGCAGCTTGGGGGGAGCTGTTGTGGGCCTAGTTGTGGTAAATGCTTTCTATATCTTTATACACAAGAAGAAGATTGTAACTCAGCTATAAGGAAACCAAGGATTGTTCTACATTTAAGTAAGTTTATCTCCTGGAGATCAGAGTTACGCCCAGTAAACCCCACCAGTGTCCTTCTCAGCTTGGACAGCCTGTACCCTGGGCGTTTGTGTTGTGAGAGACCTAACTGCTTTCTTGCTGTCATCTGGAGACTGTCTGTCTCCAGCTACAGGAGCCACTGTCTCAGCAGGCCTGATCACCCTGTTGTGCCTTTCGACTGCCCTGTCCGTCTTGACAGTTCGTCATCAACTTAACCACTGTGGAGCTTGTGTCTTTTCCTACAGTGTGGGCATTTCTCTTCCTGTGAACACTTGCTGTGTTTGTTCTGCTGGAAGTGCCCTGGCGCTAGCAGTTCTCTTTTTCACAACATCCATCATCTGTTGAGTCATCTTTCGCCCCATGTCTATGCTGCGTTTTAATTTTTTGTCACAAAGCTGCCCAGCGCTAGCAGTGCTCTTCACAACAACCAGTCCACATCGATGAGTGTTGTTTCAAGTATGTGAAGTTTCTTCTGCTCTAATTGCGACTGCGACGAACTTTGGCACTTTGTCCTGAATGTAAGTTTTTTTTGACGTTTTTGTCAAGCCGGTCTGAATTATTGCCAGTGACTGGGGCTTATTTCTGTTTGTTTTTGGTGCACTCATTACGCAGTTCAGTAATGGCAGTTGGACCGCCGCATTTTAAACAAGTCTTCAGCTCTTCGCGCTCACATCAATGACGCACACAACCTTACCGGTCTCGTGGTGCCGGCATCTTTTTTCTGTGACGTGTTCTTTATCACAGACTCCTACTGCTGCTGTGCAATGTTAGACAGCATTCCTATGCTGTGAACCATCCGGCACAGACGTGATAAAGTGCCGCCATCTTGAATGGAGGAGGTGCGCAAGTCTAGGTTGTGTGGATGAGTCCGTCTACTATTACGACTTGTTTAAGAGCAGAATGGTTTGCTTCACGGTCTGCTCCAGCTTGCCCTGCAGTGTCAGTCCAATAGCCCTGTTGGTCGTAAACGCTACGGACACCAAATATAAGTCCAGATGTGTATTTTCTCACAGAATCCATCACGTTTCGTCACTCTTCAGTTGTTATTTCCCAAGGACTTTTAAAGTTACAAGAGTGAAGACGAGTTACATATCGTCTTGAGGATTCGTTTGTGGCTGTGCTGAAACTGTCAGAGTCACTATGAAGTCGTCACAGATTCTCTTGCTCTCCAATACTGGCGCAGGGACGGTGGATTTATCAACATTAGGTGAACTCCTGCAGCGGTCTTTTTAAATAGGTTGAAAGTTTCATTTCCATAAGCAAGGGATTCCAGGACCTACTTTTCAGAACTTGCCTGCACGTCACCCACTAAGTTTCCTGCTATGAAGTCACTCATCGAAACTTTTGGACAATTCCAGCCAAGGAGTCCTCGGGTGAGATATCGCTCACCGGAGCTATACTCATTTGTTTTTTTGTTATACTTATGTTCCAGTTTGGTATCTCGATGTACAATGTACGCTGTTGTGTGTGGATTGTGCTTAATGGGTTGTTCCATCCATTTTTGGGGCCTTGTTTCCTTTTGTGTAATTTTGGTCAGTAGTTGTCTTTTGCTGTACCCTAAATTTCCTAAGGCAACGTCATGCCCTACGGTGTTTCCATATTTAGGTGTGGGTGTGTGGCCAGTCAATGCCATATCTTGAAACTAGGGTGATGTTGTACCTTATGGGGTACCCTGTATATCTTTATATAGGGGATGTTGTAGTTTTGGTCTCACAGGATGGGTATCCTGTGTTTCACTCTGCTTGTGCAGTTAGGGTGTTTGTGTCTTATTAATTCCCCATCCATGTACTTAGGGTTAGTACTTATGGTGTACCCTTACTTAAGGGAAGTTGTGGGGTTGTGGTGCCAGCCAGTGCCTACATTTTGTTTCCTAGGGTCTTGTGTTACTCTTTGGAGAAGTTACGTTGCGCACTTTCACGTGGTGTACCCTTTCATTAGGGGAGGCTGTCTGCATGTAACTATGTTGTTCAAAAATTTTCAAAGATTAGAATTCTTTGTGTACCCTTTACTGGGGAAAGTGGTGTGCGTGGTCAGCGCCGCCATTAAGTGATGTTGCGTTGAACAATTTCTACATTGTTCAATTGTGTACCCTTTTGTTAGGGGAGGTTGTCTATGTTGGTCTTAATTGCATCACTTTATGTGGGTAGTCGAGGTGCGTTGTCAGCGCTACCTCTAGGTGTTGTTGTGTCACAGTTGTCAGTGTTTGGCTACTGTGTTCTTTGTTCCAAGGGTGTTAGCATCCTCTGGTGTACCCTTTCCTGGGGAGTTGTTGTGTTCCACAGTTTAAAGGTTGCTCTTCTAAGTGTACCCTTAGAGGGGAGGTTGTTAGTGCATGTCATGCGCTAGTCTTTATTACAAAGCATACCTTTTTTCTGTGTAGGTTACCATTTTATCTTTTTGTGCTTTCTTCCATCTGCACACAATTTGTCATTTAGTTGATACACCCTACTTAGTTTACCGGGATCGCTACCTTGTTTTATTAAGGAGGGTGGATGGGCATGTTATGTAATTTTGCATTTCTTTCTACATGCCTCTTTTAATTTTCTCTCTGCTTTCACGCTTGAGTTTCCTGCTTTTCAAATTGTCTCTTTGACTAGCTCTTGTGTCTTCAGTCTTCTCTATATTCTTCAGTTCCGTCTTAACTTCTTTCTTGCTGTTGTTTGCTAACGGAAGAGGATGTGTGGTAAATGCTTTCTATATCTTTTCCCCTTTACCACTGCATCAGAATGTCCTGTGACATCATGGAATGTTAGAGTCCCTTTCTGTGGCTAGAGAGTCAGTTGGTCATCTCAGGCTGAGGAGCTGGTAGCTCGCTCCTGGTGGGGTTTTATCCTTATATCTTCCTATCCTGTAACCTGCCACTTAACTACCTACTAATAAAGAGGGATCTACTACTACACCTGGACTACGCATCATTGTTTATGTACCACACTAGTGATACTCACTGTTACTGTGTTCCCAGCCTGACCAGATGGACCACCACTGTCGTCAATGTCAATATGTCCAGGACTGTCCTCATCACTGTCTGCTTGCTCCTTAGTTACAGTTTGGGTCTCTTCGGTGGCAGAGCTGCAGCCACTTGCTCTGGCGGATAGACCTGTTGGGAAACGGCGAACATTGTTATTGGTGGAAGTGGGATATCTACTTCCAAATCTTGTGACACAGTCAGTAAAACCTAGAAGGAGAAAAGTAATTGGTAGAGATTAATGTGATGATAGATTTCCGTGGTAATGCATGTTAAGCAGGTATATTCAGATTCCATGAACATGTACCTCTGATAAGCAGCTCATACCATGTTCTTATTTGTAGCCAGTTTGATTAATAAGTATGCATGACATCTGTAAACCATTCTATCCAACACAGTGGAGATGTGACTTGCTAATTTAACCATTCCATAGCTCAGCTGAGTACAAAATAGTGGATGACAGAACCTGGTTGTGTCTTTGCCATTAGGGAACATGTGAGCAGTGCAGAGTCAAAGGGTCACCTGACACCTAAAATATTTTAATTTGGGTTCATGACTTTCTATGTTAGACAAACTCACTTGTTGTAGGGTCACTCATGTCATCAATTGTTTAAGTTGCTGAGACCATGGCTACATACAGGACAGTATTAGATGTAGATTGCTCACTTCATGAGAATTGAAGATCAGTTGTTATTTGTGAGACATATGACAATCTGCAATAGCACATTTTAATTTTGTTTTGGGTAACTCAAACAGGGCATCATGGTAGTAATTTCTAACCCAAATTGTCTACACTATCTAGCTGGTTAGTGTGACATACATGTTGAAATTATGCTGTTGGTATGGCCCATACCTTTACATTGGGACAAATAAGATGTATCAGGGGATATTATATTTTATACAAGACTCACACACATCATTCCATCATGTGTGATGGTGTGCAGATTGATGCAACAAACCCTTTATGCAACATTAAACATTCACACAGACATTTTCACTGGTTTGTGAAGAAACAAGAGATTTAGGTTTCATGTGAGTTTGTGAAGTGTAACTTACCTAACTGTGCTCATCCAGGTATTCCATACAAATACAAGCCTTCAGTGTGTAGGATAGCCAAGACCTTCTCTTCTCAGGGAAAGCGGAAAGAATGTGCGGGTATGCTGGGAGGACCACCACCAATCCACTGGGCCTCCAAGTGGTGCTTGGTGGCAAGGTTATGCACCCTGCAGCTCAGGCCGTTCAACCTCGTACTAATTTCCCCCTGTGTGCATGCTATGGTAGCTATAGCATTCACTTTGCACATTTTTCTGTCCAACATTTCCCTTTTCTGAGTGAAATATGTGTTTTTGACGTTGGTTTCAAACAGATTTGGCTCTACTCTAATGACTTCATCCACCATGACTGACAAGTCTTGCTCAGAAAACCTTGGATTTTTGGGTCTGAGCATTATCAAAAAATGAAGGAACTAACAGTACAACAACTAATTAAACTCTCATCAGAAAAAGTAAAAAAAAAGCAAAAGTGTATGGAGAGTGTTGAAAAAAAATAGCCTGCCTTCTCTATCCTAGATTTACCTCAGAAATGCTCTGGAGCTGTGGAGTGGCAAAAGATCATGTTCTGAATTGGGGTGTGTTTTATAGTGTGCTATGCAGGTGTCTACAATTGGCAATTGAACACCAGGTGTGTTGTATTTGTGGCCATGTAATAGCTACTGTTCAGTTGCTTTGCTGAGCACAGACAGTGACGGTTTCCCATTGTTAAGGTACCGCAGCAAGGCGCCCACCAGTACTAATGTATTTTCACAATTTTCTTGGAGCAATACGGGGCCTTGACGGCATCGGCATACTAATCATCAGTATTTCAGTCTGTTGCATTGCTGGGGATTAGCACTCCATTGCGGCAGTCTGCTACTCAACCTCCATGTATCATAATAGGGTGGGCGGAACACTGCGGGGTGAAAGAGGCGGCTAAATGAACAAAATATTCGAAAGAATTTTGTTGTTTTTTGCACCTGTAGACAACGGTATATAAAAAAATCGGCCAATGTTTAACTGAAAAAAAAATGCAATTTTAAGTAATGGTGGGAGAAGCACACTTACGTAAGGAAATCTCAGTTGGTTAATGTGATCACTCCAAATGTCTGTCTGTGAGACCATATAGTCACAGAATTGAATTCTAGTTGGCGCAGTTTGGAGGAGTGACTTGTGTGTGTATATATAGTGCTAAGAAGTCCCAACAGGTAACAGCAAGCACTGTGAATATAAAAGTAATTATTTAAAACTGTATTAAGCACAGTTTAAGCAGAGCTACTGGAATTATGTGGCAGCAAAGGACCAAATTATGCGGCCGGGTTGACTGAATGAAATAGCTAAAAAAAATCAATTTATGCAGCAAATGCGGCACAATTTGTGAAAGTATTATTTTTTGTCTTTGTCATTTTTTACACATTGTAGCACTGCCTGAGCAAAGATTTTACCTGATTAAACACCCAAATACAGCAATATGCAATTGAAAGACAACCAGTCAACATTTGTGACAGGATTTCCACTGCACAAGGACATATGTTGCAATGTTTTTAGTAACTTTTATTCCATTTGAGCTACAAACAATATTTTTTTTGTTAAAATCTGAAGATTATGCATCAGATGATGGATTATATGGCATAAAACGCTGCAGCCTCAAAATCGCATAATCATAAATCCAGTTTTCCAGAGTATAAAATAGGCTGCCACAAAATAATTTAGTGTTTAAGCTAAAACATGTGCTTTCAAAGAATACATTTTAGTAATAGGTAAGCAGACTGTGCCCAGTGCAAACATTGTTATAAATGCATTAAAAGGACAATTTCTCATTATTAAAGCAGGCACAGTGGCACTCAAGCCCAGAAGGGCGATTGGCCCATTGCATCACAATTATGACTCTTTTACTTTCCAAAAGAGGTATGGCAGCTCATTTTCATTGCAGCATGGATGCCCTCAGGCCTAATGCTAGCAAAGAGGCAAGCAACCCGTGACAGTTCCTTTTTTTTTTAAAGAAACAGAGAGTCTGTTTCAAGATTAGAGTAATGGTCAGGCATGATCGATAACTAATGAAAGAGGCAGAGGAGATTGACTGCTTATCACGACCATAGGTATTATTGGTGCAGTAGTTGTATTGGGGCCTAGACGTGTAAGGGGTTTGACAACATCCTATTTATGGGGAGTATGTGTTTTAGTCAACTTCTGTTTGGTGATTTATTCTTTTAGAAGTTTCATGTTTAATATGGATTATGAGCTAAAGAAAAATGTGCCACATTAAATGACCTCACAATCCCCCTTTCTCCGATCAGCCATGCTCCACCCGCTCCCTCAAATCTTGTCATAAAGTTTTGGAGGGGGACCGAGCATCAAAATATTTTGCTTAGGGGGGCTTGGAGCAAAAATGTTTGGAGACTTCTGTTCTAGGGGCAGGAGGAGTATTGCTGGTGTCTTTTTTAGTTTGTACGAATAAACATTTTAAATTGGGTATAGGTGATAATCAATCAATCAATCACGGCATTTGTATAGCACGCTACTCACCCGGAAGGGTCTCAAGGCGCTGGGGGGGAGAGGGGTACGTTACTGCTCGAACAGCCAGGTCTTGAGCTGCTTCCTGAAGGAGAGATGGTCTTGGGTCAGCCGAAGGTGGATGGGGAGGGAGTTCCAAGTCTTGGCTGCCAGGTAGGAGAAGGATCTTCCTCCGGCGGTGGCTCTGCGGATGCGTGGTACAGTGGCAAGGGCGTGGCTAGTCGATTGTAGCTGGCGGGTGGGCGTGTAGAAGGTCAGGCGGTCGTTGAGGTACTTGGGGCCCAGGTCGTGGAGAGCCTTGTGTGCGTGGGTGAGGAGTCTGAACGTGATTCTCTTGCTGACGGGGAGCCAGTGCAGGTCGCTCAGGTGTCCGGTGATGTGGCTGTGTCGGGGGATGTCAAGGATGAGTCATGCGGAGGCGTTCTGGATGCGTTGGAGTCTTTTTTGTAGTTTGGCTGTGGTTCCGACGTAGAGGGTGTTCCCGTAGTCCAGTCGGCTGGTGACGAGTGCCTGGGTCACAGTCTTCCTGGTTTCGGTGGGGATCCATCTGAAGATCTTGCGGAGCATGCGCAGGGTGTTGAAGCATGATGAGGAGACGGCGTTGACTTGTCTGGTCATCGAGAGGGAGGAGTCCAGGATGAATCCCAGTTGCGTGCATGGTCCGTTGGTATGGGAGTGGTGCCCAGGGCAGGGGGCCACCAGAAATCGTCCCAGGCGGAGGGGGATGATCCCAGGATGAGGACCTCCGTCTTGTCTGAGTTCAGTTTCAGGCGGCAGTTCTTCCTCCACTCGGCGACGTCTTTCATCCCTTCGTGTAGGCTGGCTCTGGCGGTGGCGGGGTCGTTGGTGAGGGAGAGGATCAGTTGGGTGTCGTCGGCGTAGGAGATGATGTTGAGGTTGTGTTGGCGTGCGATGGCTGCGAGGGGGCTCATGTAGACGTTGAAGAGGGTTGGGCTGAGTGATGATCCTTGTGGTACGCCGCAGATGACTTTGGTGGACTCGGATCTGAATGGGGGGAGGCGGACTCTCTGGGTTCTTCCGGCGAGGAACGAGATGATCCACTCCAGTGCCTTCTCTTGGATTTCGATGTTGCTGAGGCGCTGCACTAGGGTGCGGTGGCAGACAGTGTCGAATGAGGCAGAGAGGTCCAGGAGGATGAGGGCCGCTGTTTCCCCGTTGTCGATCAAGGATCTGATGTCGTCGGTGGCTGCGATCAGGGCGGTCTCGGTGCTGTGGTTGGCCCGAAACCCGGACTGCGAGGGGTCGAGGGATCCGTTCGTCTCGAGGAAGGCGGCGAGCTGTCTGTTGACGGTCTACTCGATGACTTTGGCGGGAAAAGGGAGGAGTGAGATGGGGCGGAAGTTCCTGAGGTCGGTGGGGTCCGCTGTTGGTTTCTTCAGGAGGGCGCTGAGCTCGGCGTGCTTCCAGCTCTCCAGGAAGGTGGCGGTGTGGAAGGAGGTGTTGATGATGTCCCGGAGATGGGGTGCAATGATGGCGTCGGCTTTGTTGAAGACGTGGTGAGGGCAGGGGTCGGTGGGGGATCCGGAGTGGATGGTCTTCATCGTGCCGGTGGTGTCTTCAGTGCTGTGGTGGTGGTGGCGGGCGTTGGTTCGGCGGTAGGGTGCGTGGTCTGTGCGTCGAAGCTGTTGTGTATGTCGGCGATCTTGCGGTGGAAGAACGAGGCGAGTGAGTTGCAGAGGTCTTGCGAGGGAGTGATGTTGTTGTTTCCGGCGCTGGGGTTGGAGAACTCTTTGACGATGCTGAAGAGTTCCTTGCTGTCGTGGGCGTTGTTGTCCAGTCGTTCTTTGAGTGCTGTCTTCTTAGTGGCACGGATCAGCTGGTGGTGTTTGCGGGTGGCGTGCTTGAGGGCGGTCCTGTTGTCTGTGGTCTGGTCGTGCCACCAGGCTTTCTCGAGGGTGCGGCACTTCTTCTTGGAGTCCTTGAGTTCGTCGGTGAACCAGGGGGTTTTCTTGCTGCCGGGTCTGCTGGGAGGATTATTTAGTGGTGGGAGGTCATCAGCGCAGGTGGTCAGCCACTGTGTGAAGTTGCTGGCTGCTTCGTTGGGGTCCGATGTGCTGGTGGGAGGGTTCTGGCTGAGGGAGGCGGTGAGCTGCTCGGCGGTGATCTTGCTCCAGCTCCGGCGAGGGACTTGTTGCGGGTGGTGGTGGGTCGTGGTTCTTCTGAAGCAGAAGTGGACACAGCTGTGGTCGGTCCAGTGGAGTCCGGTGGCGTGGCTGAAGGAGATGTGCTTGCTGGAGGAGAAGACGGGGTCAAGCGTGTGGCCGGCGTAGTGGGTGGGGGTGTTCACCAGTTGCTTGAGTCCGAGGTTGGCGAGGTTGTCCAGCAGGGTGGTGGTGTTGCTGTCATTGTTGTTCTCCAGGTGGTAGTTGGCCTGTGATGTGTTAAGTGACTTTAGGGAGTATATCTTATATGATTTGGGTTGTGGGTTCCTGGTAAGTACTACTTGCCTCTTTTATATCCTGCAAAACCTCAATTACTTCTATTTCTGTTACATTTGAGGAGTGGTTGCATTGCCTTACATAAGTTACCACTTCATATTTTGTAGTGGCTTTACCATATCATGCCTTAAAATAATATTTGGTACATTTCCAATTCACATTCTCTGTTGATGTACTTTCTTGGTTCTAGGAGTAGCCCATGTGGCATAGTAACTTTTTTTCTTTCTGGAAGGTTATATATTTAGCTCTTTTTGTCATTGTATCTGAAAGTAGTGTAATAGTATAAATAAAATAAAAAAATAAGTTTGTACATTGATCAAGTTATGCATCTACTTCTATTATTAATACTTGCATGTATGTTCTTTTTAGATGTTTCACACTGGATAATTTTCAATGTGAGGAGGTGATTTTATTTCTGTTGGAAGAAAACAAACTGTCCGTTTCATTTTAATTGTTTATTTGTTGGCAGTTGGTAGTTTGTAGTGGTTGAGGTCATTAGGTTTTTGGGAGAGTTATTAGTTTGCAATAATTTATGTATACTTACTTTGTTTTATCTTTTTGCTGGTTTCCAACAGGTAATCACTTTTCGAATGTTGCAGTGTTTTGTTTAAGGAAGTAAGTACATAAAAAGAGATAGATGTTGGGAAGTGTTTTGTTAAATATTTGCTATTTTACATTTTACATTTTGTTTAGAAGTAAGATTTAGTGTAAATATAAGTTTTGCTTTCTTGGTTAAGGAGTTGTCTTTAAGGGTCTTGTTAGGGTATTGGGCAGAGTTTCCTCGTCTTTCAGCGTCATTTTTGAAGTATGTTTTTAGTTCATAATATTAGCGCTCCTTTTTTATTGATGATTTAATTTTTTTTTTACTGGTTAAGGGTGTTTATAGTTTGATTTTATTGGTTAGAATTTTTTTAATTATGATTTGGATTTTTGAATAAATGTTTGTAGTTAATGCAAATATATATGTTTGGTTATATTGTTATGAATTTAGTTATATGGTTTATTGGGTTGGTTGTGTTTTTTTATTAACAAAAATGTCATCATTTTTGTGATATTATTGTAACTGATTTTGTGTGAATTGATATTTTCGATAACATATGTTTATTTAAAAGTTACGATATTTTTGATTCCAAATTTTGTGTTTTTTTATTAAGTAAAAATCAATATTTTCAACAACGACGTTTCTGTTCTCACTATTTGTGGTTTTATTAATTAAGTATAGAAAGGCAATATTTTGTTAACAATATTTATTTGCCAATATTTTTGTGTTTCAATATTGTATGTGTCGATATTATGTCAGTGATCCAGCTGAAAGATCTCCCGATGCTAGGACAGTTAATAAGGAATTGCAGTTTCTGATTGCCACGGGCGGGGTACATATATTACATTTGGACAGTGGTCCAGCATTCTTCTCAAGGGCTTACAAAGATGCAATGAGTTTGTTGGGGGTGTGTCTTTATTTCAGTAATCCATTCAAAACTCATACGAGTGCTTTAGTGGAACATGTACACTACACGCTTAAGCAAGACCTACTGCCCAGGTTATGAGTGCAGGTCTTAGTTGAGTCTATCATCTGTATGGAGACAAGAGAGAATTAAATAGCTTGCTTGGTGGAGTCGTACTCCATATGGGTTACTCTTTGGAAAAGCTATATATATCCTGACCTAGACAACTCTGGGAAGGTGGCAGAAGAAAATCCTTTTGACCTATACCAACTATTCACAAAAATAAAAGAAGTCAAACACAACCTTTCAAATGTCAAGCATTTTTATTCTGCCACCGGCAAAACAAAGATTTTGCCAATCAGACAAGGAAGTATGCAACAAAGTAGGAATCTGGTTCGAGAATAGATTCCAGATAAACAAGTATTTGGACCATCATATCAACCACCTGTACTTGTGTTGGGGGTAGAAGGCACGTAGCTTAGCCTCCCCTGCCTTGCTCAAACAAGAACAGACAATTATCAATTGATTACATCAAAAAGCATCATATGGCTGATTCTCTACAGTTGCCCCACTCAGACAACAAAGGAGGCCTTGGGTCGGTACCTCTGATCTTCTGCGTACCCTCCAGGAGATTCCATTGATGAGCTCAACAACAATTAAGAGAGCTTTAGTCCCAGATTGAGGACTGCCTGGACTGTTAACACTTCCATTTTACTTATATTAAATTCCTTGGAGGAGTTTGATGTCTTTGTTTCTATAGAAACAACTGTACTATCAAATGCTGTGGTAAAAAAACGTACCCCCTATAAAGATAACATCTAAGGAGACACTGCCCATCAGCGCCAGAACTTTTGGTGAGACTGAATAAGGATGCATTGCATTTGAATGTTCATCAGATTCTTCAAAACAGAGCATGCCTGAAATTTCTACAGTATGGCACTGGTTTCATGATAGGTATTTGCATGGCCGGACTGGCTGCAGCAGGACCCGGGCATTTCCCCGGTGAGCCGGAGGTATGGGGGCCGGTTTTGTGCCAGTGGTGACCGGTTTTATCACTGGGGGTGGTTTTGAAGCACTGCTGCAATATCAGCCCCAAGTAACAAAAGCAGGAGTGGTGCTTCTTGCTAGCACACTCAGACCCCACCGTGCTTCCAGGGCCGGTCGAGCAGCAATCTGCCAGGCAGGTTGCTGTTCCCAGTCCCGCCCCGGGTATTTGATACCAACATAGTCCTATTTTTGGTTTGCTGCAGGATTGTTCTTCTTTATTGTGTGGCTTATGATAATAGCTATTGTATTATTATTGTTAAATGGACATTATATTCCAGGCGGCACTGTGCCACAAATAGTGAAAAAAGAACTGCAACCACATTTTACTTCCCACATTTTTTAAAGAGACTTGTACGCTGTTGACATTATGGGTTACCCCCTACCAGATAGTTTGCTTTGTGAGAATGTCCCTTACCAGATTATGGTTCTTACTGAGAATTTGCAATTACTATACATTATAAAGAATTCAGTGGATGACATAACTTCTAGTTCCATTTAAGAAGACTGAGATATAAAGACAGTAAAAGGTATGAAGTCTGATTTAGAAGCTCATACTATCATTGAAAATGAAGATCCTTATTTTAATACTTATACCACAAGGAAATGTATTGTTAACATCACTATGCACATATTTAACTTAAATCAGCTCCTCCATGAAATATACAATTACACACAGTGGGAACACTGCATAACATCTCCTGTGAGCAGCACTGCCAATTACATGAAGAACGTTCCTGTTTCCGGGTGAAAACAGAGCCAATACCTTTGTTTCTATTACAAGCGAATGCCCTAAGCAGCACAAAAGCATTTATTAACAAGCACTAAATTGATTTACTCTGATAACTCTAATAGAAAGTTAAACCTACAGGATTGTGAATATTGGAAAACAAATGTAGACTTACAGAGTCTACGGGGCACCATATTTTGGCAAATACAAGCCCCTACTTAGAGTATGCATGATAACCAGGGTAATAATTTTCTAAGTAAAATTGTTCAGCAAACAGTCTTTTTAGGTTTCGGCCTGGCCGTAGCACTGCGAAGCAGTGCTCCGCCCAGGGCGAAATCTTATGTCCTACAGTATGGGGCTTCGTCCCGCCTCTGTCTTCCATTGGCTAGCTCCATAAATGGAGGCTAGCCATTGGAAGAGATTGGCTGTCAGTCACTATTTCCCAGTCGGAACGCGATTCGGGGGCGTTTCCGTGTCTTTTTTTAAGTCCCACCCCTTTTGTTAATCAAAACAGATGGCGAGTTTTTGATCTCTACGGAGTGTCTTGCTCACGCTGTCTGCACGGGCCAGTCGGCTCTCTGATTGGTTGGCAACTACCAAATATGCTTTGTGATTGGTGGACCTTGTCAGCCAATCAGAGAGCCTACTGGCGTGTACAGGGAGCATGAGCAAGACACGCTGTCAACTTGTTTCTCCTTTGCTTTCCTTTTCTCCGTAAATAAATCTTCACACTCTGAAGGGACTGCAGGGGCTGTGTTACGCCCCTGGTTTTGAATTTAAGTGCTACTCTAAAACCCTTTAAGCACGCCCAGTGGTTTTGTGATGGCGAGGCGTCTCTGCCTTGTGTATGTACTGTGACTGAAGCAGTTTACTTTCGCTTTCAGAATGGGTCTAGATCTATTGGGAAATGTAGCCCCACTATTTGCACTGTTAAAATTCAAGGTTTATGCTTCTCTGTGCAGCAGAAAGCACTGCTGGACTGACATTGCCCGTATCTTCCTGCCGGTACAGCGCCCTGCCTTCTCCGGATCAGCTGTTTGTTGCCGCTGCAGCGCCAGGAACTCTCATCCGGTCCCACCGGCCTGAAGCTTCTCGGCGCTGCGCCAGATCAGGGTCGCATCGGAAATCAGGAAGTCTCCTGTACGAGGGCCACATTAGTGGCTTCAAAAGCAAACTTGTGTTTTTTAAGTAAATGCAGTTTTCTGAGACGACGGCACCACTGTCCTTTCCATTGCGGCCGTCAATCAGACATGTCAGTTATGTGATTCAGGGAGAGGGCTGCGATGTCACTGCCCTTTACATGCCTGGTCGAGAGAAATGGGCTGCGGGTGAGGAAAGCAGCTGCTTGATGGCGTCTACTTTGTGGGAAATGTCACTAGTCACACACTCACCGACTATGCAGGAACAGTACACAAGTGCCTAGCCCCGCTGCTCCATCCCCCTGCTTATACAGTGTGCATGCCGCGCCCTCCGTGATGTCCTTAATCTGATTTCATAAAGCAATCATCCACATTTACATTATATGACGTTAGAAGCATCAGGTGCGTGCAAACAATTACTGACCTTTTGTTCATTATCCAGTTATTCTATATAAATACAGCTGCAGTTCCCGAGACGCCTCGACGGGATGAGAGCTCCCGACAGACAAACCTGCGCAATTCGTTTTCCCTTTACACCGCATATGTAAGTGTAAGCTGCCACGTCTGGTTTGTAGGGTGATGAATAGTAAGAAAGTGAATACGATGCAAATAAGCATTGGCGCCTGTTACCTACAGAGTTAATAGATTGCTGCCTCACGGATTCAGCGGATGGGATAATCTCCAGACTTAATTGTGATGCAGCTACTTCCTTCAGTAGCCCTAGGGAGGACAGGGCTGGGCCGTCCGCCGTGCCCCCCCCCAAACCAGCACTCTAGAGGGGGGGGTTATCAGAACTGCCGGGCGTGAGTCTGCAGGGCCTCGCCTTTGCTTTTTGGCATCCCCCCTTTGATGGGGGTGCAGATAGCTTCCCTGTCATTTGGCGGTCAGTACCCGCCCCCTTCATTACCCCCGGTTCCTCCCAGCTAGCACTAGGATTGTTTATATTTGTATTTTTAGATCACCAGTGACATTACAGTTTTTTTTTATTTCGTTGCCATAAATTGGATTCGTTCTTTGTCGGGGGTGAACGGGTTGCGGGTGCTCTTTCTAAACGTAAAATGAATCTAACATACGACTTGCCATGTTTTCCGCTCTGTCCCTAGATCAGTTCCTCGTGCCGTTCTGCTTTCTGCGCCACAGCCCCGCTGCCCCTGCTGAAAGCCTCCTCCATTCCAGTCACTCAACCCTAATATCCAGTGTCTCTTCCATCTGTTGCTGACTGACTGCTGCGTGTATGAGCTGCTATTCTGCTGTCCCTGCCCAAGCCCTACTACTCCTGCTGAACGCCTCCTCGACTCCAGTCGCTTAATCCTAATATCCGGCCCTCTCTCTTCCTTCTATTGCTGAGTGACTGCTGTTTGTCTTCGCTGCTGTTCTGATCTCTCCACCCCAACACCGCCGCCTCTGCTAAAAGCCTTCTTCACTACAGCCACTTAATCTTAATAGCATGCCCTCTCTTCCTTCTATTGCTGAGTGACTGCTGTTTGTATCAGCTGCTGTTCTGCTGTCTACGCCCCAGCCCCGCTGCCTCTGCTGAAAGCCTCTTCCACGCCAGTCACTTAATCCTATAATATTCGTCTCTCTCCTCCTTCTGTTGCTGACTGGCTGCTGTTCGCCTGCTGTACTGCTATGTGTCCATGCATGTCTCCAACTGCACACTCACACACTCCGGGACCCGGGTCACCTGTGCGTGCACTCGGTGCACTACACGCCCCTGTCATACCTGGCAGCCCAGCCCTCTGTTTTATGATGTTGCCACTCAATGCATGCTGCACTTTGCCTGTTCTCATAAAGTTCCTCAGAACAACGCTCTGATACCTGCTCAGGTGTGGTTAGCGCTTCATAAGGCAACACATACGTAAATAAAGTAAGTCTGCATTCATTTAGGAGTAAAACAAGAAACTGTAAGCTCTACCACAGAGGCTTTAGAGATGGTTAGAGGGGCTGCCGGAAGTGACGTCTATTCGCGTATCTTGTGACAGAGTTACAAGAGAGTGTTATGAAACAGACGGGGTTCCTTGTTTTTATATTAATGTTAGTTTTTGTATCTTTTCTTTTTGCCCCCCTCTTTGTCACACCTTGCACAACTGCACTTCATTTGGACATTGTTCGTGACCTGTCTAGGATGAAAGCTAGAGGAATGAGGAGACACAGGAGGCAGAGAGCAGCAAGTGAGTTGGAGTGGATTGATTTTTAATTGTAGCACTCAACCTGTTGTGGTGAGGCATAGTGGTGCCTCTCTAAATATTGTCAGTACCAAAGTGTCTTTGCCACAAGGATATGTATGGGTCACTGGGGAAAATCCATAACTTGAAATGTTATTTGACAAGCCCCATCTGTATGCACTAAAAGGTGAGATAACTGATCTAAAAAATGCACTTCTCTGAAAAACTTTCCATACAAGACAAAACATGCTTCCTATTTAAACAAGGACTCAAAACATGTTACAAAAGTATTAAAAATGATTTGTGCTATATAGTGTACTAGTTCACAGGTCTTTTGTATGTAACTACATTTTTAGTCGCGGAATCGCTGGTCTTTGGAGGCAAGAGCAATGTTTTTTGAGGGATGAGAAGATGAGCTGGAGTGGAACGCTCGATCACTCAAATTAGTTGACTGAACCATGTTTGTGCTTCCTTTTCTTGGGTCCCAGGGCAGTTGTCAAGTATAGGACAGTAACGGGTAGGGTTACTGTTATTTACCATTGGTATCACATTACTATTCATTTAAATTGAGCGACTGAGTAGTTCCGTTTAATACCGGTCTGTTCGACCCGGTTATTCTGAGAGTCGGGTCCGACTCGAGGATTTGGTGTGAAGCTAGCTCCTTAAGAAAGTAGCAATTTAGATGCATGAATACCTTTTTAAATATCTAGGCAGAATACTTAATTGCACGATTAATTGAAATCATTACAATCTGGGACCCCCTGAAAGGGGTAAGGACATCACAAATAAATACATATAAAAAACTTTGACTAAAACCCTAGCAAAAAGAAATGATGCGTCAAAATACATTGAGAGAACATTAACACTAAGCGAGCTGTTCCTTTATAGACTGATAGGGCTTCCCCTTTTCTCCCTTTCAGTTTGTTATAGCCCAAATGAGGAGAGGGGGTGTGGCGAGGACTTGATTTGTGTCTTTTAGACGGCTGGGCAGTAAATAAATATACAGGTGTGAAACTCGGCAGTTGCTGCTGAGATGCTAGTAAAGCAACCGCAGTTTTCATGAATTTCACAAAGCGAGTGGCTGGCTGTGCAGATTTACCTCTCAGACACATTTCTACGGGGCCTCGGCAAGTCCAGACATTTCAAATGCCCCAAATCAATCAAAGCCAGAACTTCCTTGTTGTTGAGTGTGAAAGTCCTCCATAACAAACGATCTTGCTCCGCTTTCTGCAGTGCCTCTTTAGTCATGAGAATACTTGATGATATGAATTTGAGTGCAATTCCATAGCATTAATCTTGAATTAAAAATGATCAAACTTTTTGCAATTTATCAATGGATGTTGTGATAGTCGTTTTCCCTATAAATAAGTCTACCAAAAAGTCACCTTTCCTTAGGTCGCTCGACATCTTCACCTCTGGAGATTGTGCAAGAGACACAAGGGGGCGCTGTGCTTGCTTCCCTACCCCCTGGCTGTGCTTGCTTCCCTGCCCCCTGGCTGTGCTTGCTTCCCTGCCCCCTGGCTGTGCTTGCTTCCCTACCCCCTGGCTGTGCTTGCTTCCCTGCCCCCTGGCTGTGCTTGCTTCCCTGCCCCCTGGCTGTGCTTGCTTCCCTACCCCCTGGCTGTGCTTGCTTCCCTGCCCCCTGGCTGTGCTTGCTTCCCTGCCCCCTGGCTGTGCTTGCTTCCCTGCCCTCTCGCTGTGCTTGCTTCCCTGCCCCCTCGCTGTGCTTGCTCTCCTAGGTGTGTGTGTGTGGCTCTGGGTGTGGGTGTGGGTGTGTGTGTGGCTCTGGGTGTGTGTGTGGCTCTGTGTGTGTGTGTGTGGCTCTGGGTGTGTGTGTGTGGCTCTGGGTGCGTGTGTGTGTGTGTGTGTGGCTCTGGGTGTGTGTGTGTGTGGCTCTGGGTGTGTGTGTGGCTCTGGGTGTATGTGTGTGTGTTGCTCTGGGTGTGTGTGTGTGTGTGGCTCTGGGTGTGTGTGTGGCTCTGGGTGTGTGGGTGTGTGTGGCTCTGGGTGTGGGTGTGTGTGGCTCTGGGTGTGTGGGTGTGTGTGGCTCTGGGTGTGTGTGTGTGTGTGTGGCTCTGGGTGTGTGTGTGTGTGTGTGGCTCTGGGTGTGTGTGTGGCTCTGGGTGTGTGTGTGTGGCTCTGGGTGTGTGTGTGTGGCTCTGGGTGTGTGTGGCTCGGTTTGTGGGTGTGTGTGGCTCTGGGTGTGTGGGTGTGTGTGTGGCTCTGGGTGTGTGTGTGTGTGGCTCTGGGTGTGTGTGGCTCTGGGTGTGTGTTTGTGTGGCTCTGGGTGTGTGTGTGTGTGGCTCTGGGTGTGTGTGTGTGGCTGGCTCTGGGTGTGTGTGTGTGGCTCTGGATTTGTGTGGGTGTGCGTGGCTCTGGGTGTGTGTGTGGCTCTGTGTGTGTGTGTGTGGCTCTGGGTGTGTGTGTGTGGCTCTGGGTGTGTGTGTGTGTGTGTGTGTGGCTCTGGGTGTGTGTGTGTGTGGCTCTGGGTGTGTGTGTGTGTGTGGGTCTGGGTGTATGTGTGTGTGTTGCTCTGGGTGTGTGTGTGTGTGTGTGGCTCTGGGTGTGTGTGTGGCTCTGGGTGTGTGGGTGTGTGTGGCTCTGGGTGTGGGTGTGTGTGGCTCTGGGTGTGTGTGGCTCTGGGTGTGTGTGTGTATGTGGCTCTGGGTGTGTGTGTGTGTGTGTGGCTCTGGGTGTGTGTGTGGCTCTGGGTGTGTGTGTGTGTGTGTGGCTCTGGGTGTGTGTGTGTGTGGCTCTGGGTGTGTGTGTGGCTCTGGGTGTGTGTGGCTCGGTTTGTGGGTGTGTGTGGCTCTGGGTGTGTGGGTGTGTGTGTGGCTCTGGGTGTGTGTGTGTGTGGCTCTGGGTGTGTGTGGCTCTGGGTGTGTGTTTGTGTGGCTCTGGGTGTGTGTGTGTGTGGCTCTGGGTGTGTGTGGCTCTGGGTGTGTGTTTGTGTGGCTCTGGGTGTGTGTGTGTGTGGCTCTGGGTGTGTGTGGCTCTGGGTGTGTGTTTGTGTGGCTCTGGGTGTGTGTGTGTGTGGCTCGGTTTGCGGGTGTGTGTGGCTCTGGGTGTGTGGGTGTGTGTGTGGCTCTGGGTGTGTGTGTGGCTCTGGGTGTGTGTGTGTGGCTCTGGGTGTGTGTGTGTGTGTGTATGTGTGTGGCTCTGGGTGTGTGTGTGTGTGTGTGGCTCTGGGTGTGTGTGTGTGTGGCTCTGGGTGTGTGTGTGTGGCTCTGGGTGTGTGTGTGTGGCTGGCTCTGAGTGTGTGTGTGTGGTAGTAATTGCTGTCTGCTGAGCTCGTCCAGTGGGGTACAATAGGTCTTACATTTGCAAGAGATTAAGCTGTTGGCAATGTAAATTACAATGCCATTTATTTATCTGTTTTCAAAACCAACACATAAATACACTTTTTGTCATTTACAATGCCAATAGCTCTAACATTTGCAAAGGCGAAACCGTTGCATTGTAAATGCTTGTTTAGAGTTTGGATGTATAAAAGATATTTGCAAACTGCTCACACCTCTTCAGGGATACAGACAATTTTCAGGACACGATATCCAACACATTTTACTGGCCTGGTGCACAGAATCTTTAATGTCTCTAGTACAACTGGAGTTGTGCATTTTTTAAGAGCATCAGCTCTGGATATGTACCTGGATTTAAAACTGTCTTGGGAATAGTACTCTCATTTTTTCAATTTGTTATTCTCAAGTATTTGCAGATTGTTTCCATAATACTGCTGATCACTGGCCTGTCATTCGAAATGGATGTCATGTCAGAATGCGGAATGGAGACATCGCACCAGCATGAGCAGCTGGCTCAACAGAGACTGGTGAGCTACTTAAGCAATAAGTACCTTACTGAAATAAGTGAGGATTAACTTCTATCCCTTAAAAAATCTGGTTTTCTGGATTTTGTTTGTGGATTTTTTTGTTGTTTTTGAGAATATACATAATGGCAAATTGAAATTGATGCATTTGTAAGATATAGGAATGTCGAGATATTATAGAGGGTACCATGAGTACATTTAGTAATTGTGTCTCTTTCACACACAGGTAGGCAATATTTATTATCACTTTCAAAAAAGTGAGAGTTATTGTTTTGGTCTTGATAAAGATGGTGTAAACCAGGACAATACTATTGAAATCCGGCAACGCTTATGATCCCTAATCTGTGATGCGGGTTGGCATAACAGATTAAATATTGTTAATCCATCATGTTCTTGCCCCAATTATACTCTATTACAGATCGGTCGTTTTGGTGACAAAGTGTATTGCCTTGCAGATACTCTCTTCCTTCCTTTCCTCTTTCTTTCCCTATATTGAAATTCGTTGTAACCTTTTGTACATCTTTAATGTAACAATTATGAGCTGGAATTATTGATGAATGTGTTTTAAAATCAATATTGTGAACTGATAGTCCCTTTTTTATATGTGTTGTAGTATAAGACATAAACATATATATATTTTTAAATAAAGTACTTTTATAACTGTATATATGCATTGCAAAGTGGCACACTATATCTAAAAGAGTATACACATTGATATACACCCTTTGTCTATTGATGAATGCATTGGTGCATGAATAAAAGCTGTATGGAAGTGAGTAAAATCTGATTATAATGATGTAATGGTAAGTGGTCTGCCAAAGGAAAAATATATTTTCTTAGTTGAATACAGGACCCAATTCCGTTGGTGAACAGAGGGTCCCTCTCATTGTCCTTTCCTCTTTAAAAAAGTGGGTCTGGGGCGTGGCCAAGATGGCGGCGTGAGCAGATGTACTGCTCCGGAGCTCCTGCCCGTTTTAGCGACTTTCGGCCCTAGCATCCAGAGCGGTTTTGGTCCAGAATCTGCTGAGCGGCCATTCCGGGGCGACGGCGGAGGCTGGACGGGTGTTTTACCCCTCGACAGTGGGTTGGCCCGGTCCTGCCGATGCAAATGTTAGGAGAGGCCCGGGGTCTGAGGGCGGGTGGTGAGTGGCCCGGGGAGCGGCGCATCAATCCTCCAGTAATCCAGTGAGCACCGTAACCCATACCCGAAATCCCGATCTGCCTGTAGCGGCGGACTTGCGAATCCACCCCGGTTGAGACCCGGGGAGACGCAGAGGAGTTGGGCCTGGGCCGCCATTTTGTGGAGGGGTTGCCGCGACTGGGCTGGCGCAAAGACGAGTGCAGGCCCTCCGGTGACTGTGGCGCATTTCAGCGGTACAGCGAAAAGCGAGCCTGGTGATTTCCCCTGCAGTGAGGATGGACCAGTGGGGGTGACGAGCCGGAGTGACCTCGGAGCGCTGGTCTGCATGGATCGGACGCGGGGCGAGGAGGTGCATAGGCTTGGGACCGGGCCTCCTAACTGGTCTGCCGGGTAGAAGCAACGAGCCGCGGTGGAGTCTGCTGTCTGCTGACTGTGACACACTGCCCGGTGAGTGAGGTTGTGGGCCGCCTGGCTGCCTTGAGAGGGCGGAGGTGGCAGGCTGGACTGTGGAGAGAGAGGGCTTGCCTCGTGACACGGGCCTAGAGGGCCTCACCGGAGACACACCGAGGGGCTAGCCGGCAGACGACGAGAAGAGGGGCTGGCTAGGGATACAGTGTCTTGCCAAGAGGAGAGGAGGTGTTATTAGAAGCACAGCAAGTTGTCAGGGAACGGTCGGGCGGCCTGGCCCGCCATTTTGTGAAGGCGCCTCCTCCGAGCCCGGGCTCCCGTGGATGGGGCAGCGGACTGGCAGCGACATGGAGGTTCCCCTTTAGAGCAGTGACAGCACCACCTCAGCTACCCCATCACAATCCAGAGGAACAGCTGGGTGCCACAAGGTAGGAGAGCCGCTGGTTGTGGGCCCGCTGGGTCTGAGGAGCGGGAGAAGGAGCACTCTGCACCAGAGACTAGGCCCGATCCTCAGATTGACCGGAGGGTGCTGGGCTTTTTTTTTCTTCTTTAAATTTCTGTTTATTATTTTTCAAACAAGTCATACAGGTACGTCTTTTAAACTCACAATGATAGGCACAGTATAATTACAGTTATCTTTACACTTCCTAAGAGTACTTGAATGTGCATCGGCAATCAGTAAGGTACAGTGAACATTTATCTACACATCAAGAATTAGCACACAAACGAACAAGACACCCCACGTGCCACAGATATGTAAGTATTACTAAGTACTTTCAACATGTTACAGCAACAATACGTTACTGTGCTGCCGAACCCAATTGTGTCCATTCTCTGGCATATCCGGGCAGTCCAAACAGATTAGAATGCAATACAATTATCTCAGTTCAATAGCACCTCACCCCTCAGGGGAACACATATGTATTAGTGATGAGTGTGTGCAGCACTTCTCAGGGTGCGAGCCCCTTTTGCTCTGTTGCGGGACTCGCCTGCGGATGCTCTAGAGGGTGCTGGGCTTTGGAGAGACAAGAGAGAGCTGGAGTGTGGTAAGGCAGACTGCACAGCGGATAGTGGGGTGATTAGCAATTGACTAACTGTGGCGGTGAGCGGGGACACGTGGAGCACGCAGTGACCTACTCTTGGTGTGACGAGAGCCCCCTGAGAGTTCCACCTCTACGGGCCTCTACCGGGGACACCAACAAGGCTCTGTGGACTCTCCCACGGGGAGGGAAATTGGCCTGTGCAGCGCTTGGAGGCCCTTGTGAGACGCTGGGTGGTGGGGAGCTGCAAGATTACAGTCTGCCACTTAATGACCGCCGAGGAGCGGTGGAGCACGGCTTGATTTCAAAGTGTTGGTGCGGGGGCAGTGCTGCATGGAGTGACGCTTTGACATGGCATGAGGGCAGTGAGCTGCAAGCCCGATTTGGGATGGATGGACGGTGCCGGTGTCACTTCGCGGAGGGGTGGACCATCAAGACAAACTCGAGGCCTATTGGGGCTTACAGGTGCCTAGAATAGCCCCCCATGCTGAGACGCACATCGATGGACACCCCCTCAGGCCGGATTGGCCACCGGTGACCACGAGCGGACAGTCAAGACTCTCGGGCACTTTGAGTAGAGCCAGTCTGTGGGTGCAGCGGAGAGTTGATGGTGCAGGGTGACTATGCCTGCTGGAGGAGGCGGTGAGAAGCCGGAGGACCTGGAGGCCAGCGGAAGCGAGGGTGAGGGGCTCGGCCCATAGGAAGAAGCATTCAGTTGGAGGAGCAGTGGACCCATACCCTGAACGGCAGCGCAGCCCTTAGCCCGCCGATCCCACGGCTCGTTGCTCCTAACCACCCACTAACGCAAACGTAACAGAGCAGACATTCCCTCTAGCTCAGCCGCTCCCGGATATGGGGGCCTGGCTGCCGGGGGGTCTGCGCTTGGTTCACGACTCCTTTGGTGCCCGAAACGTGAAATGCCCACCTCCAGGGGCGTAAAGATAAGACTTTGAAAGATTTGTTTGCCAAGGTCCAGACGAGTCAACAACACACCAGCATTGCTTCGAGCTCTGTCCAGCCGTCTCGGCGTGGGAGGATGGAACGGAACCAATTACCAAGGCGTTCTTGGAGTCACTGTTTATTACGCTGAGAGAGGACATCCACACGCTGAAGAAGGAGTTTACGGAGGAAATAAAAGAGGTTCATGGGGACGTGGACGGTATTGGAGAGCGAGTTGCCGAGCTAGAGGGCAAGAGCGACGACAGGGACACTGAAATAGCATCGTTGCAGCAGGAAATCCTTTGGATTCACGACCAACAGGTTGATCTCCAGACCCATCTTGAGGACCTGGAAAACCGTTCACGGCGTCATAATATAAGGATCCGTGGAGTGAAACATGTTGACGACACAAAGGACCTTTTTAGATATACAAGGGAACTCTTCAATCACATTTTGGGGAGGCTGTTGGAAGTGGTACTCCGTCTATACAGGGCACATAGGGTGTGCCCCCCACGTGCTGCTTCGGCTCCACCACGGACATCCTGGTATGTGTGCAGGAGTATCGCACCAAGAAAGAGATCCTCCAAAAAGCTTGGCAGCTGCACCCCCTGATATTTCAAGACCAGTCACCGGTCCTGTCAGCACTCACTTTGTAGAAACGTAGAACCTTTAAACCTATTACGGCTCACTTACAGCAACGCAGCATCTCCTACAGCTGGGGCCATCCGTTTCGCCTGGTGTTCAAAATGGACAATAAACTCTATCAGCTACGATCCCTGTTGGAGGCCTGCCATCTGCTGGGCATCGACCCACCTGCCGAGGAGAGCGACACAGCAAGCCATACCGTAGAAGCAGATGACTCCAAGCCCCGATGGCGTCAACAGGGCAGACAGCGCCGATTGAGGAAACCTCCTGCAGCCGAGATCATGAAGGGCCAGCAGACCGCATTGGAGCCGATATCGACAGAGCTGACCTCGACCCAACTTGGCTTACTCTCATGATTTTATAAGGCCAATTGTCTTTTTTCCCCCAGGCCGTCGGCGGGAGGGGGGCTTTTTAGATCTAGACGGACTATACCAATTCATTACATTCCCAATCACCTACAGATGATGGACAGTATGTTTTGTTCGCCTTTTTTTCGAATCGTAGTTTTTTTTGGGGGGAGGGGTTGTTTAGGGGAGGGCTCCAGTGTTCCTTGTTCACCTTCCTCTCAAGGTTAGCTTAGATACACATCGCCTGGGCTTTCTAGAGCAGGACCGCACCCTGTGCCTTGATTGTATCAGCATTAGCGCGCCACCTTTGCTTTTAGTAATTCTAACAGAGTAGATGAAGCTACTGAGCTTAAAGTACTCACCTTAAATATGAGCGGTCTTAATAATCCAGTGAAGCGCAAAGCAGTCCTTTTATGTCTAGAGCAATCCCAAACGGTCCCGGAAGTTCCCCTATCAGTTATTTTCCTCAGGCAATACTAAAAAGGCAGGAGTCGCTATTCTGGTGGCTCAGCGGTTTAAGGGAAAGGTCCTACACAAAGAAGCAGAGATAAAAGGCAGGCTGTTGACTTGCAGATTTTCCATAGGCGATTCCACGTTCACTATTGGTTCCGTCTATGCTCCCAATGAAGGCCAGGAAAGATTCTTTCACTCTGCTCACACAGAAGCCTCCGCCACACCAGTTCGCCACATTATTTTGGGGGAGATCTAAACTTGGTTCTCGATAATACCCTCGATAGATCATGCCAACGCACTCACCAAACTGGTACCCTTTCCGCAGAAGGACTAGCCCATCTACATGACTTAGGCAGGGGCGTAACACAGGCTCCCGCAACCCACGCAGTGCGGGGGGCCCCCCAGGAACCTTTACTCTGGAGGGGGCCCCCATCCACTTCCAAAGCATTCTCACAAGGGCTTCAGAAAAAACACAGCAGCTGCTGCCTCGCTGAAGCCTGTTGTACGAGAGATATCCCAGCACAGCGAAACACAAAAACTAGCAAAATGAAACAATGTTGGCAAAGGGGGCCCCCCCTGGGTAAACGTGCCTCCGTGTCTCTTCGTGCCAGTGAGGAAGGAGAGCTCAGGGTGAGAGAGGGGAAAGACAACACAGGGAAGGAGAATGGCAAAAGAGTAAAAGCAAGCACTTCAAAAGCACAGGTGAGAAGGAGAGCGAGAGAAGTGCAAAAATTAATGAGAGGTAATTAAAAACAGGTTACAGAAAGGTGAAAAGGTGGGAGAGGTGAGGAAAAAGCTGATGACAGAAATGACAGGTGTGAGACTGAAATAGACTCGAGACAGCAGCCAGAGAATTAGAGTGAAGGGTTGATAAAGAAGCAGGCATGTGAGAAAGGAACAGGTTAGAGAGACAGAGAAAAGATAGGTGTGTGAGCGATAGACAGGTGAAATACCATGGGGAGAGATACAGGCGAGGCCAGGTAAAAAAGGTACAAAAGAGACTGCGGGAAGAAACGTCATAGCTGAGAGAGAGAAAGAGAGACAGAGTGAGTGGGATGGGGTTGATAGAGACAGCCATGTTATAAATGACAACTGAGGATAAATGTGTGGAGGAGACAGATGTGAGAGGGATAGAAGACAAGCGAGAGACAGTTATTGAGAGACGGGGAGAGAAGTGATAGAGCCAGAACAGTAAGAAAGAAAAACAGCTGAGAAAGAGACAGCCAGTTGTTGGGAGGGAGATAAGTTAAACACAGATAAGAGTTATGGAAGGAGAGATTTGTGTGAGAAGTGATAAAGATATAGAGGCATATGGGAAAGAGACAGCTTAAAGGACACACAGACGGGGGCATGGGAAAGGGAGATGGGCTGGGAGGGGAAGACAGGTGAGTGAGATAGAGAGTGATTAATAGAGAGAAGTGAAAATAGGACTGAAGTGTAGAAGAGACAGAGATAGGGAGGAGACAGTCATTCGATTGAGATGAAGAGAGGGGAAAGTCAGCCGAGAGAGGTAAAAAGGGTGGCAGATGAGAGAGGGTATAGATAGCCAAAAAAGCAATAGCCTCGAGAGAGCATTAGTAGTCACAAAAGAGAGGGATGAGAAAGAGACGTACAGGATGGAGAAAGAGAGGTGAGAAAGGGACAAGCTAAAAGAGGAAATTAAGCGACAGCAGGTGCGAATGGGGCAGCAGAGAGTGATAAGTAGGGGCGAAGTGATGGTGGACATGATCAAGAGACAGGTGACAAAGAGACAGTGGGGAGTGAGATTAGGGTAAATTAAGAGACAGGTACAGATGAGAAAGAACAGAGAGGGTGTGGATATAGGAGAGAGCATGGCGATACAGAGACACGTTAGAAAGAGAGCAGGGGGAAAGAGATAGCCAGTTGATAAAGGGACAGGCATGATATAAAGAGACAGGTATAGAGAAGAGGTAGAAATTAAGTAATTAAATGATCGTTATGTGAGTGAGATTTAGCTGAGCAAGAGTGAAAGAGAAAATAAAAATATATATATAAAATCAATAATTAACTGATAGGAAAAGGTATCAGTGATGATAAAGAGACAAGAGAAAGAGAGGGCGAGGTGAGAGAGGAAAACAGGTTACACAGAGACGAGTAATATGGAAAAGAGAAAAGACAAACAACCCAGTGGAGGAGAGATGACAAAAAAGCATGGAAGAGAGGGTGAGACAAAAGACAGAGAAAGGGAGTGGAAAACCAAAGGACAGGGAAGATGTGAAGGAGACAGTAAAAAGAGAAGGCCACATAAGGGAGAATATTAGTAGGAGAAGATACAAATGGGTAGAGTAGCAAAAGGAAGGGTATACTTGCAGAGGAGTACAACACAAAGGAGACAACTGAGCATGTCCTATTACAAATATAGATTGACATTCTGGTTTTCTATTATGGAGAATGTGCTTGTATGTAGAGTGGTGGCCACTGTACAAAGAACAGCATTACCCGGTAGAGCAGTAACTCATCCTTAGCTATACAATTTCTAGGAATTGGCTGTTTTTAAACAGTTTCTCAGTTGCCCAGTTTTCCGAAGGCAATATGTAACATAGGGAAACCACAAAGATGGCAAAGAAGGCTCCACTGGAATGCCTTTTACAGTATCTCAGCGAGATAGGTCTCATTGGAGCTGAATATCGCAACTGTCTTGGGGCAGAATCTTCTAATCACTTTTTAAGGCACAAATCACCTTTGTAATAAGTAGCTCTATGGGCTGGATATAATATAATTCCACAAAGCACAGCATATTCAGCTTTCTTCACTCTGTAAATCAATCACAATGCTTGGTCTTGAGCCATCTGGAACAGGTTAAATCTGTCCAGCAGTTATCGTGTCATGAAGGTCATTATTATAGGCCATACAAAATAAAATGTTAACCCTCATAAATGCAGCCCTATTCATTGAGCACAAGAATGGAACAAGATTTCGGGCCAGTCTGAACTAAACTTTTCACTTCTGTTCTAATTTTGGGACCTAAAGAGAGTTGATGGTCAGTATAGCCATTTAGGATCTTAACAGTAGAGATGGTTCATAATGGTGCCATAAGAAACTCCGGCTAAGAAAACAGAGATTAAGATGAAATAGCCACTCCATTTTGTGATATTTCCATTTTCCGCCACTGAAAGCTGGATTACTTACTCTCATCCCCACAAGGAGCTGTTATTTACTCTAATATGGTGCATGCCTCCTAACTTACAAGAGGGAGCACCAAGCATCAGGAGGATGGCAGTCTAATTTCTGCCTTTCAAGATTGGTCTTCGAACTTGCCACTACAAAAGGTTCTGGAGTGAAATGGTAATCAGCAGTAGAGTTGCTCAAGTGATCAGAGTTTTCTTAAAGGCAGTTGCTGTATTCCGTTTACTGACAAGAAGGCATGTGCAAAACAACAGCTAATTCTGTGCTTAGTGTGGTTGCTGATGAAGGCTCTTGGATGAAGGTAATGATTCCAGGATTAAATGTTGCCACCGAGAGGCCACAATCTCTGTAAGCCCGTAAGAATGTAGGAACAGAGCCTGGCAACTACCTTCCTCAAGATGACCCCCTATTTGGGTGTCATCTATTTAGTGCTGAAAGTCTAGTCCAGTTGAAAGTCAGCCATATACCCGTTAAAGAGCAATTGATAAACTGCAGAATCTTGTGGCTGGGCAAAAACAAAGCCCCCTCACCATGGGATAATTATCTTAATCACTAAACCCAGTCTAAAGCTGATTACAGCCTAGCTTTGTACCTCAAATCCATAGGGAAAAGTTCACCCTTTCCAGAAGAACAGAGTGATCTATTGTATCATAGGACACAGACCGGTTCAAGCAAAAAAATGACTGTCTCTGCACCATGCCCCTGTTGAAATCCTAATTAACATTCATAGAATAATTAAAACGTACAAACATGCTTCTGGATCATTTCATGTACCACTCCCTCCGACACTTGGCTGAGACCGGCAAATAGGAAAATCTATTGAAGGAAGACCTTTTTTTAATGTGGGGAGTCACAATAGCTGTTTTAATCTATTGTGAGACCACACCTTGCCATATCAGGAACAGATAACACGACATGCTGCTGGGCAAGGACTCAACAGTGCCTCAGCCAATGAAATAAGGAGAAAACATTTGAGTTCCTGACTTGAGATTATTCATATTTTGTGCTGGATTATAATGATCTTGTTTTGAAAGGCAAGAGTCCCTGTTGGTTACCAAACTCTGTGAAGGCAATACCCTCAGGAAGAGGCCTGATGGATGAGTAAGCTAACTGAAGCCCCTAGCAGCACGATGTAATGGCTTCCATTATAGTAGTAGTATAATACAGCTTTTTCCTTTACCTGTTGCGAATGGAGCTGCAGATGCTTCCTACAGCAAGTCCTATTTTTCTCAAATTCTCTCTCCTTCCATCTTCTCGCTGCTGTTCTACACATCTGTCTTTGGTGATAAATGGACAAACTAAACCAGGGTTAAGACTTTTACCTATTAGATAGACCGGCTGCCTCAGACAGAGGCACCATCATCTTCAAACAAGTGATTATGATTTAATAAAAAGCCTTACGGTTTCTTGTTACCATGCCCCCAAATCCTGAAACAAAATATTGAGCTTGTCAGTACTCATTGCTTAGTGCTTTTTGTGTGTGCACTACATAAGCTTCCTGATTGAATGATTTTCATTCTTGTATAAAGTTGTTTGTTTTCTGGTTCTGCCATTTCCTCACTTAAGTAAAAGATCTTTTTAGATATTCTGATTTCCTCTCTACCAGTACACTAAGAACAATAGTAATTTATCGAAGATGCCTCTTTTTCTCGTATCAGTAACATACTCCTCAGTTTACCACCCATCTGGTCAATGCCATTTAGTGTGTGCAGCCTGTAGGCCTTTTTTCACTTGAGGTACATCACAGTCTCAATCCACAGCCTGCAGATTTGTATAATCTGGGAATAGTTCTGCTGAAAGTGTCTATATGTTGTGCGGTTCTGAAAGTCCTTACAAAGGTGATAGGTGACGGACATAGGTTGCATGTAGTTGTGCAGGGCCCCTTCATCACACCTTGCAGGGGAGCCCCCTAAGCTTTTGTTACGCCACTGGACTTAGGTTTTAGAGACCTATGGCGCAGCTTTCACCCCCAGGGACGTGAATACTCATATTATTCCAATGCACACAAAACATACGCTCGCCTAGACTACTTGCTGGCATCGACACCCATACACACTCTGGTGACAGAGGAGGAGATTGGAGTTGCCTCCCTCTCTGATCACGCCCCAGTGACAGTTGTCTTTTCCCTCCCACCAACCCAATGCCCTCTTCGGACATGGCGCCTCAGGGAGACATTACTGCACCGCAAAGATGTGGTTACACGGATACAGCACGTCATCACTGACTACCTCTCTCACAACAGTAACACGAACACCACACTTGCTACTCAGTGGGCGGCACTGAAGACAGTCATAAGGGGAGAGTTAATAGCCATTTCAGCTGCAGACAATGTCGATCGTAGGGGCAAGCAGGAAGAACTCACTCAGCAGACTAGGGAACTTGAGAAAATGCACCAGAGAAAGGGGGCCCCTTGAGTGTGGAGGCAACTTAAAGCTGTGCAACAACAATTGGCAGCCATTGACCAGGACAGCGTGGAGTTTGCGGCTTTGCGGCTAAGACACGCTTATTACACAGGAGGAGATATGTGTGGGCGTCTGCTTGCCCATAAATTGTGCGAAACTCGACAACAGCAGAAAGTGCAGGAAATTCTTCGGAAGGATGGCAGGCAACGATATTGCTAGTGCGTTTCGTGAATTTTACGCCGACCTCTATGCCAGCTCTCCACTGGAGGGCTTGGTTGGGGAGGCCTTCATTGATTGCATCCCCCTACCACCTCTTACTAAGGATCAAGCTGATTATCTCGATAGAGACATTCGGCAGGAGGAAGTTATCACCGCCATCTCACGCCTCAAGTTGTCGAAAACGCCTGGGCCAGACGGCTTCCCCGCGGTCTTTATAAGACATTCTGTGCTCAGGTCACTGACCTTTTCACGGGCCTCTTTAATTCCTTCTCAGAGCCCGGTGCGATCCCAGGGGACTCTCTGGAGGCCTCCATAGCGGTCATCCCCAATCCGGGGAAAGACATGTCACAAAGCGGGGCATACCGCCCTATTTCTCGCCATAACATAGACCTTAAATTACACGCAGGGATATTAGCTACCCGCCTTGCACCCCACATGAGTGGCCTAGTCGACCCAGATCAGGCAGGCTTCATCCCGGAATGCCAAACCTCTGACAACACTAACCGGGCCTTGCACCTTATCGGAAAGGCTACACGCACACAGGGGGAATTCATGATGCTGGCTATCGACGCCGAAAAGGCGTTCGATAGGGTCGACTGGCCCTATTTAGAAAAAGTCCTGGAGAAGGTGGGGTTGGGCGTGAAGTTTTGCACCTACCTCTTGAATTGTTACAAATTTCCGACAACCATGGTTCGAGTCAATGGATGCACATCTCCCCGGTTCACTATTGAGAGAGGTACAAGACAGGGGTGCCCTTTGTCGCCCCTCCTTTTCACCCTGTACATGGAGCCACTCACACAGAGATTGAGGTTCAACCCACGGGTGATGGGGATCAAATTCGGCGGCTACGTCCACATGATTAGTCTTTACGCTGATGACGTCCTGATTTCGTGGTCTAACCCGGGAGATACCCTGCCCGTGTGCCTCAAGGACCTGGATCGCTTTGCACAAACTGCTGCGTTCAAAGTAAATATGGAAAAATCAGTGGCCCTCGACCTGTCTCTGGAGAAACCCACTTGAGAGCACCTGCAAAGTTTGTTCCCTATCCAATGGCAACAGATGCGATCCCGTATTTGGGAATTCAACTGGCCCCTCGCTTTTGGAAACGGTTAACATTAACTATGCCCTACTGCGATGGAAAATTCAGCGGGAACTGGGGTGATGGAAACATTACCCTTTGTCGTGGCTGGGCAAAGTAGCTGCAGTCAAGATGACCATTCTCCCACAGATCCTATATCTGTTTCGCACTGTCGCTCTCCAGCCACCACCTGTCTGGATACAGCAAACAAAATCAAAATTGGCTCAGTTACAGTGGGAAGGGAGACAGCTGAATGTAGTCTCGGTGTACATTCCACCGGCGCTGCACACGGTAGCTCTCCCAGAATTAGGGAAATTTCTGTTAGAGCTCCCTGAAGGAGATCTCATAATAGGGGGAGATTTTAATGCAGTGGCGCACAATGCATTAGATAGGTTCCCGACATGGACACAGGCTCCAGGGTCCTCCCGCCTGAATGACTTCCTAGAAGCGCAAGGCCTGATAGACCTTTGGAGACGCCTACACCCAACTGACCTACAGTACACTTACCACTCAGCGGTCCATGACAGTCTGTCACGGATCGACTATTTCCTGACACCGGGCCACGGGCGGTTCACTGTCGATGACGTACAGATCAAGCTGAGGGGTGTCTCGGACCATTCCCCATTGACGCTGATTCTTTCCAACCCGGAACGGTCCCAAAAACGCGTATACCCGATATTCCCGGGTTACCTTAGGATCCCACAGGTGACCAAAGCGCTTAAAACAGCGACGAGGTGTTACCTCGCAGAGAACACGGGCTCGGTCTCGTCCCCCTCGATCCTGTGGGAAGCCTACAAGACGGTTCTCCGAGGACAAGCCATTTCCACTATAACAAGATAAAGGCGCACCCAGAAACAGGAACTGCTAGATTTAGAGGACAGACTCGCTAAGGCGAATGAGGATCATATGGCTGACCCGACCGGGGACACGCTGCACACACTTCAGCTGTGTCAGCAGCGTCATACTGATCTTCTGCGCCGTAGAGTGGTTGAAAATATAGCGGACACAGCGAATAGGGTATACGATGTAGGGGACAAGGTGAGCAAGCTCCTAGCCTGGCTTGAGAAGAAACAAGAGGGGCAGAGGACGATTTTGCACTTGAAAGACTCTACGGGAGCGATGTACACCCGCCCAGCCATGATAGTCGAGCTCCTGGCTGCTCACTTCCAGGAGGTATATACCTCTGAAATAGAGGTTACACAGGTAATGGCGGAGACAGCGCTCGTGGGAGTGCCCACCCGCACCCTGTCGCAGGACAATGTAGAAGACCTAGAATCAGACCTGACGGCTGAGGAATTGCAATCAGCTATAGCAGCGCTGCATTCGGGAAAAGCTTTGGGCCCCAATGGAATTCCGATTGAGTGGTACAAAACCATGTCGGAGACGCTTACTACACCACTACTCAACATGTACGTCGACAGTTTAGAACAGGGACGTCTTCCGCCTGATCAGTGCATGGCTACCATTGTGGCAATCCCGAAACCTGGCAAGCCCCCTGAGGAGTGCGGCTCCTACCGGCCGATATCCCTCCTCAATGCCGAAAGCAAAATCTTGGCGAAATTATTGGCCAACAGGCTGCTGCCTCACCTCAGACACCTCATACATCCAGATCAATCGGGATTTATGCCGCACAGGAGTACGGCAATGAATCTCAGGCGCCTACATGGTGTTATGGCGAGGGCTCCATTGTTGACAGGCGATGCAGCAATCCTCTCATTGGACGCCAAAATGGCGTTTGACTTGGTGGAGTGGCGGTACCTCTTTGCAGTCCTACAACATATGGGCTTCGGCCCAAAATTCATAGCATGGATTAGGCTACTGTATAAGAATCCTGTGGCGCGAGTGACGGCAAATGGCCACACCTCGAGAATCATTTCCTTAGCAAGGGGCACGAGACAGGGTTGCCTGCTCTCACCGCTTCTGTTCGCCCTGGTATTGGAGCCCTTGGCAACTATCATTAGGACCACTCAGCTACTGCGGGGCATACAGTGGGGAGATGGCTGGGAGGACAGAGTGTCATTATATGCTGATGACATGTTAATATACCTAGCAGACCTGGCGGAGGGGAGTCCGGTATTATTGGCATTGTGTGAGAGGCAGGGGACTGCCTCAGGTTACAGGATCAATTGGATGAAGTCAGTGCTGTACATGCTGCATGGGACCCCGCCACGCCTGGAGGTGGACTGCCCTTTGCTGGTGGAGGCCGTCTCCTTTAGATACTTGGGGATTCAGATCAAACGAGACCACGTGACCTTTCAGGATATGAATCTAAGACCGCTACTCGACAGATTGAAAGCGGATGTGCGCCACTGGAAGACACTCCCGCTAACGTTGCTGGGCAGAGCGGCGCTTTTCAAGATGATGGCACTGCCCCGGTTCCTTTATGTTTTGGAAAATACGCCGGCATTAGTCCCGCCTTCCTTTTTTAGACAAATAGCAGGGCAGCTGTCGGGCCTGTTGTGGGGGGATCGACCGGCGAGGGTCGCGCAGGTGAAAATGGTTAGAGACTGGTACAGTGGGGGGATTGCGCTCCCCAACCTGGAATTGTATTACTGGGCGGCGCACCTCAAGGTGATCAACCAATGGGTGCATGCACCGCAGGAGGACCCGGCGTATTTAGCAGACAGACGGCAGCTTGGCACTAATACACTTTTGGCCCCGCTTTATCACAAAGGCCTGACGGCGAAATTGGTCGGCCCGACTAAGCACACTGTAACATTATGGCATAAAGCCCAATCTCGTCTGAAGTGGGGGGGGGGTGATCACACAACTTACACCCTTGTGGGATTCTAGGTCACTGGGACACCTACGACGCTATAAAGGTTTCGACCAGTGGGATGATATCGGGATCTCCACGGTGGGTGATCTGTGGACCAGGGATGGGGTGGTTCCGTTCGATACTCTGAGGGAGCAGTATGAGTTGAGTACTACTGAAACATACCGATACCTACAGATTAGACATGCATTGCTGACTCTACTGACACCGGGCACTCAGGTCCCGGAATCTGCTCCTTTAGAGGACCGATTACTCACCGACTGCATGGAGGCTAGCGCTACCTCCCTTACATATCGCAAATTAGTCAACAACCTGCCTGACCCATTGCAAAAATTGAAAGAAAAATGGGAGGATGATATTGGTGAACTAGATGAGGCAATCTGGAATGCCGCACTGGCGTCGCCTAGAGAAGCGGGAATTTCGGCGAAATTCCGATTGGTACAATTCAAGATACTACACCGAGTATACTTCACACGCACCACCATACACAAACTCCAAAGGGCAGATCACCCGTATTGTTTACGAGGCTGTGGGAAAGAGGGAACACTGTTTCATACCCTATGGTCTTGTCCAATCATAGTAGACTACTGGAGGCGAGTGACGCGCACGGTCGCACAGACTCTGCAGCTCCCGGTCACTCCTGACCCCAGAATTTGCCTGTTAAATGTATGGGACACGACCAACCTGACATCACATGGGCGACTGTGGGTAACTATTGGGATGATGCTAGCAAAGCGGGATATAGCACAAAAATGGGGAGTGTCAGCGGCACCGACTTTGGCACAATGGTGCAGAAATATGGACATGCTCATGATGATGGAGCGGGCGGTGTACCAGCAGAGGACTAATCCACGTAAATGGAATAAAGTATGGTTGCCATGGAACGTATACAGGGGGGAACCTTGTGACCCGCTGCCGGAGGAAGAAGATATGGATAGCTCAGAGGAGGACGATGATATGGAGTAAGGGTGGGAAGGCGAGAGTAGTGAGGGTGCATGGGTACAGGCTGATTTAGGACCTCCCGTGCCCTCCTGGCATGGCCGATGAATGGACTACCTGTGGGTTGTGTAATTTTGTCCGCTGTACTGACACAAATGCGAAAAATGATGCTTCTTTTACATGCCTCCGATATACCAATCTATAAACCTGAATGTTGACTGTTATGTAATTAAAGAGAATGTTGCGATTCTGATGGGATGTGGCTGAATGTTGACGCCGCACCTATTACTGCCTGACACTGCCGCATGCGATAACCTGTTGCAACAATAAAAAGAAATAATAAAAAAAAAAATTGGCTCAGTTCATATGGAACGGTCGGAAGCCGCGCCTAAAGCAGAGGTTGGCAACGCTTCCTCCGGAGGGAGGTGGACTTGGACTCCCAGACTTATTGCTCTACTTCCAAGCAGCACAACTGCGTCTCCTGGTGGAGTGGACTAGATGGGAGTCCGAGAAACATTGGTTATTTCAAGACCAGGCAGTGGCCGGTAGACCCCTACAAGAAATTCAATTTCTTCGCAAACAACACAGGCCCCCTAACCTATACGCCTCATATATCACAAGGGTTCCCATGGACATATGGGACCAAACCAATGTTAAACACGAACTTACCACTCACCGGTCCCCACTGACCCCTCTAATGGACAACCCAGACTTCACTCCGGGTATGGACTCGGCGGCTTTTGCGAGGTGGCGACCCTCTGGGTGTCCATATCTCTACCATATGTACACCGCAGAGGAAGTTATCCCCTTCTCTCAATTTAAGCAAGAATATGGGATACCTGCAAGCACGACATTGGGCGCTTAGTGATCAAGTCCGCCCTGTGGCTGATAGACACCTCCTCCCATATGAACACAGGCTTATTACACGCAAGACAGACAAAAACTCATATCCGATTTATACAAGATGCTGCCCACATTTATAGTTCCAGTAAGACACGCTGGGAGAGAGAACTAGGCAGGACACTCAGCCACAAGGAATGGGAAGGCATATACTGCAGAGCACGGCATTCTGCATACTACATGGGACTCACTGACACCCTCACTAAGATAGTAACCTACTGGTACTATACCCCTGTGCGTCTCCATGCCATGGATCACACCAGAGAGGTGACATGTTGACGGGGTTGCGGTCAGGTGAGCACATTGGTACACCAACTTTGGGACTGCGTTCATCTCCACGTCTATTGGAAACAGGTACTGGACAAAGTAGATAAACATTTTGACACAGAGATCCCATGATTCCCCTCATACATCCTCCCGGGCCTGCCAAATCCTCTGACCTACCCACTGCGCTCCCGCAGAGGCTGCTTGATAGCAATTGCGCTGGGCTCAGCAATGCAAAATATACTCACACATTGGCGGACCGCACATGTTCCGACATTCAACGGCTGCCTTCACCGCTTATGGCAGGTACTCGGTTTGGAGAAGCTTTCGCTGACTACGGCAAGGAAGGGATCCAGGTATGTAGCGCTGTGGCAGCCCTTCTTGTCCCTGTTGGCCTCGGAATTTCGAGAAGTCACTTGCCCTCGATATCGCTGCTTACTGTGCCTCTCTGATACGGATCAGCTGAAAGAAGACTAGTGGTCGCAATGGCACGGATAATTTAGGTGGTGGACTTGGAACACGGGTGGTGGGTGGGAAGGGAAGGGATTAGGGGTTTTCATATTGTTTTATTTTTCTTCTGTCAAGTTATAGCTTATACAAGGCTTTCTTTCAGTAGCTCAAGCTCACATGAACACTGATGGACTTAACTTGTCCCTTTCGAACTCTAGATTTAGCACTGTTAAAGGATGTGATGGCGATATATGCAAGTATTTTTGTTCTGTATATGCTTCAATCTTTGAATAAAAAAAGAATTAATACTAAA